>NC_040022.1:24189890-24935326 GCF_000972845.2 Larimichthys crocea | reverse complement strand
TTCAGATGGATAAAAAAGGTTATCGAATGCTATTTTAATCTAAATCTAGTTCGCTACAACAACAGTGGTGCCTATTAGTGCTGCGTTAATATGAATGACTTGATGGGGCTGCTGAAAAACCTGAACAGTATATGTAATATTTCTCTTTGAATATCCCATCAACTGGGCGCTAGTGGTTTAGTTTCTGGAGAACAAAGATACAAAAGTTTTATCAACAAACTGCAGCATCTGATACATTTTATATTAAAGTCTGTGTGTACACACACACACACACACATTTACACTGGGAAGTAGGCTAGATATCTACAGTTTGTTTAATGTGGCAAATATTTGGTCTATGAGATGGAGACATAGTTGTTGTTTTGGGCCTTTTACAGTGGAAAATGATTCAGCCTGTCTCTAAAATCAGTTCAGCTTCAAGGGCTCTCGTCTCATCCTCTTTATTTAATTAGGCTGTCAGTACCTTGGGCCTTGGTGTGTGTGGCTTGTTTTCTCTTGTTTCTCTTTGATTTCAGGTACCACCCTTTCATTACCAGCTGTAGGCTATAAAGGCCTACCGGGTGTTTCAGTGGTGGCGTGGTCCTGCAGCCAGTGGTTCGTTGTGTGCGGTGTAATTGTTCGTTTGAGGAAGACTTCTCTTTACGTTGTATGACTTTTTTTTTGTTGCTGAATAAATCCCTGCAATTGCAGACGGTCCTTGGTTCATCCCTTTTGTTCTTGGTCTTTACTTTAATTGTTACCTTCCTATGTTCCCCTAGATCAATTTCTGCCCTGTCTGGGTCATAACAGTATGTCTGTTTTGTTTCTGATAGGCAGCTTCAAACGGAAGCTGGTACCAAGAGACAGGAAGTGAAGGGAAAGGAAGGGAGGCTGACTCACTTATTCCCCTTGCTGACAGACTGTGCTGGCCTCTAGTAAAAGAAAAATCTGCAGTGTTTCAAAACAACATTGTTTCATGATGCAGCCTCAAAACAAGGGATGTCTCCAGTCTCATCTCATAACCAAATCTGCAATGCATGGATGCATTAACAGTTCATGCAAGCATTGTACCTTATAGCAGAGGGTTGCTAAATTCGAGGGGGACTCCTCTCTGACTGCTCTTATCTCTGCGGCTGGCACCAGTGCAAAAACATCCTGGACTGTGGTGGTGGTGTCTGCCCAGAACTGGTCCCAGAAGGCATCATCTGTGGCTTCAACTGGCTGTAAAAAAAAAAAGATTTCAATTTCCAAATATCTGAGCCAAATGGAGCATTTTATGTCAATGGGGTTTAAAACACAATAGGCTGATTGATCTAACAGTGCATTAAAATATCATGTTGCCCCCTTTTCAATACATACATGGATGTTTAGTTATACACTATAGAGCTCACCCAAGGCCTGACTAATGGCAATGTAAACATAACCTTTATTCTAACAGCAGAGAGGAGACATTATCTGGTACACTGATCTCAGCACAGTCCACCTGCCGCATCTGCAAACGTGGTCATTTCCAAACCTGCGTCATCATTTCTGATTTAACTACGCCATCGTTTATTTTGTCGTCAAAGCTAAACATGTACAGCCCGAATACAGATCCATGGTAATCTCAGCCTTCATATCGGCCATCATTTAATCCAACTGTTCATGACAAACACGACATATTTAGTGCTTATGAATATATTATGCAACATAAATGACTGTGAATTGAAAACCCAGCATGCAAAAGAGGTTGAGACAGGTTTTTTTTTTTTTGTTGTTGTTGTTTTTTTGCTGCCACATCATACGCGTTATCTCATCTCCTCGGTGATGCTCTCCAGTGCGCAAATCGGTACACTATCTCTCTATGTAAGCCGTGATGGAGGCGTATGTACCTGTGTTTTGGTGGTCAGCTGAATCACTGCTTTCCTGAAGTTCAGTTTAGAGTCGGTGCTGCCCATTGCGATTATATCCCTTTATAATAACAGGACCGCTGCTGCTGCTGAGAATCCTTGTTAATCTCACCCCCGTCCTTCGCTTGAGTCATTGGCGGAGGCGTTTTCTTTTTTTCAGCACTATTGGCTGGCTGGACCTGCTGCACTATAGGCTGTAACTTCCGGGTTGTGGAGCTGTCCACCATTCAGTCAGATTGGATGTTTTGTTTCCAATATTTTGGCCGCTATATAGAAAATATTTTAATATTCTCACGCTGGAAATTGCTCAATACGGTCATATAAAATCACCATGGCGGTTTTATTGGGATATGAGCTGCACTCACTGTCTGTCATTATAGACCTGCTTTTTTTTTTTTTTTAAGTGAAGACACAGCTCGGTATTTTCAACCCATGGAGCAATAATTACATTCACCATTCAACAAAACAGTTTTATTGTAAACAGCGACATCTTTTGGGGGAAATTAACGTCGTGTCAGGCCATAGGCCAACATTTGTCGATGAGTGTTTCTGACTGAAGACCAATTACATTTTTTATAGCAGAGACAAATTAATAAACTCGTGGTGCGTGATTCATAAATTAATTAACAGCTTTCTTGTAACGCGCTGTAGATAGTGCGCCAGTGTTATTCCATGCTGCGTTCAGTGCCGCTCGTAAATTCCTAATTCCTTTTCGAAATTATCTTACTGGGATAACCTAAATGTAAAAGTAATACAGTTAATCACTAGAGCGACCATCGCTGTCGAGGCGACTATCGCACTCGCTAAACTTTACACACCTCACGCCACAGAAAACTCTAGTTTGATCGCGCATCTCGCATAACATACGGACATTTTCCCGATGGCGTTTAAAAGCACCGTCACTGCTCTCCGCGCAGCCGCAGTAGCATGTAAACACAACTGCCGCGGTTGGCTGTGGTTAACGGTGTAAGCTGTGGCCGCTTTAGCTCGCTAGGTTCAACTAAAGGCTGTAGTTTCAGCCGAGCTCTGGTGCTGATATTGTAAGATTGATATTGAACAAACGGGCGCGGTTATTTGTTTATTTGTTTATTTATTTTTTCACGATATGTGCCGCGGTCAGCTGATTGAGAGCGTTAGCTAAGCTAGCGGTGACGTTAGCTTGTAACTTAGCTGCGTCCGAGACTCGTCGCGTCAACTAAACATCCGACTTTTATACGCTTTGATAGCCTAATCTACTAACGTGTCGGTGTAGTTAATCATGTTACTCTTCTAGTATTGGCACGATGTCTCATAGCGGCGTAATTAGCTAGCCAGGCAAGGTTGCTAACTCAGGTGATAGGCCATCGACTGACAAAAAAAAGCAACCTGGTCCGAACAAACACAAAAGAAACCCATCGAGATCCATCCAGTGTCATCATATGTTGACTGAAAACAGGTGAGCGAGGCCTGCAGTACTGTATGCCACACCGGCTGTTAAATATTGCCTGATACAAATGGTGGATTGTGCCTTTTTTGAAGCACTTGCAGCAGCCATTTCATAATTTTAGTTCAGTAGATGGTCGTCTGATGGTGTATGTATATATATATATATGTGTGTGTGTGTGTGTGTGTGTGTGTGTGTGTTTTAAATGTATGTGCTTCCACCCAAACAGGAAACGGCAGCGCAGTGGTGGTGATGAGGAGAGCGGCCACCTGGTGCCCCAAGCCAAAAGGCAGAGCAGAGGTCATCCTCTGTCTCCAGAGCCAGGCAGGGATGCCTGGGACTCTGAGGTACAAAAAAAACTAGGATTAATGCTGAAGAAACTGTGACACAGGGTTCCCACGGGTGCTTGAATTCCTTGAAAATGCTTGAATTTCAATTCAGTGTTTTCAAGGTTGTGAAAATGCTTGAAATTTTTGTGAAGTGCTTGAAAATGCTTGAAATTTGTGTGATGTCTATTTGTCACTGTTATTGCGCTATGGTAGTTACACAATACACCGCTCACAAGCTGAGAATACAAGCCAATTCACAATTAGTTAAAAATCAAAACAGTCAATCTACCACCATATGAAATAATGCTAATTAGACCCATATTATTATGCCATACAGTGGCACCGCTGCGCTTCCCATGACCATCATGGCAAACACAACTAGTAGGCTACCTATTTAAAGGTGCTGGAAAAATGGAAAAACTGGTGCTTGAAGGTGCTTGAAAAGTGCTTGAATTTGTTCATGAAAAAGGTGTGGGAACCCTGGTGACAGAAGCTGGACAAATGGTCATCATCCACTCGTTTCTAATTAGAAGAGAAGAAAAGGATTTTCAGACGGCACCTTTTTAATGTTCTGTCGTATCTGTTTCTCACTGTCCGATCGGGTTAGTCTGGGTTTATTGATATGATTGTATAAGTCTCTTAGACGTCGTCATTGTATTCCCAGCAGTAGATGACACTCCCAGTTCGGGGAAGCATACAGCAGAGCCATCATGGATGCTAAGTAATGTACTGCTGTGGCTGCCAAAAATAATAATATTGTCACAGTTGTAGTCATTCAGGCCTTATATCGTTCTCTCCAATGCAACCAGACTACATTCACAAAAACAGTGTTGCCTTGCAGTACACAGAAGTTTGCTGGTCTGCCTCAATCCAGCAGCAGCAGCAACGACTGTTAGTTCAGATCCAAACTACACTGTTTAAAACACAAACAAACTGATGGAGCCAGCAGTGGACCAGCCTCTACTGGTCCTGCAAGGTGAAATGACTTCATTTTGTCAATGAAGTCTGGTGGCTTTGACGAGAGCATAGATCGATATGAACGATTCAGCTCCCGGTTGGAAAAAGGCTGTCTTGCCAGTGAGGTAAAGTGATGAAAATACTTTAAATATTGATTTACTTTTTTTTTTCTCTAGGTGGCTAACATATGTTTTGTTGCTGCCCCTATTCACAGCAGAGCATTGCTAAGTTTCTGTGCTGCTCCTCCTTTTCTGTTTCTCCAAACTGGCAGCACAAAGCCTGCTGTGGACTGTAGTTACACACCTCATACAACCCCACTTCAGTAGATTCAAACAGACCCTTCAATGTAAAATACCCACACTCAGGTGTTGACATGAGTATGTTCCCATAGTTACCAAATATCTGACTTAAATATGTTAGGAGATCGCGTTCATCGCTAATGTTGACATCTGCCTTTCAGTCCTCTAACAGTGAGAGCAGCAGCAGCAGCATCAGCAGTCCAGAGCATGCGGCTGGGAGCTGCACCAGTCAGTGTGCCGTGGGCCCCTGCAGTCCCCTCAGCTCCGGTGACTCGTCAGAATTCGGCGGTCCCACAAACCCGGTGTCCTACCTGCAGATCAACCGCATCCTGAAGCACGCCCACTTCCAGAGCCTGCACAGCCGAGGCCACCTCAGAGACACATGACGACCTGACGCATCTTTGTGTCCCGTCAGCAGAGGACTGAGTCCCTGAGGCACATCAGAGCATCACATGCTGATTCACTTCACTCAGTTCTTCCCACCCATCTCCAGTTACTGTGATCTCTCGCAGCTCTGCATACATGTGGATGGAGACCAACTACTGGTCAGGTATCTGGAGGGGGGGTTCATGATTCAAATAAATCAAAGTGATAATCATTTTAGCAATAATAACTGTGTGATCAACTTACACGTTTTTTGTGATCCACTTTATTTCTGACCAGTCTGGTTTACATGCTGCTCTCGGAGCCTTATTGTGATCGACGACGATGATGATGATGATGATGATGATGATGATGATGAATCCCTGTGTTTTGTCTTAAATGTTGTATGAAAACAGTGCTACTGTAGCTGCAGAAATGGCACCAAACACAATTTTTAGGCCGGTCAGTGTGACTTGTTTAGTCTCCTAGTAGGGTACTTGGGCTGTATAATGCTGAATCTGATGTCTGTGTAAGTAACATGGACCAGTCTCAGGGAGGATTTGCACTTGTCTTGGACTGCTCATTTGCTTTCATATTCAGACAGGGATTCCTTTACAGGGATACGTAGAAGCCATGGCCAAGGAGGTTATGTGTTCGATTATTTTGTTAGCTAATAAAGAATTGATTGCTCTTTCAGATAGATTTCAGTTAGCCATAGTGGAAAATCAGGCCATGCGTTTGGTTTTAGCGCTGATTTAGCGTACTTTTATTTTTTTAAGGGATTTTGTAACACTGCGAGACAGGGACTTTGGAACACATTTTCCATCAGCTACTGCACTTAATTGGTAAAAACAAACGTGGCACATTTATTTCTTATTTAACTATTAGTACATGTTTTGGGGGAGGATTCAACTTTTAGAAGCAGTTATTGTGCAGCCTCAGCAGTGGTTTTACTTTCTACCCATCTTTTATATTTTCCCCTAATCAGACTTTAGACTAATTATTTCATGAACATAAGAATCCCTTGTTTTCGTGATCACTTCATTTTGTGATCTCAACATAAACCGCTTCTTGTTGTCTTCTCATGATCGTTAAATGATAACGCCGTGGATTGTGAACAATCATCTATAATCAGCAGAATTGCCAAAATGTCACTGCTCATATGTGACACCAGTAATTAAGACCGCTATTATTATAAACTGATGCAACTACAACCAAAGGACGAACCCGTGTAATATCACTATGATATTTTCCTTCAGGGAGCGATGGAGAACTTGCGTCCGTCAGCAGTTATTTAACAGTATAATAACCACGGACACACAAAGCAATATCAGACCCCCTCGTGTGTATGGATTATACACGATTACAGCATCTGGAGTATCTTTTTGTAATAATTGTGAGAATACAAATTGATTTATGTCAAAATCGATCATGAGAGAATCATCAAGATTATTATCGGATAAGTTTAGCAGTCATGGTTATTTGTGTTTTTCTTGTGATCATGAAAAAACAAACAAAAGCGGTGATCACAACATGCCAAGCTTCTTATGACCACAAAGAGAAGAGGCAACAAAAAGATAGTTACACAACTATCCAACTTTCCGTACTCCTTAGACCATTTTTATTGTGTGGAGAGCTGTGTGGCGTGGCATTTGAAACTGTAGTAAAACGTAGTTCTTTCTGTCCAGAGGGTGGGTTACAGTACAGCCATTTAGGAACAAAAAGACATTCCCTGGGCTTTGTTTGCAATATTACTGGAGCCACTGAATTGCTGTTTGAATTGCAGACGAGCCTCTCTGCCTGTGCACTACCATTCGATGGTTGCTGTTATGCGTGTCCCTTGTGCACTGAACATCCAGGTACAAGCACTGACCGTAAGGCTGTGCGTCTCCTTTTCTTAGAGCGGGAAAGGTTCAATTGCTGGACCCACATCCCGGGAGTAAGCTCAGCTGTGTAGTCTTTTGGTTGTTGTTGTTTTTTTTTTTGTGTGTGTGTTTTTTCTTTTCAGACAGGTGTGTCAGAAATGAAAGCACTTTGAAGATGTGGTATATTTTTTTTTCAATAATATATTTTTTGTATTTACATGACATTAAACTGACATTGACTTTTTTTTTTCTTGTAAATACCCCTTCATTTCAAAAATAAAAAATTAATGTTTTTGAACAAAGACGTACTTCAATTTTTTTTTCCCCCCGATGCTGGGATGAATCTATTCATCCTGCTCTTCCGTGAGGAAATACCTAGCTTTGCATGCTATGTACCGTATGTGCAAACAGGAATTCCACATCCTCCCCTTTTCCCTCCAAATGACCAGTAATGAATGACTCCCCATGCATTAAGACCATCATTAATGAGATATGACCTGTGTCTAAGCGAGGAGCAGTGAAAGGTTTCTTTAATTAGCACACTACATGTCCTTGTCTTGTCACAGACATAGTAACAGATTACATACATTAATGCACCACACGTAACCACGGTTACCTTGCCAGCTACTATGGGCCCTCATTACCTGCCTCCTTTGATTCCCTCGCTCCACCTCTTACTAAGTTCGAGATGACGAATGAGCCAATCATAATTCAGGATTAGAAACCTTCCAGCATCGTTGCAACATAGCTGTTTCTTTTCTGAGGTGCGTGCCCTCTCATTATTTCGAAAGCAAAATACCAAACATACAGGATGGCAACATATATAGAGGGACAATCGGTGAGTCGTAAGTGAACCTTTTCATCTTGAGGTGCGTCTCTTTTCAAACGGCCTTTTGTATCTTGAAGCAAACATCGCATTAGAGTGAGACGAGCGCTGTGTAATTAAGGTGGTGGGGATGCAATTAGCAGCTGCTTGGATAAATATTTTCCCGGTAATAATCCAAATTTCTTTTTGAGAAAAACATCACGGCATGTTAAAGAAATCATTTACCCCAGAATGCTAATTCACCGAAACCTGCATAGTATATAAAACCTTTTTTTTTTCTTTTTAAACTGTTGCCATTTAAGTTATAATCCCTGGAGAACATACTGGGTAAGACAGTGTAAGGTAAGTATGTTTAAGATTGAGTGTAATCATAGGAAAACAAAACAAGCATGTGCTGGTTAAAATGGGGCAATTTGGATGTGTGTGCAGAAAACATCTGATTACAGGAGGCCAGAGGTTCATTAGTACATACAAAATAACTAAAAGATTGTTATTTATACAGGACAGCATAGTGCTGTTAAGTGTAAATACATCCATATTGTATTTTCCTGAACAGCAGAACGAGTCCAGATGTTCATGCAAACAGCAGTAGAGGGCAGCACACTCTGAATGTTAGCTGGACACAAACTGTTCCCCGCTCTCTGAATTTCATAAATGCTGGGGAATACTACAACGAGATCAAAAACGTGTGGGCTACGTAGAAGATATTTATCTTTAATCTGTTTTCACACACACACACACACACACATACACACACCGTCCTTTCCGGGCAGCGCACAGATATGAAGGTGGGCGGTGATGAATGGCTCATATCAGTTGAGTGGAGAGGCAGGAGAGAGTTAAATGAACTGTCCTTGTTCTGGGGTCTATGTATGCGCATACATTGTTATATTTTTACCGTGGCCAGCGAAAAAATCTGGGTTATTCTGTGGCTCGTTTTCTTTGTGTCCTCTCTGATTCTCATCTCTCCTCAAAGGCAAAAGCACGGCAAACATCAGCTGCGCACAACAAATACAGACAAGCAGACAAACCGCCGTGTGTCTTATATTTATCAGTGTCCAGTTCACCTTCGGCTTCAAGACTTGCAAATTAAAACAAAATCTCCTTGATAAATCTCACTTGTCCAAGATTGTTGTGGACAAACAGAAAAGATGAACTGGCCATGGGACAGTCCTTCAGGAGAGTGGCTTTGGTATTTGTCAAGCCTGACAGAACATCAGGAAAAGTGAGCTAATGCTGATCTGGTCACCCTTGCCTCTCTTTGCCAGACTTTGGCTGAAATGTATTTGGGCAGCTGCTGCCTAGCATGAGATGGTGATTGGGTTGGCATCAAGTGTACTGCTTTCCCTCACCAGCCAACACAAACATCTGCTTTGCCTCCCCACCACCATTTCGCCCAACATCAAACAACAAAGCTCGCCTGCTCTCCTGCCCCCATGGCCATCCGAAGAATTAATGACCCACCAAGCACATTAGCAGTGCCCTATTGCCCCGGCATGGCTGGAGCAGGGAATAGGGAAAGCCGTGGCAGGCGAACAAGGAGAGGGAAGGGTTAGTGGGTCAGGATGATAAAGTACTTCACAGGTCAGGAATTAAGATGGATAGATATTCATGTAATATTTGGATGTTTACTGCATTTATGCAAGTCCTTTTTCATCCTACAAAAGGCCTTTATCATTAATTTCACAGCCCAGTTGATAGATTACAGTATTGTTGTTAGGAATTCTTGATTTTCCATGTTTGACACTCCACCTGGTGGCAGAGCAAGCCAGCTGACAAGCTGAGGATAGAGGTAGTTAAAATACAAAATGTATGGCTATGAAGGCACAGCACTTGGACTGAAACGACCTGCCCTTGAGTAGAAACAAAAACTGAGGAGGATCTGGCTTCTTTGAGGCCAGCCTACACCGCTTACCACTGCGAGTGCTCACTCTTTCCCCAACTGTTGCTGTCAGGGTATGTAAAAGAGGACTGGGTTATCTCACTGACTGTAGTCTAAACATGCTGCTCCAACGCAGCTGAGAAAGAGTCGTCATTTCCCTATCCAAAAGAAAGCAAACAGTCAGGCCACTCACTATAGAGCTGTCTGCAGTTTTAATGCTTTGGACGGCCTGAACAGAAAAGTAAGATAACGGACAGGCCTGGCATGTTTGGGTCAGTGTCTCCGGTTCAACTTTATGGCCTCCCTATTCAATCCCACACAATGCGCTCTGGAGACAATGCACCGTAGACTGTTTTCATTGCACAGCGAAGTTACAGTCGAGGCCTCAATCATTCATAATAAATGTTCACCTCAGAACACAGAAAGAAAAGGCTGCAAGCAGTTTTCATGTTCCAAGTTGCAGGCCACAACCGTTCCTCCTTTTACGGTTGCCCGTGAGAATATTCACACACCCCGTCTTGTATTCGTAAAACGAGATGTTTACGTGGTGCAGTTTTGCCCTGTTCGGCTGTCAACACTCACAGGCTTTCAACCCAGAGTGCCGGAGAGAAGAAGTGCAATAGTTTAGAGAGAGTCGTGCTAAGTGGGACTGTTTAGGGTTGGCAGGGTAGAGCATGCACTCAGCGCACCACCATATAGACCGCTGTTTTCTAAATGGCCCCTATTAACTCAATGGGGATAGGCTGCACTCAGGCCTGTGTTGTTCAAAGAGGACAGGCTACATGGTTCACACAGCCTGGTGTCGTCTCCACACGGCTGACCTGCCACACAGGCATGTTTCATCACCGGAGGACTGATATGGCGCCGCTCGCAGCCACCGAGGTGCAATTTGTTGCATTTGGACTATAACTGTCAGGAAGAGATATACCCTCACTTAAATAGCTGCCCATAATCTGCCCCTCTCCCTGTATTATCCTAATTGAACCCATGGGCGGCCAACGCCATCAATAGCTGAGCTCATCTGCAAATTAATAAAACATGGGCCCTCACCAAATCTATGCTTGTGATAGAGCTTGAAGCTACTTAGGCACACTAAAGGAGTGAGTGTTTGCGATTGTTATTTTCAAAAGAAATGGAGGCACAATAAAACGGTTCTCATTTTGCTTTTCAGCAGTGATGAGCGTGAGTTCTTATGGCTCCCATGTTCCTACATGACTCCCGATGAGTTCCTCTTCCCTCTTGCCTTTCAGTAATGGAAAAGCTTATTAAAACCATCAAACGGCATTTACCTAAACATGCTTTTGTAATCTACCCTGTAATGTGGCAACGTTAGATCAGTGGCCGTGGGGCTTTGAAGAGCAGAATCTAACTGATTCAACAGGTGATCACCAGACGGGGTGTTTTGTTTTCTCCTCACAGCTGACTATTACAAAGTCATGTATTCCTTGGTCAGGACTGAGACATGCTGGCACCATCAACAAGTGCCACATCAGCACAAGCACAAGGGGGGCTTTCGACGTTGTGTTTATTTTGACTGTCTGGCCTGACGCCCAGCATGATGTGGGAGATGATGAAAGAGGTGGTCATCATAATAAGACCTAGATCTTAATAACAACAAATCCTGGAGGACGCTAAAAAAAAAACAGCCAGAGGTTATTAAAGACATCTATCATGTCTGTTGGGCTAGTCGTCACTTAAGTCATCATCCCTTCTCTACTCCTCTCGCCCAGTGATGATCGCTCCTCTGTTGAACATGAAACCAAGGCCATGGCGACTAAACCTTCTCTTCTTTTTCTCTCCCACGCTTCTTTCTCTCGTTTAGCACAAGAGAAACCCCAACTTTCAAAGACTGTGACCTCCTACTGTTCCTCCAAAAAGAAAGCCAAGCCCATAGTGGCATCACACTCTGAAGGGAGGCAGAACTACTCCAATATCAACACAACATACCTGGCCTTGAGTGTATCGCAAAGCTTTTGGTCTACTCGTATTTTACAGTGCAGAAAAAAAAAAGAAACGCCTCTCAGGACATAAAGAAAGGAATGCTGTAAAAGCTGGAAGGCCATGACAACTTGATGAGGCATCAAGACTGACTGTGAACAACCAGAAACATCGAGAGAAAAGGCTGACATCACAGACCGGGCATATGGAGTCATGGATATATGGACAAAATAGAAAAACAAACTGGCTCTCCAAAGAAAACAGTGAGTAATCCTTGGACAGAGTATTGTATGGGCATGCTCACAATTGTTGAAACACCTCGATGCCACAATGAATGATGGAGCACACTTGTCTATGCTGGACCAGTTTCAAAGTGGGAGGGGGTGTAAAAACATGAGTAACCATAAAACCAGAAGGGAAACAAGTTCCCATGAACAATACACACAAAGACGAGGCACAAAGATGGCAATATTGCACCTCTAAAGGGGGACTCCACTGATTTTACCCATGCAATCATAAGAAGCACTACTCAGCCTGGAAAAACAGTTGTATAATGTCTTGTGTCCCTCTGGAGGTAGCTCATGTCCAAAGTTTGGGGGAAGAAAAGGTCAACAAGGTCTTAAAAAAAAGACACTTTTGCATTATGGGCAATGCAGTTTTTGGAGCTTGAGCCATGCTTGAGATAAAAAGTTAGGAAAACATTTTTTTTTTTTTGTAAAATCTCTTCTGAGACCTCCAACTTTATGGCAGCAGTGCAATACAAAATAACTACATTTTGATATTCAATAGTTTGAACTACTTTATATTTTATAAATAGAAAATATATTTTCAGAAAAGTAAAAATGATATTTTTACAGTTGTTGGTCTTTGTGCTACGTCTCCACTAGTTGCCTAGCAACTACTCAGAGCCGAGAAACAATCAATCCGTAAAACAGCAGGAGAAAAACATTGAATTAACAAGTATACAAAGCCAGGCTAGCTGCCCCCCACTGTTTCCAGTCTTTATGCTAAGATAAAGTAAAGTAAACTAAGCTAAGCTAAACAACTTCATTCTTAATTCTTGAGAAAGCTACGAGAGTGGTATTGATCCTCTCATGACTCCCCACAAGAGAGCAAAAAAAGTCATATTTACTGGCTTTAAGTGAATCACTTACAACCATATAGTTACTTTGCCTGAAAGATATTATGTGATATAATAATAGACTAGATTTTTAAAAGACTGTTCAAGACTGTGTGGAGTAATTTGGCCACTTCTACATGAAAGTACTCTTACAGCTTTGTGCATTAATACTTTACCACCCTGAAAAGAAACCATTCTTCACAGAGCAGTGTTCATTTTGTTAAATGACTAGTAGATTTTACCGTTGATGCTTAAGTGCAAATTCTTTTGTCATGTTGTACCAGCATTGTGACTGCTGATGACACTTTTAGGACCGAGTCGGATTCTAGAAACAACGCCAGAAAAGAAACCTAACACAAATTTATTTCATCAAGTGTGGCCTCCTTAACAGCACAGTATCATGTATTGGGCTGTCTGCAATCTGTTTAATGATTTACTCCTTCCAAACTTCAGTGGAAACATAATATTTTACATCCCTTTGAATGTCTTGTGTAGTGCAACAGAGCGTAATGTCGACTTTCATTACTGGAATGGGAGTTTTTGAAAGAGTAAACCTTGGAGTTTGTCCAGACAGTCTTGTTGAAATTTGCTGTGTTGATTACCATTTTTTTAAAAGAAGTCACTCACTGTCATTGTCACTACCCATAAAAAGTGGAGCCCAAAGGACATTAAGTGGAGGATTTATGGCCGCCATATATTTGAGTGGAGGGCTGCTAAACCTTATGAAGTCTCTCTTGGCACTGTAAGGTTTTGCTTTCTCTGTCTCGCTCTGTTGGTTTTTTCCCTGTTGCTTCAGAGTGCCTACAATTTCCCTCTCTTTATTTTCATTGGCCTTTAAAGAGCTCGGTGCTCTGTTCAATGTACTCATTCAATAGCGAGTTTTTCAACACACACACACACACACACACACATACGCGCACAAATACATTAGAACACACACGCATGCACACACACAAAGAAAGCAGAGGTGAACATGCAGAGAGTAGACCCTGACTCTCCTGTTCAATGCCACAAGATGTTGGAACCCAGCGAGTTTTAGATGCACACCGGGTCTGAAAGCATTTCTCCCTGTCTATGCTTGTCATTGTCGGGGGGCATTAATTGATTGGCTTGGTTTCTATTCCCTTTTGTGAAGTGGCTTTAGTCCTGGCTTTATGAAGGTTGCTGAAATCTATTCAGACCATTCTCTTTGCCTGGTGGAGCTGAGCACAGCGGTGGAGAAGCCGCTGTCTCCACCTTTATTGGTGGAAATCGCCCTTACACATTTTAATCTGCCATCTCCTGGGGTCTCATAACACTTTATAGCTTTATATGTCTCATCAGGTTTTATATTCTAGGATCACACAAAAAATGACTTATCCTTTTTTTAAATTCCTTTATTCTTCTTTTTGGCTTTCCAGTCCCCATATTCTTTAGATATTTGAGTCGAAAAATGTACCATCTCTTTAGTATAAAAACATTGTCAGTCTTCTAAATTCACCTTGTGTGTTTGTGTGTGTATGGATCCACTGATGAATAGAGGCAGTCTTCGGGATATAATTGACCACACATGAGATCAAAGTGTGTTTGTGCAGCAACATTTTATGATCTGCTTTTTTAATGCAGAACTGTGACAAGATGCTGAAAGTGTATGTACACACTCCAAACTATGTTCCAGTAATTAAACGTTGAGCTGTTTTTCCTCCCATAAAACAGCCAACATTCACCTCGGGGCTATCAGGAGCTACAATAATCCTGACGGGGGGTAATTGGAGAGGTAGGTGTCAGAATCGAATCAAAAATAGTCACATTACTCACTTTGACTCATGTAAAGCCACGGCTTTCAGTGCCTGCTTTTTAAAACACACACACACACACACAGTCATGCATACACACACGCACACGCGTAGTAACAGCTCATGCAGATGGTCCTATATCCACATCTGGCAGCAGCTGGGGTTTTAAGCACATCTGTTCCGTCCTAGGTGGAAACAGAGAGGATTGCTGCCGCTTTAATGCTGACCTTCTCTTAAATATTTTCACTTTTTCGATCCACTGTAGTACCACAGCAGCCAAAATCCAACACCAGCGGGGTTCTCTCATGCACCCCCCACTCTCCCCGATCCAGACAGAATGGCCTATCAAGCTTGCCCAAGGGGAACAAATGTCTGCCCAAATCACATCGTTTACACTCTCATACACATCGTTTCCCCTCCTTCTTTGTGTTCTTGCTCCTGTGACTTCAGTGACTTTTGTTGGATTTCTTTGTTCTTTTACTTCTTTATTCTCTCTCTCTCTATCTCTATCTCTCTCTCTCTCTCCCTCTCTATCTTTTTTTCCCCCGTCTGTCCTCTCACTCCTTTTTATGCATGCATATTATCAAGGCAGCTGGTGAATAGTGATGAACTTCTTCGCTCGGTGGACAGCAGAGAGCTAAGATCAGCAGCTGCGCGTGGGAGAGAGACCTCAAGTTATAATGTATATTTTCCATAGCTCCAAGGGTTTGTTGTCATTTTGTTGACCCCCCCTTTGATGATACACCTCTGCCTCTCAGTATAACGGATAATAACTCTGTGACTTATAAGACTCGTGCAGGTGGCAAAATAGATTGAAAAGATTTTGGAATCTGAAATACAGCTCAAGACACGTGACCTGTCTCTTACTCATTTAATTTCACTCTCCCATTCCTCTTTCTGGAGATCCACGAGACCTATTTCCTTTCTCCTCCATCACCTTCTGCTTCTCTACATCTTACTTTTTACTTGCCCCATTTTGCAATCAATCTGCTGTTCATCTTATGTAATGAGCTCATTAGGGTGTCTTAAGCAATAGTGATTGATCATAATGGCTTAGAAATGTCCCATTGATTCACTTCTATATCAGGCCTGTAAAGTAAAGGCTCCCAGCATTAAAATCATGGGTCAACTGAACCCTCTCTCGTATCCATCGCCTATGTCTTGGTGAGAAGTCCTTTGTTTTCAATGCAACCGCCCATCCCCCACATCCGATCATGATGAGTGAAACTGGGTTTTTTTATTGTTTTTTTTTTTACTTAACACATCTGCTCAGCCTGGTAATATACATTTCTGTAACAAAAGTGTGAAAAGGCATTACCGCGTAGAGGATGAATGATTCCTTTGCAGCTCTTTTTCCTTCAACATGCTTAAATTCCGCCATATTTTACATGTTTACAGAGACCAGTGAGTGAAACCGAATGTTAACAGTAGACATCATATTATTCCAGCCAATCAAAACAAAGGAGACGTGTTACAGTTGGTCAGTTTTGCTGGAAGTCTTTAATTTTTATGGCTGGGCTTCTTAACAGCCATGACTGATGGAGCCATTTGACTTTAAAGCTGTAAGAGCTACTGTTTGTAATGCAGGCAAGTTTGTGAGGCCACTGGCAATATGTCTGAGGATATACTACAGCTTTATGTATGCCATTTGTGTGTTTGCATTGGTATGTGTATGTGTGCGCATGAAGGAGGGAGGGAAAGAGATGGAAAAAGAAAGACGGGGGTTGAGGGTTGGGGGGGGGCTGCTAATGATAATTTGGGAGTGGGTGTGTGTGACAGAATTTGTGCCCACGTGAATAGCGCACAGTCAGCATGCAAGCTCAAATCACTTCAATAGTTTCACATCAACCAATTTAATGGCACAATCCCGGCCAGTGAAGTTTTTATTCCAAATCCTGTCCATAATCTAATGGCCTTTGAAAGTCTGCCACTTCCCCCTGGCTGACAGGTTGTGCATTTGGATCTAATTGAATCCATTTACATCCTGCACAAATGGAAAGCACATGGAGGCCTTCCCACCTGGTTCTGATCAGCTACTGAGTTGGGAGAAGCACACTCTTCGGAGTACGCCCAGTGCCAGCAGGGGATACACTACACAGAGCAGTGAAGAGAGAGCGAGGGGAGAGAGAACACCTTTTGATATTACTCTTGGCTCTAATTTGATTCAGTTATCCGTTCACATTTCCGTGTATTCCTATCTGTGTGGCAGACTGTGGTCTTATGTGGTTGTGTAATCTTTTACCACAAGGGGGAGTACAACAATACACTCATGTACAGTATCACTGTCTGCTAATGTGGACCTGTGACTATACTATACAAAAGAGAGGAGGTGAGCTAAGCTTTAAAATTTAGAATTAATATGAGACTTCATGGTACAGTGCAACATCTGGGCCAAGTCCTCTCTGATTTAATGTTAGCTAGAATATTAATGCATTCTTGCTGCCACGCGTTAGTCACACAAAACATTCACATGGGGTTGGCAAAATACTCTTAACAACTACTAAAATAATTAAGTGAAGTAATTTACTTAATTAATGTTTCACATCCTGCTACAAAGGTGTGACTATTAGACACATTTGTCAGTGACTAAGATCTGACAATCAACACTGAGGCAAAAGAGAACCCAAATCATTACATCATAACTGCATTTGTGTGACAAACTACAATAAACGAACAGTGGCTGAAATGAACAGTCTAGACAAAAGACAGACATGTGCAGTAGGCTATAGACTGACAATTATTCATAAATATATACATAATTAGCATGCAAATTAATAATATAAGCAAACAATGGTTTAAATGGTTATTTAGTTAAAGTCTTAGATCACAGGGTCTTTCTCATGTCAGTACAGCAAATATGAGAGTGCGGCCAGCAGCCAGTTAGCTTAGCATTAAAGACTGGAAACTGTAAAACCACAACATGTCATTTTTACACATTATTAAAAAATTAAATATATGTAATGCATTAATTAACGAGCTTTTGGGGTTCCAGTAGGAACATTTTTGAGCCAGCTGTATCCCCCTGTGTCTGGCCAATGTGCAATAAGCTAACCAGCTGCTGGTGATAGCTTCATCTCTAAAGAGAGGTATCAGTCTCCTCATACAACTCCAAGCAAGAATATGCATTTTCTAGCACTATTTTATAGCTTTTACATTATTTGACTACAGTACATTGTCTTTGTGATAGAGTTGTATTGTCACAAATTCTTGCACATCGGAGTCCTCGTCATGGGAAAAGTGTTCCTGTATGCTGGTGAGTAATGACATGTGGAAACTTGTGTTGAGGATTTATTTGAATATGCACCAGAATCCAGGCTTTGCATGTGGCCTACATTCACGTGTGTCTGCAAATGCATATGGTTAATGGGGGCAACGGGCAACATCATGACCTTCATCAGGTCCCCCTCGTAGTCCATCTCAGCCCCACCTCACACCACATCTGGTTTGACCATCTCCACCCCAAACCCCTGCTAGCCACCCCCGCCTGCACCTCATCAATCCTCTGTGTCATCATTGCCACACTTCTGGCTATTGGCAAAGTAAGCCATGACACGAAGATGTGAGAATGATGAATGGACTTTTCCGGACAGGAAGCAGCGATGGTTGAAGAGACACACCACCCTCACTCATCTTTCCCATCCATTTTTCACTTTCGTTCCTCTGCCACGTCTCACTGTTGTCTATCCCTCTTGAGTCAATAGGAACCAAGTGATCATGTTCCACAAATATAGCTCTCCAAAGCATGTGGTTGCATTTTTTCATTTTCTCGAGAAAGTTGAGTCCCCACAATGGCTTCGAATGACCAACCTTTTTCTGTACCAAGTCTTTCGGCTGAATTTTTTTGGTTTAGATTTGAATACATTTAATTCATATGCTCATTTTTATGTTTCATCCATCTGCATGCCATTTTAATTTTAGTTTTGACTTTCAAAAACATTGTAGTTCTCTCGCTGTTTACACAATTTGATCTTCAACTAGTTTCCCAAACCACAAGTTACAGTGATCCTTGGTGTTGGCGTCTGTATACCATCCATTGTTGTTGCCTGCCTACCCATAACATGTCCATTCACTGCTGGACAATACTGTCTATTAACTATTATATGAGTTGCTGTAGTTTTATTGGTTGTTCATGTGAATAGTCCACTGTGTTACACAGGAGACATTATCATTCGATCGCCATAACTATCGGCTACGACTTGCACGCTGAGACTTCTGTCCAACACTTATTGTCCCTGAATGCTGTAGAGGTTCTCATAATGGCTCATGACTGAGATATTCATCTTAAACTTTGCTCAGACATGGTTATTACCTTTATAAATTGTAGTAATTTTCTCTGTCATATGTCATATGATTTTAATGTTTGTGTCAGGGTGTGTACTAAGGCTTTAGGGGCATGTTTTCAAACAGAGCCAGCTCTTAAAATCCTTCCATAGTCATCACTTGCGTTTCGCCTTCATGAACTCTAGCTTCCAATATCAGACCAAAGAAACACTCCCTTGTTTCTATGCTCCCTCGGGGCAAAGTGGCACTGGTAGATATTTAAGAGATTTAAGCCTCCTTTGTTTAGGGGACTGAAGCCACTCCTTCCACAGACCCCCTAAAGCACAGTATAGGAGCAAAATCACCCAGCTCTAATACAATATCTTCAGCATGTATACCTCTGAGTTAACGCATGGAAAGAGTTTTGTTTCCATAAAGGAAGTGATAAATACATGCAAGTTTTCTTGAGACCATTTGTTTTCCAAGCCTTTCAAAATAAGTCTCCAAGGAGTTGCGCAGTTTGTCTGACATCAATTATTTCGAATAAGACAAACAGCTCTCGTTAAAGCCACCATACACAGCAGGACACATGTGAATATTCAATAAAAGACATAACACCGCAGGTTAAACACTCCCCAAAGTAAAAGTTTTTTGGTGCTCATATTTAATTTCAGGTATCATGAAGAGACATATAGAAACTTAAATCCTCTGCAGCACTACAGTGTGAATATATTGAGAGATTCTCTTTCATGTAATTTGATTAGTGGACCAGGATTAGAGCCAGCCCTCCCTCATTTACTATTACTGAGGAGAAAAACAATTAAGCTATACGTGTTAGTTATCAAGAAGACAACGCACCCATACACAGCAATGGATAAAACACACACACTCACATAGGCACATGCACACACACACAAGTCTCATTTAATCCTTTATGATGCGCCTGGAATTTGTAATGATTTTAATTAGGAAAGGTGCAATAGGAGTCTACTCCATGGCAATGCTGACACTCCAGGGTGCCTGGAGCCAATTAAAAATATGTGCTGATCAAACAGCCTGCCCTCGCCGTGCACAACTATCCCCGGAGCCTCTGCTGCTGCAGAGGGACGGCCAAGCTCAGGGCCTCTAGCTCCCACCGAACAGACTGCAGAGGAGCCGGCAGAACTACAACCGACACTCTCCACCCTGAGATATGGTTCAAGGCTCAGCTGCTCCCATTAGCTGCACGCTACAGTGGGTGAGTGGAAGCACCATAAGAGGAATCCTTCAGTTCACAATCAAACGTCTGTGAGAAAATGTCACACACCCCATTTGATCCCCCACAGAGATCCCTTTTTTTTCCACAAGGGAACTGGCTCAGCCCAATTTTCCCTCACACTCTGAGTGAGAGGCACATTAAATTAGAATTATATGACAATTTAGAGTGACAATTAAGCCTGGTATTAATTACACCGTTCCTTTTGTTTCGAACAATCCCTGCGATGTTGCCAGACCCAGGAGTGCCCAAAATAGATAAATTTAAATTAATCTAAACGCGACATATTTTTCCAAATGTTAATATTCTTGAGGAATATTTCATCTCTGTCATATCTTCCCTCTGTAAAGTCCCTCCTCCCTCTATCATTAGGCATCTCTGTCTCTTGTGATTAATGATACTAATGAGCATGTGCAGCCTTTCACTCTGCCACACATTATTTTATCCTCTGGCCTGGGCCATGTGTCATGTCCTCCTGAGAACCAAGAACATGGCTCCCTGGTCATATTCAGGCAAACAATAATATTAACTTATATCTTCTGTAATATCTAAGTCAGAAGGGCAAGTGATGCATTGGCACACGTGTGTCGTATGTGCTCAGGCATACGCACAAACATACATACAGCTTTATTTTGAAGAAAATTACATTACCTTTTTGAAAAAAAATCAAAATGTAAAAGAAAGGACATAGAAAAAGATATCTGCATACGCAGGAGACACAGATTAAAAATCCCACAACATCTAGACATGTCTAGATTATATTTAAAGTTAGCTTTATGTTTGTAGGCAAATAAATTGCAATGCATATGTGGTTGTTTAATCAAATGTGACAAGCTAGTGTTATGGCTGACCTGCTGAAAGACGAGTGAATTGAAGCCTGGAGCGTGTAGTGGAAGGATGTCCCTCTCTTTGTTTTAATCTGTCTCATGTTTTGTCTACCTCTCTGGCAAACCAGAAATCAACATTCAAACTAAAAAAAAAAAAAAAAAAAAGATTTTGAAAAGTCATTTATGTGTAAATGTTGGAAAAATGAGTTGCGCATAATCCCACCTTTTCCACCTGAAGGGTTACACCGAGGATCTTAGAGCACATGTTGCTTACTGAACTGACTTCGCCCGCTGCTGTTTCTCCACTTCAACTTGCTGTTGCAATGATCTAACATTGTTAAAGTTTTATCTTTGGCAGACGTCGCAGGCTTGTCAGGTGGGCAGCCAGAGTGATTACTGCATATTTGAAGATCCATAAAAAGGACCCCATGTCTTTGGGAGTCGCATCGGCGGGGACACTGAAATACAGCTCATCACTTTTATGTAGGAACCACAGTCGGCTGTTGGGATGCGATATTAATATGACAGAGGGGCCGTCTGCTATAGGGCGGCACAATGGCAACCAGGAAAACTGTTTTAGGCCTTGAAGAGGACATTTTTAATTGGATCCTTTGTGTGAAAAGCATATACATGTCATAAAATGATTTGTTGATGTGATGACTAGGCTGGATTTATGGCAGTGAACAGAGAGACATAGGGGGTGAGATAGAGAGATGCTTAGAAGAAAAGGAAATGAGCATTCGTTAGTTAATTTAGTGATAATTTCCCAATCAATGCACCAAATCAGATTGGAATTCTTATTTTGAATCTAAATCAAATCAAACACGATCGTGACTGCTTGTTACTCTTATAGATAGACATCTACATATAAGGATTTTAAACACCCTTTAAGGTGCTGCGCTGCAAGGCCTGAATCACTGAATCCCTATTGATCATTCATCAATAACTGGTGGTTTGGTCTCAGCACTTTCTTGATTCAGCAACAGTTTACAAAGGCTGATTGGAGGATGCTGTCACTGCTATATTCATTTTCTGGCCTCAAACAATTTTTGACATTTTTGTAAACCAGGATGATTTATAGTTTGTTCCTCTATGCCATCCCAACAGCTATTTGGACATTTATTATTCTTTGCAGTAATTGTCAAGTGTCTTCGTATTGACTTTGTAGCCAAAAACTGTAACATGCTTTACTCTCCATACTACCTCATTGTGAAATGTTATGATAATCTGGTCTCCATCATTTCTGAACTAATCTCCATGCAGAGGATTTTAGCAGTCTGTTACCAGTCAGCTTGAAGCGGAAACACAGTCTCGCTCACATCACTATATAAGCAGGACAAATACAATAGCCTTCGTTTGCGCCATTTCACTGCCAACAGAAATCCTGCGGTGTTATTTCTTTATCAAACTGGCAAGAACACCCTAATAAATCATCCCTAACAAGCATTTAGGGTGTTGTGTGAGGAAGGGGATAAAGCATAAGTTGTGTAAAATGAATGCAGGGGCTCTGTGAGCTGACTTACCCATGGACAGAGAAACCTGGGTGTGGGACCCTGAACTGATCTCCATGATCGCTGCCCAGTCTAGCCATGTGATACTTATGCAATGTTCCTCCAACCTGCAGCTGGGGGGGAGAATCAATCACACCACAAACCCCCTTTTCTTCTCTCAAACAAGAGCTTTTTAGTGACAACAGCCATCTTGGTCACATGACCATGGGAGCATCATGCAACCCCCCCACCCCCACCCAGTATCCCCCAGCACCCCTTACTGCAGATGTTGGGTAACAACATGCCTGATGAGTTTAATAATGGAAGCACAGTGTTGCTTTTGTGTTGTTAAGCCTTCAACAGTTGTGGTAGACATCCACGATCACAAGACTTAGTCAAGGAACTTAACGTGTGATACAGTCTGAATGAGACAGTCCAAATGGGTTAAATGGGTCCATTAAGACAGTTTGTTGATCTGATCTGTGTCTGTCAATCAGTAGAATGCATTAGTTGCAGCAAATAGGTTTCATATGTGAACATAGCACACAGAATTCCCATTTGAAAACTTTTTTCTTTTTTCTTCATTGATATTAGCAGTGAAATTGCACTTTACAAATGTCATTTCCACCGTGGGCCTGGAGGACTTCAAGGGGAAACAAATGCTGGCCTCCTATAATCCCCAGGGAGGTAATGAGGGGGTTAAAATATAATGTCAGGTTTCCTGGGTGGCTGAACTTAAAGGTAAAAAAGGGCAAATGTGCCAGAGGATGTCACAGGATTGTAGGCTAGAGCAAAATGCCAGCAGCAAAATCACTGAGTGTAAAATTAGACTTTTTAAAATGTAGTTGTATTAATTGCTAGCATCACTGTATATTTATCATGTTTTTGGTGCTCCATTATACTTTGTGCTCTGATCCATGTGGCAGTTCTGTGCATTGCCTGTCTCCTGTAGGCACTCATGCTTCCAATGATCTTTTGTTTTCAGTCAGAAGACGTGTGGACACCTGGCTTAAAATAGACTTTTCTTTGGCCTGTTGCTAAAATTGAAATGTGTTTGAGCTGCCCTTTAGTCAGAGTTAGGCTGCATCTCAGCGAGAATCATCTAAAAATAAAACCAACAGTTTTATTAGTGTGGTAAGATCAGATCCTTGAAGCGGAGACAGATCTGCGTAACAGCGCCAGCCTGGTTATGCCATATGTCACTACAATTCATGCACTTCTTATGTAGCACCCCCACCACACAAACACACACAACCCCCACCTCGATAATGCCAATCCTCCCATGATAAACATACAAAAATATTCCATGCTATGTATATTTTCAAGACTACATGCAAAGTGTGAGCTGGTAAATTTGTGTATGTAAAGATATACCTGTGCATATGTGATTCATTACGGCTTAGGCAGATATTCAATCAGATCATGTGTGCACGCATGAATGCTCACTCACACACTCACACACACACAGGTCAAAGGGTACCCGTTGTCAACCTCCAAATGATTTCTCACTGCGGTTTCATGACTTAACTAGACCAAACTAAATGCATAAAACCAAACCCAAGTCACGCATTCACTCATTTTGGATGATTTCTAGTTTTACTATTGCGTTCTTGAAGTGAGATTTTCAGCTAAATCATGAAAAAACAAATACACATTTTAAACAAGATTAATCTTGAGGTACCATAAATCTCCAAACTTACACAATTACAAATATTTTAAGAACATGAATCACACTGTCAGATGATCATCCATGCATATAGTTAGTATTTTATGTAAAAAATATAAAACCATGTGGACAATGAGTTGGTCCATATATCCTTAATATCCAAAGGCCTTTTCTCTGTAGACGTGGGTGGGAGGCACACACTGTCAGTCATCAACGCTTCATTGATCAAGGACAATCCTCTTCTTAAAACTGGTCTTTTTCTTAAGAAATCACTCACTCCGCTTTAATTATCACTCTGGCTGTTGTTTCTGTGTGTGTGTGTGTGTGTGTGTGTGTGTGTGTGCATACATTACTGTGCGGGCTTGTGTGTGTGCAACCAAACCACCTCTTTGACTATTTCACATTGCACGCAGTCACTTGAGAGGAGCCCATGATGAGATGAAATTCCAACACCCTCTGCTAAAATACAAGTTAGTATTCAAGCAGAGCAGCCGACCTTTTGTCAAGTCTCACACAGGGCAGTACACAGTGAAAATAGTGTCCGCTGGTAAATGACATGATGGTCACACTGAGTGGACACACACACACAGATAAAAAAAATAAAAATCTATTAAATTCAGCTTGACATTAATCTGTGTGAGTAAGAAATATTTTTGGAGGCTATTTGTTTTTATTAACGCAGGTCTAAGTTGGGTGTGTGTAGGATATCAAGCTACAAACACTGACAAATAACACAGAGCCAGTTCTCATCTGCCACAAAATACATAAAAATCAATAAATACAGATTTGTAATTTTTTTTGTCAGGACATTTAAACTGCTCTAAAAAAAATAAAATTGTGGATCAGGAGTCACCAAAACATGAAAATGTGCTAATAATTTAACCTAAATCTCTTTTTCTTTTTTTTTCTTTGGTGCTCATACATATTAATAGCCTCTTTGTATATTTTATTTCCCTGTGATCTGACAGTTAAATTAAACATTTACTCAAGAAAAAAGACTTAGGAAATAAAGAGTGTAATGCACAGTTAGTTGTGTGTAGAAATAACCAAAATGAAAAGTGAATGAAGACAGTTCTCTTCTTTATTATTCTTACAGAGCAAACATGAAATGTGAAAAAAATAAATAAAACTGATATCAGAAAGTGGCTTTTTATTTAGTAAAAAAAAAAAAAAATCAGGAGGCTCTTAAATATATTTTAAGAAAAAACAAAAGCTGATGGAACACATTGTTAAATGTCAATGGGACAAGCGTGCAGAAGAAAATGTCAAACATTTTGCCTGCACCACATTTATGATCGTCTCTATCTTCATCCATCCATCCTCTATCTCGTCTGGAAACATTTGAACACCCAAATCCGAATTTACCGACCAAACAACAGACCGCATATTAACAAACAACATGCGACGCTATCACCCGATTAACTCAATGGCTCAATTTTTTACATCAAACAAATGACACTGTTTTTTTTTTCTTTCTTTTTTCTACCGCACTAACACCACTACGACAAACCTCAGGCAGCCACACTTTAAAATGGTGAAAGACTCCATGCAGATTTTCTCCATTAAAGCGGACTTCGGCAGGACGATGATCCACAACCTTTTCTCCTCTCTCTCTCTCTCTCTCTCTCTCTCTCACTCTCATTTTCTCTCCTCTCCTTTCACCCCTCACGTGCAGCCTTTCCAGAATTATTTCGAGTTTCACTTGTTTTCATAACTTTTCATAATGATTAGGCATCGTCGGTCCGCATTTATCCGAAAACTAACCTCGATTATTTTAAATATCCAACATATAATTTCCCCACTCTCTGCAGTATTCCCTTTGATTCACGCTTGACTCATATGGCTTCAGGGCCAATAGGGGTCCGCCTTTGGGGCGCCTTGAAACCGTCCCTTCTTATCCCCTTTCATCATCTAACCCGGGAAGCCTTGAAACCGCAGGGCCAGTTATTGCCTTTTTTTTTTTCAGACAGCCCAATGCGGACTGGCCAACAGCCAATCAGAGTCTTGTTTACATTCTGTGACTGACAATGCTCTGGCGCCGTGCCAGCCAATCGGAGGCTTACATACAAGGGAAGGGGGAGGAGAGGGGGGGGGGGGGGGGGGGCTTCATTTGTAAACATTTAGCATAATGTAATAACCAAAGTCCATAGTAATAATATGAGGGGAAATATTGGAATTACTGTCTTGTCTGCATGATTCAGTGTAGAGTTTCAAGAAAATTGGCTTTGAAATCGTTTGTCAAAAAAAAAAAAGAAAAGAAAAAAAAACTCTAGTGGCTCTGAGGAGAAGGAAGAAATAAAGACATGAGTACACAAGCAGTGTTTGATGTGTGGAAATGTCCTGAATTGTTTGCAAAATTCTTAAGGACAAAAAAATAAATAAAAAAATAGAGGTTGCTTCAATTTTATGTTGCATTTATTCAGCTGGATTTTTACTCAGGAAAACCTCAGAACATTACAGAATAAATGTCCTTTCATATTTTCTTTTGTATGTTTTTGTTTTTTCACTGCTATTCGTTACAGACATGTAAACAGTTTATAGCCACCTTTTAAATGGTGTTTTTTTTTATTCTATATCAAACTAATTGGATCGTGTTTACATAAATGATGCTGCACCTTTAAAAAGTAAGATCATTTCTGTTTTGTTTTATGTTATTTGCATGCATGTTGACTCCTGCCTCTAGATGTATAAAAGAATGCTGTTGTGAGATGCATTCAGGCTTAACACTCTTGGTAAACGTCAGTACACGTTGAAGTTCAGCTCTGTTTTCTTCCTAGAAGCATGCATGATCTAATATTTCTCACCATTTTCTTTTTAGCTCCTGCATTATTTGCATGATTAAGGCCACCGCCTGCACATTTGATCACCTACTCTGCATTAGAAGCTGTGCTCGGGCAGCACTGAGCTCTATTGTGAGAGATCCCGTGCTTTAAATCTGGCGCTTTTCACTCTGTTTAGCATTGCCAGTCACCACACCATTGGCCTGTGCTGCCGACCAATCAGAACCTTCCGTATCTCCGGGCGGGCGGCACGATCTCATTAACATGCAGGTATCCGACCAATGGGAGGGCGTGTTTACCCTGCCCCGAGCCGCGAGGTACGCAGTTGCACCGGGAGAGAAACCGCTGCTCGGAGATCCGAGCCGCGATCCAGCCAGGCCGGAAGCCCTAGTCCCACTGCTTCCATAGACTGAACCAGAAGGCTACTGCAGCCTCACATGGAAATATTGTAGGATTTCACTCTAGCCACATGGTTTATTTCAGATTTTGATTTTAAATGGGCGTCGCACTCGGCCTTGCTCCTTGCCTCCCTGTGTTTTGTGATTTTATAATTTATTGTTATGCAAGGATTTAACATACCAGTAAGTAGTAATTTTATCTTTATTTTTTTTTATTGAATAAAACACATATTTTAAGGCCTGTTTCCTCGTTGGAAAACGATAGCTGCTGTATTTAGTCCAAAAAGAAAGAAAGAAAAAAAAAGCTAGGCTATATGTGACATGCTGTTCATTATACACAGTGCATTGCTCATAATTTTTTAAAATAACAAAACAGTTTAGGCCTGTGTATGAGAATTATCCTACAGAGAATAAATCGACGATTTAATCCACCGAGCTGCCAAAAATACATTAAATCAAATTATAATTTATTATCATTATTAGTAGCAGTGTTAGTGCTGACAATAATGATAGTACAGATAATAATAATATTAGCTGAGATAGCTTAGATCATGACGTTAGGGGCAATTTTGTAATTAAATAAAAATATCTAATCATGAGCGGCGACTTCTTTGCTGATGTTTTTAATTATCTTATATTTTTAGAAACGTGACAGGCTACGTATTTTTCACATTTGGGTCAGATTTATTGATTAATTGTTCAGATCTGGTAATATTTGTTGCGAAGCTGCCGGTGCTGTGTAGACTACGCTCGCTGTCACGTTACAATAAAGTCCAAACGGTGAATCTGCACGGAGAGGACGAGGGAGACGTGTTTCTACTCTCCCCCGGTCGAGGTGCACTCCCTGCCGGCCAGCTCAGTCACGGAGGGCCGCCTGTATCTCGCAGCGCGATCCGACCTATACAAGCATAATTTGATTTATCATCTGCGTTTCTGCTTTCGATTGGATTGTGCAAATGAAATTGACAGCTGGTTAAATGAATTGCATTAGGGGCGTCGATTATTTGAACGGTTTAAAAAAAAAAAAATTGGAGCGTATATTTGGAGGAGATTCGCACATTTAATGATAAAATGACAGAAAACAGAGGTGGGGGTTTACGCTGCCGCGATTAAATTCAAATAAATGCACATTTACAACATTTACACAGCAGAAGTCTCTTCTCTGGCTCGTAAATGTTGATTTTTATTTTTATTTTTAATTCCGAGGTTGTTAGTGGACATATAGTGTGGGCTGAAACGCAACAGCATGGCGAGGGGGAAGGTAATGGCTGACTGCAAAGCACTTTCTCAGTATGGAGACAAAGGCAGTCCTCCTGACGGGCGGCCATTCACCTTGGATCTCTATGCAAGTCCACAAAGTGAAGACTCAGCTATCATGCATGCAATAGCAAAGGCTTCTTAAACTGTTTCACCTTAAGATGCCCACATGCATGCACACACATTAGCTCACGAAGCCTCGGTGGAAGATATTTAGTCCAAGGGAGCTCCGTATGGAAGGATTTTATTGTTGTTGATGTAGCACTGAATTGTAGGCTAGGCTGTAACTGGCTACATGGGGAGATAATAGTGCTGTGAGTGTAATAGCATATATGATATGCCTGCGAATTCTCACCCATTGTACAATTTAGATTTTTATATAAATGTAATTTAATTTATGACAAAAAAGAAAAAAAAAAACAGGCTTTAATCTTGCTGGGAACCCCCTGCAACTCCTTCGAGAAACCCTGTAGGGCCCCCAAATTGAGAATCTATAATGTAAAAGCACACATATTGCCTTCTGTGTTCAGAAAATTCACTCCTGTAGGATTTATTTATTTATTTACTTATTTGGAACTATAAAATTAAGCTGCCTTCTGTTTGCCTGCTTTATTTTTTAATTACTCACAGCCATCACTGTGGCACACAATTGGCCTGTCACGTTTAAATGATTGTTGTAAAGACAAAAAAAATACAAAGAAAAAAAAACATATACATATATATATTTTACAGTGAAACTACCTTAATTATTTTAATTTATGCGAATGAGATTTTTTTTTCTACCCAATTTTGACTGAATAACGCTATTTTTGTGGCATGGCAGAGGATGTAGCCTAATGTATTTACTACTCCATTTGATTAACTGACCTGAAATAGGTCAAGGCAGATGAAGACAGTGAGAGTGCAGTTATTCACGTGCACACACACACACACACTCACATAGGGGGGGCGCGCGCACGTGCAGATATGCACACACACACACACACACACACACACTAAAAGAGAGAGTCCATGTCTTTTAGGATGCATCTGTGATTTATTTCTGTTCTTTTTTTTTTAAAATATCAGACCTCATGCTTTATGATTTGTTTCGAAACTTTATAAACTGACAGTGCAGGTTCTTCTTGCCTGAAGAAACGCAAATTGGTCGATGCATGATGCATTTTTTTTCCACTTTTATGACAAACTAGGATATTTAGTCTGCAGATGATCCAAAATATAATATATTTTACTGTTTATGCCAGCTTCTATATAAAATCACTGTAGTGCAAAGAGTGTGAGGTGTAATGAACGCTGGATGGAGAGAGGCAGTGTAAAAAAAAAAAACGCCTGTATCAATCCGAGACAATAGGACGAGCAGGAGCAGGCAGGCAGCGTTGTTCACCTTGAGATGTAGGCTGAGTAGGCTTCCATCATTTGTAGCCAACCCAAACAGGACAACACTTCCACCTCGAAGCGTTGCAGATTGTTACAGCAATCACGATTTCATTAAAAATATGTATATATACGTGTATGTATTGCATGTTAATAAGCTTGCCATGGTTTTTGGGAGGAGGGGGGGAGTGACAGCTGGCAACTGCTGACGTGGTAGATGAATTAATAGTTTGGATAAAACAAACGAATGATATGAAGATAATTAAATTTTTTAAAAATGGGATGTATAGACGCCTTAAATGTGTCAATCTGCTCCGTGTGTGTGTGTGTGTGTGTGAGTGTGTCTGTGGAATATGAAATGCTCTTCTCCATATGATGCATATCAGGCCCTGTATCCCAGGCTGATCAATAGAGCTGAATGTGAGCCCGGCTCAGTGGGCTTTGGGGCGCCTCGCTGTCCGTTTCTATCTGCGGTGACTTATTTTGTAGCATCATTTTTAGGTCGAATAAGGGTGATTTCAGCTTTACGCATAAGAAACCTGGCTATGACTGAAAGGTATTACAGCAAAATCCAATGGGGCGGAACTAATGATTTGTTTTCTCTTATTTTATAGCACTAGACTGCACTGTCAGTATTTTGCAGCGTGTAATTCTTAACCGGGTTTTTTCATTTGACTTGTTAATGAAATATTGCTTTGGTTTTCTTTTGCTCTGACAGAAAAGATGATCGGGGGCTACGTTTTTGGCTGGGGAAGCCTGCGATCGACTGAATGCAACACATAGATCTGAAGGAAAGGATTATTATATGGGTTGCATTTGATTTTCCTGACCTGCCCTATCCGGATTTCGGATTACTCAACATTCTTCGGGAATGGAAGGACGGGATTTCGCTGCTCCGGCGCACCTCCTATCAGAGCGGGGCGCCCTGGTGCACCGAGCCGCCTCTCGGATCGCTCCCTCGGGCCACAGCTCTGTACAGCATGCCGGTCACTTCCCGCCGGGAAAATATTACCCCTCGCACATACCAATGGCTCCCCACTCAGGTTAGTCAAACATCTGCGTGGGTTTTTGTCACACAAGAATGTAGCTACTGAAATGTTGTTTGTTCCCACAGCGGTAACATCTATCTATCTCAGAGCTGGCTGTTGTTTCAAATGCTCTTCTCATAATGTTGCGCCATAAAAACCTGTTCATTTATCAGCGTGAATAATAAGCCATGGCCTGCATTTGTGGCGTGGTACAAAGCTGATTATTTTTGCACAAAAGAGAAGAATAGACGGGGCTCGCTGCCTTAAATAAATGGTTGCTCAGGTGTGGCTGTTGACAGAGTTTCACTGTCCAAATATCAGCTAATAAATCAGGTGAGATATGATTTACACTGGGCCTACGATTAGGATTTTTTTTATTATTAAAGCAATAAAAGCATTAGTTAAACAAATAGCCGCTTGATAAGTTAGGTAAATGCCACGATATTTAAAAAAAAAATGACATTTAAGAATCTGTTTTATCCTGCACCTTGGAAGTTGGACAGAGCACACTGGACCTGGTTTTCTATTGGCCCTGGAGCTGAATTTGAAATGAGATTTCGTCACTTCACGTTACATTGATAAGTGTCACATCGGTGCCATCATTTGACTAAAACCCTGAGCCATCCCCGGAGGCACGAGCAGAAGCAGAAGGAGAAGCTGGATGAACAGGTCTGCACGGGTTACAGTGTGTGGACGTTGTAGGAAGATGAGCAATACGTAGAAAATCTTCTTTCTATATTGGGCTTCAAAGTGTCGGGGTGCAAATGTGTTCACAGTGCATGCATCAGGTTTAACAAGTGACTTGGGTATCTTGTGTACCCGAATGGGCACGTTTACAAACATGATTACACACACACACTTGTGTCCACATAAAACAGTCAGGATATACAAGTCTGTGTTTAAACCTTAGAACAGGATCATCTACAACAGCTGAGATACATTTTCCTTTTGAAACAAAAGCAACTTATGTATGGTGAAATGCAAAACCCCTCTAAAATATTCCTATAATATTCAGGGCAGTGTTACTTGATTTATGATAACTTTGAGGTCACGTGCATTGGATCTAATTAAATATATATGTGTGTTCCTAATTTTGTGTTGAAAGAAAAATATTTACTGCACATCATTGGATCACAATATGTATTGTTTTTATTATGTTCACCCATGTGAAACAAAACAGATTTAAATAAGTCACAACACTGGCATATTGATTGCATCAAACAGTTGCGCATATGAAACAATTGCCTTTGAAAATATGTTAATGTGGCGTCTAAAAGACACAAGTTTGTGCTTGCAGCAGCTGAGAGATTTTGGGTCAGAGGAAAGAAAGGAATATTTAGCTCTTTAATGTTATTTTATGTCACGCATATTAGCTGAAATGATCAGTGTAGGTGGTTACATGAGGTATCAAAGTAACCTCTAATAATAATTTTCCTGTTCCGCCTTTGCATTTTATTTATTTCTATATTTTAAATATCTTATTAAACTGATGTGTACTGTAGTGTTGTGGTAGGCTAATTAAACATATTTTTTCAAATTCGCTGTGTTTATAAAGATTTAGAATTCATTTGCAAAATCATGCTAAACACGAGGTATAATTAGGTATTCAGGAGAATTCATGGGCGCCGTTCACCATTCATCTCTCACCATTCATGTTTGCTTTTGGCAGTACTCACACGAACACACACACACACACACACAGTGCCTACATCCGTATGTTTTTTTTGTTTTTTTTGCATGGATGTTTTGTTGAGAGCATGGAGGCTAATGTTGGCTACAGGGTACAGGTGCTCCTTCAACCAGATTTGGTGTTTCTTTTGTAGTATTGTGCTGCACCAACGTGAAGACCTACCCTCCAAATGTCATCACTGCTCAATGAGCAGCACAGGTGGTTTATTGTTCTCCACAGTCTTGCGTGTGACTGGAGAGAAGTCTATCTAATATCCTCAAGATTTGGAAAATGACTTAATTCTTTACATTTCTGGTATTTTATTGAATTAACATGGAGAATAATCTCATGAGTTCACCAAATCCCCTCTAGGCGCCGTTAAGAATTATTTTTTCTATCATGCTCTGCTGATGTACAATCTTTGATTTATTATTTTAATAATAATATTTGAAAATGTCAAGCATGTCATAATGCAAATAGGTGGATGAGACATGAAGCATAATTCAAAATTATTCATGGCATATATTTTTAACATAGTAATTCATCAAAACAGCACACAATGCAAATTTATAATCCACGTGTCATGAGAAAAAATAACTCATTTTTACCCTTTCAAAGATATTTTCATTTATTATGTGCATATAATAAATGCAAGCAATATAAGGCGTTAAGTATTTTTTTCCATTTGATCACACTATCAAGTCAATGTAATGTTTCTTGTTGTATTTTTTCAGTCAGCTTTCCCAAATGAATACAGGCCAGTCACAATATGTAAGAGCAGTCAAATGCTGGTACGTTGTCTGACCAAACTGGTCCCAGACTGTTGTTTGTCTTGACAGGGCAGGTCATTAGTGTCCCCTCAAGTGTCCTGTATGCTAGCAACATTAGCACAACTGAGGATGTTGTTTTCTGAATGTGTTGGATCCCTTCAGTTTCTTCTGCACTTTCCCCCCGGGGACTAACTTGCACACTGTTTCACATGAATACTTTACAAAGAGCATGAATATTTCAGGGTTGATGTAAAAATGCATTCAGAGGCAGGTTTCTGATGTGGCTCCTTGAAAGGGCTCCTCTGACTTTGCAGAGGTATTTATTGTGAGAGCTCCCTTCACCCTCACCGCTGAAAAGAGTGACGGTGGTTGCAACACCCTCCCGTTGCATTGTTCCTTGCTGGGTTACAGAATTTCAACAGATTTTGGAAAAGGAAATTTCCTATCTTTCTTTTGTAAACACTGTTAAGTCTGGATGCAATTAGGCAACAACAGACACATACACACACTCCTACCTTCCTGCCCACTGAACCGTGTTAACTTAGAGCCGGTGGAGATTCTGTCAGTGTGCATTTGCCTCTGTCCATCTTCACCTACTACAAGCCAGTCATTTGTAATGCATGTCAGGTGGTCGATTTATAGTTTGCACTTGCACTGTGTTCTGGGAATGTGACATTGGAGCAACTTCTCTCTCTGTGTGCTCGCTGATACAGCGAGGCACAGACCTGTAAACTCATCTAATGCGGTTTAATTCAGCCAGTTCATTTACAAGGACTTTGAAATAGTAATTTTATCTTTTGCTGGCTCCGGCGCAGACTTGGAGACAGTCATCCCTTGGCTGTGAGACTGAGATTCAGATGTTGGATAGTGTCAAAGGAGGAGACACACTGGAGCTGTCTTTACTGCTGGCATTTATGGCTGTGGGCTCATCTTTCAGCCATATTGTTCTGATCAGTGTGCTCCGGCTGAGGTGTGGCTGTGTGAAAGCAGCAGGGGTTCAGAGGCTGTCCATGGCCGAGCTCTACTCTAAACACCCCATGTAATCAAAGGTCATATTTGTGTCATCTTGCTCACTCTGCCTCCCCTTCCTTTACATCTCCTGTGTCTCCCTTTCCATAAGCTGTCCTCTCTCTCCTCCCCTCCATTTCTCGGCCTCCTTTCTTTTCCAGCAGGAAGATCCTTGTGTCTGGGAAGCGGTGGTCTTCCTGCCACTTCTGTTTTAGCCACCCTCCCCTGCCCCGGGCCATTGTTGCAGACCCCAGCTTTGTGTGTGTTTTACGGCTGCTGTTAAAGATAAAAAACAGTCCCTTCCACCCCCTTTATTGTTTTCTGGTAGGATGTCCCTGTCATTCCCTTGGTTTTTATGTCCTAGCTGGATATCCGAGCAGCTTCCCCCTTCAAAGGTTAGCTATGCTGTCTGCCTTCTCCCATTTTTTTCCAAAGGGGAATAAATAACTTTACTGAGACTTTTATTGAACGTCTCATTGCTGGAATATCCCATGGGTCTGTGGTTGTTAGGAAGAAGCTTCAAAGACAAACACAGGTGTTTGGTGGAGTTAGCAAAGGGCTGGTTACAACCAGGGTCTTTTAAAAGAATAAACCTCAGTGAGTAGGTGATTGTTGTTTGCGGGAAGGGAGATTTCTTCTTCTTGGCCTTGTAGCTCTTGCTGTTGTGAGAATTCACAGTTCTTACCCTGCTTCCCTTTGGCTTTACCTATCCCCCACATCCTTGTTGACCCCAGACAAGAGCGGCGGCTGGAGTGTGTTGCGTGCTCAGCGTAATTATTTAGCAGCACAGCATCCAGAGGGAGTGAAAACCTGTGCCTGTCCTTTCCCTCTAAATCAAACAATTTTCTGAATTTGGTGAGAGAAATTCCAAGAGGCGAGCCTTACCTACCTGAAAAGAAAACTGATATGTTAAATAACCCATCTTAAATATTACATTAAAAGCGGAGCCACCGTGCTGGAAGTACAGTGACAGAACGCGGGTCGTAGGCCAAGTTCCATTTGGCCTTGTGCACGCCCTCCCTCTTTCGCTCCAGCTCTGCAAAACAGAGTGAGAACCTTGGCCTGTTGTCGGACTCGTTTGTGGATTGTTGTGAGATGACACGGTTCAGACGCGATGTCACAGGAGTTCCCCTGAATAGTGGAGGTGTTGCTTGGCATTGTACACCTGGCTGAAATAGCACCTTGCCCGGTGCTGCAGCCATCTGTCACCTACCCCTGACGCTCCCACTGGAGACCCAAATGACTTGTCAGTTTATTTATTTATATATTTGCTGAAAGAGCAAGCAAATACTTTTGGTTTTTTTCGAGTTGACTTTGGTATCTTTAACACTGGCAAGACAGTTTTGATCATCAAAAAATAAATAACATTTATTACACTCAGGTAACTTAAGTGACAGATTTAATGTCGGATAAGTTATATAATCAGCTACTTTTCTTTTAATTTCTTTGCTCATCAGCAAAACTGTCCACAGAAATTGAAGGCTTTGGCTGAGCGGGAAAAAAAAAAAAAAAAAAAAAAAAAGGATCTGGCTTTGCAAGAGGAATTTGGCTAGTGAGTGGCCATTCTGCCTCAGAGACGGGCTCTTCAAACAGACCGCCACCCACACTACACCGTGTGGCATGGTGCCACAGAGCCCTTGCCTCGAGCATGGGGCGTGTACACAGGACAAACACAAAGGAGACCCACGGGTGAGAGTGACGGGCAGGGTAATACCTTCCTGTATCGGATTTCAGGGCATTGGATTTCAAAACCTTCTCATCTATTTTTAAACTCAACACGAGGAAGTGAGAAGTTGCATTAAGAATCCAACAAGGCTATGTAAGTCTTTTGTTCACTTCCCATGACGAGCACACACACACACCAAAACTTGGAAAAAAAGAAAAGAAGCTGGACTGGAAATACATTGTCGCAAGATTGAATAGACTGATACATTTGCCCAAAGTCAACCATTGCTGTTTTGTTTGTGATTTGGATCTCTCTCTCTCTCTGTTTTGCTCTTTTTCTCTGTCTTTTTGTCTCTCTCTCGTTCTCTCTTTCTCCCCCCTCATATCCCCACCCCCCTTCTCCCAGTATCAGGCTGCTTCTCATCAGGCAGCCCCAGGCCCACCTCAGCGCATGGCCCTATTGCATGTGACAGCTGTTAGACATTATTAACGGCTCAAGCAGAAAATCCAGATTACTTGTTTTTTAATTTAAATTTTATCATTGTAATCATTCAATGAAAAGAACAAAAAAAAAAAAAAAAGGGGCCGTTGCCCCTATTGTTGTTAGCAGATTTGTGGTCAGTGACAATACTGTATGCACATGAGTGTGTATGAGTGTGTGTGTGTGTGGTTATGTTTGGGTGGGCGGCTGCGTTTGCATGAATGTGTGTGTGTGTGTGCTGAGCTGTATTCTCCAGACACCCCCCACTAGAGCCGAGGCACCCTGTGGTTGGCTGTGAGGCCTAGACAGGTGCACTGTTAACCCTCTAACGTCTGAGTCTGCCCCCAATGGATCTGCCGCTAGTGCTCCTGGTGGGATTTCATGCTCGTGATGCAGCTTGTGTAGCCGTCCCAGTTTGTGCTGCATTCTAATGATGTGTTCTTCCTCTGCAGATAGAAGAGTTTTGTCTGTGAAACGCCACTGTCGTGAACAGAGTGGCCGTCCAAAAATTTGACAAAGAACAGGCTGGAGTTTCTTTTGTAGCGCTAACAAGTCGTGAATGCATGGGATTTATTTTGAGAGGCAAACAATTATACAGCTCATCAGTTGTTCATGTACAGTGCTTCCTTTCTGCTCCTGTTTGTTTTTGTATTTGAGATTTTCTCTCTCCCGAGCCTACCTGTTTCAAACCATGATCCATAAACGGAGATGGTTGGTAGGAGGGCAGGACTGAGAGCAGATAAACTCAAATAAATGGGCCACGATTCTGTGATTGTCAGTGGAACAGCGGGCGGCGGTGACACAGTAGCAAACAATAAGGTGCGCAGCGAAATATATGCAGAGATTTGCCATTAAATATATATGCAGTATGCCTCTCAAGGATGTGTCAGCCCTTTTGTGAGAAAACAAAGATTAGCATCAGGAATTCCATTTTAATAAGTCTCTCGGGACCATCCAACCAGCTGCCTGGTCCTCAATCCAAAGGGGACTTGTTGCTCTCTCTCTCTCTCCCTCTTGCATGGATTTCCTGTGCCCTCTCTGACATTGATTAGAACAAAGATCCTCCACCCTCCCTCCCCTTCTGCTTTTTTTTTTAACTTGTTTTACATTACATTTTTTTCATGTCTGCATGTTCTCTCTTTGATGTGATCTATGTCCATACCATGTCTGCTCCTCCCTGCAGTGCCCGCACCTCCCTTCTTCTCTTTTACATTCATTGTCCCCCCCATGTTTCTCCGAGTGGGTCCCCTCTGTGCCCTCCACCTCGTTCTTCTTCTTTTTTTTTTTTTAAATGTCCCCTCTGCCTGGTGTGACCACTAGGCTACACTGCCTCCTCTCTCTGATACAGTACATGTCCTGGGGATCTGGGGCAAATGACTGGCTCCTCAGCAACAGATGTGTGTTTGTCTGGTGGTGCTGCATGCATTAGCTTTCCCGTGCTCGCCTCCAAGGCCACTGACCTACCCTCTGGTGAGCGTGGGGGGAGGGGGATGAAGTGAGTTTGTGTGTGTGTGTGTGTGTGTGTGTGTGTGTGTGTGTGTGTGTGTGTGTGTGTGTGTGTGTGTGTGTGTGTGTGTGTGTATGCACAAGAAAGAAGACAGACAGAGAGGAGTGCGACAGCAAGACTAGATGCACACTGTCACATGCTGTCATACACTTACTGGTGCATTGCAAGCAGACACACACACACACACACACACACACACACACAGAGAAACACTTGCACATCATACACACTCACACATCTTGCTTCCCAGGAGGCCATGGGGCCAGTGGGACAGAGCAAGCTTGAGAGTCTGGTTCGTCTGTTTACATCTAATTATAGAAACAGTACTATTTCTGCAACCACTGCTCCAGCTTTTTTATATTCTTACAAGAGGGAAAGAGAGAGAGAGCGAAGTGAGAGAGAGCGAGAGAGAGAAAAAAAACAAAGCTCTGACAGCCTTTTCTCACAATGGTGAACGGTTATCTCATCCCCTCAGCGCTGCTACAGTCTGCAGGCTCTCAGTACAGTACAACGGGAGACAGAGGGGGAGGGGGAGAGTGTCTTGTATTGTAAGCCCTCTCATCCTCATGTAACATGAATGTGCAAATTTACGAGAAGCGAGCAAACGGCAAACAAGGTGATATATTTTCCCCATTAGCCCTACTGATACATTCAGTTGACAAACACCGCGATAAAAAGAGAATCATTCCTTCACCCCTGCCCCCGCGGGCTTCGCTTCGACCCGGCAGGAAAGCGCTGTCCATCACAACAGTCAAAACAAAGGGAAGAAAAAGTTGGTGTTGAGGATTAGAGTTGTATAAAATGTATCTAGTATTAAAGAGACAGGGCCAGTGTGGTAGTTAATCCTCAAGCTTGGTGGCTGATATCCAGCTGAGTAGCTGTTGTTAGCCAGGGGGGGGGCCTAGAGGAGGAGGAGGAGGAGAGGGAGCAGCCTGTCATGGAGAAGCTGCGCTGCCTGTCGGCCCGCCTGGGGGTGCCAGGTGAGAGCCGGTTCAGGGCAGGGTCAAGCCAGACAGGTTGCAGTCTCTTGCAGGTGCTTTCATAAAGAGCCCCCAAGGCAAAATCCACAGCCCGCTGGATGCAACCTAAGCCAGGTGCTCCCCATCCCCCCACCCAAATACATAAACCACTACATAATGGAAATGTGTGCTCGCGTACACCCCACTGCCACCACCCATCCACCCCCTTTATTCAGAGACATGGCAGGTAAATTAATTGGCCGTGAGTATGTAACGTATATGCCGAGATAAAGGTGCGCTGTCTGGCCGAGGCGTAGCGTAACGGCCGTAATGATGGCTCCATTGTGTTGATGTTGAGGGGGGTAGTTAGCGGCACAGCCAGCGGGGCCCTTGCTGGAGGGTTGGATAGTCTCTGATTAATAGTGGGGAATGCTTTGAAGTGACACCCAAGTGCACCGGCTCACAGGCTAATAGCAATACCATCAGTATATGGAGCGCTGCCTCTTCCTCAGTCTTCATTAGGTAACGTTTCCTCAGCCACCCTCCCCTCACACGCCCGCCTCATCTACAGAGAGCCTTTAGGAGCTCTCAGGTTTTTATTTTTGCAATTGCTCCATGATTTCACCGTCATTTCTCTCTGTCGTGTTTGGTAAAATAGGAGATTTTTTTCTCTCTTTATCCCTTAAAGGCAGCAGAGAGGGAAGGCAGAGAGGAGGGCCCGTACTCACAGAGCCCCGCCACATAGGTGAACTGTGGCACGGCCCTAAAGACTCGTGGGATTGATATGGCACAAGTGGGACATGGCCAGGGACTATTCCCAGGATCCATTTTGATCTCCCACACTGACAGACGAGCTACAGCTGTGGGTGTGTCTGTGTATGTGTGTGTGTGTGTGTGTGTGTGTGTGTTTAGGAAGCCGAGGCGGGGAGGCAGGGTTGGGTCTGTCAGCTGTTGGAGTAAAGTAAACTATTAGCGGTGGGAGAAGGCAGTGTTTCCAGCGAAGAATTAGAACCACTTCTAATTGCAGTGAGGTTGGGCTATGATTACATGCTGGCTAATGCACTGACAGACCTCTCACTTGGCTGGCTCTCAGAACACTGCTGAAATGGCTGAATGCCTTTTGGTTATACAGCATAATGGGAGGGTGTGTGGATGCACGTGTGTGTGTGTGTGTGTGTGTGTTTGTTATGTGTGGGTGGCTGCCTGTGAGTATCTGTGATTAAACCTGCTTTTAACAGTGGTTTTCTGTGCTTTTGGCATGTTTTTGTGAGTTATGCATTTTGCTTGCATACGCCCGTGTGGGTTCGCGTGTGTGTTTTGCTGCGTGATAACCGCGCTCCGCTTGTTTCTTGAGTGCCTGTCGTTATTTGTAGTGGAGGCAACTTTTCTTTCCAAATCAAAACTCAGCTGGCGCGACTGTCTCTGAACGGCGCGAGAAGAAGAGTGTGTGTTTTTGTGCGCGCGCACGCGGGTTGTGCATGTGTATGCCCACGGGAAAGAGCAATCAAAGGAGCTGTGTGGTGGAGAGATTGTACAAAAAGGAGCGAGAGAGGAAACAGAGTGGCAGGCAGCTGAGAGGGCAGCATGTGGGGGTGGACGGGGGGCTGATGCAGGTGCCTAATTCTACCTCAGCCCTGGGCGTTTTATATTCCATCCATCGCTCTCTTCTCCACTTCTGCATGGGGCTGTTGTGGTATGTAGTGAATCCACCTGCTTCAATTACAACGTTGATTAGCCGATATATGTGTGACAGCAATCACAATAATAACACACACAGATGGATTTGTACAGCGTTATACTGTAAGTCTGTTGCATAAATAATCAGGCAAGATTTTTTTAAGAAGCTGTTCATTTTTCACCTCATAATTTTAATTACTCTTTTTTTTTTCTTTTGCTTGTGGAACAGCTTGTTCTCAGGTGTGCAGACGCCCCCATTTGCGAGAAGCTGTGGTTTACTGTTTTGTTGGCAAGTGCTTTAAATCACTTCACATTCCCAGCATATGGGATGACAGTTATGGGAGTGTATCTGCTGTTTCTTCATCAGGCCCTTGGGCTCACGTTATCTCTCTTTTAACTAGACAGAGGGAATACAAAGATTTTGTGGTTGTTTCGGAGGGGTCACGAGGTCAGAGCGAACTTTCAACACAGTAACGGGAATTTTTTGTTGCGTTCATCTCTGCTGATTACTTAGCGATGGGTCATAGATAGGCTGGCGGGTTTCCCAGGCGTTTGCTAAGGGATAAACAGACTGGGTTGCACAGATGTGGATTTGTGTGCAGTTGTTAGGAAACAAAACAGGACATGTGCTGGGTTTATTTTGATGATGTGGAAGGTTTCTACCTTCCTGGCTACTGTGTGATGGACCAATGAGGTATGAGGAGAAAAGTGGTCATCCTTGGTAACAGGGCATTACCAGACCAGAGCTGTCTGTACACATGGAAACTGGATGGATCAATACCACTGGCATGGTGGAGGTGGAGTAAACTATGCAGCTGTGTGGGAGGGAGAGGATGATTTTGCATACTGGAACATGTGATGGTGCTGCAGATGTCTGTTATTTTCGAGAAAGAATTGTACTTACGCTGTAACGTCAGTAATGTATTAATGCCTCTTTTTTTTCTGGCTTGTGTGTGTAAATGTGCGTATCCCCATTTGACAGATCTTCTTTCAGAAAGTGGAGCTGCTTTGAGGATCGATACTGACACACTGTCTGCACAAGTACACATACACGCACACACACGCACACACGTACACACACTTTTTACGCTCCCTGTCTCATCTGTCAGTTGACAGAGTTTTCTCCGGCTCCGTGGGTTCTCTTTCCAGCAAAGCAGATGGTGAACATTCAGAATGAAAGCAGATCCTAAGTCTTTTTGGATCTCCATCAATCCAGCAGTCTCTGGGACCGTCCTGCATGGGGCTCAAGTTTCTCAGCACACTGACTGAGCCTTCCCAGCTCCCCAATCAGGCCGTAGTTACAGCCTCCCCTCCACAGCGCACATATGTCCAGTCTGCAGTGCTTTTTAGTCTCACATTGTTGAGACTGAGGGCTGCTGACAGTTGCCCCCATTGCTCACTCCTTTTGCTCCCCACCAGTTCAGTAGATACCTCCAAATCCAGCAGGGTGCCTCTATGCTCTCTCCCAGTGTGTGGCAACATACTGTGTGCATATAGCAAATGCTCTGAAGAGCCCATTCCCCTCATCTTCGTGTCCCCTGTCCCTGTAAGTAGCAGCTGTACCACCCAACCCTCCTCCCTCAGCCCTCCACCCTGTGTGTTTTTATGTGACACAACGAACAGGATTTATTTCAGCACGCGTGCTTGGACCCTTTAACGGGGCTGGTTTGAAGGCGCAACACTTTGAAGCTTGCACCGCTCCTAACTGTAAGTGATTTTATGAGACATGTTTCTTTGCCAATCAGCCAGGCCACTGCGCCACAACCAGATTGGTGGAGAGCAATGGGGGATGCCATTCCAGCACACACCATCTGGGAGTGTGTGCAAAGAGGAATGAAGAAAAGCGTGCGTTCATGTGTGTGTGATTCCGCACATATGTTTGTGTAAGTGTGTGTTTGCGTGCATGTAAAAGGGAGAGAGGTGGTTAGCGCTGGCTGTGAAATGGGGGGGAAAAAAAAGTTTGGCTTTTTGAAGGAGGCCTCATACTGCCCCTGCCTGCGTCTCCTGATTTATGAGCTTGTGAAGGAAATCTCTCATTTGTCACTTTTCATCTCTTTTCTCCCCGTCATCCTTTTTTCCCTCCAAGGAATTTTGCTTTTCCCCTAATCTTCTACTGCTTCCAAAGGCCGGAGAGGAAGAGAGACTAAGAGAGGAAGAGAAAAAGAGAGAAGGAAAGCAGCCAGGAGTGAGCTGCTTTCTTTCCGTATCTGTTTAAACCCATGTTGAACAAAAGCCTTGTCTTATTGGATATGTTTTAGTAAGTAATCATAGGTGTTGACATGTCAGCGTAACGTATTTTGCTGTGGTGAGGATGCGTGTCATTAAGCAGTGTATACTTTCTAGCTGTAAATAATTCAAAGCACTTGCTATGGTACTGTTCCCGGTTCACTGTGGTTTGAGCATTATTGCTGGAAATAGTAAAAAAAAAAACATTGGATCTGAATCCTCTGTGCATCACTGTGTCTGTATAGAGAACATTTCTGGCCACGGGGACACATACGCCACAGGTTTGCTGCTAATACCTGCAAGCCAGTACATTACTGCACCGGGGTCACAGTCAGGCCAACTGCAGTCTGGAGCCTTAGCGTGTGTGTGTGTGTATGTGTGTGTGTGTGTGTGTGTGTGTGTGTGTGTGCACATGAATGTGCACTAATCATGTGTTTATGTGCCAGTGTGCACCTTCCTCACTCAGGTGCTGGCTATAAATCTGCCTCACCCTTTCCTGGCCTGCTGAGGACACAGCAGGAGCGGTTGGGGTTTCACCCTATTACAAAGCGGGGGAGGAGAGAGGGAAAGGGAGGGAGAGGGTAAAGGGTTAGAGGGGAAGAGAGATAAATGAGGGAGGGGGCTTAATGAGAGCCCTGGCTCACATGATTATGGGACTGGCTGATAGAAATCAGGATCTTTCTCAAAGAAGTCAATTAACCCCCTCCCCCCTTCCCTAATTATGCATGGATTGCTCCACTGGCTCTTTACTGATAGGGCTGCTCCGCTCAGCTCAATATGCAGACTCATGCTGCCCGAGTCTACAAGGGGTTTTGTGTATTGTGGGAAGCATTCGTCAACCCTTTTTTTTTTTTTCAGAATCTGCTGGCAGTCAACGTTAAACTCTGGCTTTTTCAAAGCCATTAGTTATCCGCAACACCCTCATCTTTCTTCTCACCTGACAAGCTGAGAGCAAGTACCGGGCAGAGCCAGGAGGGGGCTCCACCCCAGGAGGCCTCCGGTCATTAGTGCATTAAAGGCTAGATGATGGCTGAACTCTGTGGTCAGAGTAAATAAGCAGTGTTGTAGAATGTCAACACAACCAGGCGGCTCCTTCACAGCACCCAGTGTTGACATAACTGCTCTCTTATCTGAGAAGTGCAAAGCCCAGTCCCACAATAGAACACTGTGCCAGAACAAATACAGTAAGGAGATAGAAACCGCACTCTCTCCAACACACACACACACACACACACACACACACACACACGCGCTCACTGGCTGTGAGGGAATGTGTCATATGGCACTACAATTCAAAGCTGCTGCTGCTGCTTCCGCTGCTGGCATCAATATGGTACAATGTATAGCTGATAATGCAGGACTGTACAGGAGCAGCAGTGTAATCAAGTTGTGGTCCCGGCATGGGCTGTTCATGCTACTAGAGCGTCTGGTGTTCATGTGAGCTCATGAAAATAACGGGGTGTTTAGGATCTCAGTAATCTGGATGAAGGGACCTGGACTCTGCTTGCACTGTTCAACGTGGCAAAGAACGAAGGCCAGCCTGACAGTCATAAGACGAGCTCTGCCATCAGGCTTAAGTGAATGAGCAGTCTGTGGAAGTTGCAGCTGTAACTATCACTTGTGTGAGTGTGTGACGGAGAGAAGGGAACAGGGAAGAGAGGGTACGGAAAGAAAGATTGCCGTGGTTTGCCTTTCAAACCCTTGTTTAAGTACCTGTGTCACATTTGCTATTTTTCTATGTCAAAACATTTCAGTAAGCTCTCTTCCCCTCATTGCTTCACATCACCCTAATAACTCTTCTTTATTCTCCCTCCCTGTCTCTCCCCCCCGTCCCCCCTCTGCCTCCCGCTTTCGCTCCATTATGGCCTCTGCCAGGTCTAGACTGAGCTTGGCTCACACTGCCGTTGTGATAACCTGCTGAAAGCTGTTGCCCTCCCGTGGATATAAGGACACCCAGCTGAGGTTTCTCTCTGCTGCATCTCCCTCATGCTTCCTCCATTTAACTCTACAACCATGACTCGCTGTCTTCCTTCCACAGATTCCCCAAATCATTTCACTGGTCAGGCCTGTCACATAGCTTTAGGCTTGCTGGCCCAATGCGTAGGTGCTGACATATTTTATGGCCAGCAGGGCTAAGCGTATATTAAAGAAAAATAAGAAAAGCCAACATGTGCACTCATAGGCACACTGTTCAAAGTCAGTTTAATGGTTACTCTGGGATGTAGGTTTTTTTTTTATTTGAGACCAAAAACACTGCCAGTAGTGCTATTGGGCATGGCTGGTTGGAAAATGTATGATTTAAAATGTCATCCTGCTAACATGTAGTGGTATTTTTGTGTGCCTTTTTTTTGGCGAGTGTGTATCTGCGTGTGTGGGTGTTTGAGGATGTGCTATGGCAAACAAAACGAGCAGCTGCAACACATCTGTTAACTTGGATCAGATGGTGCAAGCCTGTTGTAACCCCGCAAGTCATCAGCCCCTCCTATGCCGGGTTCTGAATGCGACCTGCAGACAAATAGTGAGGGGAGCGTAACACGTGACCGTCCGGCCCGCCCACCTGTCCAGCGGCCTAAGATGTGATCACTGCGAAGGAGATAGACGACTTCAATGGTAGATGTGCAGCCAACCAACCAGACAGACAAGCCATGAGCAGTTGATCAAGATGATATCACCACCACCCCCTCCTCTCTTTCTCCCTGGTTTGACCTTGGATTGTGCCTTTTCTACTCTTAGCTGTTAAAGCCTACATCAGGCTAACCAGCTGGAGAGGAGAGGGGTTTTTATGGCTGCCCTGCTCTATGTTACACTTCATCTGCTCATGTTCGGGTGAGGATGACCTTCTATCCTCTGTACAGATTGCAGGAAATGCTCCTAATTTTACTCATCTCTGCTCAAGTGTGTTTCTGCAGATGTTGAGCAGGCCCCGGCAGCAGCATTCCATGGATGACCAGTGTCAGCAGTCGGGAGACATAACTCAACTTTAAAGCCCAGTTTGTCAGATGCATTTCATAAAAGAATTTACTGTGTGATTTGGCTGACCTTGTACACACTTGAAAGTGTAGGCTGCTACAGTGGGAAACGTAGGTGGCTATCTGTTTGGGCCAACTGAAGTATTGTCCTTATGGCTTAGAAGCTTTGCAACAACAGAAGTCAAGGAGACACACACATTTTATGCAGTGTGTTCTTCTACAAGGTAATACCGTATATCATTTGGCCTTGGCTACCCAAGTGCCTTCCCTCCCCTTGTCTGTAGGTTATCAGAACAAAAATGCCTGCATTTGTCTTGGCCAACGCTACGAGAATTAAACATTTCTCCTTTGTTCCCCTCGTGAACCAGCAGCAAATTATATTCAGGGCTGCAGAAAGACCTTGGGCTTGCTGGCTGGTGCGGCGGCGGCTCTCGGGCTCCGTTATCTGCACTGTTCTGTCTCTGCGCCTCTGACAAGCTACATCAGACAGAGAGAAGCCAGAGCAGGGAGCTGCCTTCTGTTTCTCTCACACACATCACTCCAGGACTTTATCATATTACAGACCAATCCAAGAGAGCTCAGAATACAACAGCGAAGCAGTGTGTTCAACCACCAGGCCCCTCATGTTTAGCACTGCTCTCTATGACCTAAAGGAGGCGCCGGGCCACAGATGGGAGAGGAACGGGAAGGACAGGGGATGGGAGGACAAGAACGCGACATTCCACTGCCAGTTGAATGCTGGGATGCTGATTTATGGGCGGTTCTGATGGAGGGAGGGGTGAGCCTGTGAGTCCCTATAAAACGAGACGTTCATTACCCTCTTAGGCCTCGGGAAAACCGATGGACGACACAAGAGCAGAGAAACAAAGTGGAAGTGGGACGAGGGAGTGGGAGGGACAGCGTTTTTTTAAAAAACCCCAAAAATGAAGAGAAAGTGTTTCCATTTTGAAGCACACAGATGACGGCAACTGAGGGAAGAGAGTGAGGTGATGAAGGAGGACAGAAATATGGAGCTGAGCAGCAGGGGGAAGGAGGCAGAGTGATGGAGGGATGATGGAGAGGGTGTGAGGACGGAAAGGGAAAACTGAGAAGGGGAATGAGTGATGGGGCTCAAAGGAGCAAAGGGAGACGAGGGGATGAAAGTGAAAAAGGGAAGACAGCAGGCAAAATCTGCCCCAATGATTCGAGCTGCTTGCAGATTTATGTGGTGTTGTGGGTATCATTATACATCAACCAGAGGAGGTGGGGAGACTCGAGCAATGTGACGCCTATAGGGTTGTGTGTGTGTTTATCTGTGTCAGTATTGCACCGCACTTTTATTCTCCATCCACACGCTGTTCATGTCTCCTCCAAAGCAAACTGACTTCTGAGTTCGACAGAACACACTCGCCTGTGGTGAGGTAACATCCACCCACATCCACGCTCCACTTTTCTGTAACCTATCTAGCACTGCTGGTTGAGAGAAGAGAGGTTTAGACCACCCAGGACTGGGTAGTCAAAGAGTTGCTTTGATGTGGCACAAGCATATGTGCAGTGCATGGTACAATCTCTGCTAAAACATACTCGCAAAACACGGTTTTACTGCCTCCTGTGCGGCATCATTACTCCTCATCACTGGAGCGGTGGGATGTTCTAAAAGAGAGAGAAAGAGAGAGAGTGTGAGAGAGGCAGCCACCTCCTGTGCTAGGCAGTGCCAGGCTGAAATGCTGGAGCCGTATGGTCACCCTGAGGGAGGGGAAACCTGCCCAGTCTAACCACATCTCAATTAACCAATTAAGTTCAAAAGTTAACAGGGGACTAATTAGAGAGAATAGTGCTGAGCACTTGTTTTAATCTGCTATTTTCCCACTACCAGGCATGTCTGTGTCCGTGACCTGGCTGGCTGAGCTCTGGCTGTGTCGGCAGAAACATGGCACGCAAGCCGGCGTTAGTCACCCATCTATCCCCATAGCCAGAACATAAAACCAATGGATTTAGACAGATCAGTCATCAGCTGTAAAACAAACCAGATCCAGAGCATTCCATGTGATGTTTCCAGTGGAACAGGAGAACCATGAAAATCCCATATTTGAGTCTGGAGATTGAGAGACCTGTGAGAGAATGTTCAAAAGTGGAGGATAGTTTTTAGTCATATCTAACGTGGCTATTTCCTGTTCGCCCACTCGTATTTGGTCCTGCAGATGGGTTTTAATGGATGCCAAATGGAAGGTTTAGTGCCTCGCTATTGGCCTGTTGGAGTCTCTTTTTAACACCATCATATTAAATTACTTGTGTTTAGGACTCGGGGCTACAGCGTGCGCCTCTCGTTGACAATATGCCTCTGGCAGATAGTGTTTGTAACTTACCACTAAAAGTACAAATTTTATCCCTGTGTTCAAGAGGGTTGTGGGGGGGGGGTTGCTATATTGGCTGCTACCACCAATAAAAGATATGTGGGCTCTATGACACAATTGTAGTAGGGCTGCTTTGAGCCCCGGAGCCAAATGCAGTGTGTTTGGAATCAGGCTGACAGCTAGATAGAGAGAGAGGTGAGAAATCCCTCTTTGACTCTGCTCGTTTTCCAGCGGGGATATCTTTGTGCTCTGATTTTTTTGGGCTTTATTTGAAGGCTGTGACAATTTAAGTTCCTGCATGGTTGATTAGCTGTGTGTGTGTGTGTGTGTGTGTGTGTGTGTGTGTGTGTGAGGAAGAGGGTGAGTGAAGTCTTAGATGTCAGGATGCAGTTCGAGGGGTGAAGGACTCCCCTGTTGTATGTGAGGCCCTAGAGGATTTCTCCCCCTTTCCTCCCTTCCTCCTCCTCCTCCTCCTCCTTTCTACACCCCCCACCCCACCCCCCCTTACACTCATCTCTTCCTCTGTGAGATCCACAATGCTGGGAAGAAATGTGTCATTAACAGGGGAGACCAAAATAATGTTTATGGGCTCAAGCAGCACTGAAATCATTTTCCATATCAGTGCAACTGCATGGGCCCTGTGGGGGAGTAAATCTGATTTTCTCTTCCCTGTGCCAATGGGAAACATCATGGGAAAGAAAACAGATTGGATTGTTAGAGAGATGGCCTGACGCAGCTGTGGGCGGCTCTTTTTTGTGTTGGGTGTGTTGTTGTGTGTATCGTGTGTTTGTGTGTGTGTGTATCGTAAAAGAGGAAGACGGAGACAACTAGAGGGAAAGCAGAATAAAAATGTGGATGTTTAGCATGCATGTGTGGATGAGAGAATGAGATGGATGAGCCTCACTATGATAATCACAATTTCAGTGCTGGAACGCAACAAACAGCCCTGAAACGCTCTCATGTAACAATAGGTCAGTTAACAAGCACACTCACCAAAGTTTGGACAGATAACAAATGGTTCTCCTTGAGGAGTGTGTAGCTGCCCTGTGTACAAAGAACAAAGTGCATCTGGCCCTGCAAGCACTCAGCAAAATGTCATGCCTTTATTGGTCATTCCATAAGAAAGACTTGCATTTTATCTGAACCAAGAGACAAAAAAGCAATTGCTTTAGTTGGTAGCGCAGAGGGGGATTTAATAAAGTAAAATGCTGATGGAAATAACTAGATGGTGCTTGGAGAGAAAACACTCCGTAATGAGAGTCGAGTCCAAGGAAAACTGCATCGGTCTGGTGCAATGTGCACTTCCTGTTACATCATGAACATTTACGTTCTCAAAGAAGGGCTAGAACGTGAGAGTTTAGTGATTCTGTGTTGTGACATTGCTTTTCTTGTGTGTGCTATTAAATCTGTGTTGTGGGAGTAGAGAATGTGAGTGTGGGTGTAAAAGGAAGGTAATGGGCCTTGAGCTCATTTGTCCTGGCCTGGTCCTGTTGCAGTTTCAAATCTGTCCTCCCACCTCCTGTGTCCCAGCTTGGAATGTCTGCTTGTTCTCCACAGATGAGGCCAGTGACTCAGCAAACTCCTGCACTTTTCACATGGATCACAGCAAGAACACCTAAACACAGGTTCAAGTGACAAGCCCAAAACCAGCAGTACAACAGTAGTGAGCTACATGCCCTTGCCCTGTCCTTTACCCTTAACCTCTTCACCCGTACCCCATCTTTTTCTTCCACCCACACAGTTCGATCTCTCAACCAGCTCTTACTTTCACAGTCAGAGGTCTTATTGTCTCTTAAATGACACACTTCCTGGCCGGATCTTTGGTAAATAGCTGCACTGGTGCTGTGTGTCCAGCTTTTTATTTACAGTGTCCATAAAACGCCTCTTCAGCAGGAACTCTTCCCGTCGGCCACCCCCTTACACCAATATTGCCATAGGAGTTATGGGGTTAGAGGTGAAGCCCCTTTTTGACGATGAGAACCCTTTCTTTAATGGAGACTTTCTGAATGACTCATTGTAGTAAAACTGAGGTGGAATACTTAACTGGCAACAATGATGCGTTGCTATACCAACATACGTGGTTTGCTGGAGCAGATTGAAGTAAAAACTAACTAGCCTCAATAATAGTGTCTAGCAGTGGCCATTGCTGTTATTACTCCTCCTTGGTTCCAGTGCGTTGACAATGCTTGACAATAGCGTTATTCTAGCCAGTGGCACTCACTGGACAATCGTTTATCCCCCCCACAGGGCTCATTGGATCAATACTTTTCCAACCGAGAAAACACTGTTTTATGTCATGATGCTGGATCAGAATCGGTCAACTCAGCAGAGTGGACCCATGCAAATGGAATACAGTGGTCCCTCGTTTATCGCGGGGGATACGTTCTAAAAATAACCCACAATAAATGAAATCCGCGAAGTAAGTTTTACAATTATTATACATGTTTTAAGGCCGTAAAACCCCTAACCACACACTTTTATACACCTTTTTACACGCATTTTGTACAGTACTCCCTTAGTTAATCAGGACGCAGAACGCATGTGCGGTTCTCCCTTAGCCAATCAGGACGCAGAAAACAATGCACGTTCATACTGTACAGTACGCTGTAAAAAAAAGCATGCAAAATTACACACAAAAAAATCTGCGAAACAGCGAGTCCGCGAAAAGTGAACCGCGATATAGCGAGGGACAACTGTACCTCAATTTACCCGCTTGAGGAGGCTGGTCAGGTAGTGGCATACCTGATACCTGTTTTGCCATTTCAAGGGAGCTGATGTTTTTGCGAACTCCACGAATAGTGAAAGAGAATTGATAGAGAGAAACATATTGGTGGGATGTGTGCACACTCTTTTACATCATTCCACCCCTACAAGAACAAAAAACCCATCAGAGACATTTTCTCCTCTCTGTTTTCTCTGTAGCATCACGGCACTGTGTGGATCCATTGTTGTTTTCAGGCTCTCTGCCAAGCCAGGACGAGCCAGTTGGACTAATTTGTTTAGGATTAGAATCTTTTATCCCTATCATGTCAACTTGTATATTGTATAAACAGCTGGGTGAAGTGGGCGGGGTGCTTCGACTGACCGCCCAGAGCCAATTTTATTTGCATAGCACTTCTGCACAAAAATTCCCAGAATCCCATTTATCCTGCCATCGCCTCAGTCGCAAGCGAGTGGCTGACCACAAAGCCACTCTGCAAACACAGGCTGTCAACTTCAGCAAGACGACCACCATACGCACACACAATCACACACAAGCAGAGGCTCACATATGCTCAGCAACACACACTCCCACACACTCTTTGCTGCTCTTTCACTTTCAAAGTTTCTCACAGTTCCTCACACCCTTATCTACACTTCTAGTCTAAACTCCCGCCCCTTACCCCTCCTCTGGATGTTGCCCTGTAGTGCAGACAATCTTCCTCCGTCCATTCTTCCAACTGCTTCTCCCTTTCCACTTCTCCCACCCCCGCACTGACCACATCCACTAAACTCACTCCACAGGCACGCAGTGTGGAGAGTGTCGGAGGCGTGCGCTGCTGGCACTTTCCCCCACCCCTGCACTGGGCCCAGCTCCAGGACTGGACCGCCTGCTCTCGCTCTCTCTCTCTCTCTCTCTCTCTCTCTCTTTTGCACGTCAGTATGCTTCTGATCAGACCAGCCTCCTCCCACCTGACTCCCTCAGCCCCACCATTCAATCACCCATCAACCCAAAAAGGCAAACTCGGGGAGGGAGTTTATCAAGCAGGGGGGCAAACAACTTTAAAGAAAAAACTTCTGCTACAGTTATTTCCGAACTAAGGAAAATTTTGGCTACCAGTTGTGCTAATGTTTTCAAGATGACTTTGACTGTTTGAAGGAAATCCCCCCTCCTTAGTAGCCATTTGAAATTCCTCCTGCGTTTTATTGTGAGGAAGTAGGCGCTGGGTTAGTCAGCGGCCCTCCGGGGTAGCGTGTGCAGTCTGTCTGGGGTCGCTGGTGTGTACAGTTGCCCAATTCAATCCAACTTCTCCATATTACTAGAGGGTCCAAAACTTAGTTGTGTGTTTATGAGTGAATATGTGTGTGGAAAGTCTGGCTGGCTTCGTTTTAGGCGTCTGAATTCCTGGGCAAAACATGGAACTGCATCGGTAGGAAAGTCTGATGAGAAAGACACTGAAGTGGGAGTGAAACTCTTACCAACAGAACCTTGCTCAATATGTTTTCACTTGGTAAGTTAACATTCAAATGTCTATTTCTCTATCGTTTCTGTCTTCAGTCTCTACTCCCGGCTTTTTAAGTTCCTTCCTTATGTTAGTCAAGTGTTAAAGAGCCAAACCATTAATATTCACAGCTAAGGTCGTATAAACACAGAAATTCTTAATGGCTTGAAGAAGAAATCTTGTAATCAGTATCAGTAATCCCATTCTAATGTTACCAAAAACATGTTCTGTGTCAGAGTTTTAAATCAGTGCCAGCAACAGCTAGTCCAGCTACACGTTGGATTTTAAGCGGCTCTCGGAAAAGAAAATGTTTCTTGTTTTCTCTTTGATCGTCAGACTCTTAATCATACTGAGATATTGATTTGAGAGAAGAAGGGGGTGTGTGCTTTGTTACAGGACATGACAGAGGGAGAGTATGTGAGCTGTGCATTGCGAACAGCTACAGAGTCTGGCTGCCACATGGCACTGACCGCTGACTGTGCAACCTCAACCGGCTTGTGCTCATTCACTCTGTGATGGGAGGTGTTATAAATGAGTGGTGTGAATGTGTGTGTGTGTGTGTGTGTGTGTGTGTGTGTGTGTGTGTTTCCATCTCTCCTGGCATTTCTTCTTCTATCCTCCCCTCTCTGGCGCTTGCTGATCACTGAGCTGTAGAGAACAGGTTGATGCAGTCACACCTGCAATTTTCTCTCTATCTCTCTCCTTCTCCTCTTGTCGCCATCACTCTCATCTCTCGTTGTCTGTCTGGTGTCCTTGTCTAGACGACACGTCCATCCGTCCCTTTAGGCTTGCCGTCTGAGATAAGACAGAGAGCTGCAGACTACCTTGGCTCACTTTTCAAGAGCAGACAGGGAAATATGATGCATGATGAAATAATTGTACTTCTCTTAAACAATAGGCAATAGTCGTGGATCTGTGCTTTGTGTGTGCGCACACGCATGGCAAAGCACACAAAAGTGTGAGTAAATGGGTGTGTATTTGTCCAGGAAGAAATTTGGATCCGATTCCCAGCATTCAAAAGAACAACGAGTTGTGGGCGGGTGCTTGTTGTCTTCTCAGCTTTTTCTTTCCCATCATTGCTTGGCCCGCACTTAGATGAATCCCTTAACATCCTATTATTGTATTATTCCTTGTTAAGGCACTAAACAACCACTCACCCTTGAGTTACAGTAATGGGTTGGGGTGCTCATTGAAGCAGATTAGTGACCCAAACAGGGCAAAGATTATGGCACTTTCCTCCCTGCACCCGAACAATTCAAACCTGATTAAATTCCAGAGCAAGTTTTGCGTGTGTGTATGTGTGTGTGTGTTTGTGTGTGTTCACAAGCTGTGCACGAGCTTGGATGGGGTTTCAAGGTAGGTTGGGAAAACTGCTGTTGCTGAGCAGCACACTGACCAACTGCATCTGCCCACTGCTGTTGTAATGGCTAGCATTCAGCCTCCTTGCCTGGAGCGCTGTTTCTCTTTCGTTCCCATGACAACTGGGCCTTCATCCTCTCTGCTCCGCCTCCCCGCCTGCTGCTCACTCAGTGCTGTCCACAGGGGCCTCTGCCTGGGCCCACATTACTGTGTGTGCAAGCATGTGTGTTTTGGTTCTTGTGCACTGGACACCTTCAGCCTACACACCCACAATGGAGCGTGGGTGGAGTAACACTAGTTAACACCTCCACCTCCAGAGGGTCTGGGATATATGTGTGTTTGTTTCTGTGTTTGTACATTTGAACTCATCTGAACGCAACTGTGTGAGTGAGGGTGTCAGGGTGGGATGTTTAGATGTCAGGAAGGGAGGTGGGGTTCCCCCCATCCCAATGCCCCCCTCTCCTTTAATTCTCTAATAGGATTAATCTCCATCTCTGTGGAGGATCGGCGCCGATTAGGATGCACATGACCCGATTTTCTTAGAGCCCATACAAGTGCACTGTTGGCACCACTTGAGAACCTGAGAAATAAATAAAATAAAATTAAAAAAAACACACACAGGCAAAGAAAACACACAACTTTTACAAGGAGCTGGTGTAGCGGTGGCAGGCTCCCTTGATCCATGTCACCATTTAATAAGCTGCTAAACAAACAGAAATGGTGAGTCCAGTACTGGTGCTGTCATGCGTCGGACCTTTGCTCTACTTGTTCTGCGCTGCTTTGGTTGGCACCCAAACTGAAAATGCCAAGACAGGCCAGCCCATTTTTATAACCTGTGTGCTTTCTCACCTTTGATTCATCGGAGTTTACTTGGGTTTGGGGAGGGCATTGCATTAGATGCCTTAGGTTTAACAGACAGTTGTGTAGCAGTACACAGTAGAAATAACGCAGAGAGGGGTCCTTTTATTGAGTGATGGGTTGTGGAGTCAGCAAGATCCAGTGTGACAGAGGTGAAAGCCGTTTCATCATTATTATTCTGTACATACTACAGTTTAGATCGGACCTATAGCCCTTCTCCTAATACAGACCCTATGGCCAAACTGAATCACTGAGAAATCTGATCTGGTCGTGTCGTGGGAAGGGCTTCATGTATAAGTAAGTTGATTCTAGACCCCCCTAAGGTTTTCCGTCAATCCCCTCTTCTAACATCAGCTTAAACTTCAAAGATCCCCTTGCCTGACATCTAGACATTCCCTTTTTATGTATTGTCCCCTCTCCTCTCCTTGTGGCAGAGGCTCTCTCCTCTCTTGGTGTGTGAAGAGGGTCTCTCTCTCTCTCTGTCACTCTCTATGTCTCTCTCACCCTTTCTCTCTCTCTGGGGCAAGGCTGTTAATAATGCAGGAGGATTAGCTGATTTATGTGAGCCGGAGGCGCTGAGGAAAGCTGGGGTTCCTTGGGGCGACAGGCAGAAAGAGAGGGCCGAGGAGTGTGCAATGTGGAGGGCGGTGCCATACAGGAGCCCTGGGTGTCTGTATGATGGGGACTGGATATGAGCCTAGCAAGCAGGCTGCCCCCTTACCCCACCCTGCACTCCACAGAGCCAGCCGTGCTCTACAGGGTGAGGGAGTGATCGGCAGTGGCAGCAGATAAAGAAGGAGAGGAGTAAGGCTGGCTGAGAAACATGGATGCTGTAGTAGTCATCGGGCTACCTCCCACTGACATCCATGATGTTACTATAGCACCCATTCTGCCGTGGCTGCCTCCTGAAGATGTTTAAAGCCGTCCTCATCATCTGTGAGCTTTGTTGTTGTTTGCCTGCGTTCTATATTTTATCCCTATTTGTTGCAAACGGAAAAAAAAAAACAACAACTTCAGTTTAAATTGATTTTTATGACTCAAAAGCTTGACTTATAGGCAAAAAGAAAACATTTGATAGCAGCTTTTCAGTTTTACCACACAATCCATAAAATAATAATAAAACAAACGACAAACAACAAAAGCAGCATCAATAAGTACCAAAACTAAAAAAAAAGGGACATAATACACTTTGCTTTTTTAGATTTTCTCCTGTGGCAAAATTTCAGCGGCTGCTTTGTGTTGCAGTGATAAATGTGCTTGTTAAACACTAAGAAGACTGTTATTGTTTTTCCATGAGTTTGTGATAGACCGACGTGTGAACACACACACACACACACACCCACACAGGTTTGGTTTTAAGGTAGTTTTCGAGGTAGAGCTCTGTAAGGTTGGGGATTGTCGGGGATTTCCACCTGTCTGGGGCTGTGGTGCAAAGTGTAACAGAGGTGTGTCTATAAGTGTGTGAGAATGCACGTCCATGCCTGTTTCCCTCTAGGAAGTGTATATGTGTGTGTGTGTGTGTGTGTCTCTGCATGCTCCTGTGCTCAAGCCCATGAGCCATAGGCTATTCGGTGCTGCAGCGAGCGGCAGACTGATGGGTTTATCCCTGCTGTCTGCCCAGAGGATGTGCTCACTCACTGCCTGGCTGATTAAGACTTCCACACAATTGTTCTCACACTCCCAGAAAAGGATCGATTCATGTTTGGACTGATTCATGCTTAAAGAAAATCAAATCAAACAGCGCTCCTTGTTAGATCAGCTCGTCATGAGGGGCCGATAATGAATTTTTACCATGTTGCTCTCCCCTTCGTTTTCACAGTTTGCCCTGTGCGCACACTGTATGCCACTCCAATGTGTGTGTGTGTGTGTGTGTGTGTGTGTGTTTGTGCAAGTATGTGCATGTGTGCTCTCATCCAGGCATCGTCATACATATGCATGAGACTTCATGGCAGTGTGACTTGGGGGAAATGAATGTGCAAAGAGCTGGGCACCCGGGCCCCTCGCTCAAGTGCACTGGCGGGCGCGTAATGGGAATGTAATTTAAGCAGTGGTTAATCAGTGTGTTTTCTCCGACTTGCCCGGCAATGCATAATAGACAATCAGCCCCCAGTCACACGGGCGTTGCTACGAATGGTCAATTACTCATCATAGTCTTGTTAAACACACAGTTCAGCCAGCCAGGGACAGATTGCTCTGCTGGTGCCATCATTATGGTAAAGAACAAAGCAACGCTATGTGTCACAAAGGAAGAGAAAACAGAGACCAAGAGGGGAGAGGTCTCTGCTCATCGCGATGGGACAGAGGAGGCAAAGACAGGAAAGGGCCACTGTGACAAAACAGAGGGAGATAGGAAAAAGAGTAAAACGCCAAAATGGAACTAAAAATATGTTTTGATTTGTCAAAATCATGCGGGAGGAAAGAGTGAAAGAAAGAGAAACAGAGGAGGTGAAATGGAGCAGAGCCGTATGAGAGATTGAGGGCATGAAAGTGGGAGATGGAGAGCATAAGATAATGGAGGGAGGGAGAGAAATTGAGAAAGGGACACTGGGGAGCAGGAGCAAAAGTGTGTGAGAGCGAGAGGGAGAAAGCCTGAGAAAGTGTGTACTCAGCTGTGAGATGAGACCTCTGTCTGCCCATGGGGAGAGGCGGTGTGAGGGGAGAGAAGACGAGGGGAGAGGACTCTGCTGTCAGCGAGGGGGGGAGGAGAGTCTCACACTCGTTCCCTCACACACACACACACACACACACACACACACACACACGTACACTCTCACTCATTCACCCTCTCCCCAAGGGCCGCGATCAAATCTGCCTGGCTTAATGATTCCACCTAGAGGGCCGGTGGGCTCCGTCCTTTTCCATTGACATCCACACGTGATGCGTTTTTTTTTCTGTCTTTTTGGTCACACTCATGATCACAGTGTTCACGCACTCCTCCTAATTCTAACCATGTTTTCTCTGCTTACCTTTTGTCCATGTGGGAATACAGGAAGTGGATTGATGGGCAATTCCTCCGCCTCCTTCATGGGGACCTTTCTGGCCAGTAGTCTGGGTACCCCCCCTTCCCACCCGTCTCACCCTTCCCGGCCGCCATCCTCGCCCTCCTCACCCTCCTTCCGGGGCGGACCCCACTCCAGCGCCTCGCAAATCTGGTTTCCCCATTCGCATGAAGGTACCTCATATCACACATGTACATAAACACAAGCCCAAAGCATCACCCCCTCATCTCACCACAATATCTGGATGTGAAAGCTATTCATGTCTTGGCAGTATTGGGGACAGAGCTTTGCAGGGTGTATTGTTACTCTGATATTGTATATTTTTAGGCCGTGTTAGGTTTCCACCAAAGCATGGCTTGTAATCATCTACAAAGAGCCAGGCTCCCGCCCTTTTATTTGTGCACCAAAATAGTCCCAGGCCCAGCATGTTTGGGATGGAGAACTGTGCCATGGTTTCTGGATGAGGACACAGGGTCAAAAGTTCAGCCAAGGAATCTTGCGGTATACAATTCACGTCAGCAGGAATGTCAATCAAATGCGGGCCAGTAAAGAAGTTGCAGTGATTGCAGAGCTTTTAAACTGAGTGATTCCATCTCAGTTTAATAGGGTGGATCCCACCCAACGCTCAGCATTACAAAACCCTGGATACACACGTGCACAGTCAGGAAAATATAAACACACACACACACAGTTCACCTCACATTTCTGCTCAGCTAGGAAGTCAGACAAGGATAAAGTAGAGATTAATCTGCTGGGGTATTTTGGGAATTCGAAAGCTAAGGATGACAGATAAATGCAAGACCTATCCTGTCCCACCCACCGATATATTAATGCAAAGTCTGGCCTCCTGTGACTTCACTTCTGTCACTTTTAGGTTTACATGTTCATAATCTTTTGCTAATTACACGATGTGATGACCGCCCAGTTCCATCTAATGAACCACAGGCTTTTGAAGTCGACGGACTCTATGTTATTTCAGCCCTCTTGTGTTTATTTATTTATTTTCTAAGAATAACCCAGCTGTTAGTCCGTGGGCAGACGCCAATGGGGAGTGTTTATTTGTGGTCACTGATCAGCGACGCCCCAGTTGTGTGATGTGTAGCTGGGGCTGATTGGGTGCAGCGTGGTGAAGATGCTGTCTGTCCTTTGAGTGTGTTTTAAGCCATCGGATGCCTCCCAGCAAACTCCCCCTCCCCTTTGCCCGTTCTCATGTCCTAGCCACCAGGGGTTGAGTCAGTGGACAGCTGCTACAGCAGTGACAATGGGTCCAACTCCAGACTTCATCAAATAAATACAGGAAGAATCATCTCTCGCATTGGATCAGTTGGAAACATATCCCCCATCCCCAAATCATTTTGTAATCACCCGTGTTTCTTTTGCCGTATAGTTTCAGGGTTTCATTGTCAGATTTTCTTCTTGTGGAAAAGTAGAATAATATTAATAAGAGTGATGATGATAATGCCAAGCCTAATAAAAGTAATGGAGGTGATTATGACTGGGATTATTACTCAGTTGGCAATGGAGGCCATTATCTCTATTGCAGTTTAATTGCATATAACGCACTAAGAGCATGATTGAATCCAGACTGTTCATCAACCACATTCAGCTGTTCCCTCCTCAAGATAATTGCATATTGTCTTTTTCCTGTTTTGCATAAAAAGCAAGTCATCAAAATGAGCGGCACAATTACCCAGACTCTCGCCTCCTCTCTCCGGGTGTCAGCAGAACCCCACCAGCAGCAGAGCAGGCACCGACTTGTGCGCGCATGTGTCGGCACATTAGTGTGTCACTTGTAACCTTAAAGATATTCTCCGGATTTTTTTTTTTTTTTTCCTATTTCCTTCTTTCACGAGTGTGTTTTTAAAGTGGCTGTTTGCATGCAAATCCAAGCATAGCAGCTCAAATTTGTATTCAGAGATTATTGTATGATCCCCAATGTCTCTGGCATATACCTGTCAGGGTGCAGGATGTCTTTGTCTCTGCTATTCTTCTGACACGTTTTCCACAGATTAAAAGAGCTCAAAACTACAACGTATCGAGCAATAGATAACAATGATCTCATTAGTCACTTGCTAACCAGTCGCTTGGTGTGGATAAACACTTTCTTGAATTTTATTTTTTTACCTGTATTAGGGAAGTCAATTAAGAACAAATTCTTCTTTTCTACACGGTAATTGTCACAGGCTTTTGAAATTGAATTATGGTGGAAGATAAAAGGAAGCCAAATAAAATGTAATAGAAATTAGAAATCACTTAGGGAGTGCCTTTGCAAGTCTGCACAATCCTCTGAATGTTTTATTTCAATCGTAGAATAGGTGTGGAAATGTTTTGTGTTCATTTTTTTCTAGATCAAGAAACAAATCTCACAGTGATAGAAAATTAAAAGATACACGTGGCTGATATGTTTTTTATTCCAGTACAAAAGTGTGTTTTTTTTGTTTTGTTTTTCAAAAAATGCAAGGTTTTTCTGAAATTGAGTCTGGATTTGCACTGAAAATGATCATTATGAGGTTGGACGGCCTGATCTGCTTTTTTTTTGCAGACAGTAATGTGGATATGGTCTGAGTATGGAGAGAGCCAGTTAAGTCATGCATACAGACCACATTTCTATTGGGAGCACGAGTGACAAACCATTAGCTGAGTGATACGTTAAGCAAACCTATAAATAACATCACCACATAACAGTAGTGATGTGGTCCTTTGGATCAAGGGAGTCTGTGAATTTGGTACAGAAAAGTCTCGTGTTGACTTTTGCTTAAAGATTTATTGTGTTGGGAAAAAGAAAGTGAGCAGTATACAGTCGTCCAAATGCTGAGATATTTGTGCGAGGTGACAGTGCCAAGAACCAAACCATTAGTGGCTTTCGTGATGTCAGAGGGTAGCACGGATTAAAAGGGGTTTTTTGTTTCAGAGTCTCTCTTCAGATTGATTGCCAAATACAGTAACAGCCATTGTGTGTACCACACATGGGATTGTCTGTTCATTTGCTGAGGGGGAGACGTGGACTCGCTGACACAGAGACAGCGAAAGAGGGACGGCACATATGTGACAGAGACGGATGCAGTGCACTGACCGTTTTAATAAATGTAATGTAAAATGTTTTTCATAACACCCGGTAAAATGGATTAGGTCCTCTGAGCTTTTGAAAGATTTATTTTCATGTTTGAATAAACCCCGCTGAATCAACTGAGTGGAAAAATTAAAAATGAAAAATGGACAAAAAAAAAAATCCTGCAGGCTCCTCACAGGCCTGGGGCCAGCTGGCTGTGGTCCAAATGACTTCTTACGTTATGCCAAAAACAATCGCAGTCACATATCTCTGTCAACGCATATAGACACACATGCATGCACACGCACAATTGCCTGCACACACCTGTCTAATCCACTTCTGTTTGATACGCCTTTCCAAGCCTATCTTCAGTTGTCCATCTTTCCTTCTGTTAGCAGTTGCTAGCTTTTCCTTTTGTGGGATTTAAGCTGCACCCCCCCCCCACCTCTCCTCTCTTCCATACTCATGCCTCTTTCATTCTCTCTTTCTCTCTCTCTCTCTCTCTCTCTCTCTCTCTCTCTCCGTCTCTCTCTCTCTCTTGTGCCAGCCTGCATCCCTTCCTTTCAATTAGTCAAACCTGAAGAGATCCACCACAGTGCTGCCCCTCCTCTGCCAAACCCCTCCTCCTCCTTTTCTGCGTCTTGATGGTTCTGTCACTTTTTCTCAATTAGCAGACCTGACAGGCAGCTAAGCCTGCTCCTCCTCTCCTCTTGGTCTTCCTCTGCCATGCTCTCTCTCACTCTGTCCTTCTATCTCTCTGTCTCTGAAGCCCCCCCCCCTGCTGCCCGAGACAGTATACAATACAGCATTCATGTTATTTTTTCCTTTTAGCGAGAGTGAAGAAACCAGGTATAGAGGATAAGATTGTAATGGAGAGAGGATAGAGAGAAACGAAACACCCTGTCGCCTGCCTCTAATTCAGCAGGCTTAATTCTCCACTGCCTCTAGGTGCTGTTCTATATCCAGCCCCCTTCTTTGTCCTCCCTGTCGGCCTGCTTCTCTCAACTCACCATGCTGTGAGAAATACCTTCAGAACTTCTGGAAATCCCTCCCTGGGATGCAGCTCTGTTTGTTCTGCCTCTTGCCCCTGCTCCGCCCGTGGAAAGGAGGGCATGCACTGCGAACTCCCCTCTGTCATTCACTTGCCGATGCAGACTTGTTTATATGTGTGAGTGTGTGGAGGGAGCAAAGAGAGCGAGGCTGCTGTGCAGTCAGCAGACTGCACTAAGACCCTGCTCACGTCGCCTGCAGCAGCAGCAGCAGCAGCAGCAGCAGCGGCAGCAGCTTCCCTTGTCCTGGCCAGATTAATGGCTGAATGGGCTCTGCCGTGCCCAGCAGTCCCCCTCTTGCCGCCCCAGTGGAGGGCATGCTGAAACTGAGCGGGCTGGCATTATCGGGCACAGCCAGACCACGCTGTGAAAAGGGATTACGCCGTCAATCGTCACGCTCACAAACAACATGCTGCTGCAGAAGAAGAAAAAAAAAAAGCCCTTCTCCGAGCGTGGATAAAGACTGCCAAACAGCTCTCCGTTTTTCTCCCTCCCAAAATCAGAGAAAAACGTCTTGCTTAAACAAAGGATCCCCCTCTCCTCCCACCGCAGATGAATTGGCATAAATGTGTGTGCTTATTAATCATGACAGCAAAGAAAGAGACAGAGACAAAAGGGAAGAGGGCACATAGAGTAAGAGGTAGAAAAATAGGTGAAACAAAGAAAAAGAGAGAAAAAGTGAGGGTATGTAATTATCACCCCATTGCCCTCCTCAGAAAGCAGCACCTCCTGTGTTATTGCAGGGCTGTTTGCCCTCTCTGTGCATTTCATTAATTAAGATGGGAGCATGCGGAGGCCGCTCTGAGACGGGGTCATTAAGCCCACCACAACACTCCTCCCTCCCCAGAGCCGGCTCACAGCACCGGCCCCATTGTTCCACCGGCAGAAAGTGAGACATTCAACACTCGGAGCTCCTGTTAAAACCATGGCGCTACACACACACACACACACACACACAAGGCCAAATGAACTGCATCTGCGTTTTCCAGGATCAGGTCGCACTCTTGCCAACACAAATACGTCTGTCTTTCATTTAGCTTGTAGAGCCATGTTTTCCTCTCTTTATCCCCCCTCCTCCTTCCTTCACTGTGTCTGTGAGTTGTGTTTGAAAGTGAGGCTGGAGGGTGAGACAGGTGCAAAAGTAGGGAAAAGAAAACGTGAAACACCTGGACTTCTCTAGATGACTCAGAGGTCACTGAGATACTTGTATGTGGTGCTGGAGGACAGCATACGTCCTGTCTGTCTTGATCACAGTCGGATGGATTAGAAAAGTCTCTACTCTTTATTTCATTTTTTAAAATAAAACTTTCCTTCTTGTCCTGACATTGGTCCATTCGTGGTGATAGTGCAGACTAGTTTCCTTTTCATTATTTATGTCATGGAAGTGGAGCACTGAGACAGGGAGGGCACTGGTTTAATCATCACTGTTTTTGTGTATTACATTACATAATATGCTCAGTAGAGAATATTCACCATGGTTATATAGGACTGTTGTCAGCAAAGAATTTCATAATACGCCCATACTGCCCTACTTTTTAAATTTACAATACTTAAATTTTATTATTAAATACCTTTCCTGCAATTGTGGGAAATAATTAATCATAGAGTGGAGATTAATTGAATTCACGCTGATTTGTTTAAATGTTTTAGTTACCCAATTGCAGTGGAAGTGGGTTGTCATAGCGATTCTCTGTTTCTTTGTCCTAATATTGCAACAGGCTTTCATCTCAATCCCTGTTTTCTCTCTCGTCCACCTTCAAAGCCCTTTTGTGTTTTTGAATGTCCCAAACCCAAAATGAATTTTGTGTTTGGTTGTGGTGTAAATGTCCTCCAGATGGGCTTGATGTAATACACCCAGGTGTACTGGCTTACAGGCCCAACATCCAAATGACCTTTTACCCTTGATGTAGGTTAGCAAAGGTCAGCCACTCAGCTCACTCTTCACTGAAAACACAAGCTTCAAATCCATCCTTATCACTCCATTCATATGGATAGAGGTGTCACTGCCAGTTCTGGGAGAAATGAAGAAAGAGCCATATGTTTCAAAGACAAATTTCATACATTGCAGCAATCCCCAAGCTTGTCTTGTATTGTTTGCCTTCTAAAACTCAGGCAGGAAAGGCAAACATGACAGGCAGAGCCAGTACTTATTTGCGTATGAACGCCACCAGCTGAATTGGACCTGAAGGATTATGCTGGGTTAGCCTGGATAACTGCATCTTGGAGGTTATTGTCCTGTCTTATCAATTCTCTCCCTCTCGCTGCTATCCATCTCAGCAGCTCCAGGGTATCCACGATTCTCAGGGAGTCTGGCCCACACTTTCCTTCCCATGAGCCACTTGGATCACCATGCCAACAGTGGAGTTCTCTACGGGCAGCATCGTTTCTATGACACCCAAAAAGGTGAGGCATGAGATGATTAAAATTTAATCAGACAGAAATAAGACATTTAAATCCAATTTATACAACATAGTATGGTGTAATTTGATGTGGGATATTGATATAAAGATGCCTAGGGACACCATCATGAGAGCTGAATAATCTAATTCTGTCATTGCCTTTTCCTTTCTTGACTAATGCATTTGTCTTTACTGGATTGCCTTCCTTCCTCTATTAGAGAACTTCTATCTTCGAGGTCTCCCGTCCCAGCCACCTCTCATCTCAGCCAATCACAGTCTGCCACCAATGTCCAGGGCAGGTTCAGGACACTCTCAGGGGTCCTGCAGCAGAGACAGAGATCCAGGTGTAGGGACAGGTCTACATAAGGGTCTTAAAGAAGGTTCGGTGGAGAGAGGAGTGGTACCTGTCAAGGACAAGGAGAGGTCCAGTAGCAAACAGGAGGCAAAGGAGAGACAGCAGCACCAACAGCACCACAGCCACCAGCCACCCCAGCCCACACACCACCACCATTCCCATTCCCATCAGCAGCACCCACACTATCCACAGCACCCATTACCCCTGGAGGAGGTCAACAGTCGAGCGCTGGAGAGGCACAAGGCATCACTCACGATGGAGTACAGCAAGGAACACCCTCAAAGTATGGGAAAGCCCCTCAGTGCCTGCTTGCACAATGGCAAGATGCAAAATGGAGATGCAGGAACTGGAGCAGGGGCTAAGGCCTCCATGTCTAGCTGTGGGGGCGAAGGTACAGCCCTTGGGACTATGGGGGGTGGAGGGAGCCAGGGCAGACATATGGGGTCCAGTAGCAGTAGTCGCTGCACTAAAGAGGGGGTAAGTGGGGAGATGAGGATCAGTGAACAACCATCGGACTGTCTTGAAAGAGGTCAGGCTCCACTCCACCACTCTCTGTCCTACTCCGTACCCCCACCGTTACACATGGGTTCTGCTGCTGGAGGGGCACACCCCCATCCCCATCCCCATCCTCATGCTCATGCACATACACATCCCCACCCAGGGGGCTTCCACTGCCTTCAGCTCCACCCCAGCCACCCACACCATCCACATCATTCCCACCATGCACACCATCACCCAGACTTCTTCTGCCCGCCCCCTCCTGCAACTCTAGCCAACCCTGTCTCACATGAGAGGGGGGCAGCCAATGTGGGGCGAGAACCTAAAGTCACAGGGCCTACATTTGTGCCATCTGTGGCAGACCTGGGGGACAAATCTAGTGGGCCATTCCAGCTTGGTAACCCTGATTGCCAGGGTGTGGGCAGTGGAGGAGGAGGCGGCAATGCCAAGGACAAAGTCATAGAAAAGAATGGAGGCGGTGGGCACCATAGTAGTTGGCACAGAAAACAGCAGCAACAACAACAACAACAACAACAACAGCAACAGCAGCACCCATACAGAAAGACAGAGAAGGCTCCAGACTGGATGCAGTCCCACCACCAACACCTTCAGCCCTCACAGGTTCCTCCACCTCCCCAACTGCAACAGCCTCAACATCCCCAACAGCAGCACCAAGTCGTACGCTCACGCAGTGCTGAGTGTATCAACAGTGGTGTAGACATGGATGTGTTCAGATCATCGCTGCCCCAGGGGCCCAAGACTGGACACTCTGTTCCTCATTCTGTCAATACTTCTCCTTACAGAGACTGTTCCCATCCAGGGCCCCCACCCAACTCCTCCCCACTTGGAAGTAAAAGCATGGGTCAACATAGTGGGGCTGGAGCAGCTCATGGCCCTGGCTCTGGAGGTAGTTTCTCTTTACAGAGAGATGGTCAAAAGGTAGCCAGGATACGCCACCAGCAGCATGGACGACCTGGCCCAGATGCTCCTTCTCCTGCTGAGTTGAACCAGGGGACTAGTCAGGAGCTAAAAAGAAAAATGGACATGTCTCCTTATGGTTACAACAACAGCAGTGGGCAGCACCATCACCAGCAGCCCCCAGTGCCACCCTGGGCCATGAGGCCTCCCCACCACATGTCACAACCTGAGGAGGAACAGAGGAAATCCTACATGGAGTTGGGGAGCACTGGTGGGCAACACTCACAGCAGCAGCAGCAGCAGCAGCAGCAGCAGCAGCAGCCGGGAATGAGCCTGCCTCCTCCTCAGCCTCCCCCTGCACCTCCTCTCAGTCAGCAACAGCAGCAGCCACAGCAACAACCTGAGCCCCAGGGTCCAACTCAGGCGGAGAGCAGTGCCATGAAAAGCTTACTAAAGTACAGCAACCAGCAACAGCCACTGCTTCTCTCCCAGAAGACCCCCTTTGGTGGGCTGGGAAGCCTCAAATCAGGTCCTGCTGGGGGGAGCTGTGCCCTGCAGGGCAACAAACAGACTCTGCCATCCAGAAAGGGCCCAGCTAATGACAACGAGCGCCCTGATTACAGTGGGCGGAACCGGGATATGGGGGAAGCGGGTCATGGGGAAAGTGAGGTGCGGCAGCCGCCGGTGGGAATTGCGGTAGCTGTGGCCAGACAAAGGGAGCCACCTTGTCGTTCAGCAGACGGTCATCCCAACAGCCGACAGGGCAGGGTACATCCCTCAGTGAAAGGTAAACAGTCTGGGTCACTGCTTCATAAACAGAGGTGAAGGGAAGAGAGACACATTTTAGTTTCTTATCTGTGACCTGTTACTGACCTAGCTGTCAAAACAAGTTATGATATAACGAGTTATGAGAAAGTAAATCTTTCTTTTTTTTTTCATGAACCCATTAAGACGCTTGTATGGTATGTAATTCTCACTGGATTTCATTACTCCTTGGTTTGAATATAATTTGATACACCATATCTATCTAAATTTAAGTGCTTTTTGTATTATTTATCTTTTTTGTTACCATTGAGCAAAACTTTTCAGAGATTACTTGAATGCTTAGATTCCAAGTAAACTCTGAGTAAATATTAGGATATTAAATTAATTCTTTAGCATTACCATTTTAAATATAGCAACATTTTTGGTAAGGAATAGAGGTATGTTAGGCCAGAGAACAGGAAAGTATGAGTATGGTACAAATGGCATTAACAAGTGTGATATACCAATAATTCCCCCCCAAAAAAATGGTGAGACTTGGGAATATGTCCTCACCAGGAACACAAACAGCAAAAGCTAATTATTAAGCTTATGTTTGTCTCACAGGACCAGCTCGCTCCATGTATCCCTCAGATCCCACCACTGAAGAAGAGAGGAAGAGGATGAGTGGAGAACAGATAGGTCTGACTTGCTTGGACCGAGAGAGAGATGCATATATCAGGTAAGTAACTAACCATCACTTAATACCCAATCCAATCTGTCACTGACAGACCTTTAGTATGGTCTGCATTTGTACTGTATTGTACTTATCTTGTCTCATCCCGATGGCAGGGATAATAAGGAAAGGGTGGAGTTTGCAAGAATCCACCCCTCCAACAGCTGTCACGGAGACCTCACCTCTCATCTCATGGTCCCAGGCGGGACTTCCCTACAGTCTGGCCAATTAGGAGATCCTGCTGCACATTCTGCTCACCATCATTGGATGCCAAGAACTGGAAGCCCATCCCTCTGGATGACAGGACACTCTTATGGTAAGTGAATATTAATGGTTTTGGAGAATTATGATGCTAAAACAGTGTGTGGATGTAGTGTCAGTGGTAATTCTTTACTGGTACAGATCATGTAAAGAATGCAGTCCTGCTTTTCCTATTTATGGAATAGGTCAAAAACAAAGGTGCTTTTATGCTCTGCTGACTTGCAGATCATTTATGCTTTGACATAATCTTGCTCAGCAGCAAATATTGAGTTTTCTTCCATGCCTACAGAACTCTGTGTCATCTCAAATTTGTGCAGAATTCAGCAGCCAGGATTTTACATTATGCTAAAGAGAACACATCATTTTAACTTAAGCAGCTTCTCATTGCTTCCCAGTCAAGTTTCTATTCGATTTCATGATTTAATAGTTGTGTAGTCAAAGTATATTTTGTAACAGTTTTTCACAATGTGATGGGCATATCAATCTAAATTGTCATCCTTTCTATAAAGCAGGTATAGGTCATACGGCCCTGCACCAGAACCTACCCCCAGGCTTCTCTGCAGCCATGCCAGGCCCTCTGCAGCCAGTCCTGCCTCTGCCTCAGGACCCCTCTGCCCAGCTGGTGGTCCTGCCTACCGAGCCTTCCGCCCATCCTGCCACCCATCACCTGGGTATGCCATAACTTTACTTTCTCTGTAAAGCCACGTGTATTTAAAAAGAACAAGAAATGAGTCACACACACACACACACACACACACACACACACACACACACACACCTCAATTCAAACATTTCCTGCACAACACCTGTTTGGCCCAGCAGGAATAAGTCTTTAAATGGGTCAGGGTACTCATCCAAAGCTACACTGTATGTGTCCCTCCCCTCCCCAACATACAAATAGAAAACCACACCAGAGGAAGTGTGAGAATGCGGGAAAGAACACTTCTCAAAACTCATTGTAGACACGTATTCAGTGAGCAGGCTGTGACATTTAATTAGCTCACAATTTTCAGTGGTTCATTTCCTTCTGTGCTCCGCAGGAGTTTCAGTCGATAAAGGAAGTGCATCCACACATAAATTCTCAAAGGAAACATTTGTGTTTCCAAGTTTATGTCTCTGAAGGACAAAGATTTTTGGTGTGTCTAGGAAAAAGGGGGTGGAGGGTAGACAGGGTCGAAAGGAGAATGACCAGAAAAACTGTCGGCCCACTACTTCCCAAGTGAGACCACATCAAGTTGCACAGTTCTTAAAGAAAAGTTGTCCACAGACATGGGAACCAAGCTTCCTGCTGGGCCCTTGGGCATACCCTTGTCGGTGGTTTGGCTGGACAGGTGGGACTTTTCGCCGGAAAGTCCACACTAAATGCTCCAGTGAGACAAAAAAGCATTTCCAGCCCAGTATTTTGACCTCTAATCAACCTATAGCCATCATCATCTGGTCATATTTCATCATTGTCATAACTTTTTTTTTCCAGCATTCCAGCAAATTCTCAAGGCAGTTCTTAAAAGACAGCTTTCTGTTCAGATTCGGGGAGTGTGGGATTGCTGCTGCCTGGGGACATGTTCTGTGAAGTCAAAATCTTTTTTTGAGAATTGTCTATGCCATTGCTATAAAATGTGAATACAATGTTTTTTGAATGATCCATAATGGTTTCACTGTATTAAAAATGGGTGTGTGGGTGGTCGATAATGTGAGATATGGATAACACAATGTTGCATTCTTGTGTGTTTTGCTCATAGTGTTGATGTGTATGCACATATTTTTGTTCTAAGGTAGCCCCCTTTGTCACATTCCTCCTCCCTTTTCTCATTAGATGTGATGGAGCAGCCAGGGCTGTGGCCCCCTGTGTATGGCGCCCGGGGCCCACCCTCCCACATGCAGCATCCTGCTGTGTACTCCCGATCCCAGTTTCTACGGCAACAGGAGCTGTATGCTCTCCAGCAGCACCAACAGCTCCAGCATCAGCATCAACATCAGCACCAGAGCCACCAGTCACAGCAACCACAACCACAGTCTCAAACCCCGCAGCAACAGCAGCAACAACAGCAGCACAGAGCTGCACATGGCATGGACATGCAACATCATGCCACTCACAATTCACAGGTGATTAAGTCAAACTATCTATCTATCTATCTATCTATCTATCTATCTATCTATCTGTCTATCTATCTATCTATCTATCTATCTATATGGCAGAGTAACTGAGCCATGACTCAGCTTAATTCTCACATGACTAGCCTATTTTTAACTCCCCTAATATTTTTCTAGGATATGCTGATTTTCTCACAGGGATGGAGTGAATCACTGAATATAGGCTGCGGAGCAAGTAGCTTTTTGTGTCAGTGACTAAACTGCAAGGAATTGGTTATTACATAGCTAATTCACTTGCTTATGGAAAAAAAAAAAACTAAATTAACTTTATTTTTAATGTCACAGATGCAGAAGAGGCCTGATGAGCCCTCGGTTGTATTAGAGGATCTCATTTCGGAACCCAGAACGTCAAAACCTGCCAAGCCCTACTCTTACAACCCACCTCAGAGGAACACCTCTCCCCCTGGAGCCTGCGCTGCTCACCTGTCGCCTTGTTGCCAGTCCCCCTCACTACGACCTCATCCCAAAAGCACGCCTTCTACACCCTGCCCTGCTCCCAGCCCTGCTGCAGCAGCCCCTCATTCACCTGCCATCAGCCCTGCCCCAACTCAGATGCCCAAGGCGGCTGAATCCCAGGACAAGAGAGGAGAAGGACAGCCCCCACAGGATTACCCAGAGTCTCTGGAGCCTGGTATGCATAAGTAAAAATATATAAATGTGCCTCAGAGTTTTCCAGCTGCCTTTGATGCACTGTGTGCAATGGCTTAAGTGTGAGCTACATTAGAAGAACATGAAATCAGTTTAGGATGCTGCTAGTGACAGATGTCAGACCAAATAACACAGCAACAGAAAGAGGACAGTGAGTTCTAAGATATAGCTGCACCTTTACATTATAAACAACGGTAATTGGAATATGCATCATTGTTAATGATCCTTCCTTTCTGCTGGTGTTGTGGTGATATGTGTGGGTGGCTCTATTGGCAAGCCCTTGATTGACTGAACAACTCAAAGCTGCAGAAAATGGCTGCCGGCTGAGCTGGGGCTTTCCAGTACCGTTACCTCGGTAATGACTGAGAAACACCTCAATAGCAGCCCTCGCCTCTTGTCAGCCCCCACAGGCCCTGCACTCTCTTCATCATCATTAATGTCTGGCTAACGGACGCCACACGCCAGAGGAATTGTGTCAGGTGCTCTGATAAACCGAAGGCCTGGCCCACTTCAAATAACACACACACACACACACACACACACACACAAGGTTGCATATGGTGCTCTACTCATTCTACTGCTAGGAGATCAAGGCGTGAGTGATTTTTCTTTTCCTGGGTTTCACCTCTTGTAACCTCAAAGGTAGCAAGGGAGTTACGTTTAGAGTTGAGATTTTCATCAACACTTCTAAATGTAATGGTGTTTCTGTTGTATTTCAGCTAAAATATTACTTATAATAAATAATAATGAGTTATTTTATTAGAATCATTTAGCCAGTACTGACAATTAATGATTTTAATATCTATGTTTCTTTCTCTCTATAGACTTGCCTCCTGGATACACCTACCCTGCTATTGCCATGGGTTACAGGAGCGGGCCCTCCCCCCAGGATGTTCGACTGGCTGAGCCAGCTGACCTGGAAGCAGTCCAAGTGGAGCCTGCTGGGCATGCTCCTCAGTCACTCTCCAGCCTGGGGGAGGAGCTAGACTGTCAAGCGGTGGTCAGGCCCCTCCCAGAGGCTCTCCCACCTAGGGAAGTGGAGCAGGAAGAGGAGGAAAGAGTGGTTGAGAGAGTTCTGGAGCAGAGAGAGGACGTGGAGGTAGCAGTGGTAACAGCAACCAACTATGTGCCTGGAGAGAAGGAGGTGGAGGAGCAAGGGCCTGCTGAGGAAGAGGTCCTGGTTTGCCCCCCTGCTGAGAGCCCAGTGTGTGAGGCGGCTTCCTGCCCAGTCCCTCTTTCAACAGAGGAGCCTGAAAGGCCAGGAGCTGTCATCACCTTGGAAGAGGAAGAGGATGATGAGGCGGTGGGTGAGGAGAGCCAGGTGGAGCATGCTCAAAAGGTCAACATGCCTGGAGAGCAGGATCCAGAGCTGCCCACCATTGTCGAGCTTGACCCTGCAGCCCCTGAGCCTCAGTCCCCGGCCCTTGAGGGAGCAAAGGACAGCAAGCAGCAGCACCAGAACGAGATGACCCCTGATGATGCCTCAGTGGATTTTGTGTGTCTTTCCCCTTCCTCAGCTTCCGCCTGCAGCCCAAGCCAGGCAACTGTTGCCGTGCCCCACAAACCTCTCGTGCCCTGCTACTGGAGTCTGGAGCTGCTGATTGCTGCTGCCTTCTGCACAGACGTACCTCCATTTCCCTTGTTCCCTCTTAGCACCCCGTCAGTTGCCCCGTCACAGCCCAACCCCCACCAGGGTATGGAGCTTCTGAGTGAGTTGGCAGATCTGGAGCTGCAGCAGCAAAAGCGCACCTGTGGGAAAAGCCAGGGTGAGGGACTGTGGGTCTTCCATTACTCATGCACATTAACATGCACACAGACACACACACACACACTCATTTCAGCAGAATGCACTCCTCGCGTAGTTTACCCTCCTTTTCCTCTGCGTCCACTGAGACAGACTCCCACTCCCCCCTCAGGCCTAGCCTGTGTCGCTCTGTGTTCCCTCGCAGATACTCCTCTCTTCCTGCTGGTCTCAAGAACCTCTGGTGGATTCTAACATGTCCCCAGAGAAGCTGTCTGCATGCCTGCTTGCCGTTCCTCTTCTTTGGTGTGTTAAAGGCACTTTTATTTTCTAAAAGGCTGCTCTAACGATGCAGAGGCCTCAGGAGAGGGAGAAGAAGCGAGAGGACAGGGCTGAACTACTAGCGAGGGGTGTACACCTCCCTCTCTCTCTCTCTCTCTTTCCCTTACAGCTTTCCTTAGGGAACTGTCTCTCTGTCTCACCATCCTGCCGCTGTTTGATCCACGCGTGCACAAATGCGCACACACACCCAAACGCGCACAAAAACACACACGCAATTTCAAATACATACACTTTTACAGAAAAAAAAGAGACACACCAATTGGCTTCCCACTCTCCCACACACAACACATTACTGAAAGTTGGTGTGTAATCACAAAAGCAGTCGATGTTTTCAGCACCCTGGAGCATTGCCTGGCTAATTAGACCCCATTGTTTTAAAGTGCCTTTAAAAGCTTCCTTGTTTTTCAAAGCGCCATGTGTTTTTTTTTGTTTTTTTTTATTCATGCAAAAGGATGTTTTGTGTTTACCACAGCATCCTAATGCATTTAACTGCTCCCAAAAGAGGTTTCTATAAAAAGGGTTATCATCAACTGATTCTAGAGTCAGTTATGTTGTCTTTGTGACACGATACTGTTGACAGCTCAGTGAAGTGGCACATGTCGAGTCACAACAATATTCTTCCACCAAAGTAAGAACTAAAACAAGAAGAATCATTATATTTTTTGTGTATATGTAGAAAAACGCAAGACAAAATTTAGTTTCTCCATCTCTGTGGCTCGGCTGCAACCCCTGATGTTCAGCCTTTAGTTCAGTCCATTAATGGCAGATAGTCACTCAGTGCCACAGTCAGGGAGGGCTATATAGGAAGGGCTTGGCACAGATGGCCACAGGCATCTGGCGAGTCCACATTGATATGACCTCTGAAAATATATGCTGCTGCTTCCTTATACACGCTTAATGCGCCCAATTTTCCCTGATGTCTCTCATTTATTCACTATATCGCGTGAAATAAGAAGCCACATGTGCAAGTTTAATGTGTAATGCTCACGCGTTTTATTCGCTTTTCACAAGCTGAGTTCAGTTGTAATGAGCATGTAAGGATACAAACCAAATGATTTATTTTCCTTTTCTTCTGTAACAGAAGAGGAGCTGCTGATGTTTGACCTCCAGAGCCTTGCTACCTTGGCCACAGCCCGTGCACTGGAGATGGGATCCCAGGAAGGCAGCAGTACAGGTTCAGGGCGACACTTCCCAGCCCGCAGAATCCTCAATTTACGGAGGAAATGCAGCTGGACACCTCGCAATGAACCAGTAAGCCTGCAATTACAGTGTGACTGTGAAACACAAAGTTCCTACATGGTTTTAATGTATTTCATTTAAATGAATGAACAGATAACCTAATGCAGGTCTAAGGTTGTTTTTAATTGTTAAAAATAACCACCAATGATGTGTGTCACAGGTGTGCCCTGCCAAAGGTACCATGGAAACAATGGACGGTCCTGAGCTTGCAATGCGTGTCAAGCTGGCTGAGCTACAGCGTCGCTACAAAGAGAAGCAAAAGGAGCTGGCCAAGCTTCAGAGGAAGCACGATCATCAGTGAGTATGACCTTATCCTCTTTTCCCAAACGCTCATCTCCACCCTTTTGCATTCAGAGATTTCCAAAATAATAATTTGCTTCTAGTCAGAGAGGATCTCTTGCTGTATTCTTTGCTACTGCAACCTTTTTGAGTTTAATGCGTGTAGTATCTCAGAGTTCATCTCTGTCTGTTTACATCTGCGTGTGCAAGCAGGAAGGAGGAAACACCTCGCAGTCCAGCGCGACGAGGACCGGGGCGGCCAAGGAAGCGGAAACCCACCCTCACCACAGGTCCAGTGTCCTCATCGGAGGGCCAAAGAAAAGTGAAGTGAGTATCACTCAGCCCATCTACGCTGGTTGGCTATAGTCCAATCTTGCCTGATAAGAAGTCCCTCTGTATCACTGGCATACAGGGACTGCCTCTCACTGGCATAAACAGGAAATGGGAGAACACAGTTGAACCATTCAAGGAAGTCCACTTGAGCCCCTTTTAATCTAATCCACACTGGCGTTAATTGTATAACAGCATAATCAGTGTCAGATGGGTCTATCTGCTGGTACGGAATATTTATTTATGCTTGATATATTGACTACACATACATAGAGAACCACTCAATGGCTTTATTAGGCTTCAACCCAACTAATCTTAAACCTCAGTGGCATTACTGTAGTACATGTTGAGCTTAGCTGGGCTGGGTACGGGGGGGAGCTGGCTGCTGACTGGGGGGATGACAGGCAGAGGATGTAATTAGAGTACTGTGAATTCTCCTGTAATCTGTCCCAGCAGCAGGAATGTGACACACCACAGCCCCACAGGGTCACCAGAGGTCCAAAAGGATAACATGATGGTCAGACAGTCCAGGCACTCAGAGATAAGCTGACATTTAGAAGTCTCACACAATGTCTGTTTAAATAAAAAAAAAAAAATTAGGAATACAGCGAACGGATGAGCTGAATAAAAAATAAGGTAGAAGAGATAAAAGATTGGAGGATATTAAAGAAATAAGGCTCCTACACTATCTCAAAATGTGTCAATGATGTTTGAATCATCTTTTGCCAAAACAGCGGTGCCATTGCTATTTGGCGGTGGTGGGTGAAACCAAAAGAGTCCAGAAGATAAAGGGTTTTTACTGTAAGGCCTCAATTAGCCCTGTCATCAGTGTTTCGAAAGGCTTAGAACACTAAATGTCACCTCACAGCATTCTCGCCATCTTCTCTTCTCCCTTCGTTTCTCACTGGTTTCTGGGCAGCGGTCCACAGTGTTCCCAGCTGCCCCTCTGCGATGTCACCTCCACTCTCCTTCCACCCATGTACCCCTGCCCCCTTGCCAGGCCAGCACTGATCGGAGTGGGGACGCTGATGCTGGGTGACAATGACACCCAAATGAAAGGGTAATGGGCCAGCGCCCTGCAGCGAAGTGCAGTGGAGGGAGAGCGGGGGGCCGATGGTGGTGGTGGTGGGGCGTTCTGCAGGCCACAGGACAGTAAACTGCAGTTTGTTTCCCTATTGTGTCAAAATTTGAGCTGCAGCTCTGGTACTGTTCTATTCAGCCGCGGTGTATACCCTTTTGTTTCTGCAGATGTGTGTGTACAATGCAGCAGAGAATGACATGACACTTCTCTAACAAGGAACAGGCAGACTGGGGACTGATTAGCCCCATGTTGCGTTACATGGCAGGGTTATGTAAAAGCATGTACTGCACCTGCCACTCATGCCCCTACAAGAGGCTGCCGCTTGGGTGCTATGATGAAGGGCAGTGGGTCAGTGGGAAAAAGCCCAAATCTTTTAGTATCACCTTTTTTTTTTCTTTTTAATCACAGGGTGTGTGTGTGGCAGTGGTTGAGTGAGCGATAAATTCAAGCCTCCTTGCGTGTGCATTATATGCACATATGCAATTAGGTATGGCTGTAGCCGTGTGCTTATGAGCATTTATGCAGGCATTGTTTGTTTTTGTGCGTGCCTCCGTTATTCCTGTGGGTAGAGCACTGGGGTCCTTTGTGGTGCTGCTCTGATTGGAGGGAAGGCTGGAGAGAAGTACTGCACGCCAGCAAACCCTGCTAATCAATTCTGTTTAATTAGTCACTGTACGCTCAGCCCCACCAGCCCCCCACAGAGGGGAGGGGCTCTGTCATATTGTGTTTGTCAGCAGTGAAAGGCAAGCAGTGGCGGGATCTGCCTCACAGGGACAACTCACACTTCACTGCCACCTCTGTCACTCTCCTGTCAGTCACTGGGCAGACAGTCCCACTGCTCGACAATCACCTTCATTGTTTTCATGTTCTGTTACAGATGCACGCTGAACACACTCTGATTATTAAGATTTACGCACAATCTAGGCCCGCATAAAAACTATGTGTTCCTCTGCTGTGTTCCTACACATAAACAAAGATGCACACACACATTTCTTTCCAAACAAGGTGTATTTATTATTCACATTGTATTTATCAATTGTATGTGATACAATATGCAAACAAAGAACTAACATGAAATATTAATAAATGCACCTGATTTATCTACTCCACATTTAAACCCTGATTGCTCTGTATATGTGACTGATTTCCGAGGCTGTGTGCACGCTAGTAGAGGGAAAGTTAATCTTTTGTTTGAGCATGGCCTGGTTCACGTCGGTGTGGTCTACGGGCAGGCTTCCAGAGGGAAATTCAAGGGCATTTGGAGTGGTTGGCCTGTGATGCTGCTCAGTGTAGGGGAAATAGTGTGCCACAGTGATATGAAAATGCAACTGGAGAGCTATGATGTTCGCCGAGAACAATAGAGCTGCATACAAATGTAATGCCTTCCAGCCATTTACTGTATCCTTCAAAGCTATGCAGTGCTTCACAGGCTGCAAAGACACTCCCTAGATGGGTGTGTTAAGGCTGCCCTCAAACAATCCTAGGTTCCTTGTTAGATCCCAATTTTTCAAGTGTGTGGTTCAGACACTGGGCTCGCCATGTCCTTTTTTGTCATTCTGTTCCTCAGACAGAGAAAGAAGAATTATTAGATCCCACAGAGAGGTGACTCAACTCTGCTTTTCCCTATGATGTCCTACCCCCTCTTTTTCTTTCAAACCACCGCCATTCTCCTCTAATGAATGCCTCTCCCTTGTTTTGACTGGCAGGTCGATGGGGGCGGGGCTTGCCCTGTCGCCTGAGGACCTAGGAGGGGGCGGAGACAGCCAGAGAAGGAAGAAGAGGCTGTCCAGTCGAGGCTTTGAGCGACTCAGCAGCACACAGGTCAGGGTCCCCTTGTCCTCCTCCCTTTTGTCCGCTATGCAACTAAAAATGAAAGAGGCTACTCTTTGTTTCTCTGTGTTTGATATATTCCTTTGTTGCACACTATTTCTAATTAGGTGCTACCCCCAAGAGTCAAATCTTCTGCTCTCCATATTAATATCTTCTTTATTGATGCTTCTACTATTCCTTTTTCTTCTCTGTGTGCGAGCGAGCGAGAGCCCTCTTCCTCTGACGTACTGATGCCTTTGTGACTGCTGTGACCAGGAGTGTAACTGTCTCTCTCTGGCTCTGTCATCTCTTTCTGTTGCAGCAGATAAAGGCACAGGGCTGCAGAAAAAGCAGTCTTCACAGCATGCTCAGCTCCAAGCTGGCCGGTGATGTGACTCAGCTCAAACTGAAAGCCCAGGGTAAAAAGAATATCTCAGGGACAGGCTCCAGGGACAAGGAGCTTTCACCCTGCAACTCCAACCCCAAACACAGAAGCCAAGGCACAGGCAAAGCTGAGTCCAGGCGAGAGTCTGGGGGACAAAGTGACACAGGTAGATACCGGCAATCACAGCATTGATTGTGCCTCGGCTGTTTTGTCTTAATAAAGACGGTGCTGTGATTTCAGTTTTACATTGTTGAATCCATAAAATTCCACCAACAATTATTAGTCTACATTTTAACTATGATTGGGGTTTGCAAACTTTCTCAGCAGCCAGTGTGGACAGTTGCCCCCAAGAGAGTTGGACTACACTTGTGCGCCGTGGACATAAAAAGGGATCAACCACGCTGACGCAGGCTTCTTCCCGTCTGAGTCAGCCAAGAGCGAAGGTTCTCCGTGGCCAGAGACAGGAGGCAATGGAGGAGGGAGAGAGCTCACCTGCGGAGAGTGATTCCTCTGATCAAGGTGAGGCAGTGACTACTAATAGCTAGTTATAAGACATAAGCAGTGATAGGTAATGGATAGCCACAGTAACCCAATATAGCTCAGTGGTAAACATTACAATTTCACAGCAAGAAAGACCTGGCCGTGATTCCTGGTGTTGATCTTTACTGCTGTTACTACTACTACTATGAGGTTAGCACGTTTTCCCATGTTCACAGTGTTGACTTGTGGGTGAACTGCAGATCTCTAATTGGCAAGCTATGAAAATGTTATGCGAATGGATGATGGAAGACATCATCACATTGCATCACACATGACAAGGCCATTTTTGGTTCATGAAAAGCCTGTAAAAACAAACATTGACCCTACATTTGACTGATTTTAAGTTAAAAATAAAGAAATACCCCCGAATATTTGTCTGACCAGAGTCACTGACATATCAAATCTGGTATGTTCTTTATATATCCTATGCTGCTTTAAATCAAGGGTGCCATTTGTTAATTCGGAAATCACACACAAAAGTAATTAGAGGTGAGTAAATAGGTGTTGAATGTATTGTAACAGATAGGGGGGCTCGCATGGACATTTGGACATTCAACACCTTAGTGATTGGCCCTGTTTGCTGGTCTGGGCTAGATGTGCAGACACAGCTGTGGACACTTGCCTGTGAGAGACTTTGACAGCCCTGGAGACTAGCTGACTGGGTCAAAGAGTTGCTTGAGAAAGTGCAGTGATGAACACAAATGTACACACATGCGCGCACACACACACACTCCTACACACACACACTCCTACGCTTCCTTCCTACTAGCTCCGTAGCATGTGGGTTCACACCAGGAAATACCATTGAGGCAAAGCACTTCATACATAATTTCTATGAACAGTTAAACTATTTACTTAAATGCTAATGAAGTGACTGTGAAATGATGGAGAGTAAGTTAAACAAGTCCACTGGTTGGCTAATGACTTTAGAAGGTGGATTTGATAAGCTAAAAAATAAGTTAATAAAACCTACCTAATAGTCGCATTAATGTGGTTTTGTTTTCTATCTCTATTAGAAGATGAAGAAGAGGAAGGCAGTTATGATACTGATGAAGGTCAAGACTACAGAGTGCAACCCCCAAGAGATATGACCTCAAGTTCTTCTGTGATCGGTCCAAGTCCCTCTTCTGTTGTAAAACTGGAGGCCAATCAGAAAGCCAGGAACAAAAAACAGAGACAGGAGCTTTATGGTAAGACCGGTCCTTTGAAACTGATTCATAGTCAACAAAGGTGCCCCACATATTCGCATCTGTTTTGTGTTTCTCCTCCTGGCTTGTTAGTTTGGTCTAAATCTGTTTCTCTAATTGAACCGCACAGGCTCCCAGAGTCTGTCTGGAGCAGAAGGGGAGGTCAAAGTAAGGAAGAAGCCCCCCTGTAGGCTGAGCCTGGCCACTGCAGTCAAAAACCTCCATGAAGATCACCGACCTGAAGGGGTTAGAAGGCCGTGTGTACCCAGGTCTAAAGAGCCTCGGTGGGGCAGCCTTGGGACCAGAGGAAACCGTTACCGGAGAAGCATGGGACTGGCTACCTTTCCAACCACCAGTGAGAGGCTGAAGAGGGCAACCCGCAAGAGCACCATGTTGAGAGGAGCAATCAATAAGGTTAGTCGAAGTTTTGATATACTGAATTAGAAAAACTGAATACTGTAATATTGCTTACATTTTAAGCCCCCACCTCCCCTCATGTGCAGTTTGGTATGCTAATCAATTTGTCATCACAGAAATGCACATGGTAGCGAAAAGATGAGTGAGTAGCACAGCCTGGCAGGATTTGATAATTTGTACACACAAATTTTAATTAATACTCTCACTTTAATTAGTGCATGTGAACTGAAAACTTGAATTAATAACGCTCACAAATTAGAAATGTGTTCCCTCAAATTAATAATGCGTACCCTCAAAGGACTTTAAATTATTATTTTTGATCATTTGAATGCACAGACTTTGCACCCATTCCTGCTTCCCCTTAGCCAGAGTGGTTGTGGAGATATATCGCACCCACTCTCACAACTCATCTTCATGTCACTTTAACAGAGAAGAAGTTGCTGGTCAGTTGGGGCGCCATCTTCACAGAGCGAGGAGGGCAACAGGGGAAGAAGGAGCAAGGACCAGCAGGTATCAAAAAGCACTCAATCCTCACTCAGGAAACAAGGGGCATGGAAACCGCCAAACAGAATCCAATTCTGCAAATAAAACGCCAGCCTTCATACATTCTGTTAAAAATTCTGGTGATGTCTTGCTGTCCTAGATTTCTCACCCTGAGGACCGTTACTGTAGAACTATTAAAAGTACTTAGCACATCGCACATAGCCCAACCTCCTGCTGAGTAATCTTAGGGGAGGAGAGGATGGGAGACGAAATCTGGGAAGGGGGGTGGCTCACACCTTCTGCTGTGACAGTGAAAAAATGTTAGAGTAAAATGGCTACTGATAGGAGATGGTACAGGCACTGTGAAGTCCCCTGTGGTTAATTGCTGCTTTGAGAAGCATGCTAAAAAAATGTCTTCTTTCTTCTATCACACTTTCTATCTTCAAGTTTGTTTTTTTTAACCATCCCTGCATCCATTTATTCTTCTGGTCGTCCCTTATGTTATATTCTACAGCCAAAGGGACGAGCAGTGAGTCGGCTGCTGGAGAGCTTCGCTGCTGATGAGGGCTTTCAGATGGATGGCAGCAGCTTCTCAGAAGAAGAGGAGGACAGCAGTCACTCATACAACAACAAAGCCCCTGAGTGTAAGAAATAACACTAGGTATCTCGTGTTTCAAGCAGCAGAAAGTTTCAGCGATGTTGAAATAGTAATTGTGATGTTTTCCTTGTGCAGTTCCTAACTGTGTCCTGACCAAAGAACTGCTAACTGATGGACTGAAGGTGCTGATCTCTAAGGAGGATGAGCTTTTATACGCTGCCAGAGTCCACACACTGGAGCTCCCAGACATGTAAGCAGCCCGGATATTTTGTATTATAGTAAGAGAATGCATTTCATTCTCTACAAATGCCACATAAATACCTTCATCGGGTTACTGAATTTATAAAAGATGCCATTAAGGTTGAACTTTAACTTTATTTAACAGACTTCTCTTTTTGTCAGTGTTCAGCTGTCAGAAAACCTTGCGCAAAGTGGCATTTCTATGTTTAAAGTGGAGAGACGGTTAGATATCAATAAGTTGCCTTTGAGGCTGACACATCTTTTCACACATCCACAGATCATAAAAGAAAACATGCAAACAAGATTTATCAGGTTAGGCGTTTTGATGATCACAAAAAGTGGAATTTTGCATCAGAGGACTATAACTTATCACCAGAATCCACATTTCTTGCCTCTTTTTATCCTTCTCTTTTATCCCACTTCATGCTTTTCTTCCTTACATTACAAACCCCACATCATCCCGTGCCTAGCTCGATATCAATACGGCTCCTCTGGCTCAGGCAGCAAAAAGATGTATAACAACAGCAGAGTGGGAGTAACATATGACATGGGAGCTAGGCAAGCATAATACAAGCGTCTGAAAATAGCCTCATCTTTCTCTCTCTGCTGTGCTTTTTCTCTAGCTTTAGCATTGTTATCGACGGTGAAAGAGGAAACCGCCCAAGAATCTATTCACTGGAGCAACTGCTACAGGAAGCTGTAAGTTCATCCATGCATCTGCACCAAAACAATCTTTGTTACAAGAAAAAACATCACTTGTTTGGTCTTCTGGGTCACTCAACACTTCCATTTCTCTTAAACATCAACATCATCAACATTTTGCCCCCAATTTCTCCATTGCCTTTCAGCCTTTCTCCCAGTCCCTTTCACTTTCACTCTTTCAACCTTGACTGTCTCTCAGGGGTCATTCATCGAAATCTCTTAAATTAATATAAATATATGGAAGAAAGAATCTTTGGCCTTGTATGTGTGTGTGAGTGTCTGTGGATGTCTGTTAAAAAGCCAGCTGTGTGTGTGGGTGGGATAATCCCACAAACACCTGGATCCATTCACGTTTTGGAGTTTAAATTGGAGATGACATGGACTTTACATCCCTACTGCTGCCAAAGTAATGGAGTTGTTTAAAGGCTCATATTGACATAGACACAACAGCGTAAGGAGAGAAGCTAACTAATGATGACCTGGAACGATCCAAAAGTTCAGTGTTATTATAAGACATATTTCTATTTCACAATAAAACTGTTCAGCCCTCTGGCGTTTTAAGTTGCACCTGGGGTGGTTGACATTTGTTTTTTTTCTACCTAGACCACAAGATTTGTAATTCTCACTCAGTTTCATGTTGAGATACAATTACAGTTTACCTAAGTCATCCATGTAATGAGACATAATTATACATTGTAGAAACCACAGCACATTCCTGGCTGGTATTCATTTGTATTTAGGTAACATGTGCTTCCTGGTGTGCTTTGCATCCAGTTTTAGTGTTGACTGCAGCAGGTGACCTTTGTTCTATTTATTTTATTTTCTCTCTATGAACAAATAACAGCTGGGTCACCTAAAGCAAAGTCGTCAAACCCACATCTTTTCCAACTGTGGAAATTAGTCTTCACTTTTGCCAAGCAGGGCACAGGACGTTGTGTTTGCACACAATGGAGTCAAGAGATGATGACCCTGGAAGAGTAGAGCAGAGTTTAACTGGCACGGTTGTACCTCAGATTAATGGCTTTTGCTGTCATTCTAGTACGGGAAAGGAGAAGCTGCCAAGAGGAAATGATAACTGTGCTGGAACCACATCTAAAATAGTTTTGTGATCATATTTCATCTAAAGTTACGGATGATAAAGTAGTTACATATAAAGCTCTACATAAATGTTAGATTGGATGTAAAGTAATTGAATTTCCTGTTGATTATACTGAAGTGCAGCATGTATGGAAGTGAGCTATTAAAAACATAGCTGGTAAAAAAATGTTTTGACTAGCCATAACCTTCATGTTTTACAGCAGGATAAGATATTCAGTAAATATTGTCATTAGAAATATTTCAGACCCTACATTTGCTTCACCTCTTGGAAAACGTGTTTAAAGTTAACTGAGATTAATACATCACAGATACACGATTCAATTGCACCAATTCATAGTAACTTTTTAAGGTATAACTAAGAACAAAAAAATAGTCCCGTGTATTAATCGTTTATACGCTATTGTCTAGTGGAAGATATTTTCCTTCACACATACATTAGTCCATGTAAGCTCACTCATATTGATCAATGTTAGCTTTCGCACAAAGCGTCTTAACAGTGCCATTTTCTAATTTTCCCGGCGGTTTTACACCAAGCACTTCTGGCAACTTTATCTAAACACTCATCAGATAACAGCTGGTTCTAATTATGCCATACTTCCACTTTCTTGTCTTTACATTAGTCCAAAAGCCATTTATTTGACTCTGACACCAATACCCCGATTTTCACCGCGCTCCCGCTTCCTTCTCAATGCACACACACACACACACAACCACATCCACACCTCATCAGTCAAAGGGTCCCTCGCCATGGCAACAGTAAATGAAAGCAACCTGAAAGAGCCCCCAGTGAGTGGCGGATGCTGGGGCTGCCTGCATTGTTGGAGGGAGGATCTGGCAACCTGCAATCACAAGCCCTCTATTCAGGCCCTCTTTAGTATTACTCAGCAAGTCAGGATTTACTGCATCATGGCTTCCGTTCTTTTCAGCCCTGACTGGCACATTGGCATGAGATAAGTGCCGCTTGGAAACGTGGCACAGTGGCTGCCCATGCACAATGCTCCAAGGCTCTCACACTGTTTGCATGTGCGTGCGTGAGTGTGTATATACATGTATGTCTGTGTGTGTGCAGGCCGTAATGAATCTTAATTATGTTTTGGTCTGGCTTACAGGTCCTGGATATACGTCCGGAGTCGGAGACTATGCTTAGTGAAGGAACCCGGGTGTGTGCTTACTGGAGTGAACGCTCACGCTGCTTATACCCAGGATATGTTCGCAGAGGTGAGACATCGGCTTCTTCTTCTTCTTCTTTTTTTCCTGTGTATCATCAACTTTATATTTAATAGCTTTTTACAAATTGTCTCTTGCAGGTGGTTCATCTGATGAAGGGAAGCAAGGAGGAGTGATGGTAGAGTTTGATGATGGAGACAGGGGGAAGATTTCTCTCCCAAACATCCGCCTCCTGCCTCCAGGATACCAGATTCACTGTGGGTGTCTCCTTTCCCCTCTTAATACTGTAGTGTATTGTCTCCCTGTAAGCGAATGCTAATGATCTTCTACCACTTGTCCTTTAGGTGGGGAGTCATCTCCTGCCCTGCTGGCACCCAGCGGGACAACAGCCAAGAGAAGTTCTAGTCTGGAGCAGGCCCCCATTAGTGACAGACCATCTGACAGACTCAACACTATCAATACTGTAATCAACAGCCAAACTCTAACTGTTCACAAAAGAAGACCAGGTAAGAATTATCCCAGAAACTTGTATTATTTATTTCCTTGTTCCTACAAATCATTTTAGCAATAACGTTTCCATTGAGAGAAATATTAAAAAATGTTTTATAGCTGCCTATTGCTTCAAATGAGCATATTTCATATGTCTGATGTGTAATTTCTTACAAAAACCCTTTGATTTAACCTGTTATTTAAGTCTTTGAAACCCATGGGTTCTTGGCTAGAATTCAAAAGACATTTCTGTGTATCCTGCTCAGCTCTGAAATCCAACAAAATTGCCCTGAAAGAGACACTTAAAGTTTACAATGTTCAGTTTTTGTCCACACTTTATTGTTCATGCGGAGCAGCAGGAGTTTTACAAGAAGGCTAATTGTGGGGTTATTGTATTGAGCAGTTGTACCAAATGAGCTGGTCTGTCTACATTATGTACAAATAAGACACGGTTATGCTTCGTAATTTGCTATGTGTTTCTAAAACATGACTTTTCATCATTCTAGGGAGACCAAAGGGTTCTGGGAAAAAACAGAAGCAGCAGCAGCAAGCTGAGAATGCCAGTAAAAATCCCTCACCTTTCCTTGGTTGGCCTTCGTTAGCCAACACTAGGAAGAGGACATCTGACAACCTGTTTCAGCTCAATGGGGCACCCAGAAAGGCCTTGAGAGGGAAGGAGGATGACCTGTTCCCCTTACCTCAGACCCAGCCTCTGGCATCCAGCCCAGCCAAAGGCCTTTTCAGCAGCAGTTCCTTTGAGGTGGACTCCTTCAGCAGTATTGCAAATGGCTACTCCTCTTTCTGTACTCAGTCTACAGGACAGAGTCCAGGTTTATCTATGGGCCCCAGAAGTGGGTTGTATGGCCAGAGGCGCCGGCAAGATGATCTTGTAATGCAAAAGGGCAGGAAGTCTGGACAAGAGTTCCTGGTCAAGTTAGATCATGAAGGAGTAACCTCGCCGAAGACAAAGAATAGCAAGGCTCTGCTGTTGCGAGGTGGATCTTCCGGTATGAGTGGTATGCCTAGGACAGAGGCTTATTCGCACCCAGTCCTTCTGGTTAAAGACAACAAAAAGGGCGGTGCCTCCAGGGTGGAATTTCTTGTTAAAGGAACACCTCAAAGAAAGCCCTCACAATCTCTGCGTCTGGGTGAATTTGGCAACTTGGGCTTCAGCTACCACAGAGAGTGTCATAGCTCCTACTCTGATCTGGATGATGAAGAGGAAGAGAGGAGGAGGGCTGCTTTGGTTGCAGCATCAGGAGGACTAAGGACGGCTGGCCGCTTCCTGTCTCGTCTTTCTGTCTCCTCCTCCTCTTCTGGTTCTTCAAGCTCCTCATCTTCAGGCTCTCTCTCCAGCTCCAGTCTGTGTTCCTCTGACAATGATTCCTCTTACAGCTCAGAGGATGAGGACAGTTCCACGCTGATGCTTCAGAGTTGCCTGTCTTCCCACCGTGGGCTCCTGCAACCCTCAGAACCATCCACTTCTTCAAGGTCACACCAGCACTCCTTTGTGGCCAAAGCTGTGGCTGTTTCCAATGCCAAAGGAGCCCCCCTTGACCAAGTCTCTAACACCAAGTCCCTGAAGAGAAAAGAATGCACCAGCACCACCTCTAAATCATCTAAGGATTTCGTAAAAAAACCTAGGATGCTTCCAGAAGACATCTCATTTATTCCAAGACCCAAGATGTCAGCGTTCCTTGCAGGACGACAAATGTGGAGGTGGTCAGGAAACCCTACACAGGTGAGAATAGTAATACTGTTTTTAATGCATACCATATATGCAGCAAAGATTTGTCCTTCTTCTAATGCTTTTTGTTTTGGTTTTCCACAGCGGCGAGGTCTAAAGGGCAAGGCCAGGAAGCTTTTCTATAAAGCCATCGTGCGAGGCAGAGACACAGTGAGAGTGGGAGATTGTGCTGTATTCCTCTCAGCTGGACGCCCTAACCTGCCATACGTAGGTCGAATTGAGAACTTCTGGGAATCCTGGACCTCCAACATGGTGGTCAAAGTCAAGTGGTTCTACCACCCCGAAGAGACCAAGTTAGGCAAGAGGCATAGAGATGGCAAGGTAAGCCATAATAGAGGTTTTATGGAGACTGTAGGTCTTTAGCATATGGAGCTTTCAAACAACATTAATATTTCTTTGTTGTTTCATACATACAACAATGCAACTGATCCCATCTTTTCCCCATCCAGCATGCCCTGTACCAGTCGTGCCATGAGGATGAGAATGACGTCCAGACAATCTCTCATAAGTGCCAGGTAGTGAGCAGGGAGGAGTATGAGTGTCTGACTCGCAATCAGAAGCCGAACAGTACCTCCCCAGACCTCTACTACCTGGCTGGGACATATGATCCCACCACTGGTCAGCTGGTCACTGCTGAAGGCGTTTCCATCCTGTGCTGAACCTCCATGAGGACACTACTGAAGGACTCCTTTGGGGGAAGGATAAGTCCATGACTTTACCTACAAGATCCTCCAGCCTGGGAAGACAACAAGTGTTCCTTGGGTATGCCTCAAAGACCCATGGACTAAATGTCAGCACCAAAGCAGGGCTGTCTGAGGTTACACACTGGAGTCTATTGGCATCTAACCTTTGTGGAAGTGAAGGGGATGTCCATAACTGGTTGATCCTTTCAAAAAGAATAGTAGTATGTCTGGGTCTTCCTGGGCAAATTCAATAAATGCCGTTTCAGCCGTCTAACTAATCTCTTTTTAATGGATCCATGTGATTGACAGCTTCATAAAACTGGTTTTAAGACTCATGCTTCCAGCTCCTATCATATGTCACCAAAGGAGAGCTGAGAGTGCATTTGACTGTGCAAAGTACCATGAGGCTGAAGAGTCTCTGCGGACCAATTCTTTAAAAGGTAGCCTTACCTAAGGGAATGGGAACGAAAGTGAGGCACGGGGCCTTCCCTAGACCTCTTCATTCCAGGGAAGTTAAAAACATGTAAAGGATGTAAAGTTGATGTCTGTAAATATTTTGAATTTTTCCCAATCAAGCCATACACTTCAGTACCTCTCGCCTGTCTTGTTCAGGTGTACATTGTACAGTTCAATTATTGTATTGTTGTTTGTTGTCTATATGTACATAAAAGCTATTTTATATAGGAGTTTATTGTATATATGAGATGTATCTTTCCATGTTTGCGACTGATTTATTTTTATATGGGTGTAGAATACATTACGTTGTTTTTCCTTTGCTTTGGGAAGTCAAGATTGGAGATGTTAGTGTTGCACTGCATATGCCCTGCTGAGACAGACAGAGACAGACAGAGCACAAACAAAGACAGAAGGATTTAGTCTATAACAGGACAAGACTCACTTTCTGAGAGAGAGGGGTCATCCTGTTTAAAAAATAGGTCAAGTGGCTTTTTGTAAAAGTGTTCTGTTACTTTGCATTTTTGTTATCCTATTTTTAAAAAAACACCTTTTTATTTATGTACCTCTCAGTTGGTCATCATCACAAGGCAGATCCCACTGGACTGCAATCACGGGTCAAAAATGATTTAAGATTAATGATATGAGTATACCATTTTGACACAATATTTGTGTGTGATGAGTGTCCTGGCATCACTATAATCATGTCCACACAAATCAATTTAGAACAAGACTGGGTCTCTTAATGAAAATGTGTTAAATGTGCATTGCACTCATGTATGCATAGTTCAGCACAGTATGACCTATCGAATACCAAAGTGTCTTTAATATCTTTATTTCCTTTATTTAAATTTAACATATGTCGAGCACCTGTACTGAACTCAAATCAGAAATCACTGGTAACTTATAGAATACTTGTCCTCCACTATGTGCATATATATTGGCTTTGCATTGTGACAATGGTTTCTTGCACATGTACCTGCAGTTTTGTTTAGTGCAAACATATGCAGCAAAAGGCCACCTGGAGTGTGACTATGAAGGTCAAGGTACTGACAAAGTAAGATGTTGAGTACTGACAATTTGTTGGAATTAGTCTATTTTAGTTTCATCAGCCATCTGTGTCTATTTTGTACAGTACACGCACATACTCAATGCTAACTGTGAAGGACAATCAGATTCACAAAGCAATGGACATAGAGTAGGTTCACTCAATCTGAAAATTACTTAAGTTTATTTAATTTGTGCCAAGTACATTTTTGTCTATTTTTGTCTTGTTCGATATGCAATCCTGAGTATTCTTTGTTCACAAAGTTTTATTTTGTTCGCCAACATTTTATTTATTGTCAATGTTGCTGTTTGTTCATGCCAAGAGCGCTTTATGAGAATGTGACATTGTTTTTCTTGGTGTGATGTCGCATTTGCATTTCTTAAATAAAACTGGTCTTGTAGAGGCCATCTAGTGAAAAGAAATAAAGCAACACTGGATTCTTCTCATCCACAAACCCCTCTGTGAATTAATTCTGTTATTCTGGCTTTGTCCCCTTCATCTTACTGCACCTGCCATTTCCCATCAACACATTTATGTTAAATCCAGCATTTTTTGCACCTACTGCTATTTCCAAAACTCAGTTTTATCCAATTGTAAAAACAATGGGTTAGGGTTTAAGTACAGAAATAGCAAAATCCTCAGCATTAAAAAATGTTACCACACTCACCAATGTGTGTGTCTGTGTAAGTGTGTGATTTGAATGTGCTGGAGTAAACCTTAGAAAGCCACTCCTTACTGTAGGTGATGAAAACAAACCGGGTGAGACATTTCAGATGCTTGGATTGTATGGATAAAGTGAATACAGCTTTGTAATGTGACTGAACTATTGCCTTTTATAAGAAAGAAAAAATTGACGACAGACAGATACACAACAGATACACAACTGACACCAAAGAGACAATGTTGTAGGAACAGACTAGTCCATGTGCATTGGTACCCTTTTCCACAAATATTTAAGGTAGATTTGTTGGGGAAAAAAAAAATATATAAAAATCAAATTAAAAAAAGAATAGGGCAAAGGTTCATCTATCAGGAGGTAGAGCACTTAGGTCATATATGTCATCAGCTGATCAGTATCATTCAGCTACAACAATCACCAGAATAAGTCAATAAGGAGTCTCCATGACAAACTTGCATCCATTCTTTTGATCATTTGCGCTGCCTTTGCTGATTTATTCCTACCAATATCAAACGGCTGATTTCTCCCTTAACCATCCCCCAGTCTTCACCTGTTCTAGTTTCTTATTTACTAGACGCGGTGGTGGCAGCTCTTGCCTTGTTGTGCATTATGTTTATCACATATCTCATTTCTGTGTGTGTGCTGGGCTGTTATTTATACCCCTTAGAGATTTTTAATGTGCTCCCCTTAGACTTTTGAGGCTACTTGGATTCATTTGTAAAGCACCATCAAGCACAAGGCCCCCTTTTCTGCCAAATTTTTTTATTTGTTGCGATAAATCCTTTGATGTAAGTGTCTCTGGCTGAACTAAGTTTATGTGAGCTTTGAGTTCCTTAGTAAATAGAGACAGATCTGTCACAGCATCAAGTAAAGCCTACTGGGTTTAGCTGCCAAGCTCTGTAAATATGATGTTGACTGATTCGGAGATAGATGTGAATTTTTGTGATTCATGATAAAGTATAGTTAAATTTTTTAAAATGAATTGGTACTTTGTTGGTGTATCTGTGGGGTGGTAGTAAACCAGGAAATAGGCTCAATGGCCAACTAAAACTGCAATTTTACCCCAAACCCCTTGAACAAGTCGGCATTCAGTGTGTTAATGTTTTCAAGATTTGTTAATGTGTAATTTCTGTATTTGTGCTGCAATTTTTACAAATACATCTGTGGTATAGGATCCAGATTTTTATAAATGAATAAATGCCATAACAAAACATGTAATATTTTATTCAAATTGAATGTTTGTTTCTGATCAAAATAAAGGGATTTATATATATATATATTTCAGATCACTTAAATGGAGGATAGATGTAAAGGAGGGCGCTCTCTAGTGGAACACAAACTACACTACATCACACAAAACAAGCTTGCAGACTGAAAATCCTTACCCTATGTTTTAATCAAAGTCACTGTGTAGTATCATGAATTTCTAGTGTACAATAGTTCACAAAATGCCAGCAGTAATATGAACCCTTCTCCATTCGGTGCTTAGAGCAGCAGATATGTTCCTTTATCCCACCACGCCATCCATAACCTACAGCATCTGACCATTTGCATACATGCTCATCAGCTTTGACAAAGTCAACCTCTGTAACCTGAATCAGTAGAATAACCCCTGGCTAGGCCTGAAGGAGAGACAATATGGGTCAGTGACCTTTCTCTGCAGGCCCAGGGGTCTTTTTGTCCTGCATGGAGCCGGAGCGCCGCCACCCCTCCCCCTAATGCCCAGACAGGGGCTAATGGGCACATCAGTCATCTCTAACAGCGGCCCAGTGAACACAAACAGCTCTGTTTACCACCGCAACCTTTACTGTTGACTATGGCCACTGCCCCGTGTCTGAGCCATGGCTCTTCCTGCATCAGCAGCATGGGGGTAGGACAGACTCTCACCACTGGAGCTGAAGATGGGGTTAAGAGTGGGTGTGTGGGGGTATTACGGTTATTATCGTGTTTTGAGAGGGTTTTGCCTCATTACTCCGTGGTACTTAGATGCAATTAAGATATGATTTATCAGGGATCTAATAAAGACAATTTATACTATACTAAATAATTTGTACATAAGATATTTTTTGACAAACTCTCTCACTCTCTCACTGAATTAACCCAAACAAACGCGCTATATCTGTGGGGAAAATAAAGCCACTAAAACAGGTCAATGCACCAAAGATGCCTTTCCTCATTTTAAAGTCTATAACTTAGACTCTGTTTCCTCTCACTCGACAGACTGGTCTGGCTGCCTTACATTTCATTGCCTGTCTGGTTCAGCTCGCTCAGCATTGACTGTGTTGCTCAGTGTCAACAGGAGGAATGCTTTCCTGCACAAATATCTACACCTCATAAATGTCTCGCCCTCTGCTTGACCCTGTCTGGCCTCTGGCTGTGAGGGGGTTGAACAGGGGACAGACAGCCCTGTCTGTGTGTGTGGGTGTGTGTGTGTGTGTGTATAGCAGTAAGGTTGAGGTGAGGTCTTGGGTCTTAACAAGGTGCTGGGAGAAGAGAGCAGGACAAACAGATCACTCAGATGCTGACTGCTTCTCCTTAAAGGGAACTAAAGCCTCAATCATTCATTTTTTGAGAATATCAATTATGGAGCATTTACTGCTGAACAATAACCTCAGCTGTACTTATTTGGATTCATACAAATATTGAAGAGTTGCCGAAGAGAGAAATATAATATGTTTAAATGCAAAAAGGAAAACTACAGGCAAATTTGACAGTATTTCAGTAGTTATGGTAAACAACATCATTTTGTTTAGTGACAGACTGAAACGTGTGTGCGTGTTTACGGCGTGCATTATGGAAGGCTTTCAGAGGTGAACTGAATGCTGAACCACCTGCTGTTTTGCAAATACCTACACTTCCTCATAGGGATACACTGGACTAATACATACTCCCGTGTTGCATAGACACATATGCCAACACACAGTCAATTCACTAACTGTGTTGTGTGCTGCTTGCCGTGGCCCAGATCCAGCCATGCCACCCCTAATCCATTTCTCTGTTGCTCATTTTTAGTGGCTTGTAAAGATTCTGTATCAGCTATGCTAAAAGAGCTTTTCACAGTATTACATGGGATTACTGTTGCTCCTCGCTACATATGTTGCTCACAAACTCTGATGTAATATCACAGCCCTGTTTACAACACGCTGAAAAAACAAAAAAAAACAAAAGCATGACTCATTATTAGGTTCTTCACCTCCTTTTGTTTGTGGGTTAAGATTGTGTCACATCCTTTTTTCTTTTTTTTTTAATCCAAAAATCATCCCTGTAACACGTTTTCATATCTTTCCTTATGTTGTGGTGTGGTGTGTCCACAAATGAATGAACAAGGGATGTTCGTGATCGTGATTTCCCCACTACAATTAATGTTTAGAGAAAAAGGGGGGGGGGATTTAATAGCCGCGTGGTCTTCAACTACTTCAGATATGTATCTGGTCTTAACTGCTCACCCAATATGTATTTATCCAGCTTGGCAGCAACCACGGGATACTGCGTAATCAGGGAATGGATGCTGTTTGTAAATGGGTCTGATCCAAAAGATCAAAACTTTCCCAGCCTCAATTTTGTGCACATGTAGCTGTGAAAGAAATAAGTAGTCACTTGTGGCTCCTAGATCGACTGGAACACCTACATGAATCTGGGTTTGGTCTGACATGTATGGACGTCTTCCCTCTTGTTGTGTTCCAAAAACCAAACTGTGCCAACAGCCGCAGTTGTTCTCTCACTGTCCACTGTACTCCACACTGCTGACCCACCAAAAGCAGGAAAAGTTACAGCCTTAGTCATAAAACGGGTCAGACGCCTTCTTGTACCACCCGATTTATAAGTGCAGGACAGCTGGAAGTGCTCTATATCTCATAAATAATAAAGAAAGACCTCTGGCCCTCTTAGGAAAATCAGCGCTGAGCTCAATTAATCAATTACATCTAAAATCAAATACAATGAGGGGGGGTATTTTGTTGCTAATTAACCCACAGCCTCATATTGAGATGTCCAATGTGAGAAACTGAGATTAGCAGGTTTGATTCTGATCTTAACTCTTGTAATTATCCGTCCCATCAAAATAAAAATGTTAATTTCAGATGCTGTATGGGAACCTGAACCTGGAGTAAAGCATCACTGTTTTGTTTTTTCACAATACAACCGGCTTTCTTTCCACACCTCACTGTGTAGTGGTGTTTGTGTATTCCTGTGTCGACAACCCCTCCGTCTAGTTCTCTGGGGTGTTTACCCCCTTTCACGGTAGCAGGGAAGCAGCTCCCGCCATCCCATCTCTGTTTACATTGCTCTTCTCCTCTATTTACTCTGTGCTCCAGCGCCCTGGCGCACCGCGCTCCAAACAGCTGTTCCATTATGGAGAGAGCAGGCGCTTCAACCGCACAGTGCTGCCACACAGCTCTCTCTCTCTGACAGCCCACCACCGTCGCTACCATGATGACTGCCTGGCTCCGCTGGCACGCCTGCCATTGTTGCCATAAAGCTCAGTCTTCTTCAATGCCAGAGTGGCTTCTGGGCATAGAGTGAGCCAGGGCAACTGTCAGAGATTGTCTTCAAACCGCAAGACAAATTTGCCAAGTTCAGCTTTTGATTAAGTGTCTCCGTATGGGATGCAGTTTTGTGGTAATTTAAACAAGCAGCAATCATATCCAGATGATCTAGAATAAACTGGCACAAACATTTTTTACAATGAAACAGGGCTTTTATAGCATGTCATTACAAAACATACTGTATTTCCATCATTTTTGGCACATTATCTGTAAGTACCCAATATATCCTGCTCCTACATGACATCATCCATAGGGGCATTTATGACACAGAACATGATGATCCTTCCTCTGAAACGCTTTGCCTGGCTTGCTGTCAGGTAAAAGAAAGACTATTGTCTAACTGACTGCCTTAGGGTCATGCTATACCATGAATCTCCAGTGAATTATTTTTACCCTTTGCGTGTTCTTTTTCCTGCTGGTGTGCACAGCTGGTGCTGAGTCAGGAGACAGGAAACCAGGGAGAAAGGCCACCAAGCATCCCCTGGCTCCCAGTGGACCACTGCAGGGCCCTGTGGCTACAGGGACAGGAGACACTCCATTTATCATAATACAATAGCTACTGCTTGGGGCCAGTGTAATATGGGCCTGTCTGGTTCTATATGTTCCTTCATGTCTATACAAATATGTGAAATGGCATCAGTGTGTGTGCATGTGAGTCTCTTCCTCTCAGGTTGTGTTTGTGTATGCATGATGAGAGGTGTTTCCTCTCGCATGCCATACAGTGCTTCCTCCAAATATCAAATGGTTAATGTCAGGAAGTTGCACATTTTAAAAAAACTGGTACAAGCTCATCCTTTGACAGTAATTCTGACCCGGGTGATACTTAATGAAAACCACCATCCATGTCTGATCCAAGAGCTATAAATCCACCTCCCTCCACTACATTTTTTGGTTTCATTTTTATGTTTATTTTTTTTGTCAGGTGGTGCAAGAAAAATATTGCTAAAATAATTGCCTTCCAGCTTCCCAGCATCTGCCGCATTCCCTTTTACCTAATTGCATTTACGTGGTGTAACAAATTAGTTTGAATTGGCACTAATATTTGTGCAAAAGGTCACCAAGATGCCAGAATAAAGAATGAACTCATGATCGAGGGGAGAAAAGGAAATTAGAAACGAGAGAGGGAAAACTCTATACTGGGATACAGGTGGTCAAAAACAACTGATGCACTGTTGCACATTGACCGCAAACAGACACATGCATGCAGCAGTTAAAGCTGCCACACTACCACACACACACACACACACACACACACACACATACACACACACACACACACACACACACACACACACAGTACCTCTTTCTCCTATCTGGCCTAGCTCCGTATCCTCACTCACGATGAAAAGGGATATCAGCGTGTATAATGGCACGGGTGGTGAGTGAGTGTATTAAAGAGAGAGACATACAGAAAAAAAAGAGAGAGACGGAGCATGAACTCATGCATGCATGCCTGCGTGTGTGTATAAAAGTGCCAGTCATAGCAGGATATAAAAGAATTCTGCCCAGCTGCCAGGCCCCAAGCACCGGTTGCCAGAGCCCTTAAACACATCCATGTCCTTCACTGGATGGCTCTGCTCCTCTCCTCCTTGAATATATCTAGCACTTTAAAAATATACAATCTGCTTGGATACTAGGCAGTCATAAGCTCCATGACTGGCACTTGGACATCTCATCAACATGAGTTGAAGCCCCTGGGCAACTAAGCCAGGCTTTGATCAGACATTTTGAAGACATCTCTCATTTTCTTCAAACAAATCCATTGGGGTTGGTGTGCTAAATTTGAAACAAACTCAAAGCACTATATGTACCTTATGATGCAAGAAACACAGGCCATATATGGAATGTTTGATAAAGAGGTGAAAAGCAATCGGCACGTGCCGGTGACAGAGAAATTAGAGAAAATGTCAAAAAAAAAAAAAAAAAGGTGAGACGAAAAAAAGATAAAGGTAAATTCTGTCAGAGAAAGGAGAAGGAAGAGCTCAGCATGCATGGGCCGCACTATGAGATCAGCTGACAAACGTCTCTGCAACCTTGGCAGAGGCAAATCAGTATCCATCCCCTGAATGTCCTGTGACAGTTGTTATGTACAGAGACCCAATTTCACCTTCTATCTTCTCTTGAGTTGCAGCTCTGCTACCTGTCAGTGGGGGAGAAAGAGAAAGTGAATGAATGAATGAAAGATAGAAAAGTCGGGCACGGGGCCTGCTGCTGAACGGTAGGGGAGAAAGTAAAAGAAAAAGAGAAAGAGAAAGATGTAGACAAGAAAGAAAATGAAACCTAAATGGACCAATTCAGCTGGCGGAGCCACACAGAGAATTCACCTGAGGGCAGTCTCATGCCCTGTTTGTGTCTCCATGGAGACGGGCCTCCTGTGTGTGTGTGTGTGTGTGCTTCTGTAACAGACTGACAGTAGTCCACCTAGTCCTGCTATTGATTTCCCACACAATTTCCCTGACCAGGTCAGTGGAAAAAAGCTAGACCATGGTCAAGACCTCTGCTGCAAAACTGCAGAAAGCTGCTGCGTGTATTCTCGTCAATGTTCAGATTCATTTCTCATACAGTAGTATTTTTAGGAGCCGCAGTGCATTCTTTTACTCGCTTCTAGTGTATAGCTCAGATCAGATAAAGTATTTTTTCAGCTGCTACCAGGCATTTGCCCGGGAAATCGCCTGCTTTGAATATATTAAGTTTTAAAGACTTCAGCCGGCTGGGCTAAAGGCTTGATAACATCTTACAGTCTGGTGCCTTGAGATATAAATACATCCACAGTACAGGGCATATCTGTTTTGTATCCTGCATGGTTTCAAGCCCTGAGGCAAGGCTTCTCTGTCATCTCTCCCCGCTCAGCTCCACTTCTCTTCCTATCCTGACCATAGGAACTAGATCAGAGGCTCAAGATGGCCTTTATCTGGGGTCTATTGGCCAGTGTCAGCTTACAGGCCCCACTCTGTACACATGGCACATTATGGAAGTTTTAATAGGTGATCAGAGCAGCTGTTGCCGGCACAGCGTTGATTTACTGTGGCTAAGAGAGGGCTTAATGACTATAGAGGCAGACAGCTCTTAACCCTTTGATGTGCGTTGGATAATGTAATAGGATCAGGTAGCCCCTTGGGAAAGTTGCATGTAAGCTCATGCACTAGCATTAAGCGCACACAAGCACAAACGCTTTTGGAATACAATTACACAGTCTAAAAGCTCCTTAATAAGAGAGTGCCAACCTCTTTCTGTTATACAGTAGAAAAACAACATATGGGTTAGACTTGTGCCACTAGTCATAGCTTGTGACGTGCTTGTAAGGTCCGTGCATGAACATCTAAACACACACACACAAACACACATCCACACATAGGCAAGTTGTGTTGCTTGCTGACAGGTGGTGCATGCTCAAGGAAATACAAGCTTACCCAGCACAAACAGCCCCAGTAGGCTTAGCACTTCAGCAGAGAGCAATTGGAGTACTTATGCAGAAGCTAGCACTATTCAGACCATGCAGCATCCATCTCAAGGGGTCAAAGGGCACAAATTCTGTTTGCACCTTAAAGACACCAACATCCTCTCTTTTACAGCATGTCTGACATCACAGCTGGACAAATAACATGGGCACACCTGACAAAACAGTCGTGAGATGGATTAAATATCCGATGACTTATAGCTTTGTCAAAACAAGAGTACGAGTTTACAGCCACAGATTTGTCAGGCTGTACGTACACACAGCGGCGTTTTGAACTAAGCACCAGCATGCTTACATGATTACAGTGACACTGCTTACACGCAGGCATAATGTTATGCAGGTATAACTAAGACTTCATCACCACTTCAGGTCCGACGTCAGTGACCCACTTTAACTTACATTTACTATACATTGATCGTAAACTAGGGGCAGCACAGTGAAGGTTGTGAAGGTTGCTGGTTGGATCCATAGCTGGGGGCCTTTCTTCCCACAGTCCAACATATGCACTTAATAGGTGAATTGGTGACTCTAAATTGTCCGTAGACGTGAATGTGAGTGTGTATGGTTGTTTGTCTCGATGTGCCCTGTGATGAGTTGGTGACTTGTCCAGGGTGTACCCCACCTCTCGCCCAAAGTCGGCTGGGATAGGCTCCAGCCCCACAGTGACCCTGATGAGGATAAGCGGTTACAGAATGGTGGATGGATGGATGGATGGATGATCGTAAGCTAGCAGAACTAAACAGTCTTAGTTGATACCACTGTATCAATGTAAAATAATAGGGTGGGAACAAAGCACAAAACAAAGAACTGAGTGACTTAAGTAATACCAGTAATAACAAGAGAGCTAGAAACACAATCTTGTTTCCCTATAACACACATACATCCACACACTAATAAAACAGATATCCGCATATGAAAGCAGAACCTGTGGGCAAGAGATTAGTAACTTGGCACTGGAAGCATTGTTATAGCATAGCTAATCAAACTGCAAAGGATATTTTACAGATGACACCAGAAACCCTGAAACATTGGCCATTTCCCCCAAAGAAGACTCGTCAAGGAAATGATTAAATGATTAAATGATTAAATGTATGCAAACTTTAGCATACAACCTCATTCCTCTCAAATATACATTTAGAAAACAAGTTATGATATTTAAGACCTCAAAAACTGGCATTTAATCACCTTAACTGTCACTAAATTGATTCTTTTAATAACCTTTAATACCTAAGTCCCAGCGGACACCCTGTAGCGCACAGTACATGTGATTAGTTTTGTTAAAAAACCTGATGATGGCATTATAGAAGAAGTCAGAGGATCACTAAAAGTATTACAATTCATTCCGATGTGTCAATTTTCAGGGCAAATTCATCTAGTGTCACTAGAAAACCACAAATGCCAGCCTGTAGGCACTAGCAAGGGCTTGCATGTTCACACACATGGAAGGGAAATACTGTACCACACAAACATTTGTTTGCAGTAATCATTTCTGTAACAACTGAAAATCTCAGCCAACCTACTGTTTTGAACCCTAACATAAACCTCCAGCCTGGGCCCCATTAACCCATCTAGGAATGATAGCTAAATTGTCCGCTTGCTCTCAGAGGCCAGCCAGGATGTAATCAAAAACAGACGGAATAATCAACAAAAATGCTCTCTATTCCGGTAAGGATGTCTCCCAAAAGCACATGAATTACATTGAAGCAGGCACTGGGACTGTGAATGATGTTGGGCTACCGGCATCAGCCAAGTCACTGTCTCCCAATGCCAAGTGAGAGGATGCCAGGCACTTCCTGCTGTAAACAATCTACCCACAGACGGAGAAAGAGGGGAGGAAACCTCTGAATGAGAAACAACAGGAGACGTAGAGAAAACCCAGTTGCTCAATGAAAATTTCTCCAGTGAACAAATGTGCTCAATTTGTCAAACAAGCTACCGTAGTCTGTTTGAGGGGAATGTGCATGTGTTTGTGTGTGTGTGTGTGTGCTAGGACAAATGGCATCTCTCTGTGTAGATGAACACATAGCAAGTGCTCAGGGCTTATGGAGACAGACGTTGGATATACAGCTTGGCTGAGTTCGCGCTACATAATAAGGGCTCCCTCTCCTTTCTTCATCATTGTCTCTCCTCCCACACATTGTCCCCTCTAGTCCAACTGATGGTTCCAAACTGCTGTCTTTCTAGCCAGTTTCATTACCTAACAGCGCCAATATTGACCTTACGTGATGAGTAGCAATCATAGCACTGACTTTGATTCCTATTTGTCATTTTCTGACGTGATGAACAGGTGATAATTTTGTTTTATTTATTTTTTTAAATAAGGTTTTGCACTCTTTTTGGATCATTCTTTTCTTACCACCTGGCTACTATACAGATTTTGATTGTACACTAAACAAACATGCTCCTCTGACCCTCTTAAAGGAACCTGGGACTAACCCAGAGCTTTCAAATCAGCACGGGAGGGGTATAGTGTATAGACTGTATCACCAGCACACAGCATTTATGCACTTGTGTGTAAATCACTCTCTTTTACAGTCTCTGCGTGTGGGAATGCAGTAAAAAGTGAGGGAGGAGAAATGCAGTGCGACGTATGTCTGGCCCTTTCAGAGTGGCAGAGCTTGTATATAAACCTCTGAGTGAGCAGACCAACATGTGGAGACGCTGAAACACATGTGTTTGCACATAAATTACCACATATGCATGCATATGCACGCACAGGCAGAAACAAAAAACACACACACACACAAGGACAGTGAGTATTAGCTACGCATGCAAGCTCACATTCACCTAGACATTAGCTCACACACACACAAACAAGCACATTTTGTACAGACAGACGCACATACCTGTCACTGTAATTCACATGATCATTCTCTTTATATGAAAGAGACAGGGAATTGTCAGGATGGCAGAAGCTGAGGCCTCATATTAGCCTTGCTGTCAGAGCCAGTGAGCAAAGGATGACATTAACATGAGCACTCCTGTCCCTTAAAGCTCACCCCGTCTGCATCAAAACAAGAGCCCAGACTGAGCACGGATGTGTCCACCAGCCTGCAGTTTAATCAATGAGAAACTGCTTTTATTGCTTACCTATTTACAGGCTGCTTTCCTTGAGAGTTGAAGTATCTTTGTCAATAATGTATTGCACTGACAGCGATGTAACCTCCAATGAAGTTATACTACCTTCTCTCTCTGCATGACCAGTTCTCTGTCTTCACTGCATGGAAAATGAGGAGAGGGGGTGGTTTAACAAGTTTGGCTCACTCTAAAAACAAATGACAGCCTACAAAACAAATGTGGCATTACAACTGCGTATTAAAAGGCTTGACATTTACCAAGGCTCATTTATATGGCTGCCCATACTTAGCTCATTGGCAGCCACCATTACACTGGGTAGAGCAGGAGTGAGAAGGCCGGGGCTGGGATGGGTTGGGGCTGGGCAAACACAGTGGGGTGAGCCGTTAACGGCCTGTGGGAGGATCATCCTGTAGATGAATGAACACCTGGATTAATGGGGTCAGTGAGCACCAAGCTGCTGAGAAAGGAGAATCCCAGCCAAGGCAGCCATTTTACATTTTACTTTTACTGCACGTCTCATGGACTGTTTTCCTCTGCTGGTTTTAGAGGGGGCAGCAGGAGGGTCCCACGGGGGCACAAGAGAGCAAAGAAAGGACATTTGTTGGACCTGTGTACTGTATATAGGACATGAGCAGTGGGGGTGCTAGTTATACAGTTATAATTTTATGAGCTATTTCAAGGACGCGACACCATAAGAGAAACTGTAAAAGGTTTATGCTGATGAACAATGTTTTAATGTTAAAGGAAATGTTAACGTATTCGTCAGGAACTGAGCTCACCTAAATGTGTAATTGTTTTTTGATTATAATTCATTGTAAAGAGTTGTACCGTCTTTACATCCATACATTTTTTTGGGGGGGGGTAACTACAGTGCCATTTTCTGATTACTTAAAACATTCGCATTTGTTGTCGGTTGGGCTTAATTTACTATTGACAACCTTGACTCTTCCCTGAAAGTACTTTACATTGCACGCTAACAAATGGGGAGGGTGCTGGCCCTTTAAATGGAGCTCTGAGTGCTTGGCAGGCTAATAGATGCAGTCTAAAGGTGCTAGCGGATGGCAACCTGAAAAATGGTCTTATCTGAAAAGGTCCAGGACAGTTATAAATGAAATAATCGCGCTCTGCACATTAATCCATGTTCATGCCCTAGGGGGAGACCTCAGCTCACCATTTGATCTGTGTGTGAGTGCATGTATACTGTATGCACACGTGCGTGTACGTGCATGTCTCTGTGTGTATTTGCAAGTAACCAATCCCTTTCACTCACCACTCGCCCCGTCAATCATCTTCTTTTAGAGCTAACAGCAAAGGTTTTTATTATTCTTTCTGATTTGCTTTTTAACCAGGAACTCCAGCAGGAGATATGGCACAGGGAAACAGAGGGAGGAGTGGGGAATAGCGGAAAAAGGGGGGAAAAAATACAAAGACAGAAAGACAACTAAGACAGGCAGAGAGGGAATTAAAGACATTTAAGTCACAATATCCAATTTGGCATGACTGCTGGACCACCACAGTTTAAATGACGTACAGTTATTGCTCATAGGGTTCCTGGAGTGCCACGCAACCCAGACTTGCAAGGGAGTCGGGGCATCTCAAGGACAGAAGAAAGACTGTGTCCTCATTTGTTTAATATTATTTCCACCCTCAGAGACTTGTGGCCTATCAGTACATCCTCTCAACACTTTTGTTTTGTCTTTGCAAGACGAAGCAGGAATGGGCAGCTGATTAAAGAGCTTAACAGCTATTCATTGCTTCACACCTGCAACATATAAAAATGTTTATATTTTTCTATTCATTCATGTAACACTTTCCATCCGTATCATTCTATTTGTGACAGCTGAACAACTGACACAAATGTTTTTCGCAGTGCCACAAGTCATCGTTGTCTTTTATCTCAAATATTGACAATATGACACAAAGAATAATGTGTAAAAAGTTCCAATAGTATTCATATTTTTCACAGATCTAATAGTCTATCATTTCTTAATAAGCAAAACTGCTCAGGTGACTTTACCGTGTAAAACTACATGGATTGGTTGACTGAGACCAGGAATCCAGGAATAGAAGAAGAATTTCTTCTTCTATTCCTGCATTCCTGTTTTGTTTATTAAATAATGATAGACTATTAGAACTGTGAAAAATATGAATAGTATTCTCTCCTATACAGCTCCAGAAATCAATTTGCTGCACAGTGTGATAAACGTATTCATCTTTTGCTTTGTGTTCAACCAGCCAAGCAACTCCTTTCTATTAGAAAGATTGAGAAAATGAGTGACACGCTTCTCATGAAATATTTCTCATCTCACAACATAACCCAGCGACAACACAGGAATCCAAATCTGTGAGAGAGACAAAACAGAGTTACAATTTATAGTCAGCATTGCCATCTACTGGACATGAATCAATGGTACCAACCTTTGGACGCACAGAATAGCAAAGTTAACTGAGTGCAGGGCCGTGTCCCAAAATAAATAATTTGGTGTTACATTTGGTATCCAAAAACAAATATCATTCACATACCGACTTATAATGTGTCGGTACTACTTAATTACAGTATTGATTGTGATCTCACTAGAGCCTTGTATGTTTCAATCTTCTCTGCTAAACAAAATTCTCATGAGTCGCTTTGTCAAATTAGCACTGCACTCACATGAAGGTAGGGGACTTAGACTACAATACAGTACAATCAATACAATACACTGAAACTTTTATGTGTCTTTACAAAGACTGTATTCTAAAAACTTCCATTATACAACTCAAATAGTGTCATTTATTAGACTCTGTCATCATGGCCATATCCATCCTTCCAAATTCCGGCAAACTGCCATGTTGTCATATGTTTTAAAGTTACACAATTATCAATACCTTGATGCTCATATGTCACTATTGGAATGAACAAAGTTTTATACATAGGTACATAAATGGGTGAATTTACGATCCGCACAACTGAACTACTCTGAAATTGCATTGCAAATCTCTTTCACTTAGACTTCTATAGTATAGTAATACTTCATCTACGTGTAATGGTAAACCACTATTGTGCAGTGGTACAAGGCAATGCTGCCACCCAGTGAGCACAGAGTGAAAACACATGAGTAAAAAATAAAGATAATGTATACTGAAGGTTTTTGTTTTGGCTTTTTAATCATACAATTCAACACAAATAAGAGCAGACCAATAAATGTTTTATAAAGTTTGAAGAATGAGATTCTGATCAGATTCTTGGTGCAGAACAAAATTACTGTTACTGATGACTTACTGTTAGTTAGGTTTTTGTTTGAACAGTTATTTTAAAATAACAATTGAGAGTCAACTGATTTTCAGTTGAATAAGAGTCCTAGAAAACAGATTATAAGTGCAGTATGAGGGCCCTTTATAGTCAGCATTATAATTACACCAACTTTGCAATGAAGTTTATGCAGTAATGGGGAGTGTAACTATCTACACTATCTACATCTTCTGTGTCAGCGTGCACCCAATAATGCTTCCACTGAAGGTTTGTTGAAAGGTCCAGGTTACTTACGCCCAACATTTTTTGTAACTTTCCTAAACAGAAAATCCTGAATCAATACCTGAACCCATTCGACCATCTGACAAACAGTCCTGATGACACACACTGACAGCTTAAAACACCTAGACTGGCTGTCAACAGAAGGAGCCAATGTATTCAAGGCTCCTTCCAAATATCGGAGCTCCAAACCCTGTACGATGGTGAAATCTAACCCAAAAATGATACTGCACTTTAGTTACTATTCACACAGCAATGTCCTACATATGGTTGTGCTCCACAAACAGCTTCTTTTTGGCTTTGGGCTAATACCAACCTTTGTCCTTAGCTTACCATTAGAGCGTTAACCCCCTTTGGTGGTCTGGGATCACTATGCTAATCACTCTTAACTGTCAAGGCTAATAGATGGAAGAACTTGCCTTTAAAGATTATCAAGTAGGGAATAATACCCTGAGGATTTTGCTTCGTGCTATAGTTCGACACACTTTTGTGGTTTTTGGTATTTGCAATATGTTCTTCTTGGCAATACCTTCAATATCCCCAGGAAACTTTGTGAACAAGGGTGGTAATGCTCTTACAAAGGTTGATCCTAGCATGCACTGTGACAAAGGTCATGTGACATGGAGTCACGTCATCTATTTACAATTGACTGACAGAACAATAAAGGTGTGTCTGGAAGGATTAGAAAGAATAAGGTTAAAAATCAACAAAGGCGAAAGTGAAGGAAAGGCAAATGGACAATGCTTGCACATTCAAATGTGCGACATTCAAATTCCTTTTTGCTTAAGCTCACAGAAGTCAAAAATTTAAATATGCCTGAAGACTTGAAGCACACGGCATGCTGCTATACAGCTCCTCTGGATCTGCATGTGGCAAACTGGGGTAATAACTTTCAGAAAGAAACCTGTTTGTTACCTTGGGACTAAAGACTATGCTTCTAAATCAGTTAACCATATACATTAATCCTGGTCCAAAGCAATGTGAAAGGGGCTCTTTGTGAGTACATTTTGAATTTTTACATCAAGCAGAATGGTTATTCATGGATAGGAAATCTTATTCAAAATCTGTTTATATTTACACAAAGTGAACCAACTAATCTTAGACAAAATCTGATTCAAAAAGGAAGTCAAAAGAGAAGGAGAAGCAGTGGGGAGCAAACCAAAAGCACCTTTACTCTCTGGACAGTTTCCAATTAGGCTGTGGCTCACCAGGAGATCAAAGCTGGGATAATCCAAGGGCTGCACGGTGTGGCTACTAGTATATGGACCTAAATATGAGCCTAACAACCAAAAGGAAGTCAGGTTGACAAATGAGTGTGTCAGTGTGAGTTACAGGGAAGGAAGACAAGGCTGTAGAACAAAAGGAAGAGATAAGAGTAAAGGGAAGATATGGAAGAGATAGAGAATGAATCTGCACTGAGTGTGCTCCTAGTGAAGGAGAGGGAGGAGGGGAGGTTTGTGGTTGGTGCACTGTTAAGTGACGTCAGCGGCTTGTTGGATTGAGGTGCTGTGTCCTGCTGATTTTAATCCTAACTCATTAAGGAACAGAGAGCAAGTGCCTGTGCTAACCCTCTGGGGAAAGAGAGAAAGTGACAGGAGAAGGAAGCAAAACTACACAATCTATCAAGGGAGATCAGTGGAGCTAATTCACGGCTTGAGAGAAAGAAGAGGGGAGAAATCATTTTATTTTTGCTTTTCAGTCTCATGCCTGCTTTCCCTCATTACCCTTTCCCTTGTTTGTCCTAAACCTCTTTACTTGCAATCTTTACGTGTTGCCTGTTCAAGCATGCCCCCAAACGGAATTAGTAGGGCCCTGAAGCTGCAGTTTGGCCTCATAAACTATGAGAACCGCTACCTGACGGCTGAGGCATTCGGTTTCAAGGTGAACGCTTCAGGCATCAGCATGAAGAAGAAACAAATCTGGACCTTAGAGCATGACGAGCAAGATGGCCAGGTAGTGTTTCTTCGCAGCCACCTGGGACGCTACCTGGCCTCCGACAAAGATGGGAAGATTACATGTGGGGCAGAGAAGCCTGACCCTGAATGCCGTTTCCTTATTGTGCCGCAATCTGATGGTCGCTGGGCACTGCAATCGGAGCCTTACCTGCGTTACTTTGGAGGCTCGGCTGACTACCTGTCCTGTTTTGCCCAAGCCATTGGGGAACAGGAACTGTGGGCCGTCCATTTGGCTTTGCACCCACAGGCCAGCCTGCTCAGTGTGGCACGTAAGCGCTATGCTCATCTGTCTGCTTCAGATGGAGAGATCTCAGTGGACAGCAACATTCCTTGGGGAGTGGACTCCCTGGTCACCTTGGTATACCTGGACGGCAAGTACAGCCTGAAGACCTGTGACAGCCGTTTCCTTAGCAATGATGGCAAACTGGTGAAGGAGAACAGCAATGCTACTAGCTTTACATTGGAGCTGAAATCTGGCAAGCTGGCTTTTAAAGACTGTGATGGGAAATATCTGACCCCAATGGGTCCCACAGGGACACTGAAATCTGGCCGATGCTCCAAGCCTGGCAAAGATGAGCTGTTTGATCTTGAGGAGAGTCATCCACAAGTAGTTTTTCAAGCTGCCAATAAAAGATTTGTCTCGGTCAAGCAAGGTAATCAGTCTGTGATGCAGTCTTGACAAAAAAAGCATATTTTTTGTGTAATCACATCTCTTTCTTCTGTAATGGTAAACAAGCGAGGATTTGATATTTACAAAACTGAATAGTTACATACAGAAAAAGTTGCACAATCTAGTATTAAGCATTGAGGAACTTTGAAATGAAAATGACTTTTATTATGAAAAGTTATAGAAGCTTGAATCTATTCAAACTGAGGCAAAAGATATGTACAATAATGTAATATAATAAGAGTACTAGAGTACTAGAGTGAGCTAGAACTACTCTCCATGCTGTGTTCACTCTTACAGAACGAAGAAATTATGAATATATATATATATTATTTTTAATGTATCACTTTTGATAAAATGACAGCAGTTCTCTCCACTATGATTTTGCAATCATTATAGAGCTGCTCTAAGTCTTTGTGCTCTTTACCACAGCTAGCATGTGAGAACATTTTCAGAACCTTTAATAGGCAGTGCACTTTATTTTTTAGAAACAGAGTCTACAACCGTTTTCAAATGACTCTTTGCTAACTTTGCAGTAAGATAAATGTGTTTTTTACTTACTAGGTTTAGGTACTGAGGTTTGCTAAGAGCATGGGCCTGTGCAAAATATCTAACAGAGCACAGTACAGTACATAGTGTGCCTTTTGACAAAAAAGCTGATGTGTATAATTTATCAGCTAAGAGAAAGCACTGCCTTTCCTGTCTACATGCTGGATCCAGAATGGTTGACAGCCATACTGTGGTGGTAATTGTGGTAATGGGCTTTGTCACCTCCAATGTGTGTCCATTGAAGATTAAGCAGCGTGCAAATGACTCTTGGGCAGATCTGTGCCCCAAGGGTGTCAATTACCATCAATGGACTTTAAGCCCTGCAGCTACTCACTCTTTACTGACATCCATCGAGTTACGTCTTCCAAATTATGTGGATCTATAGTTGGCCAATGTGGCAATGAGTTGTCAGCAAAAAAGAGCTATAGACAGACCTTGCAAGACAGATCAGTTACAAGGTCTCTTGTCAGCCTGTGTGATGCGATCTGATCAGCCCATATAATTATTATAAGTCAACCATGTGAGAGGACAGGGGAGCAAATTGTGTTCTTTTGCAGCTTTTAAATCTTTACAACTGAATTAAAACAACTCCTTGCTCCCCTTTATGTAGGACATCTCTGATATGGTTGTAAACTAGCGGTACAATACACAGGCAATATAGCATATAGCATAGCATATTTTAGGAATCAGGTTCTCAAACTTTAAACTGCAGTCATTATTTTGCCTATGCATGAATAAAATGCTGCGGTAAAAGGTCACCATTAGGACAACATTTCAACAACCAGGTACTCTGTGCTCGTAATGTAGGGCAAATAATTTTTAACTGTAGTGTATGGCCTTGTGGCAGTTCCACGTTTTTTAAGGAACAAGGCACTGAAAGCTGCTTAGTGGGCCCTGCAGCGCAGATTTGCATTTCACCACTCAGGGAATTAAAGCAAGCGAATGAACATGAAGGGTGGAGGGGTGACTCTGGGGGATTAGGGTTGTAACAGGCTTAAGAGAAAGGTTGAAGGATATTTCCGTGGCATCTAATTTGAAGTACAGCACACATACTTAAGTTGTGTGTCTGTGTATTCTCCACCACCTTACACACCAGACAGTTAATACATGTGGATTAAGTAACACTAGAATGGCTAAAAAAAAAGTTTTAGAGAACTGGACACTGATTAACTAGAAAGATTTTAGTGTGGATTTTATTCTGTGTAGGTTTCACCTTAAGTTACACAATTGTTTTTGCATGCAAAACAGATTACACGAGTTGATTACATAAAATTTGTTTAAAGTCACGTAGTGTAGGATGTACTTTCTGGCCTCATGCTCCCTTCCAAGCATGGAGCAAAACATACGACACAGGTTCTAATAATGACATGTTTTCATGGTGGGAAAAAGGGCAAAAGATCCAATCCTGTGGTATAGTTCACTTGTCCAATCCAACCTGACCAAAACTTCTGGGGTGAGTGGTTTATAATAAATAAAGTTCAAATAGAGTAATCAAAGGCACAATTATACAGTTAAAACTAGTTATTAGTGATTCATTGTATCATTCTTTTTACTCACAGTTATCATTTGTCTACGTTAATCACTTTTTAATTAAATACTGAATCGTGAAGCACTGTTTCAATATTATCCATCCAATTAGCAGCATGAGTGGTATAAATAGGTACAGTTGTGCTTAATGACAGCTGTTCTATTGCTTTTTAAGAACCTTGCCAATGCGACATAATCTGTGAAAAAAGAATGCATTTGCATAGTGTGTCTTTGTGCGTACAGTTTTTTTTTTTTTTTTTTTTTTATCCGGCCCTTGCCCCCTTTATGAGGAGACAAAAACCTTGGATGAGTCATTGTATTATGTGGTGCACAGAGAAGGCATTGATGTAATTAAATGTTGGATTGCTATTATGCATAGAAGTCTCCTTGACAATGCCTGGGAGAGCAAATGGCATTCAAGAGGATGTAACATTGTAATCCATAATTTCTATTGCACAACAGCACAAATATCAAAGCTATTCTTCCCTTGTAACCAGGAGTCAGTATTTCAGCCAATCAGGATGTGGAGACAGACATGGAGACATTTCAGATGGAGATTGATAAGGAGAGCAAAAAGTCTATGTTCAGGACCAATGGCGGATCCTACTGGACTCTAGTGACACATGGAGAGATCCAATCCACTGCCACAGAAGTGTAAGTAGCTCTTCTTGAATTTCATTGATGTGTTCGCATACCTCTTACTCGAGCCTCTCTGCCCGTCTACGTCTTTTTTATCTTTTCCCAGAGAGGTCAATACAATGTTTGACATTGAGTGGCGAGGACAGAGGGTGGCACTCAAAGCAAGTAATGGAAAGTATGTGTGCACAAAGAAGAATGGGCAGCTCTCAGCAGTCAGCGATACAGTGGGTAAGTGCTTTCAGGCAAGCCACTTAAGATTCAGTGATTGTTTGAAAATGCCACCACAGGTTCAGCTGTTTCTTTGCCCTATGCATAACAGATAAACTGCATTTGTCCTTCATTGCAGGTGATGATGAATTATTCCTGATGAAACTCATCAACCGCCCTATGCTGATTCTTAGTGGAGAGAATGGATTTGTGTGTCACCATAAAAACTCCAACACTCTTAATGCAAATCGATCTGTCTATGACATTTTCTCATTGATCTTCAACGATGGCGCCTACAATGTGAAAAGTCAGTGTTTTCATGCGTGTACAACATGCTAAATATCTGAATAACAATTAATATATCTGCAGCCTGTGAATGGCTAAAACATAATCCACTGATATCTTTCTGTAGGCGTGAATGGAAAGTTCTGGTACGTCTCGAGCAGTGGCCTAGTGTGCTCAGATGGAGAGAAGCCAGAGGACTTTTTCCTTGAGTTCCCGGAACATGGACGCATCGCCATCAAGTGCTCCAGTGGCAAGTACCTTCGTGGTGACCAGGGAGGTACGCTTATGGGTGATGGTACAACTGTTGATGCATCTGCTCTTTGGGAGTACTGATCCCTTTTAATCAGGGCCCTCAAAGAGGGAACAAGAAGGTGGGGTGCAGCACCTGTTTCTATCAGCTCAAATGATGCGGACTGCCCGGGTAACATTTATCCTGCCTGTTTTTATACTAGCTGCAAGGTGCCCGATGTTTTATTTTGTTTTTTCTAATTGGGAAGAAGTGAACGCTTGAGGACGATACGCGTGGGTTTTCTTGTAAATGTTAAATGTTTTGTCTTTTAAATGACAATGCCAACAGCAAACAACACATACTGGTTGAAAATGTGTAATTTCACAAATACAGATTAAGACACTGGATGTCCCAATTCTTTCAGACACACTTTGTTCAATATAGCTACAGTACCATATATGTTTGAGTGCCACCACATTGATCAGTCACTGAACAGAGAAACAAATAAAGGCAGTATTCAGACCAAATCAGGCGATGTGTGTGGGGTGGACTGCTAGGGGTGTGTTTATTTGTGCTGAATGTAATGATTATGAAAAAATCAGGGAAAAAATCAGCACTCCCTCATTCTTCTTCTTCACGTCTTCCTTCTGTCACTATTTTGCAGCATGAGGCAGACTCAGAAGTAGAAGCTGGGTACATGAAATAAACTAAGAACACAACAGGAACTATATCATAGTTTAGACAATGCCATCACATTCATATTAGTGATATCTCAGGTTGCTGTCGCTGTTTTCTTTTTAACACCCCGTGCAGCCTACACCAATACAGCCAAAACACAATACCGCCGTTCAAATGAATGGAAAAACCTGTGTTTTCATTGCAGTGCTGGTTTGGTCTGAATTGGGACTGTGAAAGGGTGTTGCTGCCTTTGACACATTTGTCTGTTTGGCCTATTTAGAAAGCATGGCAACAAATGAACACTTACTTCTTCTGTTGCTGCTAAATTCCACTACCTCTGATAAGATGTCTGCCAATTTATCTCACTGGCAAAACTGATACGAATCTGGCAGTGAAAGACACATTAGTCACGAACAACAATCACACTGCAAATCAATCAATCACTGCATCCTTTGGTTTACTTAACATCTGTTACTTCTGTCAACAACCCCCACCACATTTGTTTACAGCTTTTAAATGATTTCAATACTTGGACATGTTCTAAGAGAACAATTTGATCACTCTAAGCACCAACACAATGCACCATTGTCTTCAAAGACATGATTTGCTGGTGCCAATGGTGTTTTCATTTATCTTAATGGACCATTTACGGCTTCCATAAAAGCACAATATGAAGCAAATGAAGTGGACTGGAGTAAATAGACTGTACTGTCTGAGGAGCCTCTGCAATGCTGAGCAATACACATCTAGAGAGTACCTAATTCAGCATAAGTGCATACATCTCTTACTATAGTTGTGTAACACATATACAATTACAGAGATCTGTCATATTCAGGAACAACACATCAGTAGAAATGTCATATATCCATATCAGGGACAAGCAAGAAACCAAAGGGGCACCACATTTGAAGCATTTATACATAAATGTTTTGCCTAGGGGCCTTAAACCATACTGCACTCTATATCCTGTTGTACCCATTTCTCATATTCAGAGTTGGGTGGTAAAATTATAAGAAAGCTCAATAGGCTATTACAACCATGTTGTCCTATAAAAATGTGAATTCAAATCTTAATATGATGCTGGTTTCTTGTACATTTGCCAACAGTCGGATGAGAGGATGCCACAAATTTTATTTGTGAAATGAATGCTATGTGCCCAGCTGTTGTTAGTCAAACCCAGCTACAATGTGTCAGCAAACTTCTCCTTTAGACAGCTTTGGAGTTGTTGGAAAACATGTTACAGCGCTGGGTTATCTGCCTTCTCTCTGCTGCCAGAACATCCCACTGTAACTAAATCTTCTCATCTAACTTTGGATGTTGGATGTGATAGCAAACAACTGTATTTCCCAAAATGCTGGAGTTTTCCTCTAGGTAACTCACCCAACACTGCTTTGTAAAATGTGAACAGTAGCTTCTAGTATACCCTTAGGCAGCACACCTCTTTTAAAGGGGAACTTTGTATTGACGACAGACTCTTGACACCCATCAAATCGCTAAGGGCACAAGCTGCCCAGAATTTATTGGTCCAAATGTTGGTGTGCAGCACAGAGGACAACCTGAACCTGTATACAATGTATCCTGTAGATTTTTGAAAGTTATTTCCCAGAATGAAATAAAATCTGCAGTAGTTCAAGTATGATGTCTAAACCAATGGTTTTGTGATGTGTGCAATTCACAATAAATAGAAACATGTTAGAAAACAAGGTCTAAAAGGCTTGGTCACCTATGCATCCTGTATCCGCTCTATAGAGAGCCTCCAGGAATATTTTAGTATGTATTCTAATCTAAATATAGATGTTTCACTATCTTTGTTTTCTTTTTTTGAAAATGTTGATAACAATAAAAACCTGACAATGTCTTTGTTGACTTTTGGACTTGAGAATTCTTATTATTATTTATTATTATGTGTGTACGGTACAGGGGGTTGGCCAATGATTGTTAGTATCCACGAGCAAGATACTGGAAAGTATACTTAATTCGTATCATGTATTATTTGTTATCAGTGACTGTCAGAAGACAGCAAGCACCCATGACTCAAAAGTCCACTTATATAGCAGACATTTTGAAAAAGACGTATGCAATCAACACTGACTTCATTCAGCTGTACAAGTAAGCCATAATACAAAAAACAACAACATGTTTTTATGCACGATAAACAAAAACATAAACCTAATGAAATGGAACAAAGTAGAATGAAGATAGATGTAATCTGCAAGTGATCATGAAGGATGTGATTATTAATCAGATCTGTATTTATCTACGAGGGCACTGCAAATAAATCTAAAATCTATATATTTTGATCAAGTTTTCTACATGGTTTCCCACTAGTTGAGCTTTGGCTGATGCTCTCTTAATTAAGTCATCACACATTATTTCACATACCTAACTTTACGAAAGTGTGACAGTACGGCAGCACCCTAAAACTGAAGCATCAACAACATTCATGGCATTCAAGGCGGCAGTAGCTCAGTCCATAGGGTCCTCAGTCCACTTGGCTTGGGAACCAGAGGGTGGCCGGTTCAAGTCCCACATGGACCAAAATATGGAAGGTGGACTGGTAGCTGGAGAGGTGCCAGTTCACCTCCTGGGCACTGCCGAGGTGCCCTTGAGCAAGGCAGTGACACCCCCCCCCCCAACTGCTCGCTGGCCGCTGGTCTGGCTGGCTGCCCATCACTCCACCATCTCTCTCCACGTTTGCTTGTCTATGCCGTTGTACTGCATGTGTGTGTGTCCGGGTTAAAATGCATGTAAAATGAAAAAATAATTTCCCCATTGAGGGATTAATAAAGTATATCTTCTTCTTCATGTTACCACCTGTGTTTTTCCAACTGTGTGTGAAAGGGGTCTATAATAATATAGATAGGGACTAGCTGTACTGTATGGCAGCAGATGACATATTTAAAATATAAGCCTTTTTCCCATGGTGCAAATGTTGACATTGTAAGAAAAGCTGTGTAATTAATAACTGATGCTAGCATTAGGGTCCTGATATACTGCAAGCTGGCTCACTAGGGGACATAAATGAAACCAAGGTAGAGTAGTTACACTTCTACACTTGCCAATGGTTGAAACCAAAATGCTCAAATGTGCATTTCTCAGCTATTTGGTTGGAACACAGTCCAACCACATCAGCATTCACCCATAAATAAAAGGCAGAGAGGAGTCTCTGATCTCTGTGGTATTATTAAGATGAATTTCCCATTCATCACACTGGGTGGCAGTGTGTACCTCTCTTAGTTTATTCTCTGCTACAGTAATAGTCAGTGACAAGGGCTGTGAAAGGAGTGAATCCAGCTGTAATCACGACAAGCACAAACACCTGTTAGCAATCCACCACAACGAAATCAATTTCCCCGACATGTGTTAACGCTTTCGGCATCTTTAAGTTTTCAACTCGAGCTGGCATCAGCTGTCACTTGCAGAACACAATACTTATGTGTACTTAAAAAAATCAAGACATGATTTCACAGCGTCAGTCTTTCAGTTTCCTTTAGAGTTTCATAGTGTTTCAAAGTATTTATCCACAACAAAGTGTAGCATTTCAGTTGTGTCTCCCACACACATTCACATACACACAGTAAACTTTTCTCAAGCCCAACGCCTGCTCTTATTTAATTATAGAAATATACAGACAAAATTTACTTTGAGAATCACAGCCCATAAATGCTCCTCCACTAATCCTGATAATTGCACAGTACTCACTGAAGTGGAGAAGTAATGGATTAACTTGCCTCCAATTGTAACTTCTCAAGAGAATGAGAACGCCAAAGATTTTACCATTTGCAAACGAGGTCTAAAATATCTCTGAAACTAAATGAAATGTTTTCATTTCAAGTAACCAAGTAACAAACTTTTCAAGTAACAAACTTTTCTAACCCAAGTTTCGTCCTCTCTCTGTTTGTGTTTGAACCAGAAAACTAGAACACTGGTGAGGATAGATGGCTAGAAGTCAATATCCATTACTTGCCCTGTTTTCCTCCTTTGTGTGCTGAACTGCAACACTGACTACTGTTGCCTGCAGCCAGTGTTGTTCTGGACAAACAATGCTAAAATAAGTTATTCTTTCTAGGCTGTCAGAGGCATAACTGAGAATTTTTGATTAGATCCTGCGAGGAGGTTATCTCAACATCGAGAAAGAAATCCATAAATTCTGATTCATTTTGGATTAAAGGCAAGGGAGCAAGGGTTTGTTTTAAACAGATGGGCGAGACACTCTAAGCTTTTATGCAAATTATGTTGGCATGATTTAAGTTCAGCCAACTCTTTGGATCCAGTTAAACACACAGAACAAAGAAATGTGCACATTTCACAGACTTGTTTAATGTACAGACAGGAACTGGACAGATTTTCATGTTCAAAGAAAGAGTGAAAGAGTAGTAACAACAATTAAGGTCAGCAGCCTTCTTGTTAAAACAATGTAGATTTGACTTAATCTTAACAGTGCTCCGCCAATTTAGAATTGCATCAAATTCATGATAGGCAGTTTAAACATTTTCAAAAAAGGGTGATTTTTATTCCATGCATTCCTTGTCAAAACCTGCCGTCTACATAACCAACAATGCAACTCAACCGCCATCAGCTCAGTTTGATATTCAGGTGTGTTGTAGTCTTCAAACAACACTTTCAATGAATGTGCTTGTATTTAACTGCAGTATTTCTATTTTCTGCTACTTTATACCTCTACTCCACTACATTTCAGAGGCAAATATTATATTAATAAAATATAATCAATAAATTAAATGGGCTATTCTACATAATGAAGTGAAGACTGACTGTTTTTTCATACCTACTCTTAATGACTTCCACCCCCAAAATCAACTCCTTATAGGGGCTTTTAATTACATTTTGAATGCTTGACTTTTAATTAAGAGTATTTCTACTCTGAGTAAGGGGTACACCACTGGAGATTACCATATCAATCTGTAAATTTGTAAATAGATTTGACCCAATAACAAGATAGTCTGTAGCAACCTTCTGCAAAACAACCTTTATAAAATCATGTCATCAAATGTCAGATTGGTTTTAAACCAAATTATTAAACAACAAACCACACCTTCACCCTTCAGATATCCCTGGTCTCCATCTGTTAGATATTGCTGGCCAAATATAAAGAAGTAATACAACAACAGCTGTATTTTACTACCATAACTGGGCTTGGCACTGGATCTAAAAAAGGATCAAGGTCATGATTTTCCAGATATCTCAGTGAAATACAAATAGGGTTCAAATAGCTCTGTTGAGATTGAACAAACACATCGCATAACTTGAGCTGTGATCATAACCACACGACCACACGATGTGACGCCTACCGTTGGGTTCAAATCCATAATAAAACCAATTTCACAATATGGTAGTTTTGTGTTGGGACACTGACAAAACAAAACAAGGCTATTTAAAATGGGATTAACACCCAAACTGAAATTGGTAAGAACACACAGTACTCAGAGTCCACTGAAACACAACACACATCCAACGCAGTCCTGAAATAGACCAATTTTTACTTTTAATTAGAATCCAAGAAAGAGCAATAAAATTAAATGAACACCTTAAACCCAATGAGCCCAGCTCCTACCATTACACAGTTACGCAAAGAGGAAAACAAAGACAAGTCCTCTCAGTGGGCTGCTCACGAGGATCAACTCATTGATGCACGGCCTCAACAGAGACCTCACCAACCAAATTAAAAAAAGTTAAAGCTAACCCTGAGGTGTATTTTCTGGGCATTGTGAGCAAAGACATGAATGACCGCAACCTAGCGATTGAGACTGGTGGACAAAGATAAACCCCGTAACCCAGGATTCGTTCTTCCAACGAGAAAAGAAACAGACAGCGACTCGGTGACAGAGTGACAGATGGTTTCCTGTGTAAGCAGAGGTAGCTGAACGAGAGAAAGAGCTAGTTCTGTTATCAGAACTGAGGAAAGGTTAACTTGTGACTTCCCCTTTTCCTACCTTGTGATGCTCAGTTGGTTCATCATGCTGCTCAAACATCTTTATGCAATCTTCCACAGTTTGGATACAATGAGGCTGAGGCAATTCCTTCTTTGTTCTTCTAATAAATCTGCAAAAACAGAACAGATTTAGTTATCTACAAAATGATTCAGAACAGGAATCTAATGTGTCATGTTAACAATGCTTCACTGATCCAATGTTAGCTGTCGGAAAAGGGCACATAATATAGATAGATATATATGTCTGTGTCTATATAGCTATCTATATATATATGAGCTGACATTATAAGCTGCCATGCCTCCAATCTGTATGTCACAGGGAGGTCTCCTTTATAAAGACATCATTTGTTTGTCTTTATGAAGACATAGTTAATTTGTTTATGTGCTCTGCACTAAACACATAATTGTCACCGGTTCTATTTTAATGCACTTATTTATTGAGACCTACTCGATAATACCAGCAAAAAACCTCATGCATGCATGCATATGCTATAGCATGTAGTATATGTGCATTTGCAACTGCTGCTGTGACTGAGCACTATCACTAACTGACTTATTTTACACTTGAAAACAAAAATAAAGTTATCTTTCTTATATTTCATGTCGGCCATATTCTGTAAATAGAAGCCACCTAAATCTTACATACCAGATCTTTAACAAACCTGCATGCGTTTGCATCAACTGGTGAAAATACTCGGTAGACTGTAACTGAGCCATAGCAACTGTGAAACCTCAGACCATGTCATCGCTGTTTTCCATCTAATATGAAAGAATTTGCATATTAACACAGGATTACAGGTCCAGGCTACTTTTGTACAAATGTTTAATTGAATTATTCATGCTTATTCTTGAATGCAAGATATAATCTGAGCAGTAGACTCTGTAATATGTAACAGATGCTGAGGATCAAATATAATCAGTTTGATCATTAATTACTTCGGCTGTTAAACTGAGCTAAAATCAAAGTCATCTGTTCTCCTACAAATAAAAACATGTCATTCTTGAAATTGTGCAAAAGCCTGGGATAATGAATACTGCAATATTTCAATTAAACATATGTTGATTGTAAAATAGAAATAACTGTGAGACATCTCTGTCAGTTAAATGATAATCAGGAGCAATTATGTTACATGGATATTGTTTCAATGAAAATAAAGTGTTTTTATTTCTCAACAGATGTCTATATATATATATAACCATTAAGAGCTGACATTATTCTGATAAAAGGTGGTCCACTCAATAACCATGAAGGACGCTTCCAAAGATTGCATCTCCGTGCCACAGGGAGGTCACCCTTATGAAGACATGATTAATTTGTCTATGTGCTCTGCACTCAACACATGAATGTAACTGAGTCTATGTCAATGCACATGTCTGTTTACTGGGTACTGATGTACCCCTGTCATACATGTCGCAGTGAATGCATTTGAGCCGACAGAACTGGAAAGCAATTCAACTACAAGGAAATCCTATACTTGGCAAATCCATCTTTCCTTCCTCTTGACGTCTTATGAGAATGTATAAAATGAGGCTTTTTATGAAAACAGCCTCAATCATGCCATGGCAGAAGACATTCTACATCTGCGCACCTATTTCTGTTGGATAAAATAAACTGCATGGAAAAAGAGTTTGGTTATACTCTGGGATGGCTGTCAAGGCTTTAACGTTGTCGTTCCCATGTGAGCTGTCTACAACAGCTTACTTTATTTTTGATGCAGAGTACACAAAATTAAGAATTTGAAGAGATTTTGTCAAAGCATAGATGTGCTTTTGAGCAATGGGTCTGTGAATCTGGTTGTGAATTTTAAAAAGACAGCCAGCATGTACTCTTCCAGCAGTAACACAGCTGCCCTTTTCAAACACAGCAAGTAGGCTACGTTTTGTCCCTGACTGTGCAGAGCGAATATTTTCAGGAATAATCCTGCAATGTCCAGTTGTCAGCTGGACAACTTTATATCTGAGCTTTAATATTTCATATCCATTCTTCTTTCCAGTTTTTAAAGAAACTTTTTGACTTTCCATGTCAGTACTAATCAGAGGGTGGTGGAATTTCAAAAACAGCTTGTCTTTTTTAATCTTACACACGTGAAAATGAATTACTCCCACAAGGGTGACGCACTGACCTTGAATTTCAAAAGGGCAATATATGTTGAAATCCTCCTCCTGTCTGAACACTGATAATGCAGAAAGCATGGTGAAAGCCTGCTGCAGCCTGCAAGAGAAACTTGATATATTGTATAACCATAAAGCTACACTGCAATGGCTTCAAAATGTCCTGGACTACTGGGCAAGTAGTCAAAGTCGAGACCTCAGTGACAGGAATTGAAAATTGCTTTTCACTCATGGCCCCCATGGCAGAAATAATAATGGGGAGAAAAATGTATTGTCAAAATGTGGATTCAAAGCCAGACAGTCTCCAGACTGTAACAGTAGCCACAGGTGCTTCTATTACATACTGTTTTTAAAGAGGTGAATGCTTAAGCTATGTTGTTCTAGAATTGTACTATTTGTGGAGATTCAATTACATTTTTAAGACTCAAACTGACCAAAAAACAAAAACAAAACACCTACCTCAGAGACTGATGCTAAAATTATCTTGCTAACTACTTATGGCTCCTCATGTATCAGCAAAGTGCAAAGTTAGCCTTAAATCTTGATTTTTATAAAGGCAGTCTGGTTATTTCACCACATTTTGACGGCATTACTGGTATATTGGTAGATATTGTCAATATTGGTAATATTGGTAGATGGTAATTGGTAATATTATATTATATAATATTGGCAATTGGTAATATTGGTAATATTGGTAGATGGGTGGGGTACACTTTAAAATACACCATAAATGTGGTCACAGTTGCTGTTGAAAATAGGCTACAGTTTGGATAGATATGGGCTTTTCTGCATAATAATAATAATATTAATATTAATAATAATAATAAATAGCACGCACCTTCTCATCTTATGTCCTCTTTGGGTTTTATTTTGGAATTCGGCAGCGGAAGTGTGGCAATTTATTGCCCCCAACTTGACTGTGGATCACTCCAGGAGCGCCGCTGCCCCTGAAAGCCACAGTTACCGTACGTGACGGTGTGCTACAAGCAGCGGCTGCTGAGAAAGACGCACCTCTCTTCTCTTCTTATCTTTATTTTGTTCCTTTTAAAGTAAACTGGAAACAATTACTGGATTTTTCAGGGGGTTTTTTTTCTCAGTTTCTATCTTAAATTACATTTTAGGACCGTGGTAGCCATGGAGAAGCATGACTTTACAAGGATGGATCCAGCTGGAGAGATTTTACGCACCGCGCCTTTTGGAGCGTCGATGCAAATTACAGTGTAGAAAAACATTTTTAAAAAAAACTTCACAGAATATTATTGTAAGTGCGCTCTGCGTGTGCACTGTACATAATGATGAGGTACGGAGTGGTGGTCCTTACTGCTGGGTTTACAGGTTTGCTCAGTTTTAGCCTCCTCGCTGTGGCTATTGGGACTGATTACTGGTACATCATCGATGTGAATAAATCCAACCACACTGGTTCAGAGGACCTGAGTTCACATTCTGGACTGTGGAGAATTAATGAAGGTATGTCAGTTCTACTTAAGTCTGCACATTGTAGTGTGTAGTTTGCATGAGATTATATTCGGAGGGTCTTTATGACTAAGTATGGTGTGTGTGAGAGAGGGAGAAGGAGAGAGAGAGAGAGAGAGAGAGAGAGAGAGAGAGAGAGAGAGAGAGAGATGTAATCAAATCGCACGCAGCCTTTATTTTTTCCATAACAACTTTTGCGCTGCTTTTCACCGTCGGGTAATTTTAAGAAGCATATGTCACCTGTGCGTAAAATGCATTAAAGGTCCAATCCTAAGCCTTATTATTATTTTTAAATGAACTTATCTTTGTAATTCTGGAATCAGGCATGTTTCTGACCCATGCAAACACTAGGACTGCTCGTAATGTTGCCCAGAAGGAGAAAAAAAAGCAAAATTTCAGCTGTGAGTGTGATGCTGCGAAGATTTGTCTTCATGGATCATGTCTGATGTTGCTGCGTTACCGTGTTTATTACCAGCAGTGGTTATTGTCAGGAGCTATATTTGCCTTGATTTACTACTGGAGTAAGACAGCTTGCAGTAAATCAGTTTTGTGACACTAGGGTGACATGTCAGTGCTTTTATCTCAGAAATAAATGAGGCCATATGATGAATTATTTATTCCCCAATAAGATTTTACTTTTCATTAAATAAGTAATAAACTACACAGGGATAACATCTATATTAGATTAGATATATCACCTTTTTTCCCGCTTTCTTTTAAGTAATAACTGCAGCAAATGTAACCCCCTCACATTTGTATCAGCCGCCTCCAGTACACCAGGAGACCAGAAAGGTGCTTAAGGATATTTTTCGACACAGCTGCAATATCCGTTTGATTGCTGCACAGCTTGGAGGTCACAGAGGTGTCCAATTTGTTCCTGTTGGTGCATGTATAGTTTACGCAGTAAATGCTAAAAAATGAAATAACATGTTGTTGTGAAGCTCTTCCTGCAGTTTTCACCTGTGATGTGGATCATGCACTGACACAAAGTCTTGGTGCAAGCCTGCCATACAAGCTCTACAGTCTGAGTTCATTATTTTTATTTACAGAAAAGGAGTCAAACCCTAAGAAAAACAAGAGCCTTTATGCTGATGAAGCAGTCATATGTTATGTCATATGTATGTTGTCAGTGCTTCAGTTTTGAAATGAATCCTGGTCTTGTAGCTTCTGCTTCCTTTATTTTCCATTTGAAATGTGACAAACTGTGTTAACCCTGCGTCTTATCTATTTGATACCTTTCTCTTCTCCCCCTCTCCAGTGGCTCTTTTCTTGTCTCATTTGTCTGCCGCACTCTTCATTCTCATCTGTTCTCTTCTCCTCCTCTCCTGTCCTGGTCGTAATAAGGAAGCACTCAGCAATATGCCCACCAAAATCTACATCTTATTGATGTTATAAAGACCATTAACACATGTTATTTATCAATTCATTTTATTTGAGAACCACTGACCTAGACTAGTTAGGAGCTTGTAGGTTAGGCAGTGGTTCTCAAACTGGGGGGGGGGCAGGACCCCATTTGGAGCTATGAAGCCACTGCAGAAGGGATGTGCATGACCAGGGGGAAAATATGGAGTGAAGCTAAGTCACCATTGACCAAATGTGCTTCACTGAACACTTTTTTTTTGTTTGAAAAAGCTTCTTATATCCATGTCCTTCAAATTTTGCCTTAGTGAATTAACTGGCTATGTACAACCAGAAACCAACAATGGCAAGCTCTGCAACCATCGTGTGCTCTCTTTCTCTCTTTTGCTTTGTGCCAAGTAATGTGAAGCAGATCCAAATTGTCCAGAGGTACTCGAGTTCAGAGGTTCACTGTAATGATGTGAGTCTATCAAAGCGTGCCGGTACACTGGTGAACTTGTGGACACCGAGCGGATCTGAGTCAGTGAGCTCAGCCAGAGCAGATGAAATTAAGCTTTTGTCTACAGCAAAACAGACAGCATGTGAATAGGTAGTGATCAAAGGGTACGTTTCTGAAAGGTAGGTACTGCATTGTCATCAGACGGGATGCAATTACAAACGGGAAAAAAAAGCAGAAAGGAGGGGGGCATTCGCAGACCTAAAGGAGACCTAAAAAGTGAAATTAGCAATGGATCATGATTAAGAGGCCAAAAGAGGGTTAGAATCAGTCTGCTGCTTAAATGAGGACCCAAAGTATACCTGATCAGAATGACAGATGAATAGACCATGGACTATTTTTTATTTTATTTTTATTTTTGGTTTGGTATTTTAGAAATCGAACACATCTTACCAGCATATCACATCAGCATATAAACTGACACTGTTTGGTATCCAGTGACAATTTTGCACAGTCCCACAGCTCTGTCCACACGTCCTGTCATGTGTGACCTTTTCCTTTGACATTTTCAGGAGCAAACAGAAGCTCAGTCATCCCATCTTTCACAGCAAATATGTCCAGCCTGTCAGAAGCAGAACGACATCTTCTCGGTGAGTGCTGGTTTTGTTTTGTATCAGCTGACACAGGAGGTGATAATGACGTGAATTTAAACTAGTAAGTCAGCTGCGGAAGAAATTACATTCACAAGCAACAGTTTGTTCTCAGGAAATCTATGATCCAGGAGACATACAAATAATAATAAACAAGCTCGAACATTTTGGAAAGGATAATGTGTTTTCTGCAACAGTCCTTGTTTATCCATTAAATACAGCAATAGATTGTCCACTGTGACAGAAGCTATCTTAAGCAAGTTTCAACACGATGCAAGTTGATTTTCATACCTTACTGACAATGGGAATGAAAACCAATAGCTCCCTGGATGGCAGAAATCAATCTGAAAATCTTAACTGCTCTTGCAAATGGTTGCACTCAGCAGGTATAAATCCAGCTGACTTGTTACAGTGCATTTAAATCACTAAGCGCAGTAACCATCGTGTGTTTGTGTGTCCATATGTGGGTTGTGTCTGCAGGCTTGCACAAGGTGGTGGTCATCATGTTGCCCCTCAGCCTCGTCCTACTGGTGTTTGGTTGGATCTTTGGACTTGTCAGTTCGTTAGCCAGCAGTCCCAAATTGTTGGCTGGATCAGCTTCCTATTTTCTCTTCTGCAGTAAGTCCACACAGTTTTGATAATTAACAAATACACATTCTTTACACATATGCTGGTGTGAAGCGAATCTTTTGCTCGGTTATGCCAGTGTGCAAGATACACAGCGCAAGAACAAATGTGTGGGCGGCACAACACACATGCACGTATATACAATAGGTATATTGTGTGCGTGTGGTGCACTCTGTGCCTACTGATTCACACCTGTCTTGAGGCAGACTAGGGGCCAGTGAGAAAACCAATGTAAATGTTTTATCATGCAGGAAAAGATTTTTTAATTTCTCTGCGTGGAGACTTAAAATCCCATTTGATGTAATTAAGTTGAGTTAGGTAATGATCTTTTCACTCACATTGTTGTAGGAGTGGGTGGAGGTTGGGATTTTATAAAGAAATAAGGAGAAACACTTTTAAACCGTTGTGAGCAGACTGTGCAAGACTTCAGTCTCTGCATTTAAACTCTTTCTGAGTAGGCACTAAATGACTCTCATATGCTAGATCACAGTTGTGACACTACAATGCAGAATGGTGTGAATGAAACTAATCTGAGGTAATGATTTGCTGATGATGTTTTTTCGCTGGCACTTCCCAGTCAGATTTGCATAAAATAAATCATGATTGCAAGCTCCTGATGTGCCTGACCATGATTTTAGGCACAAAACAGACATACTCACTGTGAAGATGGACATAATTAACAGTATTGATCACAGCATGTGGAATGATTGCTTATCATGATGGAGTGGCACAAAATTGCAGAAGAGCTTCTCCTTGATTGAAACATCCAGTCAAACTTCTCCCTGAAATCATCCGCAGAGTCTTTCTTACATCATTGTAGGTTTCAGAGAGCATAGAATATGAGCAGAATTTAATTTGCTTTTTGTAGAAATTGAGTGTGATAAAATAGACCTGTTAAACACAACACAGTCCCAATAATCTTGGACTTTTCAATCAACAGTCAAATCATAAACAGCCATCCTCCTAAAATGTAATTATGATCTCATAATGGTGCACAGCCCTGATATTTGATCCACTGAATGGTAATTTCCAACCATCTCATGTGAAGAGCGTTTTGAATGCTCAGAAATATAAACTGAATATTTAACAGCAGTAGTCGGCTTTTGGTATTGCCACTCTGATTTGTGGATGGAGGGAGGAATGGGTAAGGAATAAGGAATACTTCTCTGAAAATGCATAATTATGCAGTCTCAACTGCCTGTGGACCAGTAATTATGACAAAATCTGCACTTCCTCTGTGGTGAGTGTTAATTCTATAATGATCATTGCTCCCTGAAGGCATGTTAAGTGAAGATATGCAAATATACATTTTTGAGTGAGCTAAAATTGCAAGAGCCGTCTTACATGTTCCTGTTTGTAACATGGGGCGTTTATCCTGTGCTTCACGGGCTGCTTTAAAAGAAATTGGGAAATAAATTAAGAGTATACCTACTTCTGCAGGCATGACTACACCGTCGCCCCTACGGTAGATAAAACATGATAGAGTGCCCTCTAGGGTGCCCTCCTAGTAGACAAAATGTGATGAAGTGCACTAATGTGTGACGTGAAAACATGATATAGGCTGCCTAACATGCTAGAAAATGAACTGTATTTAATAGTTATACTTGCTGAGTCACGTAACACGCCAAACTGTTTCACCATAAATGTATCTTGACTTTCTGTGCCGCACCTTGTGCAGCTAGTGCTCTTCTTTTTTTTCTTTCACACCTTTCCTTCAGACGACAGAGTCTGCCACTGTCCAGTGGAATAGTAGTTTAAAGATAAAACCATGTAACATCCTCTTCTGCGACACTGGAGAGTCATCTTTGAGCAGAAATGCTTTAGATTTGGCTCATGCAGTAAGGAGACCTGATCCGCTGGTTCCTTAAATTACATTTTAAGGAAACCCTTTCATCAGCAGGGTTAGTAGATTGCTTTTCTCGTTCACCATGATGGGTTCAAACTGTTGACCAGTCACAATAATACAATACAAAAAAAATAGAACATCTATCAAAGAATACATTTCATTGGGTGTGAAACTCAGAGGGAATGAGTCTGAATCTCATTTTGGCTCAGGTTGAGGGTGAATGCATGAATGTGGCACCGAAATGGAAGGTATTATTATATACTTTATCATCTCTGCTGACAGGCTCAGCCTCCCATGTCACACAGAAAGGACAGCAAAATTCATGCTTTGTGCCAAATGTCCTGTCCAGATCTCTACATCAAAAGACCTGCAAGGTCTTCCACTTTCAAAAAACCACCCTGGTTTTAGGTAAGCAGAAAATTGGTAATGGATTTTTTCCACCTATCCAATACATTAGCAACCTATTTCTGAGTCTGAGATGTTTGAGAGTTAGTAGTTGAACACCCAAACACAGGTTTTTATGTTGAGCTACAGTATGTGTCGGTAAGTGTTTGAAGTCCCACTCTGAACACACATCACGTACTGCAGTCCTGATGAATCTGTCTCTTCGGACTTTGGACAGGCCTTTGGGAATATGAGATCTGGAAAAAACTGACTGTGTGAGTCACAGCTCAGACATCACATAAAGTGCAAAAATATAAAAGTCATACTGTACACATGGGACTACACTTACAAAATTGATGTAGACTAAAACTAAAGGTGAAATCTTGCCCTTGTGGGACATCTAATCATCTGCACACCTGAATGCAAGACAGACTGGATTGTATCATACAAAACTAAAATCACATTATGTAGTACAAAAAAATGTAATATGTCTACGTCTAGTACTTTGGTTTCTTTTCAGATGATTGATTATGTTTCAGCCATGATTGCAATTGTGATTCAAAACTAGAGAGAGAGAGAGAGAGAGAGAGAGAGGCTAGGGCATTGTCTGAACGTGTTTCAAGATTGCAGCTCTAACAGAGAATGATAATGGGCCAAATTTAGTTGGACCTTTGCTGTACTAAACACCGTATTGCCTTTGACAGATTTTCTTGTTTGCCTGATGTTATCTGAGCATTAGGAGATAAACTCAGTCGGGGAGGGGCAAGATTGTGGGTAATTTTCTACATTAAGCAGGACTGCAAGGGTGACAAAATCATCAAAGGTCAGAAGGTCGTATTATGTAATTATATGAGATGAGTCCAATTATTACTGTAATTTAATAATAATAGTCCACATGAAAATGGTTTATTGATCACTGGAAACAATGAAATGGCCTAGCTGAAAGAAAAAGAGAAAGTGACGTGCAGTAGCCAAGGCAATAACCTCCTCTTGAACGTCAAAGCAGACAATAGTTGACTTTAGGAAGAAGCTGTGTTTTCGACATCACAACCATGAGAAAGGCTAGGATGTTTCACCTCAAATGCTAAAACAATTTTCAGGTATCCTGTCCTGTACACCTGCAACACTGATAGCATCCTGACAGGGAAGATCACTGTCTGCTACGGGAACAGCACTGAACAAAACCACAAAGCGTGCACGCTGCAAAGAGTGGTTGGCTCAGCTGGTAGTGTTATCGTGCCCAAGACGCTGCAGAAATAAGGCTAGGAGAATCTTTAAGGATCCCAACCAACTGGATAACGTATTTTCTCCCTACTGTGATCAAGAAGAAGAGTCTAGATACACGAGGCTAATGCTAAAAGGTTAAATGATCTTCTACAATACATTTCACTGTAACTCGTCTTTTGATATGTGAATAAATTGAATCCCGTTCAGTGGAAGGAAAGTCTGTAGAAACCGCTGTTCGTCACATTTGTACTTACCTTTCTTTCTTTCTTTCTTTCTTTCTTTTTTCCTTTCTTTCTTTCTTTCTTTCTTTCTTTCTTTCTTTCTTTCTTTCTTTCTTTCTTTCTTTCTTTCTTTCTTCTCTATTCTGTTGTGCCTGCATACAAATTAAACACACGGTTTGATAGACAAGCCAACAGGTGGAATTCATAATGATCAGTTATTAGCAGAGGTTAATTACAGCACACGGTCGCGCGGTGTGTGCAGTGGTTCTATCTTGCATGTTGTTGCTGAAGGTCAGTCTGAAATGTGCATGGAGTGGAGTGGCGCTATGTGATATTTAAAGGACCCACTTGTGCGGTAATACTTATTCCAGATGTATCATTTATTTGTTTGGGTAGAGAATAAAAAGGAAAGAAAAACAGTAGAACTGTCATACCTACATCACAGGTTCCTCTTGTGGAGACGGGTAGTAGATGATCTGATTAAACTTAGAAGCACCTTGCTGGAATAATTTGGACTGAAGTGCGAAAAATGTTTTTCTTGAAATTGCTTTAAATCTTTAATGCTTTAAAATTATACTAACTGTTTCTCATTATTTGGTGTAGAGATCTTTATTATCTAATGCCATCCATTGACTTTCACACACAATTATGTTGGGAAAGGATTATTTGCTAATTCATGCATAATCACTTTAATGACCTCATTATCATCATTGTGGTGATTATGACAGGTAGGTCTCATCTAATTAGTCAAGATGGATCATTTTCCACATTCTAGATACAAAATGAATTGTTTCATCATCCGTCTGTTTCTGTGCACCATCAGGTCTTTTTACCCTGACTGGGGTCAGCATCTACATCAAATATTCTAACCAGGCCATGGAGGAGTTCGAACGGATCGTGTCTCCAGAGAACTTCCCCAACGTGGATGTTTCCTTTGGCTGGTCCTTAGCTGCAGCTTGGCTGTCCTACAGCCTGGAGGTGGCCACTGGTCTACTGCTCATGCTAGCTGCCAGAATAACTCAGATGAAAGGACACTACGACTCTGGTGTAGCCATCGCCATATTGTAGATTGATATTTATTTATTTTTGAAGTTCTGCATCTTCAAAGAGTATTTTAATATCATTAAGCAGGTTGAAAGCCAAGAAAACAACATGTAGATGCAAGCTGGGTTTATATAACTGTAAGCACACACACACAGATGTTGTGACACTGAACATTTTCATTGTTTTCTCTGGCTAGTTGTGACCCTTACCTTTCATCCTATCAGTATTATTTTCTACCCATTGTTCCAATCCACAATGAGGTCAGTGGCCACACAAACAGGAAAAGAGGCCTCTCAGTGTAATTACTGCATGATTTTTCTTTCTTTGTATGTTTGTTGAAGTGTTTTTGAGTAATTTCAGCTTTGTGCTAACATCATACGTGTATATCTAATCTCCATTGCAGTATGTACACAGTTCTGTAAAAGTCTGTTGTGAGATGTATCTTGACATGTCTGTACCTTACAGAAACAGCTTTATCTATAAACCTAAACGCAATATGAACACACACACTATATGAGCACCCATATGTCATACTGTATTTAAATATGGTTCATATTAGTGCTTCATGGTTTTCATTCAAGTGAAAACATTGCTGATTCTGCAGAAGAATACCACTCGGCAACGGAGCCACCGAGACTCTAGCACACGGTCACAACTGGTACTGTATATATTTGACAGCTGCTGCATTGTTAATCAATGCGCATTTCACAGCGCTTGAAAAGCATTTAGCATCTGCTTGATGTAGAAGTTAAGACAATTATTGCTGCTGAGTATTGTGACTTTTAGAGAAACATAGAAAACGTTACTTGGTGCCTCCTGTTTTAAAACCTTATCCCTGTCCCCAACCTAATACATTAATCATGGAAACAGGGCTGAAGATAAGTTTGCAAGATAAGTGCGCTCTGGGGGATTCTGCAAGCTGCTTTCAGCATCAAAGAATACGTCCATGTGTTGTTGCCTGCTTTGCAGTAGTTAGCAGCTAGATATTGTAATGTTCTGTCTGTGCTATCCATTTCTAGAAATGAGACTTCTCTGCATATTGTAAACAAAAAAAGCACTGTGAAAATACAACATTTAGCACTTTGCAATGCTGTAAAATGTATTGTGTTGTTCCTTTTTCAATGCTGTAACAAACCTTGCTTCCGCTCATGTAGTGGAACTTTTCTTAATTAATTGTGACAGCAATGAAACATCAATCGAGCTGTAACGTGAATGCTGTAACGACAACAAAAAAAGACATTTGTCAAATGGTTTCAGGTGTCAGTGACAGACTCTGTAATCAAATGCCCTGAAGTTTTCTGTGTTGTGAGACAATATACAGTAACATCATCTAAAACATCATGATTATTTGTTAATTCATGCATTGTGTATTTGTTTTGCGTATTCTAATATAATTCTGAGCCAATAAGGGTTGCAGTTAGCAGAATACCTAGCCACTATGCCTTGAGATGAATCAGTACCGCCTGCCTCTGAATGTAAATGAAGCACAGCAGGAGTCAGGCCTGACAGAAAACCAATTGGGTCAAGACAGCCTAAAAATAATTCAGAAATGTCTGACCAATATGTTTTTACACTCTATGGCGGTTACATTAATTCAAAATATATGTGCACATTGACATTCAATCAAAAAGTGCGCTCATAGTACTCATTCATTGTTCAGTTCTATATTTTTTGTGGGTAATATGCTTTAAAAAGTAGGGATGTGTCTATAAAATAGGTGAAGAAGATGATACTGTGGCAGTGTGAACATGGCAGGCTCCAAAGCATCCAAAATGTTTTTTAAATGTTTTATTAATTAAAAAAACAACAACAAAAAAGAACAGTTAAAAGGGAAACATGTTTAAAATGGTGAGAAATATGGAAAATACAAAAAAAAAAAAAAAAAAAAAAACTCCACAGAGTATTCATTAAATAAACATCTCTTACATCCAGGCTTTGCCCTGATTGTTATTAATATGAGTCTACACACACACACACACACACACACACACACATTACACAAGTGTAATGCAGGATAATAATAGTTTTTCCTCATAACTGAATGTAGTACTCAAAATATAAGTGAGAATATGACTATGAGCAGCAATACAAGTGTTTGGAGTAAAGTACACATGTTTATCCACTGAGAAGTTTTGATGATGGTGGATGATGACATTTGCAGTGATGGGACTGCTTCCCATATTGTGTGTTCACTGACAACCTTGTCACAGCCGATATGATCTGCAGCATATGACATGAGTGTTTCCTGACAGTTTTACAGGAACGTTTACCTACCAATAAACTGACACCATTCAACCGTCTTGTATTGTGAAAGCATGTGTGTATTGTGAGCATCAGCAGTAAATACAGCAGCACATGAAATCTCAATTCAGAATATTTCTTTGAAGGTTTAAAACATCTTGTCACATATAAGGAAGAGTGCATCAATCAAACCTGTACAGAGAAGGCAAAATGTGCAGTGGTGGCCAAATGAATTGACTGAAATTGTCCAGATACTTTCATGTATTTTGTTTTCATTTAACAAAAGCACAGAGAATGTTTTTTATTGATACATAAAAAGGTTTATAGGAGGTACAGAGATGCACTTCAGCCTAATAGCGTTGTAAGTGGAATTTTAGACCCAAAGATGTAGACCTTGACTAGGCACACTTCTAAATTCCCCCCGCTCAGCACTGTAAAGGGAAAAGCTGTGCTCATTGCAGAAATAGACACTATAGCATTTAAAGGTTTCCCTTAATGTGATTTGCTACGTCACATTAATGTGCCAGTGAATCAAAATCCAAAGCATGAAACATTGTGTCCACTCAGCTGTTTGTTTGGCTGCTTCCTGCCCAGGATTCCTGTCAGATGGTATAGAGAGCAGAGAGCTATAAAGGAGACACCAAAGAACAGGGACTCCATCTTGCAGCCCCCCCCCTTTTATATATTAGGCCGGCTGAAATCCCATTAAACTTTTATGGAACATAATAATTCAATCCACTCTGGCACAAGAACACAAAAGTTGGTGCTAAGCCATTACTCTTGGTTTGTGCCCTTGTCCATGACAGAGTGCAGTAATTTTCACTTTCGGACAACCTCTAGGCTCTTGGTGTTAAGAATTTATTGAAGAAACACAAGCTATCAGACATACTTTCCTTGCTCAAATCCTTTCCTTGAGCAGCTGTTACTTAAAAGTCACAAACATGTAATAACTCAAACACATTTATAAATTACCTGTCTTGTTTGGCAAGATGGACTTCATGACCAAGAAAGGGGCATTTTTAACTTTCTGTGATCCAAAGCTTAATTGGGCTGTTGATGCCTCCGTGTGACACATTATGAATCATTTTTAGGTGGATTGTGTTCAGCTCAACAAAACTCTACAGGCAATATGTAGTAGCTTATTCTCTCTCTTTGTTGCCATAACACAATATACTGCATATCCTTACTTGCAGCGTTTGAGCTCATAGTTAAGTGGACCCCAATGTGTTCATATGTCTATAATATGACCATATAACATTCACAGTGAAATGATAATAGACAGAAAGAAATTCATTCCCACAGGGAAGTCAGTTATATTCTAAAGCGATTATATCAATGATGAAAATGTTGGTGTAGGCCGTGGAACATAAACATAAACTAAACAGCTTCCTTGCCTGGTTTACTGTAATAAACAAGGTTGTTGTACCCAAGTGTAAACCTACTGTAACGTCACCATGTGGTTTTGATGCTTGCAGTTTGTTATTATGATAGTCGGCGTCTTGTTTTGTGGAGCCAGAAAAAAAACATATTTGAACAAGAGCAACAAGTGACGTGCTGCAAGTTGGGCTGCGCTTGGTTTTTTGTGTTATAGCTAAACAGTGAACTAAAATATGTTTTTTGAACATTTGATCAGCACTGCCTAGTTCTGGACAGACTCACTCCCACGCACTAAAGCACAGCCTGCACTATCGTCTCTTTTACTCTGAATTGGACAATAATAATGAAAATAATAATAGAATAATAATCATTCTGCATGGAAGAAGCGATTGTGACCATAAACTCAAAGAAACTGTTTTTTTTTAAAAGCTTAATAAGATCTGATATTGAGGGTGTCTGGTGTTATGAGAATTTTTAAAGAAGAACCCTTGAATAAGGAGGACTGGATTCAAAGTATCAAAGTTTAAGTTGAATTTATTATTCTTGTACAAGAAGGAGCGTTTAACAGCAACACACAAAAGGGGTTACAGAGAAAAGTCTCCCTGAGAAGATCTGTCAGCTGGTTCTTATATAATTTTCTCAAAATCGGCTGTCTCGGACATCTTCCCACTAACAATCCTTTTTTTTGGTTTTCCGCTTAGTAATGAACATTATGTTTCTTGTCCAAAATGACACTTCCCTTAACCTGTCTCTCTTGTCCTTTAACTATTTTTCAATTATCTCTCCCCGCCACCTCCAGCAAACATGTGCCATATAAAGGAAGTACACGAGATATGCAAAAGACAGAAAACACACACACTCTCTATATGAGTTAAAACATCTGAACGCCAGTAACATCTGGTTTGGGAACCTCTTTTTGCAAATGATGTCGTGTTAGCTTCGTCGGGATGAGAGTCTGAGGCCGTTCGTTCTCTGCCAGAAAACGGTGGAATGCTCCCGCTGGGTTGGGAGCGAGTTGTTGCTCCAAGCAAATTAGTTCAAGTACTGCGTTTGCAGTACTGTGGCAATGTACCACCACAGACCACTGTGGGGAAGTGGGAGCTGATTCCATCTACGTTCCAACCCTCACCTCTGTCTACTAATCATATACTGTCACTCTTGTCAGTGGTTAGTTAGTTTTCACCCCTGTCGAGTCATCAATTGATTGCTTTCTTTCAGCTGGTCTATCATCAGAATGAAAAAGCCAGTCACTAAAACGTTATAGAAAATATAAATGAATTAATGATTATGTCGCTGCCTCAAGGGCAGCAATATTTCATACTGAATTTCACATTGCTGAGAAAGATTGTTGCCCTCGGGGAGAACCATGTTGTATTGATCAACTGTCTCTACAATGTCAGTGACGCAACGACAAAGATCATTCCTACGACGTGTAAAATTTTGGGCTCTACACGATTTCATGTTTCACCAGCGACATTGTTAATTGTGCTGAAGTCACATCAACACCTCCCGTCAACACTTTGAATAGAGTAAATCACACCTGAGATTACACATTATTAAAAACTGCTATCATAGTTGTAAAGGCAGGTCATTACATCTGTGACAATGTTTTTTTATTATTATTTTTTTTTTCATTTCACATAGATATTGAGCTGCTACGATTTATTACATTCAGGGGTCTCACTCAGAGTGTGAGGGAAATATTGTTTTGGATGTCTAACACTGAACCATGACTGTTCTTTGATATACACCCTGCAGTTCTTACATGAAAGGATCTTAATAATCGCAGCACACTGTGCAGTATGCTTTGGTGGAAATGATTGAAAAAATAACTGACCCCTGAGAACTGAAGAACAGCTACTGTACAGCTTTCAGATCTTGAAGCACACCCATTTAGGTACCCAGCATATTTCTAAAATGTATGCCCTATATTCTTTTCTTTTCACACTTTCTCCTGCCAGGGCAAGAGTCCTGATGATTCATTCTCCAACACTTTAATCTCCTCTTTCTGATTCAGACCATCTTTCCTCCCAGTTGTGGTAGCCGGTTAAATCTCTAACCTTCTTTGACACTTCACCACATCACATTTCTTCATTCGCGCTCCGCAATTGAGGGGCGTGTTGAGTTGATGTCTCAGGATTGAGTGGTCTCATAAACCGAGTATGGACTCAATCCCCGGAGGAACGTGAATAAGATGTGTTTTCTCTTACCTGCGAACCACTTGAAAAGTTAATTAGACCTGTCCTTTGCTCGGTGAGCACCGATAATAATGGGGTTATTTTAGAAATTGAAGGTGCCAAAGGTCTCATTGTCGTCTGTTTCCTGCAATGAAAATGTAGGCCATTCAGGTAAGTGATGATATGGAAGGAAGAGCTCACACTGGGACAAATGTGTTAATCATGTGACACAGTGACACTCAAATACACACAAACATAACTGAGAAGAACGACTTGATACGTATAGAATGATTTGGAATTGACTCTTAAATATGAGGACTTGAGTCTTAAAAGGAGAGACTTGATCTGGTTTCCCCAGTAAAATCTAAAGCAATAAAAATTACATAATGTCAAGCGGGTCTTATATATGTAGTCCTGCCGGAATAACTCTGTATTTCATTACCAGGCCTAGATTAAAATCACTGAATGGAATAAATCAAAGTGCTTAATATATTTTTTTATTCCCTTTATATTCAGAAAGATTTAAGCAATGTCTCACAGCAGAATACAGCACACATGTATCTGTTGAGAGTGATTTATTTTCAAATCATTAAAAGTTATTATTGATGCTGTTACAGTCACATTGTGCACAAAAGAAGAACAGAAATAGTGTTTTGTCTGTAAATTTATACTTCCAAAAGGTGTCTAATTCATTTTTTATATTTAAATTTGCTCCTTGCGCTTGTAGATACTGTTGAAATATTCATAACCAGTGTTAGCTGAGCGTATATGCCTTTTTTTTTGTGAGTGTCTAAATAAAGATACCCATGAATAGATACTTTTCATGGCACACATTTGTGGCAAACCCTTATACAGAATAATGTCCATGCAGTAATGACGTGTTAAGTTCTGTTGCAATCCACTTGAAAAGACTAAAAGATGCTCTGACAGCTTTGAAAGGTTCAAGGCTGAAATGCTGCATATAAATTCCTTTATCATCATTGTAAATGCAGACATATGTGTAAGATTCTTTGCGCATGCGCAGTACCAAGCTACATAGAAGGAATTAAATACAAAATTAAATACAAAATGCAAACATTTTATTGCAGCACAGGTAGCTTCTTTTTATTATTGACATAAACATACAGTATAGGGGTATGTTGCGTCATTGCATATGGTGGTGGCTCTGCAAAGACGGAGCTATAGACAGCTTCAAGAGATGGCAGCTGGCTCCAGTGACTCTCTGGGCACACTTGATAACCTGCTGCAGAGCTTGTCTCTCTGTGGCAGTACAACTGGTGCATCATATTGAGAAGTAGTACATGAGGATGCATTTGACTTCATTTGCTTCAGAGGCAGATGGTGACAATCAGACACTCAGGTCCGGTTTACTGTCAACTGTTGATGTATCTTCTTTACCATTGCAATGGTATTAGCAGTCCACAAAACATTGCCAGGAACCTGACACTCTTCCCATCATGTATCCAGTGATGAAGAGTAGAGTGAAACCATCACCACCTTTCCTGAAGTTGACAATGTGCTCTTTGGTCTTACTGGTGTTGAGAGATAAGTTTTTATCCGTGCGCTGGACCTCTGACTGATCATTGTCTGAGACCATCCCTATCACTGTGGTATTGTCCGTATATTTAACAATGGTGTTTAAATTGTGGACCAGAAGACAATTGTAGGGGAGGGGGCTGAGAGCGCAGCCCTGAGGAGCACTAATGCTCCAATGCTGAGAATAGTCGGTCAGGAAGTCTACGATCCAGGTATTGATTGAGGCCAGATCCTGGAGCTTTGAGACCAGTTTGATGGGGACAATTGCACTGAATGCTGCACTGTGGTCAAAGAACAGGATTCATGTGTTTAAGTGCTTGGGATAGGTTAGAGTGGTGTCAAGGGCTGGTGGTGGCTGAAATTATGGTTTTTATGTGTCTGTCTCTCAAAGCACTTCATGGCTAGGTAAGTGCGACTAGACAGATGTCATTGAGTCCGAAAGTTTTAGAAGTGGAACAATGGTGGCAGTCTTGAGGTGCTTGGGGACAACAGCCTGTGACAGAGACAATGTAGGTAAATACCTGTGCTAGTTTGGTAACACAACCTTTCACCACTTATCCTAGAATTTGGTTAGGGCCAGCTCCTTTCCTGGAGTTCACGCTGAAGAATACCCGTCTTACGTCACATGTCTGTAACTTGAATTGGTCTGGTGCATGACTGTAATGGTCATCATCCCGAGACTTAAATGACTTGCATCCTGACTGGCAATTTGCTGATGAAGACTTGTGACGTGACTTGGATTGGAAAGTTTTAAAAGCAGCAGACAAAAGAAGTATAACAAAACATTTTCATCTCCGTTCTTTCAGGTGAGACACAAAAGAACAACAAAGCTACCCTGGTGGGTTTTTGGAAATCTGTAGACAGCAAGTGGAGACAGACACATCAAAACAGAAGGGGAGTGAAAGGACATAGGGACACAGGGTGCATAATGCAGATGGCTTTATTTTTTCCTTCACCTTTGTCACCCACTCTTTTCCACATGCTCTGTCTTACTGGATTTATTTCAGTGGACAATGACAAATTGTTTCCACCAAAGCTAAATGTATTCTTAGCTCCACTTTGCAGCTTCCTTCAGAGGGCTACCAAATTGCCAACTACCTCAGTTAATGTGAAGCTAATATGGTGAAATGAAGCCAACAAATAATGCAAAGAGGGCATGAAGTAAATTGTCAGTGAGGAACAGGCTTCATGCTGCTGCCTGGAAATAGCATGCAGGGTGGCTGCAGCAGCTGGAGTGGCGTCATGCCTTCCAGAGACATGGTAACCCAATAAGCTATGGCACACATGGCCTCTAATTTGATCCAACACCACCTGAATCTTTATATTCTCTACCTAAGCTTATCTAAACCTATGAAAGAAAATGTTTTTTTTTTCTTCTATTGGTCTGTGTGGGAAAATTCTTGGAAGCTACTGAAATAAACAACAATGATAGTAGTCGATGTTGAGATTAAACCAGTGGAAGGGATGCTGTGAAAGATAAAACAAGCTTAAAAAGCAAATAAAATTCTACCCTTTGCGTACATAGTAGAGCCATACAGGCACATATAGTCTTCTATCTACTTCTAGTCTTCTAGTATTATTGGTTAAATGACAACATATTTTTCTTAAATCCTTATACAGTATTTGTCATTTATTTATTTGGATCTCCATTTGCTAGCACAAGTGCATCGCATGAATTTTATGTGATTATGTAACCAAACGTAAAAATCTAACTTTGTTGAAATAATATTATCTACATATAAATACTGCAAACAGGCTCTTGTTTACACATTCTGTAGATACAGTGGATTCGCAACCAAATAAAGTCCAACAAATCTAAGTCCAGTTTTCATTTGTTTTTGTTTTGTTTTTTGCTCTCCACCAGGTCCTGAGGGAAATATCCAACTGTTCATTAGCTAAATGCTCTAGTACATTTCCACCAAACTTTGTCTGTGGTCTGTTGCTGGGCAGGAAGTGTACAGAGCATTTCAGCAAAAAAAAAAAAAAAAACAGCAGCTGCTTGCCTGTCATGTCTTGCAACAACTGATAATGGTGGTGAGACTCAATTTAAACAGTATAGCTGTGGGAAATAACATTAATCTGAAAGATGCTAAAATGGTCCACAGTGATAGAGTTATGGTGATTTGCAACCTTTCACCTTTCACCTTCCACACTTCGCAGCAGCTCTGAAATGAACATGCCTTTACCCTCCCCCATTGTACTGTAATTCAGTTACTCTCAGTCCTTAATATCTCCGTTCGATTTGGTGATGGTGTCAGAGAAATCAGTCATTAACGTTCATCCTCTAGAGACAACGAATGTTTAATGTATTTCACATGAATCCATCCAATAATATATCACTCAGGACCAAAGTCGTGGACCAGCAGTCACGAGGCTGTCATGGCTTAAAAGGGAAATGGAAGACCAAATCGCTTCAACATTGTGTATAAATGAAGTATCACATCCGTCCAAAAGAGTCTGATATTTTTGACCCCTTGTTCTTATTTGTTTATTGGTTATTATTTGTTTTAATACTTTATTACTTTTTTTTGTTTAAGTCTCACAAAATTCTGTTCGTTGTTATCTATTTTTATCTTCTTTCTGTCTGTTTTAATCTCAGTGAAGGACTTTGGGTTGCATGTTTGTTCGTAAAGGTGCTCTATAAATAAAGTCGAGTTGAATTGATAACCAAACCCATTAACAATTAACACAATGGTAAAAGTGGCCTAATGGTTTCTTTGTGATAAACAGAAACAGCTTAGCCGAGCTTTATCACAAACTCATTATGCATGCAGCGCGCCTTTAGGCAAGTAATTAATCATCAAGATGAACACACAATGTAAGTAACAGTCACATTGATCCAACACCTCCTCTGGACTGGTGTTGAGGTGGCATTGCATAATCCACTAGGTGTCAGCATTCGCCCATTCTCTACACATCACCCTGCACTGTCTGGTCTTAAAATGAGAGCTCTGATCACCAAAATACACATCTTCATTGTGCTGTCACACACTAGCGGTGCAACTGACTGACTTTCATTTCAGAGATCAGGACGTTGCCACCATTTACAGTAAATTACAGTTAAAGTACAAACTGCAGTTACAGTAAGTTGGATTCATTCAGCCTCTAAGGTTGTCCAAAAAAACAAAAATAAAACTCATACAGTACTAAGCATACTAAATGTGAGCAGTCACATTAAAGGAATGGTTATGTTGCTGGGAAGCCTTAATTAAATTTACAGGAGAAGTGTCCATGGCCCTGCTGCTCAAAGTACACACTGTATAGTGTTGTTAAGGCATCTTTTTATGTCTGCCACACAATCTCTAAATTACTCCTAGTTGGCAGGAGGTGACACACGTGTCATGTAAGGAAATCCAGAGGGCATCATGCTTCCAGTAAGGCACAACAGGGTGTGTGTCTTGGCAGTGTTCCTCCTATTCTCTTCTATTACAGCCAGGTCCTGTGCCCTATCCTGTGATGCCTGCAATTGTTTTGTTTTCTTTTATGGTTTCCTCCTGTAAAATCTACACGAGCACTTCTTATCTTTGAATGAGACGTCTTGCAACTTCTCTAAGTTGTGCATGTGCATTCGGGAAACAAAGTCTCTGCAAAGGCCAAACAAATGCAGAGGCTTTTCAACTGTTTACCAGCTGGTCCGACCCCCCCGTATGCTACTTATTTTGAAATTGTTGTTTGAATTGTTTTCTTGCACTCAGATGACCCTTAAGTCATTTTCTCTTCCTGAGAATTACCATGGAATCGGTCACTGACATGTATCACAAAAACAATCTATTGTTTTAAAGGTTGCAGAGGCTTTTTGGCAAAAAAAAAAAAAAAAAGTTAAAGTTGACTGGGGGCTTTACTGTGGAGGTTGTCGACGCCCATGCTCCGTAGGATGAAAATTCCTTTGTTTAGTGTCTGGTATGCCTTTTTGACCCGTTTCTGATCTCTTCATGTGGATGCAGAACAAAGGCCCACATTATGCTCTTTTATTCTGTGTGTGTCTGTGTGTGTTTGTGTGTTTCAAAGCTGCTCTGAGTCATATACTTATATGGTAAACAAACAAACAATCATGCAGTGTTTCGAGGGATAGAATTCGTTTCCATTTATACAACTAACATCTGCTGACTGCTATGTCCCAAATCTAGGCCCAGCGGCTCAGTTGAGCTCAGCTGAGATGTATGTGTTCATTCCCGTAGACATGTGTCTGCTGCCAAATCGTACTGCTGTGGGATTGGTCACTATGTACCCTTTACCATCTTTATCCACTAGGAATGTGAGCTCCCTCCCCCTGTGATTTAACAAAGGGGCCCTAAACACCTCATCGTACACCGCACTGCTGGCCCCTGGTTGGTTGAAGCAAAAGTCAAGCCAAGATGGGAAGGGCTAACATGAGCTCATTCTTGCTGTCTCTGCCAACCCTTCTGCCCTCCACACACCCGACCTCTATGCACCCCCAGCCCCCTCCTTCCCTCTGTAGCCACAATCTTGCAACGAAAACAGACAGGAGCTTGGAATTGGATTAGAATATGTGGTCTTTATTTAAATGCGCTCCATACTGCAGCCAGGTGTTTGAGTTTTTTTTTTTTTTTTTCATCCTGTTTCCACACATCTGTCCAAAATTTCTCCCTGCTCTTATTGTATTTTTTTTTCTCCCTCGTTCCCTCTCTATCTCCCACTTCTAGGAAAAAGAGTAAATGTGACCTGGATTGTACACTCTCTTTGTCTGTGGAGCAATATTTCTTGGAAATGAAACATCACAACAACCATATGGGGGTCACAACAAAGACATAAGAATAGAGATTCTGTTTGAATGCGGTGTGACCTGTTTCCAAACTTCTGACAGTTTCAAGTTTATTGGTTTAATAAATACTACCAATCCCTCACTGACTCACACATTTAATCCAGCCAATGAGCTCAGATACAGACGCATGCTCCCACATTAAGTTAGAAGTTAATGATCAACCACCGGACTTTCCTTTATTCCCCATAATAGGGTAGGAACTTCTCAACTGGTATTGCAGTTTGGACACCAGATCTGATGATTTCGTCTGGTTACTTACTAGGAAAGAGGAAACAGTTGAACAAATCATGTTTATTGTGTCACTAAAAAAATTCCATGTCAGTGTTAGACTCATTAGGCAGGTGGCCATGAGTCAGCTGATATTATGTAAACTGCTGCCACGACTTTACAGTCTGATTTCCAATTAAACGGAAGTGAGGCTGATGTAAATTCCATTTAAGGTTGGTTTTTCTTAAGAAGACTTTGCACAAGGTTAGATTGTTTTTTTTTAAACACGTTACATATTAACTGTTGTTAGCTCAGTTAGCTGTGCAGCCAATTAAGTGGTCCTCTTAGGTGACTGAGCTTCCTAGTAAACATAAGCAGGACCACACACAGCCTCCAATACTGATGGCGGTAAGTTTGACCCCAGAGAATACAGTACCTAGGTGATTTACAGCAACTGACTCCAGGGACGACAAAGACACGGCAGGTACAGGCTAGGATAGGAGAGGCCTGAAGCGGAAGAGTACTGAGATGGTGGTGGAGCATCATAGAGGCAGCAAGGGCGTGTGGGGCCAGAATATCTTCACATCTAACTTGATGGCTTGATTCCACCAGGCGCAGCTCTGTGACGTCATGGCCGCGACTCTGTTCTGGTCCACATGGCTTCATGCCCCACCAGGAGTGTTTTAGCAGGAGAGCGGATTATGTATATCAGATTATCACCTCTTAAAGTAGAAGGTGGTATTATGAGACAGGAGAGGCTGAGGCTAACTCTAGCAGACGTCTAAGCAACCCAATGTAAGACATCTTTCACAAAAACCATTTGGGTTTGAATGTTTTAAACATCTCTTTGATACTTTAGGCACATTTAGCTGGAAATACTGCTGTACTTTTTCTTATAATGGAGGATTTTCCGAGGTATTATTATTAATACCAGTTTGCTTAAGTAAATTCAGAACACTTGATCTCCTACTGCTTGAAATACATATATTGTATGTTTGTGTGTAAATGGACCAAAAAAAGACAAATTCTAAGCGTAATTCTCTTAACCCTAAAACTACAGCCACGTCATACACTGTCAAAAGCAATTTCTCTTGAATACAGTTATAACCTGACCACACACTCACACACTAAAATTTCCATTTTACTTTCCTCCCACACAATGTGGAAAATGTGTGCCCTTTGATCACCATTCGAAGTGATGCAGTCAGGCTTTGATCAGTGTACTATATCTTTGACAGTAATATTTCACCAACGTGCCTGAAGAGTATTCGTGTGTATCCTGTGAAGTACTCAGGTGAGTGTGTGCTGTAAGACTCCCACCACTCTTTCTGCCAGTTCACACAGTCTCGCATGTCTGTGCCTCAAGGGGGGATTTTCATAACCAGTTATCTAATATCCAGAGGTACCTGTACAACCCATGACAGACTTACAGACATACTAGTACTAGTAGAAATATTTTACTACTGTATGTTGCCTTTTAAAGCCAAAGTGTAACAAATATACTACCTATGTTTCCACTCTCTCTGAAGAGAGACTACTCCGTGCTTCAGCATAAAACTCTTCTTGAAACTTTTGAGGCCTGCCAGTGAAACACATTTTTAAACACAATTCTCCTTCCTGATGGAGCTGCCATCCTGAAATAAAGTAGTTTGATCTATAAACCCAGTGCATCATTTGATGGGAACTTTACTGCTATTTTCAGCTCTCGGAGAGAGGGGATAAACCTGAATATCAACGTGAAAGAGAGAGTGAGGATGAGTGGGTTAGTGAGGTGATTAAAAATGGAAGTGTTTCTCTCTGGTCTCCCTGCTGTCATTTGATCCACTCGTGCAGCCGTCTGCACACACTATGGCATTACCTCAGACCGGAGGAGCTTGGGTTTCTCACAGTGGACCATTCATTGTGCAACAACAGCAGCTATTTCACCATCACCATCCTCAGCACCCCCAGATAATGATTCAAAAATGTGCTGGAAGAGTATTTACTGTATCTTGACACAGTCATTTTTATCTGAATGATATGGGACCTTTCTTAATAAGAAAATCTCCCAAGGTACTGGCATGACTTTAGTTATTTTAACTGGATCTGCTTTTTTACTTTTACTACCATGTAACGTCTGCAAATCAACTTACACACTTAAAACAAAGAGTATTATTCTTATATAAATGTCGCATTGTAATGCAGGAGATGTTGCTTGCATTCTGTGCTGAAGTCAACAGAGCTGAAAACTTGTGTAAACAGTGGATCCTGAAAAAGTCAAATCAATTTTGCACACCCCTGGTAAAAAACAAAACCTGAATGATTTGATAACTGGACGACTGATTTACCGTCTGACACACAAGACTGGAGATTTTCTCTACACTGAGCCAAACGTGGGCTCCTGCCTGCCTGCCAGCTGTGTGCGTGTGTCTGCTTGTGTGCATGCATTTTTCTGTATAGACATGTGTATGCATGATTATCTCTCTCGTTTGTTTGACCGTAACTGCTCAGATGACTCAGTGGAGGCAGCAGGGTGAGAACAGGGCTTTTGGCTGGCGTCACTGCCAATCTGCTCTGGTCAGGGTCAAGCAGCATGACAAGGTATGGTCCTTATACCCTGTCATGCTGCCTGATCGCTGGGAGCTATTTGCTCAGCGAATAAGGGGGCCACGTGTCATGTCACCTGGTTGCCTTAGTAACAGTGTGGTCAGCTTTTTCCTGTAAAGAGTGGAATAACAGATCCATATCCTGCATTACAAACAGCCCCAGAGGGTTTGGCTGAGACAAACTACTCTCTTTTCATGTGCTAGCGTTCAGCCAGTTTTTCTTCTTTGTCTGTTTTCACAGTTTGTCTGCCTCTCAGGTTTTCCTGCTTCTTTTATTCTCCTTTTGGTATTTCTCCTAAGCAAGGTGATTTCCATAAAGAGTACTCCGCTTGTCATCCAGACAGCTGGCTTCACTCCAAGAATCACTTTGACCTTTCGAGGGTAACTCTTTTTAAAAGAAGAGAAACACACTCTCACGTGTACTATAAAAATTCACATTATTATTAATGTTTGTGACTTTTAAAGCACACACAAGTCTTATCCAGTACACTGCTAATGAACTTCCTTCTTGCAAAATCTATGTTTATCCTGTTATGTTATTTGCCAATGAAGTAATGCTTTGTCAGCTCAGGCAAATGAACTTCAAAGGAACTGATAATAGCTGTGACTTCTCAGTAACAAGCAGATAAAAAAAAAAAAAAGAACTGAAGTAAGCAGACCGTACCACTTCACTGTAAGTTCCACAGAAAATGTGTGTTGTCATTTTAAGCTGCATGCATATAGTGTTTGCATACACAGTATTTTAGGTTTACTCAAACCAAGTTGCACAGTGTTTTTGATTGGATGAAGCTGTGTTGACATTTAATATTTATGTGAAATCAAATGTGTTGCCAGAAACTGACAAATTAGTGTTTGTAACAAATTAGCAGCACGCCATTACAAGAGAAATTCCTCATGATCGCCGCATAATTCGCAGCAGATGCTTTTGTATATTCTGCCATGCCTGCGTCTGACCTCATACTCCAAGCTAATGGAAAATCTTATGATTTAGTTTAAGACCCTATCCCACATGTACCTTAAACAAAAATGTTAAGGCCTGCTGTCTGTGTGTGGATAATGTGGACACAGGAGCCAGAGTTGCTCCCGATTGCGAGACACTAATGCAGTTTCATCAAACATGTGTCATTCTATGCCTTCATTTCCCTTATTTCGCAAGTCTCATAACTTTTGGGAATGTTTATGTCATAAGGGGATGCGCTTAGCGCGTAACAGAGCAGAAGCCACTGTTTTACTGAGAATTGTCCTCATATGTGAGGGTTTTTTTGGGGGGTGGGGAAATATGCTATCTGAAACAAATATTTACTTCATTGCTCCCACATGCTAGTTTGATTTAGGACAAATCTGGATTCAAACCAAGAACATTTTAACTGTATTTCACTGTTTCTCAGCATGCGGCCACACCTGTGGATTAAATTCAAGTCAAAACACCTCAAAGTGTATGAATCAAAGGACAGGTTTGTGTTACGAGCACAGGCAGATCGCCCGTTGTTCTGCTTCAGCACAGAGAGGCTACCAGATGTGCTGTTCAATACAATACATTTATAACTGGAACGTGTTTATGCGGAGACAAGATGAAAGCACGCTGATCTTCAATCACCTCCAATTTGTTAAACATTTACATGTTCTACTCCCCTTGTACATACTCCATTAAACAAGCAGCTGCTCAGTCTGTCCTTGGGTCACAGTACAGTGAAGTTGATCAGTAGGTGACTTTATGAGAGACAACACAAGAAAGTGTGACAGGAAATTCACTTTTTCCTCCTCTAAAACTACCAGTTCATAGTCTGACATTAGTGTGTATGACAGTAAGTATAAATTACCACTAATGTATTATCCTGCGCATTGAACCAGATGAAAATGGAGAGATATCTACAGTGGGATTCAAGATTCAAATATCAAAACTAATGAATGACAGGAAATACTGAACACAGGAGCTTACATGTGATGTGCAGTGGAGTGTAATGAGCCATTTCCATGTGTCATATCTGAATTACCGGAATAAATGGTCATTTGAATGGAGCCTGTGTTATTTGGCTTCCAAATAAGGCTATCCATTTGATTTCCAGGAAGTCTGGATCATGGAAAGCAATATGCTAAAACCATTTTTAAGTTCTCCAAATATGAAAGGTTTAAGTTCAGTCTTGCCCCAACACTTTTTACATGCCATTACATCAATCTCTTTTTTTTTTCTTTTTCTTTTTTTTCTCTCTCTCTCTTTTTCGTGAGAAGCATGTGCTTTTGTGATGTTGCAAGTCTGTTGTTTATGGGAAGCTTATGATTTCTGGTTACCTAAAGTGTTAAGAAAAAAGAACTCTCTTAGTTTTGCAACAGGCTTTTCCAGGAAGCAGGGAGAAGACTTCTTTGACATGGTTCACCTGGTTCAGATTAACATGAAGATATGAGGTTGACATCTTTGATGTCCAAAGCCTCAAATGTTTCACTCTCACTGAGAGTTTTTATCTTAGCTGCATCTCATGTGTTTTTTTTTTTTGTTCTTTCGCTTCCCTTACCACATTCATACACATACACACCGGAAGAAGTAGCATACTTGAGAAAAACTGGGCCAGACATGGTGAAATGAGTGCATCTGCTGTCTATCTTTAAATAAAACATCATTTCAAGCTCAGGTTGACATGCTCTCACTATCCTACTTGCTTTAAACTCCTTGAACACATCATCATCAGTGTTCTAATAACATCTCTTATATGTTACCGCATTTGTTTAGTGATCTAATCACTCATGGAAAGAATCACAAAAATCTCAAATTAGTTAAGCACTTGAGTGCGAGGGGGCTTCTTGTGCGTCAGAACTCAAAATACCACAGTGAAGTTTTGATATCTTACAGGAACTGAGAGTACTCAACCTCACTTTGCCCAACCAACAACACAGTAATGGAGTCAGTTTATCTGACTATACCTTTATCTGACTAAACATGACACTTGTACATTTGTGGTAAAGACGCGTAGTTTAGAGGAAACCAATCATCTGGCAGGAGTGGGCTGTTCTTGGTGTTGAAACACGGGGGTCCCAGCGGTGTCACTTCCTATCACTGGGTAAAAAAAAGAGGGGGCAGGGGTTTTTGCTCTCTCGGCCTGATGTCACTCACCATAAAAGAGACATAGAAACACGGGGGAGGATCCCCTCTCTTTCAGCGCTGATGTTTTATTAGAAGTAGCCACATGTTAGTTTACAACAAGGGATTAAACTAAAAGCTCCTGTTGGTGCATACACACATAAATTCAGGATAAATGATTCAGATAGTAGCAGATTCCTGATTCATTTGTTCTTTCCCAATACTTATTATTAAGGGAGTGGGGCGAGGCAGCTTTGTAACAGACTTATTGGTTGTAACTAATGCACAACCAGTAATTCATGCTGACTGTGGTATCTTTTATGGGAAGTCAGGGTAAGGTTTTTGACTAAATGCAGCTTGTGAGCAGTTTGGGATGTGAAGTGACTTTGTTGCCACTTCCAATCACACATGTGTCAATATCCTGCATGAGTTTTAGAGTAAAGCGAAACTGCAGCAGGGAGAAACGGAGCACATTGAGTTGGGGCAGAAAGTTGGGCCTGCAATGCCCACACATAGATGGCGTAAGTTTTGAGAACGTGAATGGATTTAAAAAAAAAAAAAAAAAAAAAGACAACCAGCAGGAGGAGTGTTTTGCATAAATGTGGTCACATTTGCTTAAGGCGCACAGGTTATGAACAACATCTGAAGGGTTTCCTGATACGCCACAGGATGAGTCACACTTCTCAGAGGCCACAATCAATTCCTTGAATTATTACTAAGAGAGCAACCCCCCTCCCTCCCTCCTCCTCTCCTCTCTCTTCTCCTCCCATTCTTCTATTTATGGAAGTCATTTTCTCATTCATGTGCAGAGTGTCGTACAGGCTGCTTTGATAGCGGCTGACCCATTGAGTTTCACAGAAAGGTTCGTAGTATCAGTAAACAAGGGCAGGTGTGTACTTTTTTGTGACTTGTATCATGATGTTTCATCGATTCACCTAAAAGATTATGACTAAAACAAAACTTCTTCTTCTTTTACTTCCCCCTACGCTTTTCCAACAAACTAGAGTTGATTTAGAAAGTGTTGCTCATGGGGTCTAACAGACCACAGTATATCTACCCAAATACTGTCCTCAGATACAGTTTCAGGGTAATTGAATAATTCCATTTTATGCAACTTTATACCTCTACTCCACTCCATTCAACATACTGGACTCCATGGAAGATGACCCATGGCATCTGTAAATATAAAATGCTCAACCATTTTTATTGTCAGGTGATGTTTCACCAATAAAAACACAGTTATGCATATTATATTCCACCTCTGACACATTCTTTGAATGGAGCCCTATACATTTTACACATAGGACCTTTAATGCGTCAATAATTATGATACAATAATATACACATCTTATTTTGACTTCATGTATATTTTTACGTTGTGGTACCGCCCTGATAGTGCTTGTTCCAGTTGACTAGTTCACTTAGCAACAAGCTCCTATGAATTATGATGTCAGATTAAAGTAAGATACTATCACAAGGAAACACCCTGCTCCTTGGAAAAACATTGATAAACGCAAGACTTGATTATTTCATAAGAAAGCATCAACAGCATGACAGATACCATATTTACCAAATTCTTCAGAATTCAAGTGTTGCACAGCAGGTTCGTATTAAAACAATCGTCCATTTCCACTTAATTACTGCCACAGTGACACTGACTGACCATTGCGGAATATTTTTGGAACTCATTTCAAAGTAAATGACTCACTTCCTCCATCTCTGCCCATGGTTTCAAGATGTTACAAAATGTAACTTCACATACGCACAGATGCAATATACTGTATGTGCATGCATCACTGATAATGAACTTCCCAGTAAGCTAAGAGTTCACAGCTGCCCCGCCTGCAGCTGTCTTTGTATCGTATCTTTTAACACCTGTACAATTAGTAACACTCACTATTTCATATTTAATACGCACAGAGTTATTTCAACACTTCCTCTGGTAGCCTATGTAAATGATGCAAGTGCATTTCTAGTTAGAGGTATTTTGCAAGTGTGTACTGTACATTTTAGCATCTTTGTGCCGGGATGTACTGCAAATACACTGTGTAGCAATGTTTTGTTTGTTTGTTTGTTTCCTGTTTTGACCAGTCTTGCATTCATTACATTAGTTCCAGTCTTTCTGTAGTTCCACTTCCTACTTGGATATTCATCACAGCCAAGGTCAAAACATAAGAGACCATGAGTGACTCAGAACATTTTGTTATGAGGGTCATAGAGCTCACATTTGGGAATAAAGATGAACTAACATGAAACATTTTTTGAGATAACATTTATCCAGGCAGGATGTGTGTCTGTGTGTGTGCGTGTTTCAAACTAAGTACCAGTTAAAAGGGGGCAAACCATGTGCCCCAGTTTGGAAAAAAGCTGCTGACATTTGGGCTGGTAGTTCAGTTAGGGTTTGTCTACAGGAAATGAATGTAAGTCCATGTCGTGTGAGTGTGTGTGTGAGTGTGCAGATGATGGGAATAGTGATCCATCCCTGTTTACAGTCACAGTGTGTACTTTATGACTCAATCTGCAGGAATGGTGTCTAATAATCGCTTTTATTCTTTCAAAAGGTTTTATGAGATATCTCGATGCGCTGTTTAAGACTTTTCCCTCAGACATGGATGAATGCTCACACGACCAAGTATAGTCACATTAGAAGCCTTGTTAATAGTGTCCCCAGGGAGCTGTTTATGAAACATACCTCACACACTCGATCCACACTTGTGTTGTGTTGGCTGGCTCCCTGCAAGCTGATGGATGTTATTGTGGTAAATACACAGCTGAGAAGTGGTTCTGTTTGTCTTAGAAACAGGAAGACTAGGCTCCTTGACGTGACATATTAGTGAATCAGCTGGAACAACCACCAACACCCAAACACAAACCAGTGGCAAGATAGGGAACACTGGTGTCTTATCATTAAAAAGTTACCTAAACTGCCATGGCAAACAAACACAGAAAATGGTTGCTGCACTGAAAAATGTTATGTAAAAAAAGAAAGAGATAAAGAGGGAGAGACGTTGTATTGAATCCAAGTTTCCACCTCTTCTAAATCTCCATATATTAAACATGTGAGTCAGCTCAGTGAAAATGAGTCTGCCTGCGTGTACCCTGTCCTCTACTGACCTGTGAGCTCATTTTTCTGAAGTGTGTGTTTACTTACGATCAGAGCCATGGGAATGGTATTCAGGAGTTTAAATATTCAAAAACGTACTTTTTAAGTTCAGTCTGTACTTTTGCCATGTAGGACCTTTCTGCTTCCAGCCTAATTCAAATGCGATTATTACCGAGAGGAGAGTTCACCTGATCAGAGTTCATCTGATCTTTCCTCTGTTAATGTACATCACACAACTTAAAATACATGCGCATATTCTTAGCCCTCCCTCTGTTCAGAAACACACCTCATTCCTATATGTTTACTTTAATATGAGGCCCACTTTCCCCTCCAGAACAGGCCAAATTCTTGGAAGCTTACACCCAACAAGAGCACAGTCATGCTGCAAATATCTCATTCCACCTCAGCTGTTAGGTCCGTGCTGTACTGGTAGCTTGTGCAGCCTTTGGAGAAAAATAAGAGCAAGCGATTATTTGTAAAACGATCACTTGATGAGAGTCGGTTAATCTCACGATGAGACCTGCACCTGGGTAGATTTAATATTACATTATACAGTCACGTTTAAACAAGGCTCGGTTGTTAATATAGCCAATGGCATAAAAGCATACCCTGCCCTATTACATTTACACACTGAACCTGCGCTGACACCTGACAAGATTAATGCTGGATTCTGTGTTATGTTCATGTCTAGCTGAGCGTTTCCATTAGCATGTTTCAACAAAAATGAAAACTGCTGTGGGTTTCTTTTACTCATCAATCCCTCAGTGAAAAGCCAATCTTGTGCACATGAATGTTTTTATTACCAGAAACCCTTTTTTTTTTTTTTATCGCTTGCAAAAACCCTTTTCTCACATCATATAAGTGCCACAAAAAAGTGCCACAGACTGGGTGTTTGTAGTGGCTACCACCATTGCCACAGTAGTGTGCAAAAATCCCATTTACTTGAAGCAGCACCCAGGCATCAGTGTTCAAAGCGGCTTAAATCAAGCACCTCCTTGTAAAGTTTAATTGGAAACTGAACTTCTTCACCCTGCCGGCATGCTTCACACTGAATTAACATGCAGCACATGCACTATAGTCTGTACTTTTACTTCATGTAATCAGAACATATTCCCTGTGGTGCTTCTAAATTATTTTGCTATCAATCTCTACTTCAGCTGCACTTATAATAAACGACAGATGAAACTCCCTTCTCACGTATGCACAGAGAGAAAAGTACATACATGCTAGTTTCTGAAGTGAAACTTCTTATGATGTTAAAATTTGTATGACTGAATACATTTTTATGGCAATAGAAAGCAGCATTTATAGTTGTGGATTTTCCCATCAAGAAAAAGGCAAAAATACTAAAAAGTTCTATTTCCTCTTCACGCCAGTTAGCCCATAATAGTGGCCTTTATTATCGTGGCAGTGACATTTGAGGTTGAGGTTTGTTGTGTTGTGAGAGTCAGCGTGCGGCGGGACATGTTTTGGAGTTGGTGGGTGGGCTGCCTGAAGCCTGCTGGGACACACTGAGCAGTGTACAGTATCGGATTGTTCCCCTTCTCGCTGTGCTGCGTTTCCATGGAAGTGGCAGGAGCTGTTTCTGGAGCACTCTCCATGCCATGCGGTTTCCTGTGACGTGAGAGATCTGAGTGTCTACAGCGGACATCTCCATGGCAGCTGCTTGTTTTTCCTGGGACATCTTTCTTGTCCTGACAGGAATTTTTAACTGAGAATAGAGTATATACAGGGGTCTGCCTATACCCCTCAGCCTTCCTTAGTCTTGTTTTGAATTCTCCAAAAAGTATTAGAAACACAACACCAGTACATTGTTTTTTCTTGTCTCTTTTGATATAAAACCAGGGGGGTTTATCGGTGGATGGTTCTGTGTAACCAAAGTAAGACACCAAGCTTTGAGAGTTTTTCTGGAGTTTTGAGTAAAAAATCACTGTGACTAATTTTCACCATTCCCTCGACATTTTCTGCAGAAAGTCCCACAAATGTGTACAGGCCCATAATCAGGAAAAACTCTTGAGTTGCATAACATCATCTATAAAAATATTTTGGAGAGAAGTGATAAACACAATTTAGTGCAGAAACGTAAATCAAAAGTATTAACGTTGAGCCACTTATCATTTCTTAATATATTCTGGCTCTACAGTCCAGCATTGCTCAATAAGTACACACAGGCAAGAGCTGGGAAGGATTTCTCTTTAAAACGGATGCCCTGTGTGACCCGCAACATCCATTGTTGCTTATAATGGAATGCAACTTCCTCTCTGTTTCCACATTTTGTTTTGTTAGGTTTTCTTTCTTATGCATGTGAACTGGAGGCACGATTGTACAACATGTCCATGATATTGCACGTGAACATAGATGGCACACACAGTAATCACAGCCGTGCATTTATGTTATTTTTCTCGCCTGCTTTCATGAGCTTTTAAACTCTCATATTAAACAATGGCCACTAAAAATTCCCAATTCTGATTGGTTGGGAGATTATATTTATAATTACTGGGAAGTATAAACAGAGGTCTGTGACACAGATGTTTGTTTCCAGTTCTACATTAATGCTTCAATATTGAACTGAAGGTGAAGAGTGAGGCTGAGATCCCGACGCTCTGCCAGGTCAGATAGGTCACTCCAGCAGGTTCTGTGTCTGTCCTGGGGTCACCTACCAGTTGGTAGTTTGAAGTTTATTTGTACAAATATACAAATAACTCACTTTTTTATTTGTGTAAATAATAAAATAAATGGGATAGGAATGGAATGGAATAAAAACAAAGGGATAAAATACAATAATATAAGAAACTGCACAGGTGGATGGTGTGTAAACCGAATCCATCTAACATTTGAAATAAATAAAGAAAGAGAGTTATGCTTGCCACAAAAAACAAATATTTGTGGTACGTAGTTCTTTTTTTTCTGCAAGTCATCCAGTAATTGGCTGCTCGCTTTGCTGACACACCATCCCAGCTCACCTTGAGTGTATTCAGGGTCATTTCTGGTCACCTGATGACCTTTGTTACAGGAAAGATCTGTTCACTTTACCTGACTGAGCTCTCTGGTTTCAGCTTTTTGTTCTCTTATCATAAAGTTCAGCCCCAAAGCACATGTGCTCATACTGTGTCAATACTACGTAGAAGTCATGCACACATACTGACAAGTCCTCTCTTTGTGTCTCCCTTTCACACACATGCACACAGGCACACAGGCACACACACACACACACACATACACAGCTGTCATTGTATACTAAGTAAGTGGCTTGATGTATTGAATGGCTCAACTGTGTGTCAAATGATTAGACGGTTTCCAGTAAAGCTCCTGCTGCTGGCTTACGATCCACACATGATCCGAAAATGTGGCTTTGGGTTATTATTTTTTTATTTATAATGATTGAATCCCAGTGTTTGGTCACACATCTTCACATTGATTTCCAACCCCACACGTTGGACAATCAGAAAAATCTGTCCGCTGATTTGTGGAACAAAAGGAAAAATAAAAAGATTAAAAAACGTTGGCATTTTTGAGACTGGGCGCCCCTGTTTCAGAGATGAAATACAGCTGTACATGTGTATTTATTTTGATTATATTACTCATGATTAAAACATAGCGACTCTGCACTTTGCCAGCACATCCAAACATCAGGCAGGTGCAACAACAGCCAGCTAATATTACTCCTGCAGCCTTCTATTTAATGACTTAAAGTCGGTTCCAGATTTACTCTTGTCTGGTGGCCTTTTGCTCAGACATGCTCCCATTTTCTCTTTTTAACTTTCTCCGTCAACCTCACCTTCACCTCTGCCATTATGTTGAGCTGTGGCTGCTAAACCCAGTTACATTGCCTGCTCACCCGGGTCCAGTCCTGGCACAATATTAGCTCGGTTTTCCATCAGCATTCCCCTGTGTCCCAAGCCTAAAAATCTCCTCTTCCCGGCAGTTCAAACCTCCTGTGCTTCCAGTGTAAACACCAACACTCTCCCAGTGCTCTGAGCTCTCAGTCTGGGCAGTGTAATTAACTGAATAGCTAACAGCAGCTATAGTTCATAGTATAGCATCCAGGAAGGGACATCTGGGAAAACCAGAAAAGTTGCTTGTGGGAGATTGTACCTGAAGACACCCATCTCTCTTTACTGACACCCACAGCTTATTGCTTAGGTTGTTAACAGGTCAGATAGTTTTAACAGGAATACTCAGCTGAAGATCATTCCTGTTTTATTGCTTACAGGGAATTATCATATAAATTGTACTTAACGAGAACCTGATAATAAAGAGGTGAAGTGCTCTTCAGTGTAAAATGTATTCCCAGACATAAGACTCAGTGCCATCACTTTATGACATGCCATATACAGAGATAATGTTTACTATGTACCATCAGTGCTTGGAGCGTGTAATTATTGAGTTCACTCATATTATCATTTTTAGCATGAACATGATGGCATTCTGCCAGATGGTTTCCAGGCATTGACTCATCCCCTGCTCTTTGGAAAACGCTTTGTTTGCTGATAAAACATCTCAACAGCTGGCAGACTGAATCAGAAAGGTAAAAAACAACATATTGCTATCTATCTATCTATCTATCTATCTATCTATCTATCTATCTATTTGTTCAAGGTTTGCCTTCAGAAAGAATTTGACTACTTTTTATGGTTGGTGGATTGGTTTGGTTTGATGGTTCAGCGAATCACCTGCCAAGTATTTATGAAAATCCCCAAATGGTTTCCAATTATGACTGCACAGATAGTTCTGAGTAACAAACAAGTTTGTAATCATACAAGTCAGCTATCCGGCTACAACAAAACATGTTAGTGGGTTAAGTTCATTGTTGGTTTTGTTCTTTTCATGGGATTTCACAATGAGAACTATTATTCCCAATAGTGACAATGATATGTTCGGTGTACATATCATCTTTTGTTTGCACTCTAGTGTACTATGCGTTGCGTAATGAATGACGCTGTTCTATGGAATGGCAAGAACGTGCAAGTCTGCATGTCATACGTACCTATTACATGCAACAGAGAAATAAAGGGGAACTGAATTTATCTGTTAATCTATTACATGCCTTAACAGCGTCTAGCTCAGTAGAAATTTCTGAAGAACTACAAGTCACGCCCAGTGTGGTTATTGTGTCTGCCAGCTGTTACTTTCTGTTTGATACGATGCAGACAGCTGTGGGAGGTATTCTCCGAGTGGGAGGGGTGGGTGGTGTAGACAGTTATTGCCTGTGTGTGTGTGTGTGTGTGTGTTTTATTTTTATTTTTTGATGAGTAACTTTATTGAAGGTGTTAAAAAAATATAAATCCTTGGAGTATTAGTGAGCATTTTATATTTGTATGTCTGTATGCACAGCTTCTGCCAACGTGGGCAGAAATGTTGTCACTCACTGAATAAAGAACACAAAACTAAAACGTCTCTCTTCAAACATTATAAAAGTACTGTTAAGTCCCATTTGTGGACAATGTGAGCAGCAGTATGTAACACACAGTACAGATCTATACAAAAAGTCTGCATTATTTGGTTCCCATGGCGACGACTTGCACAATGAATGAGCAGAGTACTAGCGTAAGCATGCCACATTCACCAATTACATCACAGGACAACCCAGAATGAACTTCCTGACGTGACAGAGACACACCCTGTTCCAATAAAAGACAGTGTGTACAGGACAAAAGGTGACTCACAACAAAGCATAAATCATTTTTTGGAACACACTGTTTAATCCCTTTGTCAACAAACACTGCTGCCAGATAAAAAACAAAAACAAAACAAAAAACACATGCGAATTAAAAGAAAATGTTAATAATGTAGAAGTTTTATAATTCAAGAGGCTGGTATTCTTGCAACACAGTATTGCTGTTTTTTCCATTTTATGAATGTACAATCACCAAAGATGGTGAACAAATGTTTATTGTTTGACGTGTTTTCCACTCAGATAAGATGATCAGGAAGTCAGGGTGTCACCAGAACGGTGCAGAGCAACAAGCTCCTTAAAGATTTTGCACACTATCTGTTCTGTGTTACTTGATGACTGATTACATTTTTCCTCCAGCTAGTAATACACTGTCGTGTATGGACGCCCTGTGTTGTAACCAATGTAGGCTGTGTTTGCGCTTTGTATTGAAGTATCATGGGCAATAAACATCTACCAGAAGTACGTCATTTCATACCAGGCCTGTCTACTATACCAGGCAGCTTTTTGCATCGGTGACTCAGAGGGTGTTTCCCGGCAGCACGGGAGGGATTTCTCTTCAGCTGACATTGTTTACATTTAGTACATGCTTCACAATTACAAGCACTCCTCACCGAAACTGTAAGTTGGTTTCAGAAAATGCAGAAAAGAAAGAAAAACTATCGGTGATTTACCTGAACTAGCAATATTTCAGTAACTTCATGACTTCTATTAAATGAAAGCAAAGCAGACGGCCTTATCTGACTGCACACCACTCACCATTGCACCTGTGCACTAACATACATCTATAATGTGCTGAATCTATCACCTGCCAGCTATTGTTAGCACCCTGTGTAGGTGTTTGGAGCCACACTATGACACGGCCTAATTGAAGTGTGACTCAAAGTAGCATTTTTACTACAAATGTGACAAATTGTGTAACACAGATTAAATTACCAAGAAAATGTGAATATTTCAAAGAGGCCTGTAGGCACTGTGAATGACTGGTTTCCAGTAAAACTGTAGGCCGGTTTTCAGACTACAGTAGGAGCTATAGTAGGAGTAACGCTGAAATGACTCAAAGAATTGATTCCATCCTCAACTGACAACGTGTGTAAAATCACAAAAATAAAAATATATGATATGCTGTACATGTGCACTAAGTGGCTAGTTCATTAGGTACATCTGTAAAATCTAATTTCACCTTTACGCAAATAACAATGCTCCCTTTTTTTTTAACTACATGTTTATTACTGAGGTCGAACTGGGCTGAATTATATTGAGAGGTGTTTCTAATGTTGTGGCCACTGCATGAGGGGGGAAGATTATTAGAAACAGGCCAGTTAAACACCACCACTAACTACAACCTTACTAATAAAGTTTGAGCATAATGACCTGCCTGAGTTGTCCAATGACTTACATGGTTAGGGTTTAGGGGTTAAGGCTAATACAGTAGCCAGGGTATCACATGCAGTTCATACAGTGCATCTGCAGCCATGGTTACTAATAAGCTATAATCCAAAGTTTATTCATATAAAGACACAGGTGGAAAGTTGGCCTAGTGGAAATAAACTTTTTGCACAATCCTAATATTATTTTAACTTTTGTGTATTGCTTCCTTGTAATCCGGCATCTGTTAAATACACTAGAGGCTAAAATAACCAAGGTTACTTTGAGAACTGCCAGAAGTGCTCATGCACAACCCCGTCTAATTTTGTAGCATTCCGTCATTTTCTTTTTTTCTTCTCATCCCTGCTTGGAAACCCTCGGCCTGAGGCAAAGCAGAGCAGGAATATAACACAGAGACCTGTGGCAGATGATTCCATTGCTTACAATGCTGTGAAGATGGAAGTGTAGATTTATAGTATTGTAGCCAAGCAGCAGAGAAGAGCACAGGGGAGTGGAGAGCTAACAGTAAATCTGGAGGCCTGGAAGAGGAACAGGAGGAGTGTGCCCGTAGAAGAGTCTCAGTGGGTGGGACTTGCGGGCTCATGGTGACTCATTGCTGTTCCCTGGTTGGCTCTGATATCTGGCATCTGGAGCTCATTGACAATGAGTCCATGGCAACCAGCAGTTGTGGAATTGTAAACACACTGAGGGACTGGAAAGACGAGCGGGAATCAGGCTTTCGCTGTTTCTCCAAATGCGGCTGTCAGCTCGCTGTTTACGCACGTGCAGAGGTCAAGGGGAGCAAATGAGGTGAAATGACCAGATGCAGAATTGAGATAAAGGCTTTCCCCCATGGCGACCTTTAAGAGTACCTTCATGAACACAGCCTGATAATAAATGCTTACAGTATTTTACTTTAATGCACATTGCGCACTTTTGCTATTACTTTTTGATAAGGAAAACCTCTGAGAGTAATATTAGAGATGATTACCTAAAAACCCCCAAAATAATATGTCCTACTTCACATGCAATGCAGCAAAGTGTGCAAAAATTAGCTGAGTAAAGTTCCTTGCAGAACTATAATTTTAAACTTCGTCAGTAGTTCCTCCCTTCCTGGAACTGCCAGTAACCCCATATTCACTGAGTTTACTGTACTTACTGTATTTTTTACTTCACTAGATTTGTCAGTGACAGTTTGACAGTTTTAGATCACAACTTTTCATACCCTTCCTGACCAGTAAAAGGTAAGTATCTCCAGCTTAACCAGAGATTTAAAAATAGGTGGGGAAAATTCTCCTACTTCTTAAGATAAATGAACTATTTAAAAACCTATTTGCATTAGCTGGAAAACACATCATTAAAAAGCTGAAAGCACGGCAGCTTTTCACATGATAAGTCGTCTTTTCCAGAGAAAAGTGGTTCCCTAAGGACAGCATTGACGTATTGCTGTAGATTAAACCAACGGACAACTTGCTTGGAACTTGCATAGTTTGGCCACATTGTTTAATTTACATCTTCCAACTTTGACCTAAAGCAAACGAACCAGAATAAGAGATTTCACCTGCATGTGTGCAGCCTCTGGTTCTTTTCCCTTCAATTTAGTTTTCTAATACGCTGAATGACTCAACTTCAACTATTATGGGGCATGCTGCAAAACATCACGGAAGCAGTTGTCAAATATAAATTATTCAAAATAAACTCAACAGTTTCTGGCTCAGCACTGCAAAAAAAAAAAAAAAAATGTTGTCTGTGTATTACATTAGAATATATCAACATTTTAAAAAACAAGCATAACTGAATTAGAGCCTACACTACTTGTTCAACTTGTGGGTCTGATTACATGTTTGTGATGTGTTGATCATTCGTCATTCTAAAGTGTTTCACTTCTGCAGAACTTTACACTCCAACAGACTGTGACGTCAAACTGGAAATACTAAAGTCCACAAAATCTTATGTACAACTATGAAGCCTACGTGAATGGATTTTCCTGGCCAATATTTCCATCATATATAACAATAATAATAATAAACAATAGGTCAGTCTCTAAAACTGTCTCATTGTTATACAGTCCAGGTTTCATTTCCCAACCGTTGTGTTGTGTCCAAAAATGGAAAAAGTCAGGCCAATTTTGTGATAAGATTAGTGACAGATTAAAGGAGTTATTAAAGCACAGTTAATCAAAAGCACTGTCTGTGTTCAGATGACACTGACCAGTAGGATTATAAATAGTGATAAGAAACAAGTTACACAAAAAGAAGAAGAAATTTTTTAACAAATGACATAAACCATGAAAACTGACATAAACCATTCTCTATTTTAAGCAATACCAAAACATTAAAACATAAGCTCATGTGTCATACTTATAGTCTATTATTATTAGTAGTAGTTATAATAAACAGTAACAGTTTTAAAATAAGTTTTATGTTGAGAAAATGGAAAGGCTCTCTGGCCTAAATCTTACCCTTCCACTTTTATCAGTTCTCTGTTTTGTGTCAACTGTGCAACAGGTTTGAGTACAGCTGCGGGTGACACCCGGGTACTTCCTCAGAAGAACCCTATGTGGGAGCTATAATGGTTTTGGTTTGCAATAGTTGCCTTAGATGCTGTGTGACTGGCTGTGGGTGTAGCTACAATGACACGTTTATGGTTTATATAAGGAGCTCTCTGATTCTTTTAGCACTTGTTCTCTGGAATCACATGACAGGGCACTACCAGAGAATTTCTGTTGAGCACCACAGCCGAGCACGATTCATTAACTGTGTGTGTATATAGCTGTATAAAACATCCAGGCTATAATACATGGACATCTTTTGCGAGTCCCCATTTATTTGCACTTCTTTCACTTGTGTTTTGTGTATACACAGAGCTCAGGTTTACAGGGAAAGGAGGGTAATATGATAAGGGTTTAATTTAAGCTCTCTGCACATATTTGGTATCATCACAGGCGAAGGGTGGATTCGACTGGACTTCCTGCTTCATCCTGCACCCGCCTTATTAAAATGAATTCAGCAAGAAAAGTGATTCAGAGTGTTTCACAAATCCTGTAATTATTTAATTCTAAGTAGACAAAGGATTTTTACAGGCTTATTAGTGGAAAAGGCATGAATCACATGTTAAAAGAAGCCTCTGAATGTGCAGATTAAAAGAACAATGTTGGTATGATACTCAGACATTAGTGAAAAGAAGAAAAAAAAGACAGCACACACAGCACAAATCACCTCAGAGACCCTTTATCTCTCTCTGAGCCCCATTGGCCGAGTGAGGAAACAGTAAAGTGCTGTGGAAGCAGGTAGAGCTGAAGCTTGTTCCCGTAATTATGTTGGATGTGGAGGTTATTGCAGATTCCCGTTCATCCATCATTTTAGCAGTTTGCAATAAATGTGCATGTGCTCCAGGCTCTCTTAATGTTATGTACAGTGCAAACATGGGAAAAATGTGTTTTCACAGAAGTTGTAATGATTACACTACATCTGGGATAATCAGTCACTGTGGAAATCATACTCATTGGGTTTTGTTCAAATTTGTTTCAACAAATATATTTTTTTCTTTTCTAACTCCCTTAAATCCCAAAATGTCTTTGCTACAATTGGTGATATACACAAATAGCATATAATAAGTCAACAAATTAATGTTTTCTGTGTTATATGAGGTCTGCATGGACAAATATATATTCAATTTTTGCCAAAATGTTGACGTTAGGACCTATCACAGTCAACCTCCCCTATCTTCAAAGTCGGCCTTCATTGTGATCTTACACTCCTGTAAAGTGACTGCAACTTGACACTGTGACACTATCCTATCTTACCGCAGACAGACAGACAGACAGACAGACAGACAGACAGACAAGTGTCTACAGGACACACAGACTCAAAAGGTGTCACGCCATCACAACAGGTGAAAATGTACTACAGTATGTTATGCTACATAATGACTGCAGAGAGGTCAAACTCCCCATGTGACCTCTTGTGAACACTTAAGACCAACAAAAATCCAAACTGACTATTTTTGGATTCGGGGATGTCGTGAAATCACACTTACAGAAAATGTGAAAATCCATTATAATTAATCATGTTTTATAGAAGTGATGTGTAAATTTCTTTTGGGTAGAGTCCCTAGGCTCTAAAAGCGCAACATTAGGATTTAATAAATTAGCAAATGAAATGTTTTCTTTTTAGATAACATTTGACAAAGAAAGGCCTGGGAAGCACAAACATGCAGATAAAAACCAGGAAGCTTTTATTTTCATTTTTTTTATATAAAGGAAGGGGGCCATGGAGCACAGGATGTGTTGATCTAAAAATAATCCCAGCAATAATTTAGACTGCAGAAGAAAGCTGATTCAATTCAGCAGGCTGGAGGGGGAATTGACTTGTATATGTCTGCTGCTGCTACTCTGCTTTAAATACAGTCCTGTGGTATTCTGTGGTATTTTATTTTGTGGTACTTTCTGTACGCCGAGTCAGACTGCGTGGGTGCAGGTGAAGAGGCAGCATGTCAGACCTACTGTTGTTAAATTTAAGGGCATGTTGCAGAATGTTGGCAGCTCTCAGCTTGATTACTGGATAAAGTAAGATGAGGTATGCAATGAATATACCTAGTTTCTGAACTTTGTATTGACATACTGAAGTGTTGACATATGAATTTTCTTTTTTACCTGAATGCATGTTTGTGTACAGGGCGGGGGACAGTTCTGAGAATCTGTGTACTTGCCATTCATGTTATAAGCAAACTGCTGTATCATTATGTTTGTGCATGTGAGAGCGTGTTGGGTCACGCCACAAGCTCCAAAGAATCCAGTGAGTCACAATAGAACAAAAGGTTCTTCAGAAGACAGGATTGCTAATTTACCCTTCTGGTGTATTTTGTCTGAAGCAGCTGCTTTTTGACGGAGGAAGAAGTTATCAGCTCAGAGAGAATGACACATTATTTTTCTCTGTTCTAGGAAACTAATCTTTAAAATAGAAACTTCAAAGCTCTTGATGAATTGATAAGGTTTTGATGATATGGTTGAGTTTAGTGTATCTCTAAAAGAGCTGTGATTACCTATCTGGGTTTGAGGCAGAAGGTGATTTAAGAGGAAATCATGAAAAACTGTGAACTCGTCACCCAAACTCTGTGACCAAATGCAATGTTAAGCAAACTTAAAGATCCATGTGTGTTGTAATGCGATGTTTTACTATTAGTCATAAAAACCCCAAAACTCCGCCTGTGGAAATAAAGTTTCAGTCATCATCAAACAAATCAAACACTGAGATCTCATTTCATAGAAAAATAGTGCTATTTTATTATAAATTAATGAAATGTCACCATCCAAATATAAATAAGTGCAAAGTTGTATCAGTCTGCCCGCTTCGTCAAACTTCTCAAATATCTTCAAGCATCCGTAGCCAGTGGTTGGCTGGCAAAAAGTACATCTTTATAAAAGACAGCAGATTTCACCTTCACTCATGTAAACTCATGAAAATAAGATACATTTGGACACTTCTCCTTATCAGGAAAAGACAGATACCATTATTTAATACATTCATTTGGAAGCAATGGTGATCCTGTCTGTGCCACAAAAACTACCACATCTTTTGGTGCGTATTTTCTCACCACTGAAGCCTTATAAAAATGTGACTATTCTCTCAAGTAAGATCTGCTAGGTTTCAGTCATGTTTGTGTGCCAACAAACTGTTGTCTAGTTCAGGCAAGTTTGGCATAAACCCTTCTTCTAAACAAAACATCAGGAACATGTCTTCTTTTAACATTTTCTGGTCTCTAATAAGATTCAGATTTTCTTTTTCTTTTTTTTAAAGTTGAGCCATTTTCCCATCATGGCTGGTACAAAACATGCACCCAGAAGGCCATCAGTGTCCACTCATTTGTACTCTAAGTTTCCATTGTCTGTGAATTTCCAGCGTACACTTGGTCAGAGATCCCAGGATGCTGGTTGGATGCATCATCCAAGGAAGCTGATGTGTGTGTGCTCGACAGCCTCGCAGCACATTGGTTAGCAGCAGAGGGAACCTGTGTGTCATCAGACTGTAGACAGCTGACTACAGTTTTCAGTAAGTTGTACGTCATCAGCAGAGGTTATCGCTCTTTCACACCACTAGATTACAGCAGTGCCCTCTTTGTGGATCAGTCCCTAATCCAGTGCCTCTTCTTGGACCTTAGGAGGCCCACTTTGCTGTGAGAACACATCCTGTCAGTACACATAACTCTCTTTCTCTGCTTTATAGTAACTCCTCAGACACAGTGCATGTCGTCGAATGTAGCTGTACTGAAACCACCCGGTTTCTTTCCAACACTCTCAAGTCTTTGCCCGTTCAAGAGCATCAGTCCAACACCTCTAGATAGGGGCATCATACTCCTGAAGGAACTCCTTAAGAGGATGAGGAAGTTGGTCTCTGCTAGAAGAAATGTCCAAATGTCCATTGACTGTTTTCCTGCACAAGTGCTGCAAGGTGGATAAGCTGCAGGAGAGAGGTTTGATGAGCTCCAGTGGGATCTTCTCCCCTCCAGAGTAAATGTAGTAGATACTCCCACTGCGAGAGTTCCCTTTGCTCTGAGACATGTAGTAATGGACCAGCTTGAGGACGCAGTCAAAGTGGGGAACAGACTGAATGTTCTTAGGGTCTGTTTGCAGAAAAAAAGAGGATGTGTCACATTGGATGCGCAGGTTCTTGGTGCCAGATGCCGTCTTGACACTGAGGGCAAACAGGTGCCGTTTGTCGGAGCTGTCCCTGATCAGGAACGTGCCAGTGGCTTCAGCTGCCAGCATGGCGTTGGCCTCCTTCCCTGTGATGGCGCCCCAGTAGAAGCCACTTTCCTGGAGCTTGTGGAGCGTCCCGAGGACCATCTGGTACTGCGTCTTGGAGGTGAAAGTCTTGTAACGGTGAGGCAGCCGCATGTTGGAGTCCAAGAGGCTGCTGCTCATTGCGTTGTCAAACTTGCTGTGAGTTACCATGGCGCTGTGCCCGCTCTCTAGGCAGCCTGGGGGAGCACTGGGCACCACACAGACAAGGAAAGAAGAGATGGTGATGAAACTGAGGTTCAAAGGGTTGTTGAGGAAGTCGGTCTGTCTGGAAATGAACACCTGGAGAGATAAGAGAGAAGAGTTTGAGCTCATGATACATTGAAATACAAATTTAAACTTGACATACAATAACAACTAAGATCTGTTTAATCCATTTTGAAGTCTAATGTAATTCTCTTCAACTCTTGCCGCTCTACTGGAAACTATTTTTCCAGATGTGGAGGCCCTGTACATCATGTCTTTAAACATCTCTGGTGATGATTGGGAAATTGTCCCAGAGCCCCATGACTTTTTAATCATCTAAAAAACTCTTTGACTCCTCTCCTCTATTTGAGATGAGTTGTGGTTTCAACAGAACGTTTAACTAAAAATGCTTCCATTTAACTTCCAGCCATTTCGGGGAAACTTTTTATGTAATCAGCCCTCGGGACTCACCACTGCGGCCAGTTCCAGTAAGGACATCGTAATCCTGATTGCGCAATTTACACACATAACCGGATTCACTAACCCTCATTTAAACACATTGATCTATTTTTTAAAATCCTGCTTATACATAAATAATAAGTATTGTAATGAATAAATAAAAAAAAAGAAAAGAAAGAAAAGACAGATCCTCACCTTTAAATGTTCCTCCAAACTCGCTCGTTTTGAAAAAAATAAATCCAAGTAGACAAAAGTTCAAAAGTCACCCAGCAGTTTGTCTGTCTGTTTCTTTGGCAACAAACTTCAGACTTGTTAAACACTTTTTGTGTCTGTGTGTTTGCAGCCTGTGAGCTGCCCGTGGAGAGCTGTGTGAGTTACTAACGGAGCAGGAGGAGCAGAGCTTATAAGAACTAGGCTGACTCCGCCTCCTCTTTCCAGTAAAGCCTCTCTCTCTCTGGTAGTTTGACAGGAAGCATGTATTTATTTATTTTTTTTAAAGGATTCCTGCTATGAGAAGTGCCCTCCCCCCCGCTGTTCCTCCAAAATGAAGTTAAGGAGGAGTTCCAAGCAGTACTTATGTACCTTTGGTAACAAACCTCTATTTACTGTTTTTAAAAACATTTGATGATAGAACATGATAATCAAATCTATATTATCTGATCAATGTTTTTTTTTTTCCTGTTTTTTTTTTTTTTTTCTGCATCAGTTCCGCATTAGTGTGAGGTAATGATTCACTGTGTGCTGTCGGTTTCTGAGAAATTCACAGTAATGGCAGCTCATATGCTCAACACCAGTTCCACATATAGAGGGCGACAACGCAGATTTTGGGGAACTTAACAGTAAACTTAGACTTTGTTTCCCAAAAGCAACAGCTGGTAACCATGGGCAACGGGTTATTATTTATTACTAACGGTCATAATTTTATATCAGTCTTTCCCTGCAGTGTTAATTAACATATGATTATTCTTAAGCGCCTTATTAAAACCGGGTCAGTCCCTCTCTTAGTATTAAATATGCCAATGTGTGCTTGATATTAGTTTATGTTACTTATTGTGTCCAACTGCATACCACCTGGCACACATATGCTCAAAAGACACCAAACATATTGTTCTAATTAAAACAGTAGAAACTTTATTTCCCAGCCCAAACTGTGAATGTGAATAAAATATGCCACCAAAAGTGTATAAACACCCAATAAACTATAAACTATACTATAACAAATACTGTTATGTATTTATAAGCAGATATGAGTTCATTTGTCAACCTTAGTGGAGGCTGGTGTAGCTACAAACAATATAGTAAAACACACTTGTAATGATAGCTTCCTAGGACGAGTTTTAATTGTGGCCAAATGTTGCGTTAATAAACACTTAAAATGTCATATCTGCTTACAACTACACTATAACGCGTTATAAACATGTGTTTAATAATTACATAGTGAGTGTAATCACCTTACAAAAAAGAGATTTTTACTAAAAAAGTACAGATAGAAGTTAAAAAGTTTTTAAAAAGTAGTATTAATGGATAGTTTTTTTTTTGGCACAGTTCACCATTTCTGAATCTGGAGCCGTTCAACAGTCCTCCTGACCTGAACCCTAAGTCTTATTTTTCTCATTCCTTTTTTAATAATTTGCATAGTAGCATGAGGCTGGTTGAGGAAGTGTGACTTCAGATCATCATGTTAAAGAAAGATCAATCTTTAGCAACATGCCTGTGACTGATAGTGTGGTCATATCATCCACATCAGCTTCCTCCCTGCTGACTCAACTATGAGCACTAGCCTAAGGTGGTTACTGTACTATAGACTGACTCCAGGCGGTGGTGTCATGTCAAGCTTTGCCTCCCTTCAAGTAAGTCATTCATTTTACTCATCAGCAGACAGATGTCAGTAACAACCTGAACGTTAGATGCGCTGACGTTTCTCAGCACAGGCCGGTTCAGTTCCCAGAAAAACGTATTCAGATTAAAATACAGACATACATTTCTTTGTTTTGGTGTTCGTTTAACCAAACCTCCGCTGGGAACTGGACACAGGGAGGGGCTTGGCTGAAAAACGAACTGACGCCAAAGAGCCTGATGAGTTTTGGTAAAAGCCAGCTGTGTCCACAGAGGTGAGTCAGGTGTTGTCTGATTCAGACCACCAGCAGGATACAGGGCGAGGGGGGAGGAGGGATCACTGGGATAGCCTCGTAACACTCCACTTGTTTCCAGAAAATCTACTGTCATCATCATGAGGCATGTATTTAGCATCCAGAGTCTCCCCGGGGACAATGATGATAGTCAATGGAGAGGAAAAGACGCAGAAAGTTGGCTGACGCTGGGAGGGAGAAACCCCCACATTGTGTTTTAACTTACCAGGTCTCCATGGAAACCACTATGCACATCATTAGTCTACAGCATGCTGACTTGGCTTTTTATCATGTTTACTGTAATTTCCTAAGTCAATTAATCCTTTGATAGAGTAGAATAGAAGTGCAGCAAGGAAGAACCTGTAAGTGCCCCCAGACGTCAAGGCTTGTAAAGAAAAAAAACACACGAAATAAACAAAACCACACGGTGCTTACTTAAGGTCAACCCTCAGATGGTCGGTCAGTCGAGGCGGCTGATGAACCAAGTGACCTGAAGCTAAGAAAGCTTTCTACTCTGTTGCTGTAGCACACGCTGCAGGACTCCAGCCAAGCCTCTGAGGATCCTGGTGTGAGGTTTGGCAAATGACAAATTTGGCTCTGTAGGCTATGCACGTCTGTGAGTGTGTGTTTTTTATCTCCAGTAGGTTTACAGAATCTAAATAGAAAACCCAAAACCTCCCTTTTTCCATGTTTTCTTGTGTTTCTAAATGGGTATCCAGGCTCAGCAGAATTAGCCTCCCAAACGTGACACTGAAAGGGATTTCAGTTCACAAGCAATGTCGATGAATTCATCCCTAATTTAGTGGATGAGACAAACCCTTGCACGATAGCTTGTTGGTCTAAACCACTGTTTAGTGGAAAAGGCAGCTGTTTAGGTTTTCCCACACTGACTCAGAAATCTACTCTAGCTCATGGTTCCCGTAAACCCGCTGGATACGAGGGGGAAAAAAGCGGCCCTCTCGACAGGAAAGACGGGTGAAAGGTAGCAAAATGTTATTCGACAAAATATTTTGGAGCAGCTGGGTCGAGCAGAATTTCAATGAACAGGGAGATCTTTTAAAAGCTCTGCATGTTTTGCTAGTTCGATGAAATTATTTGTGGCATTGGCAATTACAATGGAGCCGCGTATTGTTTGTACAGCTGAATACAGTGAGCCCTGAATTCAGGTTAAGTCAACAACATAGGCAAATGCCGTGTATTGAATGAGGGATTGAGTTTAAAATCTAAAAATTCAACTTACTGGAGCCTTGTAGGCGTGTGAGATGTAAACTGTGTGATTCAAATCCAGTAAGTTGCTGTGGAACTGTGACTGATATGCTGGAAGGTTCCTGGTAAATCAGTATATCTAATTCCTGTTAACGCTGTTTCGTTATCATGTACAGTAGCTTCACTTCCAGCCTCTACCTGTATCCCTTACTTTAATGTCACTTTGTTTCCAACTATGTAGCATTTCCTTTTCTCTGTGGTATTACTGTAAAACTTCCTTGTTGGTTGAGCAAGGCCACTTCTGTGTTATTACCAGTCATCCAGTAATAATTTCCTGGTAACCGTCTCTCTTTCACTCGCTCTTGTCTGTTCTTGCTGTCAATGTCGTTCTTTGTGTGATTCTTTGAGTTAAGTGTCATGTGTGACCACCACAGTTGAGAATGAAGTACAAAGCCACAAGAACTGTTTTTTTCACAATTCATTTTTTAAAAAGTAGTCACAAACTTGAATGTCCTTCTTTGGCACTGATGTTTGTGTTTTGAGTTAACTACCCATGTGGAATGTAGGGTGACGGCAGCAATCTACAAAAGAACATTTTGTTCAGGAGAATCAGAGATCCTTGTCTTCACACTGATTACGCAACACTTTCATAGAGCATTACTGTAAATTTACAGGGAAGAACAAAGTATTATTACTGTGTTCTTCCCTGTAAATTAGTATTATTATTTGTTTTAGCCTTTAGAGTTAAGGGAACTGTGAGCACTGCAAAAAGCAAAATAAAATATAATTACAAGAAAAAACTTGAAAGGAAAATAAATAATTGATATGAAACCTCACACAAAATCAGACTTTGCGTTTATTTCTATGAGTTAATTCACCAGCAGAAAAGAGAGATCTTACTTATGTTATATATCATTGCAAAGTACTAAAAGTGCACTCTACTGTCTGCAGGGCTGATAAAAACGTCTCCACCCTTATGCACAAAACAGGGAAGATTCTTTTTATCCATTAGGAGACAACTTCAAAACAGAATGTTGGTACTTCTGTAAAGGAATGAATGTTGGCGGTAAACATGCTGGGTATTTGCTGCTTCATGCAAGTCTATTTTTAGCTGAGTGTGACTGTCACAGCTGCCTTCTGGGAAGAGCTCTAAAAGCAGAACACAAAGCTATTAACTTGTACCTTTCACACCCTCAAAATTATATACAAGGATATATACAATGTACAATGCCAAACGATCTTGTTAAGTGTGTGATCTTTTTACCATATGCTTCATGCAACCTTTTGATATTAATTCTTATTTTCCATCTAATGCATTGCTCAAAAAAGTAGCAACAGCGCAAGATAAAGTATAGACAATACAGACACAAAGTGTTTAAAAACCTACTCGTGCAGAAGGATTTCTATCCGTCTTATATTATTATATCATCGGATCATTATTATTAATGTATGTACTGATATATAAGCAGCACTTTATTGTTGTAGCTCGAGGGGAAGCTCATTTTAAGTATTTAACGTAGTGTTTGTGTGATTTAAACTGTATGTTGTAAGCTGATTGTATGTTTAGAGTGAAATATTATTCTGGAAAAGTAATGGTACTTGAAATGAAATGTGGTGAGTAAAGTGTCAAAAAAATAAAAATAAAAATGAAATACTCTAAGGAAGTAAAGTTCAGTATTGAAGTAAATGTTTTTTCCACCACTGTCATAAATTATTAACCTTTAAAAATGTGTCTATCTATGTCACAACAGCTGTGATGCCTTTTTTTTTTAACACTATCCTATCAGGTTGCCAAGAATGAATAAATCATTTGATTCCTGATTTCATGACGTACTTTCTGGCTTTGTTTGACGTTATCCCCTGCCAGCAAATGACCAGCAAACTTTGCAACTCCAGGCACTCCTCCAATATTTACATAGCACCCATTGACGGGGACAGTGCCAATGCTGCTATTCAAGGTTAACAAAACGGAAAGGAGGGGGGGGGGCTTTAACTGTGACAACAGGAGATCTGTGATAAACTTTTTTTTTCTTCGCTTTAATTTTCCTGGCATAAACCACTGAAACAATACAAGTGCTGTTGAGTGCTGTTGTGGATAAGTTACGAGGGGAAGAGCACATGGGTTGGTTGCCAACCTTTCAGCTATGTGACAGTAAGCTGGAAGCTTCAGCTGGGGCTATTATTGAGACAGATATCGCAAGACTAAATTCTGAAAGACCAGTACTGGAATTTCAAAACCCCTTTCTTTCCAAATCACATATTACTGACACAATGTGGCAGTGACTATTTTGACATGTAGTGCTTGTGTAAATGAATACAGGAAATGCACACAGAGAACGTGTGAATCTGTCAGTTTAACTGCTCAGTCACGGTGTTGAGGAAGAAGTTAAAGAAAGAAGTGAATGTCACAAACGTCATCAGTGCCCGGCATCCAGTGTGTCATTATTTTCCACCACTAGCTGCATTGCACCAGATGTGGTTGCTTAGCACATGGCACCTTAACATTTACTGGAAAGTTGAAGTTCAAACGTGTGATATTGTAGCGTGTATGTCAGCTGATCCGCATCACATTCTTCACTCTCATGCCACACGAGTCTCTAAAAATTATGAAATAAGCTTTTTAATTGTTGACTTTGGGAGAAATTGTTTCACGTTTTTGGGAAATAAGCGTTTTCGCTTTCTTGCCGAGAATTCAATGAGAATACCACACGCATGCCTGTCCGGGAAATATGTAGCTGGTTAGCGCGATGACGGGAAACACTAGGAAACAGTAAACCTGGCTCTGTCCAAAAGTAACCTCCCAACCCCTCTACAGCTTACTAATGAACACAATTCGTATTGTTTGTCTAATCGTTACAGAAAATAAAGTAAAAACAAACAGTAAAACAGCTACTGTTGTTGTTGCTACCATTGGACAGAGCTAGGCTAGCAGTTTCCCACTGTTTCCACTCTCTGCTGCTAAGCTAAGCTAAGCTAAATAGCTGATATTAATATTTACTGTGCGACCATGAGAGTGGTACCAATTTTCTCATGTAACTCTCAAGAAAGCGAATACAGAATGTTCCCCAAAAGGTTCAACTCCTCTCTTCATATATTTAACAGCGTATGAGTCATGTGCAAACAAGAGGAAAAAGTAATTAACACCCTGAAGGAAACCATCACGTGCAGCCTTACAATCTGCACCTCTTTGATCTCTGCATTTTCCGGCTGAAATAAGTATGTGAGGTCATACCACCATGATGGTACGAGCCGCATCTGGAGAATACACATTTGCCACGTCCACCTCCCTTCCCCCCAAAAATGGCCAGTGTCCAGATCATGATCAACTGCTGCCTCAAACAGTCAGATTGCATCATGGCAGATAATATGATTGATCTGATGCTGGCTGCCTATCTCGGCCCGCCTGCCGCTGCCGCCACCATCCGTTTATCAGTATCAAATGCTTGGAGACAAAGGGAGCCAGTGACATAATCGGGATCTTCAAAATGGACTTTGATTCCCACAAATCCCAGGAATAGCTGGCTGATGTCATTGGGTAGATGGTAATAAATCTGTCTACACTATAATAGCAGGTTGGCTGGGAGATGCTGTTAACTGAGAACACCTTGTTTAAATGTGCTCAAGCAAAACTACGTATAACTTACATCAGAACTGTCTGTGCACAGTGCACCATCGTGCATGTGCACAAATACAACATGCACATGCAAATGCCATTACAATAATTATCCGCCACGTTCGTGAACACATGCAAACACAGACACGTACACTTCCTCTAGAACACAGTCGTAGTAACTTGATCCCGAGCTGTGCCAGTAAGTCTGACATTTCCGGATGGATAGTGTGTAGCTACGTGCAATGTCCACACACCAGTTTTGTGGTTACGGTTCAGATAAGAGTGAGGATAGAGGTCTGTGATATGTGCCAGGCAGAGGACAGGGACATTTCAGTGGGATTTACCTGGAAGATGTCCCGTAATTCTAGAGGAGCAAGATTGCAAATTTTCCCTTAATGATAAGTTTTCCCCTCATACCCCACATTGTCTAACAGGCTTGACTCAGTCACAGATGTTTGAGCATGCTACTCAGGATGCATCAGTCACCCAGAGGGAAGCTTTGATCCAAGCTATTCCCTCAATCAGTAAATGACTCCATATGTGTGTATGACTCGGCCTTCGATGACCTTGCACGAAATGTCTTCATGGCAGACACAATGAAGTCATATCAGGGGACTATAAACTGACTACGAGTCATTAGGAACCTTGAATAGAGCCTATTGTTCCTGGTGCAGGTGTGTTCCTGTTCAGAGTTCTGCTAGAGTGAGTTACAGGAGCACTCTTTCATCTGCTCAGCAATCATCTGTTTCCTGCCTTTTTGATAGGCTCAAATAAAATCGCAGCTGCATCAATGAATATGCACTTCTTCTTCTTCTTCGTCTTCTTCTTTCACAGCACATTCATTATTTCTCTCTTGGCCTTTTCAGTGTAGACGTGAAACTCCTACACTTTAGTGTAGGTTTGTGGTTTGTGACCTCTGCAAACATCAACTCAGTGACCCCTGAGAGGCCTAACAGAGGGAGTTCCAGTCTCCATGACTCCTCCTGCATATTTCAGATATGTATTCTGATTGCACGCTTCACATGCAGGAGCTCAATGGGATCTTTTTTTTTTTTTTTTACTCCGACCATTAAATGCAGCAGGTTTTCATTTTCTTCCCAAGGCATTAATCACAATAATAATAATGGTAATAAAGTGCTGCAGTAAGCTTGTCCTGAATCAGAAAGGAGCACCGCAGGCGTCTCTCTCTATATATCCAAGGAATTTCCTTTTGTCCCCTTGTAGCTGGGCACTCCCTGTAGACAGGAAATTCTTCTGGAGGTGTTCCAAACCACGACCCTGCTATTCCGTCTTTTTCCCGGTTGTTAGCCAGAAATCTTGGAATTGTTGTACAGTCTGTACCACCCTTACGACCTGTATGTAAACAAACAATCTGCCTGTTCCAGAAATCTCTCCAGCTTATACAGCTTCCAGCAGTTCCCATCTGAGATTCCTGCAATGTTCTCGTGCCTGTAATTATTAAGCTGCAATCAACATGAGATAGTACAACATGACGCTCCATTAAGGCATGAGATAAATCGTAACAACCCAACGGAGAAAAAAAAAGTGCTTCTTTTCACACCGCATTAGAACAACTACAGTTTCCCAGAATGAGAGCCACCCACAGTTCAATGAATGTGCAGAAAAATCCCACAATACCATTTTCCCGCTGGGACAAACAACCTTCTGTCTTGTTCACACAGTTATTCTGAAGGCCCTGCATCAGCAAGTTCACTACCAAAAATATTGTACACATGGAAAAGAAAAAAAGAAAAAAAAAGTTGATTCTTCTTTTCCAGTAAATCTAATTGATGTGGCACTCAGACAGCGTCTATCTCACAACTCGATTCTTATTCAGTCAAATCCAATACCTTGAACTGATTACATTCAGGAACAAATACTTAGATTTAAAGTTAAGGTGGCTGCATCACTTCTCAGTTGTAATCCAAGAATGCCAGTAACTGCAGTCAGTTTACCGTCTCTCTGTTGGATCATTAAAGTACCTTTTATTACCGACACATGAGTGTTTATTGTTTATGGCTGGATCATAAATCCCAACATACTCCTGTTTCTGTCAAGCACTGAACCTAGAACCTGTTTGTTTACCCTTTATTTGTTTCTTTCCAACACGTATTTAGGTCACTATGTCACCTGCAAACTGGACCCCCAGATAACCATTTTATCAGGATGAACTGCAGCAGTTATGGAAAGTACCCTTGGCTAAGAGCTTTTAGGAAAATTGTGAAGACAGATTATGTATGTCTCATTTCAAACACAGTCCTAAAGTTCACTAAAAAGTGAACGTGCAAACAGCCGCACCATTTTAATGTTTAGATATTATTATATTATTATAGATTCTCTTCTGCTCCAGTTAGTTTTAATTCGATCTTTTGCAGGATTTTGTATTGTGGGCAATTTTCTTTCACAAATGCATGTTTGTGGGGAAATACTCCCAAAAAATACTGAATCCGTAAATCATATATTCCATATCCCGGCAGTTTTTTACTCTCTGCACACAAAAGGAGACAAACTTTTTACTGCTTTTCACTATCACCGCTCTCAACAAACACTAATACTATAAAGCAACTGCATTTTTATATGAGTGTGTCAGAGAGAGTGTGTGTGTGTGTGAGAGAGAGAGATATAAGTAGAGAGATAGTGGAAGGAGGTGGGTGGGGGGAAGACTTTGTAGTGGTTGTTTTATAACTCCCTTTCTCAGAAATCCTGCCCTGAGGATAAATGCAGCGTCCCTCAGCAGAGCACAAGATTCCTGAAGTGATCTGAGCAGGATTTATTCTTCCGGTAAAGCAACAATACATGTCAACACAGCACCTGAAGTGTATATGCACCTTAAACGCAGTATCTCGAAAGATTTTTGAGCATGAGCACCTGGCTCCAGCCTGTCTGTGTGCGATGTTTTTTTTTTTCTATTTTTGCATAAACAGGATGGAAGTGTTACAGGAGGTCTGATGGAATGCTGCCTTCCGTAGCTCTTATTTCTGTTTTTGTCAAAGAACAGTGATGATTTCAATGATTGACGGCTTGCTTCAAAGAATGTCGCAAAACTGAATACCAAGAAACCTGTTGAAGATAATTCTATCCAGCTGTGAGCTGGTTAGCGAGAAAATGCCCACCAGGCTGTGTTGCATTTATGTCTGCACGCCTGTCTGTGTGTAACATTCTTCTGCCTGCATGAGCCTGTACGAGAAAGGGCCCTTCTCATGCCAGTTGAGGTCAGGTCCGGACACCGTGGGGTGCACCCTTCTCCCACCGCGGTGGGCTGAGAGGCAGGGGGAGGCCTCCAGCGCTTCTGGGAAACAGTCTGGGCCTAATTGAAGCCCGACTGGTCTCACATGTCTCCACTTACTGGAGGAGACGGAGGATCCCGCTGCCTGGCCTATGAGAGCTGCTGTAGATCCAGGCCTTTCCCACTTCATCAGCATAACCACAGAGAAGTGAATTCAGCAAGCGGGGCCTGACATGACAGCATGACTGAGTGGTGTGGTCTGCTGTGTTTCAGTGCAGTGAGGTCAGGTAGTGAGCTGTGTCACTTCATATTGTGTGTTTTTCAGGAGAATATTTGACCTTGATAAAGCAGTCTGGGTACAGATTGTTCTAAGGACCTCCTGTGCAGTACGTGCACCCTGCTCTATTGTTCCCTCTTAATTCATTTTGAGTGAGGAGTGATGAAACCTCCCCTCCTACTGTACGGCGTATCACGTTCCCCCTTCTCACACACACACACATAAACCTCAACCTCACAGAAAAGATGTACGAGCACATCCACGCTGCAGCGAGAAATACGGGCAGTGAAGAACAGTGCAAACAAAGTGAAAAACAAAGACTTCCCTGCCGCTGCTGCTGCTGCTGCTGCACCACCACCACACATTCTCAAACTTTTTTTCTTCTCTTGCTGTGGCAATGTGCCTCTCATTTCCCATCAGTCAGGGTCACCTCCTTGGCCCTGCTCTGTAATTCTCAAAAACGTCATTATCATCCTGTTTTACAGGACTGATGCAAAATGTTGTTTGACTGCAGTTGTGCAAAGAAAAAAATGATTACGGGCAATTTAACCGTCCTCTTTTCCCCTTGAACAAAGCTCTGTTCATATAATATTAGAACGCATAGATGCAAAGCAGGAATCTTGTTTTGCAAACGTCTTGCTATTATGTATTTTCAGTGCACATCTGGAACAAGTTGTTTCATAAATTGTACCCATGTTCCCCCAAACAAACTGCTGCAGGCTATGTCCCAGGAGAAATATCATAGAAATAAGCATGTATTCATTTAGCCTTGAATTTCAGTATAATTTGGTTTAGGGAGAAAAAACACAAACAGATTTGAATCTTTCTTAGATTAAAAGGCTTTTCAAAGTAATTCTCCCTGATGTTTTTTGCCTGTTGCTGCTCAGATAAACACATCTCAACCTGATTACATTATACAGAAGCCTTTAATCCCTAAAAACAGAACTTTTCTAGGTCTTACTTTATCTACTAGCTGCTCAGCATGAAGTTAGATCGAGCAGTGCTCAAAAACAGCATTCAAGTCAAAACACAGGAGGCTTTTTTGGCAACGCAATTCCATTCCTCATCCATACAGTAATATTGAAACAAGGGTTGCGTATAAATCAGGGAGGTATTTACTCCTTTCCATGGTAGTACTGCAGGATGAGTCACAAATCTGAACAAGGTGAAATTTAGGTTATTTTCGTTTGTAACTCCTAATATGAGTGAAGCTCAGCAGGCATTAACAGAAACCCAAAGATGCGCACACACTCTGTATTTTAGTCTTCATGCTGATAACTACAAACGTGCCCCTGCTGTTTCCTGCATGCCCGTTCCATTGAGAAAAAGTCATTTCTATTGATTGCTTTTCCAGGCATCATTTAATATGATACATATTCACTTGTAAATATCGACCTTTCCCTGCTGCCCCGACGTTTGTGCCATAAATACTTTAAAAGCAAGCTTGTGAAAAGATATGAAATGTTATGAAGCTGTAAATAAAGTCTGGATTTAAACAGTAACGGGAGGGTTTTTTTTTATAGAGGGTAACTGTGGTTGGAGTAATGAAAACTTGGAAAGTTGTGTGCTTAAAAAGGGAATGATTCAATTTCAAGGCTACCCTCAAGTGGAAGCAGTATTCTGGACATACAGCAGGTTGGCCTAACTTAACCCATAATTTAATTAGTGCTTGATTTGGCAAGGCTGTAATTCAGCTGAAATTAATCAGCAACATCAAATGCTTGTTTAACTTCCTCGCTCGGAGCAGTGTGCTTCACCAGTCCTTCTCACATGCTGCCACCTGCTGGCTTTGTTTTACTACTGTAACGTGCGCTTGTGTAAAAAGATATTCACAGCCATTATTGTGACAGGATCGGCTTTATTTCAGCTTGATTAAATGGTAATGATAGAAACCTCAAATCAAACATTATTGAACTGAATAACAAAAGAAAATGGCACAACTAATAAGAAACAAAAAAAAAATGAAGACAAAATACCCACTATACATTTAAGTATGTACAACTTTGATAAATAAACCAATACTGTCTAGAATTCGGATTGTTTTGCATTTTCCCTAGCATTAGTGAGCAGAGAGGAAGAGAACCAGGAAACTGAACAGGCAGGGAGTTTGGATAATGTCCAGCAGGCACAGATGAATAGAAGACTGTAGACAAGAGTAGAAAAGACAACCGCTTGATGCACAACTCGGACTGCGTTTGCAAAACTGTACCTCAACACAGTTTTTGCTATTTGACAACATGTCACTGCCTCAGCGGGACCAATCAGCCGTCCTGCCCCTCCATCTTTTGCTTCACCGCAGTACATTCCTCATACACTAGTAGCTTTGTTTCACATCACACTTTGGATCCTGAGACGCGGGACAACCCATTCTTTTCCAGGTATAGCTTTGATGAACCACACATTTATTTGTGCCACTTTAAAGCCTCTATAACAATATGTCATATATTATGTCTTATACATAAACAACCTGAAGCACACAGTATTGTACAATGATAAAAGGAGGATGGTCTGACGACTGAAAATGACTTTTTGTTTTACCGTTTAAGAGGTAACCCTTTACAAAGACAAAATGTTAAAGTCAGGAAATAAAGATTAAATGTTATTTGACTGGGAAAAGAAATCTCTGTGAATTACTGTCGCTAACCAGCAGCTTGTCTCATCACATTTCATCTAGAGCGCCAGGCACTGTGCAGCAGTAAAAGTAGCTAACAGTTAAATTGCTTTTTGTATGATACAGCAATAGAAAGTGGTTTGTGGTGGTGAGAGCAAAGAGAAAAACGAATGGGAAGAGAAAATTGAAAAAAAAAAGAAAAAAGGAGGCCACCAGATCTAATTTTCAGACAACTTGGGAGCTCAAAAACAAGCCCAGGGTGATAAAACACACGTCCCTTTACGAAGACGCCAATCTCCAGGATGCATCTCCGGGACCTTCAGGAAATGAACAGTGAGACCCTGTCCAGACAAGCAGACACCCTCATGTGCAGCAGTACGGCTACCCAAGCTGCAGCTTCACATTTACAAAGAAAAAAAAAACAGTTCAGTCTGGGGCCCAGATGAGGCTTTCATTCCTCACATGGCTGTCATGCTGTGAACGAGATCCACGTTGTTGTCGACGTGGATGATTCAGAACATCGTAACAATCTCCTGAGTGGCAACTTTTCTTTTTTTTTTTTCTAAACCAAAGTTTTCTTTTTTCTATAAAATTACTAACAGTTGGCAAGTTAGACCCTCACACCCACCCACCCCTGCAGTTTTTTTTTTCCTCTACAAAAGCAAATAAACAAAACAAAACAAAACAAAAAAAAGACTTGAGGAAACGACAGTAGAAGCTGTAAAAAAATAGACACAAATTGCCCGAACATATTAAAGCACATCAGAAAAGATCTTCACTTTTCTTTCAGAACATTTTGGTTGAGTTTAAACAATGTGTGCTACAGGGGGTGCATGAGTGTATGCATGTTGTATATGGGAATTGTGTTTTTTAATTTTTTTTTTATTTAAAGCATCTTCAGAGGGAATTTTGCCGAGTTACACACAGCAAGATTTCCCGTTCGGCCTCATAGACAGAGAGCACATACAAAGCTGAGAGAGAAAGAGAGACATTCAGACAGGAGGTTAGAGGAGGCTTTGACCCTGACTCTTATCTAGAAATCCCAGCATGCTTCCTGTTTTTTCTGGCCTGTAGAGTCCCAAAGCCAGAGCTAGTATGTATTCTAGAGAAATCCCCTGGAGAGATCTGAAGCAGACCTCAACTGTGGCCTCTGCACCGGCCCAGGCGGGGCAAGCAGATACCCCAGACCCCCCCACCCCCCCACTGCTCTGTCAAGTGCAACGTCGGTAGCGAAGAGCAGCTCTACTGCCTCTTCATGGACGACACCTTCTTCTTCCTGGTTGCCAGCATCTCGTAAAAGGGGTCCCTGCTGATGGCGGCTCTGTGGGAACAGGCGCAGGGGGAAAATGTCAGTGAAAGAAGGATAATGGCATAAATGCGCCGTTTTGCTGCAATCACACGGCATGGTGCATGGTACATTTGCATGTAAGTGGGGCTCATTTTTCCATTTTTCTTTCAAACACTTGTGTGTACGTGATGAAAGTCAAATTGTAAAAGACTGCAAAAATAACATTTGCAACGCCGACCATGAGGTTTAACTATTTCATGTTATTTTGAGAGGCTATGCGCATAGTATGACTTAATCTGAGAATATTATCTCTGATCTGATCATAGAAAAAGACGGAGAATCAGCACGTTTAGTAATCCACTGATCTCTACATCCATCGATACATAGTGTGCGGTACTTAACATGGAGCCTTTTTTCCAAAATATAAACAAAGGAATAAAAGAGCGCAGCCACTGACGGCATGAAACTTACAGTTTACATTCCCCAGATAAAGAACATTTGAAAAGACCTGACCTACAGCGGTGAGCCTCACATCATACAGATATGATAGTGTGTCATAATACGCCTTTAAGAAGTGAGGGAATAAACATTTACTTGATGCTGTTCATCCATTCGTCCTTTTCCTCAGCAGTGGGTGCAGAGATACGGTAGAAGGTGTGGTTGCCCTCCACGACGCGACCGTCAGCCTCGGTCTTACACGCTTTGATCACCTGGTCTTTGTTGTCAGGAATGAAAAGTTCAAAGCAGTTCTGCAGAAGTGAAGTAGATGGAGGTTAGATACAAAACACTTGTTTAAAAACTGTATTTATTAAAAACACTATACACTTTAGGCGCTGTGCTGTTCCACATGTGTACACCGTCATCTTTTAAATCTAGTTAATCCTCAAATGTCAAAGCTGTGGATCTAATGAAATAATCCAAGTCAATTTTCTAAGTGGACAGCACTGGAAAGAGTCCTAAAATGTAGTTTGTCGGGTGTAATCATAGAATGAACCAGCAGAGGGAGCTGTACTTACAGGCTTCTTATCCTCCACCTCCTTGATGCTCAGGTTCTCCAGTGGGATGATTCCTCTTGGCTCTTTGTCCTGGACAAGTGCAGAAAATGTAAATGACAGAGCGCTGCGCAGGAGGTCTTCTTCACTGCGAGAAACTTAAGCTGTACTCACTGTGGTGTACTCAAAGTAGTACAGACAGTTGTCTGTGAGGATGAACCACCTCCTCTTCCAGGTTTTAACTCGTCCCCCTGTGGAGCAAAACAGCCAGCGTCAGACAGGCTCAGCAAGGGCGAGAAGGGGAGAGAGAGACGAGCGCCGAGTGGAGCAGCAGACAGGCAGACAGATGTATGGGCAGACAGACAGATGACGGCTCCAGAGGACTCCTTTTACCCAGAAGACCCCGCTAATCACCCTGATCCACCATCGCACCATGCGCTCACCATCACCACAGTTGCATAGCCTTCATCTTTCTGGTTTGAACTTTATGAACATTATTTTTACTTGTTGATTTCAGGACTTTCAGCTATTTTCACACCTCACTGAACTTAATCAACTACCACCCAAATGAAGTTACTCGAGGACAGTCATAAACGTGGAAAGCACTCTAATGACTCTGAAGTAAACAGTGACTGAGGATTAAGTTCTCACTCACACCCAGTGGGGGCTCTCTGGTTAACTCTGCGTTCACTCATCTGTTGCTGATCTCTGACCTCCTTTTGTCACCCATACTTCCTGTGAGGGGAAACCTGATCACAGTAGCAGATGGCAGTCTTGCTATGGGAGGATGGGATGCCAACAAACTGAGGGGGCAGGAAGCGCAGTGCCTAGAGCTATGCGTGGCCTCTATACAGGCATCTCAGACTTGAATTTCCTGTGTTGGCTTCGTTAAGTACCTTTTCGGTCGTATCTGAGCAGTGTCCAGTGAGTGGGGGGGGGGCTTTCTTTCTAAACATGACATAAAGACTTAAGCCTTGTCTAGACTTTGCTATCCCACCACCGATGTTAGTAAAAAGCTGCATGGTGAAACCCATGTACCAGGATAGAGGAGGCTTTGAAGATGTTACAGACATGTAGAACACACTTGTAAATTTCATATAACAGCATTGGCACTGTATATGATCTCCCATCATATCACACCATGATAGGTCAAACACGTCAGTCTATGCTTGTTATCATCTACAGACGCCATCGACACGCCTCACTCGACAGGAAGAGATGGAGAGCCCCTCGCCACATCTTGACTCGTCAGCGTGTTTGCGACAAAAAAAAAAGAGAAAAAAAAGCAGACAAACAGAAAACACAGACGCGATGGCAGAATCACACGGCTGACAGCCAGAGACTTGATTGGGTTGGGCTGAAGGGGTTGTGACTGGTTTTCATGGTCATGTCAGATCCTGTCACGCCAAGAAAGACAGAGATATGACCTCCTCCTTGTGCAAGAATGTCTGGGACGAGGCGGGACGTCCCAGAAGATTGTTGCAGATTGGTGCGCGGATGGTGCTGGGCCGGAGTGGAGCTGAGTGGAGGGAGGCACCCATGCAAGACGGGACTGTGGGAGGCTGGGCAAGTAGAGGTCAAGAGGGAACAGGTTTGTCTGTAAGTCATGTCCAGTTGTTATGACTCCTTTGGAAATTTGAATTAAAGCTATATTTATATGTGGGCTCTTATTTTGTAATTAATAGGAAACACAGTCTAACTACTGACCATGTGCACTTAAGTATATATTAAGCAAGCATGAATCATTTGAACCATGCCTGAATCCCTTTAAGCACACTCTTCTGCCCACGCTTCTCTCCCACAGTTTGGTCCAGTCCAGTCCAGCACCACACGGGGCCGCAGCCACACTGTTACCCTTCAGATCCATTTACAGCATAAGATAAAGAGAGGAGAGCCACATTGTTCAAAAGGTGCAGTATTCCCCTTTCCATGCAACCAGAGTGCAAAAAAACAAACAAACAAAAAAACAATTAGCCAATGGGTAAAATGAGTTCATGATCAATTTAAGTCAAGGAAAAGTCCTTTGTTGTTCTTGATGTATGGAAGAAAGGGATAATGCAGCTTCCAAAATAAACAGAGATCAAAGAGAGTGACCACCACAGCAAACAGAGAAAAGAGGGTCAAACTGCTCAGTAGAGTGGTCACGAAGCATCAGCTCCCCGAGCCGAGCCCGCGGGACGGCAAATTGAAGCCCGCAAACCACCCACAGAGATAAAAGAGTGTGGACAAGCCACTGGCTCAATGAGAGACTGAACAGACAAACATCTGAAGTTCAAATGAGTCAATGGAGAGACAAAAAATTTAAATCTATAAAACTACAGACAAAAAAAAAAAATTAAAATTAAAAACCCTGTGTGAACGTATAAAAATGAGGAAGAGAACAAAAAGCATGGCGGACCACCAAAAGCACCTGAGAGCTGAGAGATGGACTAGCATTTGGGAAGAGCAGATGTACATACCTCCTGAGGAAAGACAACAGCCAAAATCATGGGAACAAACAAACAAACGAAGAGGAAAAGAAAACAAAAAAAATCAAATTAAATGATAAGGAATTATTGCACCACAGTCCTGTTAATCTGCTTCCAGGGAGGCGTTGATGCACTGCTTTACAGCTTTTGTTTTTCATTTCAGGAGATTTTCTAATGAGGGTCAACAGATTTCACACGTCTGCTGTTCGTATAGCAGTCCACAAGGGGGAGATCTACTGTAAAGCATTACATTAAAATATCGCCTCCACATTCTGTTACATCCAGTAATTTACCTTCCACCTGGATTGTTTTACTCAAATCTGCCAATTCAGAGTAATTGGAGAGAGAGAGAGAGGAATTCCTTTACTCCCTTGGTGTAATCGGTTGCAAAGATTCACAGTGTAAAGATTCAATTTCACTTACGTACATTCATGCTTTTTTTTTATTTTACTTTTTTATTAAATTCATTGTGAATCTGTACAACAGAAAGAGACCTCAGAGGAAACAGGATGAAGAGCTCAGGTGGTCCGGGTTTCTGTGCTACTCTGCTCGTTTGTGACCAGTAAAAGTACCAGCTGACATCCTGTGGAACACTTGTTATGATACAGATGTGTGTGTGTGCATGTGTTCAAAGTCATAAATTAGCAAAAAGGTCAAGACAAGACACCCTTTATTTTTTATAAAGTTCTCAGGCCTGCTCGGAGTTTTCATAATGGTATTAACTTTAAAATCTCCAATAAGATTTTCCCAGAGGATCAAAAAAAAAAAAAACATTGATCAAGACATGAAATACCATCTAAAATCAAACATTTCTAAATTTTATGTACGTACAGTATGTGTTTTATAGCTGGTAACTTGATTTACCAGCTATAAAACTCCATATTAGTGCATGTCAGTGTATGAATATGACCTGTCTTCAATAATTTAAAAAGGCCTCTACGTATGGTGGTCTGATCTCAAGACCACATTCATAATACATTAAAGCAGGCAGAGATGTCTTCAGATGTCTCGGGGTCGAGTGTGTATGCAGCTATGGAGAAATGCTCACACACACTCACACATGTATATACTGTACACACACAGGTTATAAACCTTGGGAAGGGGGGTTATCACTTATCGGCCTTGTACCGCGATAAACACATAACATGAAATCTATCAGCACCGCCACGCTGATGAGAGTCCATGTGCCCAAATCTAAAACTGTGTGCGTGTATTTACAGTGTCACTCACCCAGTTTTAGCAGCCAGCCTTCTCTGTCTGGGTTGAAGAAAGTGTGTGTGAGGTCGTTGCCGTCATCCTCTGGGATTTTGAAAGGCTCGTTCTTGATGCTCTCGTACAGATTCTACAGCAAAGACAGTTAACCGTGAATACAGAGCCTGCTGGACACAGAGGAAGAATCACTCACGACGAGTTTTAAAGCCGCACTGACCCTGAGCAGGTCTTCAGGTAAGTCTCCTCCATCGTTGATCCCTCTGTTCATGGAGATGAATCGCTCCACGGTAGGCTTGTCCTTCACATTCGGGTTGTGAAGGCTGGTGTTTAGCATGATGATGGCAAATGACAGGATGTAACAGGTGTCTGTAACACACACGAGTGATAACACCATAAGAGAGGAAGGAGCTTAATGAGATGGCACAAAACTCTCTTGCTGTTTACCATAAAGCGTGTGTTTAATGTAGTATTTAAACATAAATCTAAATTAGCTGAGCTGAAAGGACTGCACTTAAGGGACCGCCGTCAGAGAGGAACAGATAGGCGAAGCTTCGTTAGCGAGTAGAGTGGGTGGGAGTGAAAGGCTGCGCGTGGGCAGCTAAGTATGCATGTGTGTTTCAGGACGTGCCCTCTAATGTGCGTGTGTTCATCGTGGCCAGCACACGGCTGACGCGGCAGCACTTTATCTGGCCCGTTAGGCTGTTGAGAAGTCCCATGCATTATTCACATCCATCTGCATCTATGTTAGAGGCAATCGCCTGTCTGCTATGGGCATTATTTCCCAAAAGCCAGACAAGTCTTTCGTGACACTGTTGACCTCAGCAGACTTTGTGTCTGCTAAATAAAGCAGTTAGATACGAGGTCCACTGACATGCTATTAGATCTCAGTGTAAGATGGAAAATTAAGTAATTCAGAAAGACAAAAGTTTATTCCTTTAAAAATTAAAAATGAGTTATTATTGTTCTGATTAGGAATTTAAATTGAGTTTTTGTTCTTTGTTTCACTGATATCTGGCTTTGCTGTATGGCATGATGGTGCTACCTGTGGACTGGAAAACGCCTGGGTTGCATTGGCAGTAGCGCTGAGCGAAGGCCTCCATCATGCGGTCGATCTTCTGAGCTTCTCCCGGTAACCGAAAACTCCACAGGAACTGTCTGTTAGGGGGACACAGATCAGTTGTCAAGCAACAAACTCATAAAAACTCAAGACTCTAAAACTAAAGAGCTCCTTTGAAAAGGCACAAGACTGAAATTAACAGCTGCATCTTTATATTATGAGGATCTAGTCAAGAGTTTGAGTATGTAGCAAACCTGAGGATGCATGTTCCAAGAGATATGCGGTCTTACCTTAGGGCCTGAACCAGGTTGAGGTCTGTGAACTCATGAAGCTCCACGAAGGCATGGAGGACTTGGATATTGAATTCATCTCTACAGAAGACAAAATAAAATGACAGAAGTGTTTTCTTACTGGTAAGTTCTACTCTGCATAACAAAGACAAATTAAATATACTTTTTGGGCTGCAGTTAACTACTTATTTTAATTTTCTTTGAATGGAAAGAAGTGTTTTTGAAACGAATTCCTAGTTTGGTCAAAAACCCAAAAGATATTTGATTTCTTATTACATAAGACAAAGAAAAGCAGCAAACCCTTCCTATGACAGGCTGGAACCAGGAAATGTTTGGCATATTTGCTTGAAAATTATTCCACTGGTACTCCTTACAATTCAGCGGAGCTCTCCTATAACATCGGATGTACAAGGGATTTAATTAAAAATCAATTCCAAAGAACCAGAGATACGATCTCCTTTATTACATGCAAGTCAAAACCTGGCACCTTCATGACCAACAATGCAGCTCAACTGCAAATCGTTTTCGGTACTGATCTAAAAAAAAAAAATAAAAATCAGTACCTACAATCAAATCTAAAAATTGAAAGTTTTAGGCAAAGACTAAACTATGCTTATAAACTAAAGGTTGGCTCATTGCAGCTGAAGAGTAGACCCCATCAGAAACATGTCTCCTCGGGGTGGGATACACTGCATACTGCCACCTTCCTCCTCTCGCTTATTCATCATCTAATCTTGATCATGACATCATTCGCGACCTTCATGCCCTTCAGAGTAAATGATCTGCCCTGTGGGCTCATGGGAAGCCTCTATGGGAGCTCTCATGGACTGAGTCATATCCAGTCCCAGTGGACGAGTGACCAATCGTATCCAGAGGTCCCCACGCTGCTTCGGCCCCTCCTTCCAGAATCAGAAACATTTGGAGAGCTTGATAACAATCACACGGAGAGCATTCATCAACAGCCTGGTTCGATCTCCAGACCACACCCTAACTGTAACACTGTCTGCCCTATAGTTCTTGAACATGCATACCATACATCAGGCCCATTACCACTTCCTGTATTATTTGTTCACTTTCACAGTGATGGTCTGAAGGATGGCTCAAACATTCCCGGAGTTGTGAGTCTCTCGATTACGTTACTTATGAATGAGTAAGATAATCAAACACAGATGGAGGCTGTTGAGTAACGGACATCATCTCGAGAGGATGATCTAAATGTGGGAGCAATAAACTGTGTTTGGGAATAGATGGGCGTGTGCCGGACCAAGAGGAAACACAGCAAGACGGAAAATATGCTATTGCTATTTGATGTATTTATCAACCACATGGATGGATGGATGGGTGCTAGAAAGCATGAGAAAGAAAACGCTTAGACAGAAGAAAAAGCAATGAGTCAAGTCTTCATCCTGACCTCTCCCCGAGGTAATCTCCAATGGCTGTTTTGTTGAGGCCCTCGCCCTTGTAGAGGAATTGAGCAATATCATCGCTGGTATTCTTCAGCAAGTCATTCTCAATCAGGAACTGGATCCCCTAAGAAAGACACAGGGCCCCGGGTTACACCCACGTTGGACAAATCACATTTCTGAACGATCTCAACAGTTACTTCCACTTACCTTTTTGGGGTCCATGTTGAATTTCTTTCGGCCCATGGCCACCTGTTTATTCCTCTGCATATTTTTCCTGGAACATCAGAGCATGGGCTGTTGTTAGTTGTCAGAAAATGGTTTAAAAAAATGCCACTCACCATTTCCCAAACTAGATAATGCCTACAAATTGTCTGTTTAATCCGAAATATAAATAAATATACTGAATTCACTATCACAGATGACTATGGAAACCAGAAAACATTTATCTTTGAGAAGCTAGAATGATTCATTCTTGCTTGATAACAACTTAATCATCACTCTATCGTGTAAACATTTAAATTTTTGACTCATAAAGTCACACCACACACGAATCCAACAAAAAAACGTACGTGCAAATGTATTCACTTAATTTCCTGAAAGTATCTTTCCCATTGACATTTTCCATTTGTTTGGCAGGGGTCAGCCTTTCCTCCCCCTCAACTGTCATGACAAAGTGTTGATGAAGCGTTTAACATCATGCATATGGGAATGTCTCATTTCTCAGGCCTTGAGTTATTCAGGGGTCAAAGTGCGCTCCAAGTGTCCGCCATTACCATGGTTACATCTCCATCCCCAGCCGGTGAGAGGTCACCACTTCTTCCCACTGATTCACTCACACCAGCATTCCTTCGGCTTTTGTCTGGCCAAAGTCCGACACTCAACTGAACAGTAGCTCTGCGCGGAACACAGCGCAGCCTTTCTTGGACTTTTTTTCAACAAATGGATCTCAGGAAACTTTGATCACAAGAAGGTGCTGTAACCCTTAATGGGTTTCAGATCCAGGAGTGCTTCAGGACTATTTGGTAGCTGATGGGATCCCTATTCACTTGAGTAGACCAAACCTGAGCGCTCTCTCCCTTGGGACCCTTCTATTGTCTGCTTCTGGACATACACTCACTGCATTATTCAATGAGGCCTCCCATCATGGGGGCGTGCCTGATAAAACATTTAAACTGCCTTAAAAGCAAGGCCAATTTGGGGGCGTGTGTGTGGTGTGATGGGATGGGTCCAGCTTCGCCATCAAACATGAATAATTGACAGCTTCATTTGCTAAGTTAATAGAACGCAAGTGGCAAGTCAATTTAGGCAAAAACAGCGAGGGTGTTGGGGTAGGTCAAGTCAGGTCCCTTTTTCTTACCTCTCCTCAGTGGAACCCAGGTTCTCGATCTCACTTGTCACTTCTGCTATCTCATCCTTCAGCCGCTGCAGAAAGGATAGAAATGTTCACGTTAATGAGGAAGGGTGTGCCCAACACAAACAACATGCAAAGCATTTGTGTAGAAACACTCGAGGGCTGTATTAAACAGTGCTGAGGGAAAAGCACAGTCTGAATCACCTCTGTTTAGTCTGTAAGCCAGGTGGCCTTTTATCACGTACAGTAAATACTTGCATCAGAGCCATCAGCTCAACAAAGAGAGACACAATCGACTCTCCTCTGTTCTCTTTCACTAAAAACTGATAATAACCTTTTATAATCAGCAAATTTGTTTTTGTGTGTGTGTCCTGCCTAAACAATCCTCTGATTCTCAATGTGATTAGGCGGAGAACAGTCGGGGATAACCTCAATACAAATGGAGTAAGAAAGAGTCAAAGTAGATTATATTTTGTGTGCCGTTTTAGTGATTAATGGCCTTTGAGGCAGATTTAGTCGATCGAGCCAGGCCTGCTGGTGCCAGACTGGCGCAGTAAGGGCACTGCAGAGGGAAGAGGATGGAGAGGGTGATGTCAGCTTGATGAAAGTGTGGAATAATAGACTGTAGTCCTGTACACAGTCAGAAGGGCCTCACCACTTTAAGTAAAGGTTGCAATCATGGCGTCTGTTCATTCATATCCAGCTGTAGTGTTACTGTATCGTTTTTTTATGGCAAATACCATCTCACCATAAGCCTCGCCACAAAGGGAACATCTGTCTTTTCAAGGCCTGCGCAATCACAACACATTCCTCACATGCTTGCCTCCACAAACAAAGGCTGTGCTCATACAGGAAAAAGTGGGTTGATTGTCGTGTGTAGGTTGGAGAGGGGACCAGCAGAGGAGGGTGTGGGAGGAGGGAGAGGGGTCAGTGTGCAGACCACAGAGGAGGTGAGGAGGAGAGAAGAGCATGGGGGCAAGCAGGAGTGGATAGACATGGGGGGGAGGGGCAGCAATGGCGGCCCAGGCTCATAAAAGAGAGGTTGTTGGATCACGCCTCCGATGTTTGTCTGTCAGGGCTGGCGGAAGTTGCCCACTGGGACATCTTGAGGGCAACTCTCTGTCAGGGCGTGATGGTCTGTCACCCCTGTGTGTCGTTTGCTTGCGGAGCTGGTTACTGAGTGACAGATCTGACCTGAGCAGCCAGGGTTGATTATCAGCTGTGCTCTAGGGTCAAGGCAACAGCCCAGAAAATTATCATGGGACATGAATCAAACAAACCACTTTAGGGAAATTCAGCTGAGCTGATTTGAATCTGTGCAAATCAGAGAGTACATGAGGGATATTCAACTGGCCGCATGAGCTCATTCCTCATAAGAGCATAATCCTGTTTTATCTGTATGCGGGACCATTTGCTTGTCTTGTTTTTATATCTACGTGACATTAAACTGCGCATTTTAATAAAAAACACCCAATTAGATGACTTGTGTCCATAAATGGCGGTCTACAGAGTAAACGGTTAACCAATAAATAAAAATGGTTTGCTAAGGAAGAGAGCACTTGGCAGGAAATTCCTCGCATTCCACTTAGGGTCAAATGTTTTAAGGTCTCCTTGGAGAAGAGAAATGTGTACAACTGGATAGACGGTAAAGGTTTCATCAAAAAGCTGAGGAGTTGCAGTTGTGGACGTGAGCCATATGCCTGACCCTCCTGCCTGTTGAGCATCTAAATCTCAAGCCTGTTCATTTTAAAGGGTGGATCACTTCAATATTTCATCATGATTATGAAGTTGAACTGGATCTAAAGCAGCATAGTTACATTAAAGCTTTTACAGCCAAAGTCACAGCACCCAAAAATGTGATGCAGAAGACTTACTCCAAAAGAAGTGAGAAGTATAGTAAATGCTAAAGCTGGACATTTTCTGCAGTCACACATAGTACGTGTCTGTTTTTGTATACTGTACATATGAAAATTACAACAGTCTGCATATCCCCTTTCCAGTATTACCTGAATGTCCTCCAGCAGCTCTTGCTTGCGCCGGCGGATATTCTCTAGCTCCTGCTGCTCCTCTGGAGTGAGGTCGTCCGGCACTGGGGAGAGATGCGAGAGAGAATGAAGAGTTAGGACAGAGGTGTCCAACATATAATGCACCTTTGTCATTTTCTATGCAGATTTATCCCCTGAGGTTTCTCTCTGTGCACAAAAATAACATCACACTATAATTTTCCTCCTTATCAGAAAGTGATAGAATGCCACAGCGAGACAAGTAGAGTACGCCGTAAAAAACATTCAGTGACAACCATGAGCTGATAGCAGGAAAGGGGGACGGATCAGACAGTAAAACACCCTCGCCAATAGAAAAATTAAGCGCACCTTGAAGTGGATCTAACTCTTGTGTGTAATGTGCCTGACTAAATGAAACGGCTCAGGTCAGGCCGAGGAGCATCGGTGCCAGATTGGCACAAATGTGACAGGTCTCAAAGCGCTGGCAGTCCGCCTGTCACTCACACTATAGGCTGTTATAATTAGTCTGTGCCAAGGACTAAGCGAGCAGTGTGTCCTGAATGATTGTGTTTGTGTGGCTGCGTGTGCCCAATCCCTACCTGCACTCCAAGCATAAAAAAGGGACACCACGAGTATCAGCACTCTAATAATAACAGCAGTTCAAGAACAATCCTAGTTTCACCGAGCTGGAAGAATTTTCGCTACAGTCCGTTTTTATTTCAGTCTCTGTTTGAAGGCCAAGTTATTTTTGCATTAGAACTATTTGTTATTTACCTAACTGGTAAGTTCATTTTGAAAGGATGCAGATTTGGTCCTTTCCCATGATCGCAAACACTTGTTTACACTTGCTGAAGAAATAAATGCGTGATCCAACTTGCAACAACAAAGATTAGTGAATTTAAAACAATGTTGTTCTCAGGGTAGGTACTCAAAAAAATAATAATAGTACCTTTCTGCTTTTATTATATAATACAGCAGGTCAAACAATAATAATGTGTGTGAATGACCTCAGTACATTTCTTCTGTTATTTCTGTATTTTGAAAATGCTTTTATTTTGAAGGAGCACTAAGCGTACATAGAACAGATGTTTAAAACGTGAAAACAAATAATTTAACTCCAGTCAAGAGTGGCACAAGGTATGTTTATTGTGGATATGTGTCAAGTAATTTGAAGTTAACACTTTGCCAACTTTATAAGCTAATGTATTCATTTCTTTAATGGGTAATTCTGTAGATGATATGAAACCCCATGAAGATGCTGAGTGACAGAGATGATCTTGAGCAACTCATAATAGAGTCGCTCAAGATCATCTCTGACAAGCCCCCTCCTGTGACCTCTCTCCTCCTCCTCCTCTTACTACCGCAGCAGCAGAGTTCAAAAGGTTAAAAGGGGATAGAGCCTAAGGCCGGCATGGTGGATCTCTGCAAGCGGTTAACAAGGTAATGGTTAAAGAGTGGTGGAAGCTGAGGACAAAAGGTCTCTTATTCCACCAATGACCTGGAAAGGTAATGTCCATTTTCCTTCAAATCGGCCCCACATAATCCTCAGATACAGCAGAGGTAAAACTCATGAGTAAATGCGAGTGGCTAAGCGGCGTACGCAGTGTACCTGCAGTAAAAAGGTCGGTGAAATGAAGGTTACAAAAGCTCAACTTTGGCACGGTGACAGCAATCAATGAAAAGCAGGGACGAGGCCAGCTTCGTTGTGTTGTTGAGACACACACACACGAACAAACATACACAGCTTCACGATCAGCTTCTTCAATTAAAGAATTAATCCAAATGTAAAAGACATCCTATAGAGAAAATACAGTCTGCATAATGGAGAGCACTTATTTTAATAACAAAAAGGTAATGCTACCTTCTTGCGGCAAATAGCCATGACATTCACTGGAATGTCTGCTAATATTTAACGCGGGGATAATAGACAATGGAAGTCCAAGACAAGAGTCTTATAGCGGCCCGTTAAGGAGCTCCAAAACAAAGCCACGCTGTTCCCGTCTTGTTTTCAGACAGCCGGGGGAGCGCGGCGGTCCACTCGAGGTTGACCTTTCACACATCATACCTCACAGCCTACAGTATTCGCTTGGCAAACCAGCCAAATCCATCCCAAATGTTCAACGTATCCATGGAAACCACGGTAACCTCTGCACGACTGTTCTCACTCGCGGAGGGAGCTGACGACAAAGTACAGTCGCACAACCTCTCTTTGTTTTGTTCGGATATTTCCCGCCAGAGCAGCTCACACTGAGGAAGAAATATATGTTTTGATACAGAGGCATGATGAGCCGATTTCCCGATCGACTGGCCCGAGTTAATGTCACGTTGAGTAAACCCAAAGCAGGTTGTGTGTTTCACAGCGACAAGAGGACGAGATTAAAAAAGCAGGACGTCCCTTCCACTTTCTGGAAATATGATGTCAGGTTGGGCGGTTGGCGGACGTTGAAGGGAACCACGCCACACAAAACAGGACAGCGGGACCAAACACAACACCACCGCAGCATTCCTGGCTCAGAGGAGGACCACAAAGTGAAGGACTGACAGGAGAGAAAAATTACAGAAGAACTATAATTTAACACAGAGGAGGAGACAGAGGGAGCGGAGGAACGTGATCATCTGTCTGAGCCCATCGGCAGGACAGATGCGTGATGACACAGAGGTCCTGTTATTAAAAAAGGGAAGGCTTTTTGACCAAAAGCGCCACCCTGCCACCACCCAACCGGTCAATCAGGGGGCACATGTCACCGTTTTCCTGACTCCTCCCAAAAGAATCAAACCACATCAGGGAAGGGAAAGGCCCCACCCATGCATGTGCCAGAGATGGGCACCAAGTGGGTGTTATTTCCCAGAACACAGCAGGTACAGGGAGAACCCATCCACTTAAATAAAAAAACGCTGACAGCTGCTTGTTTCTCTTCCGTATGGGAGCTCTGCTTGGCTGTCATTCAGTAAATCTACACTGGTAAGGCCAATGAAAAGAGGCTGTCATCAGAAACAAACAGGAAATGAGAAAGACAGAAGAAGACAGGGCAAACAAGGTGAACAGAGAGCGAGGGAGGGAGAGTACCTTTTTCTGTGCAAGAAACACAAACGATACTTGGATATCATCTCTTACTGAAGCGGCGTGTTCACATTTACTACTCCTCATATGCCCCCATCTATATTGAATTTCAGGAAAGCCGGTATATCCGTGATTTCCACAGGCTGAAACAAAAACACGGGCCGCCCTCATCTTTACTCCTTCAGGGACTCGAGCTGCTTGGAAAACAGGTCATTCAGCAGAATCACATGCACACGGAGGCGTGCGCACAGACCCGGGTGCAGTCACATGCACTCGCTTACACCCACACATTGACGGGCCGGGACCCGACACAGTGAGTCCCCCCTTACTGTGCCTGGCACTGCATCACAATCTGCAACTTGTTTTCTGTTTCAACTACCAACACCATCTGACCGGGACTATCCAGACTGTCATAATTCAGACTGAATCCATTACGTCACTACGAATGTGTCTATTCAGTTTCAATTTAAGAGATTTTTAACCAAAGTCAGTATCAGACACTAAGATATGAAAGGAATATAGTAATACATGAAGTAATTTACTGGATTGAATAAATAAATCTCTGGGACCGAGGTGCCACAACGTAATTTGGAAAGGTGCGATTGGAAACAGTATAATCTTTTTAATCTCCTCATTACTACCGAGTGCTGTTTACCCTAAATTTCTGACTCAAAACACCCAATACGCTCCCTTTGAGTATAATCACGGTGCCCACTCTTAAACTGGTGCATCCCTCCTTCAACACTCTGTACAAACTCTTGTGGAACTTTTGTGCCTTATACCTTTTTTTTTTAAACTCACCTCAATGCTTCATCCGAGCCCTACATCTTCATTTAACATCAATATTTTGGCATGTGTGTTCTAAAAAAGAGTCTGTCTGCAGAGTTCCTACATAGGCGAAGCAGTTTTTTTTTTTTTTTTTAAAGAGAGGGCTGGGTCAGTGGAGAACGCCGGGGAGGTGACATCAAGGGAGAAGATGCCAATTATAGCTCCCTCTCCCACATCGACGGAGCCCACTAATACACATCCTGATTGCCATCCTGGCATAAGAGGCAGACGTCTCATTTCCACCCAGATCACTTGAAGAACTCTCCTTGGAAAATAAGGAAATTAGAATTCTGAGTGCTTGTAGGATCTCTCGGACCCCCTCCTCCCTCCTCCCTGCAGATGTGACCCAATTTTAATTTAGGGAGCTCCTCTAAGCGCAAAAGGACTCCCAAAAAACAAGAGAAAAAAAAAAAACTTATTAACTAAATAAGCTCCTTACCCCCGGCTGCCCCGGGACGCTGTAACCTGTTTTAAGGTGGAATTTATGCTAAATTAAGGAATCTGGGTGTATCGCAGTAGCAGGTGGGAGACATCAATGAATTTACGCCACCACGCTGCCTATGATCTGCTGACTGAGGGAATATGCAAAGAGATACACATCCATTTCTGCAGCCACGTGGCCATACATGATTACATTTTGACGAATCGAGGCAAATGATTGACACTGGAGGCAGAAAGGTCTTTCATCTGTTTACAGCTTTCCTCCATATATTTGCAGAAGAAACAGCCTCCATTTGGTCCATACACACTTTCCATTAGGCTTGATTACCCTCTTCTTCTTCCTCCATCATCTCGCCTTTCATCTCAGTACACCTCCCCCCCTCCCCTTTTTGTTTCCAAGCCCATCATATCTCCAAAATGCAACCAAGATCATCAATTTTCTCCAGCCTTTCAACCCCCTCCCCCCTGTTCCTTTAGGCTGTTGTTGCAGCCTTTGTCCTTACATTACATAGTTTCCTTTAAACTTGCTAGAAATTAACCCTCCACCCTCATCGTCCCTGCTGGCACCAATCAATTGACCCTCAGCCTAAACCAATGAGAAGGCCAGTGATAACAAGAAGCAGTCTACTTCATGATTAGGTTTAATGCATTCAGCACGAAACACACACATACAAAGCAATCGATTACACGAGCTGGGATTGGCAAAAGCACACACATAGAAGTACGCTGATGTCTATTAAAAAGGCTCTAAGCCTTCTGCTGTTCGCTGCTAGAATAAGGAGAGGTGATTTAAAACGTGAACATCTCATGGGCTGATCTTTGATCTGAGACTGAATCTCATTACCGTAAATCCCAAGGGGACTCTCCCTCATATATTTTTGAAAGCACACACACACACACACACACACACACACACACACACACACACACACCTTCTGAACCACACAGCTTGTAACAAAGCCGAGCAGGGGCTGTGAAGGAATGCCAGTCTTTAATTTGGGCACAGACCCCAAAGAACTTGTTCAACTCTGACCTCCAGGTCCATAACTGCCTCACGCAAGAACAGATTACAAAAACGGACCACCGGTTATGGATCAAAAAGCCACAGAGCATCCAACCTGACCCGGCCTGAGGGTAGGAGGAGGCGAAGGCGGACTAACAGAGGAGAGATAACCGGAGAAGGAGCCCTGTGTTTGGCTAGGGAGGCGTGGGACGGCAAATGGCAGGAGAACACAGAGACAGTGGGAAGAGCGGTGGGACGATCACAGCTCTCCCTTTGTGTCTGCAAGTGGCCTCTCAGGACATTCCTCAACAGGGCCCAGGCACAGGGACTGACAGCCTAAGCATCCTTGGCTTTACTTGTTGGTCATCCCAGCTCACTGAAACCATCTTTTATGCCATTAAGTTCCTGTGGTCCTAAAAGCTTTAGCCTCTGGAGGATTGCTCAGACACACCTCACCCCCACTGACAGCACCACACTGCCCAGTCATTGGCCTACTGCACTGGTACTCAATCATCTCAAGTGTCAGTCAGTGGAGCTCCATTCACCGGCCTGAATCACAACAAACCAGTCTGGAGAATGACAGGACAGCCCAGCAGAGTCAAATCAGCAGGACTTCTTACCCTCGTGGACAGCCGAAGTGATTTAATCTTCAGTCCAGCGTGACCAGGGTTGAACAGAGAGTCAACGAAAACTGATCAAAGTCCCACATAACAGCAAGTACCAGAGACGACGAGCCACACAAACAACACAAGATCAATTTAATAAACACACGAGTGCTAACCTGCGCAAGAAGTCGTCCAAAAGTCTTGGGTTTTTCTGTCTTCCTCTTTACCGAGAGCCTCCTCTTCTTTTTCTACTCCACCTTATCTCTCCTCCTCGATTCAAACAAATAATGACCCAGCAGTCCTTTTCTTCTGTCACCTCGTGTGGCTTAACGTGGGTGAGCTGGACGTCCACATGGCGTGAAGTGGGAGAAAGAAGGAGCCTGCTCCTCCTCCAGTCAGGGAGAGAGAGATACTGCCGGGTTTTCTCAGCTGTACAGCGAAGCTATCAGCTCCCAGCATGCTCACGGCACACTGACACAGTCCATTTGAGGAAGGAGCCTTACTCACTACCTCACTCCCTCCTCTCCCTCCCTTTCTCTCTACTCCCTCTCTCTCTATTTTGCTGTCACTAGCATTAACATGAAGGCTCCACCCAGTGGTCATTGCCTTCTCTACCTTCTCCTTTTTCCACACACAAACACAGACAGAGCTGGGCAATATGAGAAACAATATAAAGACCTTTCTTTCAGGTGTGGTTACAGCAATAAGCTCGTCATTTTCCGATCATGTTCTCAAGTATTTGAAGATTATTTGGGATATTTTAACTGATTTGTTCTTTAAGTCATCAATTAAGAAAAATATGGATACAATTCACTTAAACAAATACTGATCTGAGCCCAAATGACATTACGGTGAATACCTGATACATAAAAAGTACTGAACTTGATGGTGGATGGTGTGTTCACTCTTCTTTGGACATATCCGGACAAACGGACACGAGTCATAAACTCCAGCTACAGCTGTTTTTATGCGTCAGCACGTTGAGCCAGGTCTCCTCTCTTTTCTGATAGTCATGCGACCAGTCACACCATCATTATCACCTCCAGTTGAACAAACACAGTCTGTGCTGAAGACAATTGTGTTTTTTTTTTCCCAAGTGCATTATCCTAATGCTAATGGGGCATGCCAAAAGACTGCACAAGATTCCCAGCATTCCTCCCCGTCGCGTCCCGGGTGAAGCGGGCGTGTGTTTTTTATTTTTACTGGATGAGTGTACACTTGCCCCAGGTGTACGCACAGCACAGAGCAGACGTTAGTGCATCTTTATGAGTCAACCTGGAGCCCTCTGCTGTCCTACAGTGACAGAGCTTCCCGTGACTCGTGTCAATATGGGATCCATGTGTTAGAAGGGTTATAGTTCGTTCTGACCTGGCGTTGACAAGCGGTGATTCATATCCTGCGCTCAAAGGAGATCCACCTGTCGAGAATAAGTCTTAAAGAAGAAGAGACTGATCTCGGAAGCACAAAAAAAAAAGATGTTGGGCCCACGTTTAATAATAATGCAATAAGAAATACTTATACTTAATACTGAAGCAGAGGAGCCTTTTTCTCAAGAGACAGACCGGTGACAGGAACTACTCTTTACTTTGTCCTTATGACTATTAGTATCACTATTACCCTTTAAAAACACCCTACAGATCCAGATGAACCTTTTTTTTTCTCTCTGGGTTACATCAAGTTTTTTCTGGGAAGTGTCGGTCATAAAGAGTCAACGTAACAAGTGTTTCATAAGAAAACATAGAAAAATGAAAAAGACTTCTTTCATAATCTTGTGACCCATTCGATTTATCTAGAGGGCCTTTTTGAGGGTCCCTTCCCTACAATTAAACCGCCCCATGTTTTTGGATTTCTTGTGTGTCCAACAACAAAAACAACCTAATCGCTAAAAAGGAAATGTCCCTGCCACTGCCCCGAGCGAACATCAACATCCCCGAAACAGTTCACAGTCAGTCTGCCGGCTGTTGTGAAGGAATGCTGGGAGCAGGAGGAGGATGTGACTGGGTGGGAACTGAAGCTGGAGAACGTATAGCTAGGGCTCACAACCGTACACACAGCTCGGGTGTAAAGCAAACATGAGGACGACTCCAGCATAAACATCCACGCACACGTAACAATACATCGTTATGAACACAAAAGATCGGCTTTTCTTAAATAATCTTCGTTCTGTTTTATTGGCATTTATCAACATTAATTGTTTTGAAAGGCCAATGTGGAGGCTTCTCAGTGTTTTCCCTCAAAAGCGGAAGTGCTATTTCTACCCACAATGCATGCCTTTGTCCCCTGATGCCGTTGGCCTTGATTCTTATCGGAGCTGTCCCACTATCAACATCCTCTCTCGCAAGTAAAACACACACACGTTTAGAAAACACATGATGGGGAAAAGCTGAATGAGCCACCAATAGTTGTTTCTTCTCCTCTCTCTCTCTCTGAGATTATTTCTGTGTTGCTTTTTCTGGAGCAAAGTGGCATAGAAACTCGAGCCCACGCACAAACTGCGGGATGTCGTTTTATGTCGAGTGTGTTGTCAAACTCTCTGCTTCCTGTTTGTGAGACGTTTCAGGGGAGGAGTGAAAGCTGTGGCTAAAAAAAAAAAACAAAAAAACACCCATCCGGTGGGAAAGGCAACGAAATGGCCATTCTTCCTTCTTCCCTAACTCTAATCCTTCAGCTCTGTAACAACATGATGGCATGCGTGCTCGACTGTGATCTGAGTAGCGCACAAAAGCCGATATGATTCGAACAAAGCAGCTATACAACTCTGCGTGCTTTGTTTACCTCTTTGACAGCGTGTCTATGGGGCCAGATCTTTCTCTGTGCATTCTTTGTATAGAAATAGTTAATACCCTAAACGTTGATTTGTAAAAAACAAGACATCTCAGGAGTGAAGCATGTAATGTAGGACTGTAGCCTGAGCACATTATACACAAGTTTGGTTTGGTGAGTTTGGTAGGCAAATCACCACACTCCTTTCAAAAATACTCTCACTATGGGAGTTCCTGCCGGGTGCCATTTTAAACGTCTGGGCGCCCGATCGACAGCACTGATCACAGAGTTTCGTCCCGCATAAGGAACATGACTCCAGGCGTGTCGAAACCTGAAAGACACTCACATCAGTGCTGGTAGAGAAGAGAGAAAAATGCAAATGATTCTGCTGCAAAAAAACACAAATGTGTGTGAGAGACAGATATGTAAACGATGACTAAAATAAAGCCTGGGAGCTAAATGCCCAGCACCCTCAATATCTACATCATCCCCTCACACACACAATAGAGAATAGAGTTTAGGACTGGTTGATCTATTCGTGGAACAGCGTCTATGCAAATCAGCTGTAACTGTCAACTGTCTATTAACATTTAATCTGTCGATTATTTTTAGGATTATTTGATTAAATGTAAGCACCCACAGTTTTGTCCTGTCAATCAATTGTCATGGCTAAAAGTTTAGACTCTGAGAAAGCTGTATGATTGTGGCTGCTCCATACTTTGAGAGAGAAACATGTTTCGTACTTCTTCGTGGCTTAAGGCGGACGCAGGTTACAGACGTTTTGAAATCCTGACTGATTTTGAAATGGGGTTGCATCACACACACACACACACACACACACACACACACGATGACAGATGCTCTTCTTTAGTCTCAAACGTGCACATGCACACAGAGACAATGGCACATGTCACACGCTATGGGATATTAAGTTTATCGTGCCAAGAAGGGGGCAACGCACCACTTCACATGATTTCATGAAGAAGCAGACAAACTAAACGGAGACTGCTGTGGTACAACTTGCTGCAGTAATGCTTCGCACTGAGAAAAAAACAACAACAAATGACAAATAACACAGGTTGACTGGATTCTTCAGAGAAGACCTGGAGGTCTAAGACTCTCTCGTTTCCACTTGGAAAGCACTGACTTCTTATATCGAGCATGTTTGATTTCATCGGGTCGGCAAACAAAACTCAACTAGGATCTTTTTCTTTTTATTATTTACTGGCAGCTTCTGCTTTCATTGTTAATGATTCATAAAATCTGTGGGCTGGGAGGGCATGAGCTTTTTTTTTTTTTGCAGCTTCTAAATGGCAGAAAAGGTTTGAGAAGTAAATCTTAGTGTGGCTGCAGGCTGCAGTGCTTAAAATGCTGTCAATGAGGGTAGACAGCCCATTTATTGTACTACTGGTTTCATTGACTGGTGATACCAACCTGAAAAATGTCAGCAATGCAGCCTGCTGAGTGTTGCTGAGCTACCAAACATGACAGCACCCCATCTGCACTGTATAGCTGCATTATAGGCGCTACGTAGAATGAACACTGGCCTGAGTGGAAAGGAAAGCTGCAACCGATGCAGAAAAAATAATGGCTAAAAATATGATTATAGAGGAGAGGATGACGATTATCAAACCACCGGGCATTAGTGCCAGGCAGGGCACATTGTTCTGGACGGCCCATTAGAGCTCTCAGCGCCGCTCATTAGGGAACCATTAGTGACAACTACTTTAACTTCCCAGACCACCCAACTCTAAGTGGCAGAGACAAATGGACTCGAAAGAGAATCTGGACTGTTCCCATCGCTCATCCCTTTAAAAAACACAACAAAAAAACAATGCAGCCAGACTCAGAAAAGAGAAAAGAGTGTGCAAGCGGCGTATAACGGGATCAGTCAGATGTTCGACTGGTCTCTAACACGATTAATTGTGACGCAAGTCAGGGGGTGCTAATTAATGCTGCCGGCCTAAATCGAGCCATAGAGATGAACAACAAAAGCTTTCCAAGTCAACTTCAAAAGGCTGCTTACGTCTATAGTAACCCCCTCTGTGGTTGTAATAAAAAATAAAAGCATCACAAGCGTCTTTTAATAGTTGCAAATGGGGCCTTTCAGTGTGGATAACAGTGATTTTAAACCTATACAAAAGCAGGAGTAATACAGAAAACTCAATACAGTGTGTGTTGCTTGCATGCTGACCCCGGGCTCTCACACCTGTTGCTGCAAGCGCTGACACTGAGGTTGTTTTGTGTGATGCAAAAAAGCCGGGCCAGACCATGAATGTGCTATTAAAGTATCTGTAACGTTACATGTGGCTTCACAATAACAACCCACAGTGCTAAAAAATTTAAAATCCACAAAAGGTGTTTATTTGTGTTTGATGTTCCACATTCAATTATGGTAAATTTGACAATAAGTAAACACTTAATACAAACTTTAACCTATAGGAGCTGTTGTTTTTTATTTATTAATTGATATTAAATGACTATATTTATGTTTTTCATGTTTTTAGGTGTCTCTTTTTTTGGTTAAATAATAAAATAAAACATGCCCCGTGTTGACTCACACTCAGACACAACAGTGTTGGCACAAATGGCAGTAAACACTGTAAACAAGGCCACAGACACATGCACAAATGGCAGTAAACACTGTAAACAAGGCCACAGACACATTCATTTGGTTTCCTGACATTTACTTTTTTAAATTTTTAAAAAAACAACCCACAAACGACAAAACTCATAGTTTCAGATTGCTGGTGAACCTCTCATGAACGTGTTTTCATCTTATAAAGGAAGAAAAACTTCTTTTCTCGACTGTTTCACTCACCTACGCCGTCTTCGGATTTTAACACCATGCTGTCTCCGCCCGGCTGCTCCGACTTTCAGAAAGTTTCAAGCGGTGTCCGAGAGGGAAAACTTCGACCAGATACTAGTATCGATAAATATATCGACCTTTTTTTTCCGATTTGTGCCGAGTTAACAGAATCCACTTGGGACTGGTTTGTTCGGTAAGTGGAGGCTCGCTGTGTCGACAGCTCAGGGAGTGGTTTGAAGACACGGAGGACTTTAACCAGCCAATGCTTCCTGCGCGCGAGCCTCTGTCAGGCGCTTACAGGAGAATCCACGAGCTTCCGCTCGTGATTTTCAGAATAAAACTCAAAAATGGCAGGCAAACCCTTTAATGTTACCCTACATGTGCAAACTCTCTTTTTCTTTTTTTTTTTTTTTGACAATGTGAAGATGCCCAAGGGCCAAAACTAACATTTGAAAAATTTTTAAAAAATAACCATAAAAGTTACATATAAATACACTGTTCTATAACAATTATCCTTTTTTGTAGTCTCCTGTACATGTCTGTTTCTGTTTTGTTTCTGTAACGCTGATGTTCTACCCTAGTACTTGTCTAGCAAATCTGCACATTCTTAAACCTGCACACTATACTCTAGTACTTTTTGTAAATATGTACACTTGTGTTTCCCTCCTTGGTTTCTATTTTTCGCTGCTGTAATAAGTGAATTTCCCCGTTGTGGGATCAATAAAGTATTATCTTATCTTATCTTATCTTTTTTTTTTTAATGACAATGTCACCCAATCTAAATTCTGCCTTTCTTTCACATCTGGAGTCAGATAACACAAAACAAATTTTATGGAATACGTTAAACTTGCATGAAGCTGATATAGATCTTAACCTCGTGTTCATTTTAAACTAAGAACTTTGAAAGTCGGTGTTAATCTACATACTGAACATTTAAATCGAACAGGAGAATAGCAACTACACAATGAGTTGGATAACAGGATGTGCAGCACTGTGTCATGAGTTCAACTCTGTATGTGTTTCTATATAAAGATTTAAACAACCCTGAATTCCTTTTTATTGCATTAAATGCCAAGTAAAGTTATAGCAAATACACTGCATTAACACCAGCCTCCTTGGCAAATTTTACCCCAGTTTACTGCAAGGATAATTTAATATTAGCCTACTTTAGAAGACTCTTATTTTGAAAGCATATCCGGTTTAAGCCTACTATCGCTGCTCAATTGACATTTTTTTCAGGCTGAAGGTGCAGCAAACGTGCCAGATGACGCGTTTTGCCGCCTGTGCGTTTCCACCCTGTTGCCTTGGGCGCTCTTACACACACACACACACACACAATACTGTTGTTAGGACCGGGTTGAGTGGGGGCAGGGTGAGTGTGATTGACACACACAGATACATACAGCACTTCACTGCTGCTGATCTTGCGCTTGGTTGCGGCGCTTAATTCACCCACATCCGCAGAGAGCAGTTTTACCTCGGAAACTTATGTAAACCATTTTTTTTTTTTTAGAAAATATCAACAACACCTGTCTGTGGCAGAAAGTGTAGTGTGTGTGTGCACGCACTAGACTTTCAGACACCTGTTGAATATTCAAATAAAGAAAATCACAGTACAGAAGTTTGATATCAGTACAAAAACTCATTAAAACTAGTGTTTTGTACAATTTTCTTGAAAAGCCACAGCAGTTTTTTTTTATCACAGGTGTTAAAATGTTTAAAGGGCTCAGTTAAAAAGCTGCTTGTCAGTGTGTGTGATGACTTCAACAAGACTACAGGGATGGTGAAGCCGGTTCTACCAAATCCCAGTGAGCAACTGTGCAACGTGTCTGATCTAGAGACGAGCAATAAAAGTCTCATCTTTTTCTGATTTATCATTTTAATGTTTCATCCTGGCCCCACAACAGACAGTATATTCATATTTTACGCTTCCTGTGATCAAAAGGTGCATCTGATGGGGGTCTCTTTGTTGTAGCACATGGGAGACATTTCTTGGCTGCATATTTCAGGGGAAACTGTTGGAGAGAGCGGAGCCAGCTTTCAATCCCCTTATTAAAAAGTGAATAAATCAGCCTGCTGTTTGTATAGCACCTGCTCGACTGCGTTGCTGTCAGATGGGAAAGGGCCGAGCCTGTCCCTGCCTGTTGATGAGCACATGAAGGCCTCGAGGAATGCTGCGCTCGCAGCCAATTGGAGAGGCCACGAGAAAAAACACCTCCTCTCTGTTTTTCTTTTCACCTCTCCAATCCCAATCTGATGTGCAAGAATGTGCAAAAGTCTGGCTGCATTTTAATTGTGTTGAGTAATGCAGGAATCAAGAGCAAATACTGGGATTCACTCCACCACAGGGAGTATCATGATGACATGAGCCCACTCTTGAAAGGCACTAGTCTGTACAGCCACTTCATTAAGGGGCTCTTCTTCAAGCTGTGGCCCATGAATGCCTCAGTTGTGTCGCTCAAACTCAACAATGTAGCCTGTGTGAAGTGAACTCTGTTCACACAAAGTTTCAATTCATTGTTACGAGTCCATCCACTCCCCCCCTCCGAGTACTGCTGTTAATCTGCGCTAAAGAACCCAGAACAAGCAAAGCCAGAGAACCGTTTGACTTTTAAATGAAAAGATGATGTTGATACCAACACACTGTTGTCGTCTGCAACTTCCTGATCTACACAAAGATGTGGTGAAATCCTTGAATTAATGCGACGTCAGTGTAGTGTGTTTATGCAAACATTAAATCAGCGTCATACTACGCTATGAAGTGTAAAAGAGGCTTTTGTTGTTGCATGTTAAAAGACATGAAGCTGATTTGAAAGTGAGATGGAGAAATTCCTTTAAAAGAATAAAGTTTTCTTCTGCTTCTGCCTCTCTGTTGTTTGGATTTATAAAGTTTTGGTTCGTGTTTTTTTTTTTCAGTTTGACAGTTTAAGGTAATTCTATACAAAAATACCGTGAGCCGTGGCCTCAAGGATCACAAAAACATGCATCAACACCTTTCTGACACATAAACAAGTTTCACAAAGGTATTTTCCACAGGGATATGAGACTGGATCGGATAATAATAAGAGATGAGACTATTATTTTGCCATTTCTGTGTTATTATTTCTTGTATTGTCACTCAAGGACACAAATCTGCTCTTTCTGCTCGAAAAGAGTGATACTTTAGTTTAAAAAACAACAACAGCAACAAAAAAACAACAACAACACAAGCTCCTTTTGACAACTTTCCAGCTGTATGTGAGCTCTCTTTAAGCAGTAAAATAAATCTGCATAAGCTGAAAGTGGCTCCACTAACACCTGGAGAACATTTTAATCTCACAAAAGCCTCAGTCATATTATGAAATAGCTGTTGTTCGTTCTTAGTGCACTATGTCAATCCTTGGATTACAGTGTTGTTGTGAGTGACCGAGCCAAGACATCCTGGTTCTCATGTTTGAAAGGTACCTCCCATCGAAACCCTATGTGTCCTATGTTCTCTCCTTGTTCCCTCCATATTGACTTTTAGTGTTTAGTGTGAGATAACCTCTCCCAGATAGTCTCTTGATAGTGTTATCATCCATATAACCATAAGAATGCAGTGACATTGCTTTAAGTTAGAGTAAATCTATGTGTTTACAGTAAATGGTCTGAATTAGAAAACTGCACTATGTGAGAACAACAATTTCCTACAAGAAGAGATGCCAAGAGTGCCCCCTGTTGTTTATCTGTAGTAATTACAGTTTTACCTGCAAAAAAGAGATTCATGAAGGCATATAACCTAGTTTCATAAATGATACCCAGACACATACATCACTATAATATAAATGAGCCATAAGCGGGAGACATTATTACACAATAACCCACATATACCTCATATTTCTTAATAGTCAGTCGTTAGGTAGCTGCAGGATGTTTTTCTCTCTGCCTCTTTAACTCACAAAAACAATAACTCCTCCTATTTTCTCAGGTTAGTTTCTGCACGGCTGCTCCAAAAGCAAGTAAACAGCCGGGCATAAACAACGAGAAATGATTACTACACGTATGGATGGCAGACATTCCTTGGCTGTGAGTTTGACTGCTCCGTGCGTGACTCATGGCACACGCTGATTTTGTAACTTTCCTTTTAAAAAGGTGCAGTCAGAGGTAATGAGACCTCTGGATGAATCCATTCCATAATTTTCCAGGTGGGGGGGGAGTTCAGACTTGAACGATAAATTACTGACATGAGTCATATGATGAATACGATTATGTAGCTCTTGTGTGACTTTTCTTACGTGGTTGTGAAGAGAAGAAAATACCCTGTAGGTGGCCACTTACTTTCCAGTTGCAAACATAAAGCTCTATTTTTTATATTTAACATGCTTTAACAGCAAGACTTTTCCTTTTCCTTTCCCTTCCCTCGGCCCACAGCAGAACTCATCCATACATATACTGCTGTCAGAAGCTGTGACTTCACAAATCAGTTTTAGGAAGACGGTGTGAAATGCAGAGAGCTCCTGATGAAGCAGGACAGCTGTCTGGAAGTCACTCTTCCTCAGGCTAGACCTGAAGCATTCTGCACTGCATACATTTCTTCAGCTGACATAGTCAGCCCAACTATCGCTGTCTTGGTAGACTACAGATGGACAAAGCATTTCTTCGTCTGTATTTAATTATGCATACGTCTTCGGGAATGGAGAAACTAAACCACCTGCTGTTCATAGATGGGTTGTGTCTGCAGGCGTGAAAGCTTGATGAGGCCAGCATGCACATTTACAGTACAACAATAAGACTTACAGTGTGTTAAAAATGTCAGAGATAGCCAAAAACGCACAACCGAAAACATTTCCATGTTCATCAACAACCATTACACCCACCCTGATCATTTCATGCTACTATAGCAAGATAAAAACCAAGAACTCAGAGAAAAACAAACCCGCCCACACCACCAGAAAGATCTTATTTTGCTAAAAGAGCTGTGAGGAGTTCATCTGCCTCTGTGTGGATTCCCACACACTCCTCTTTGAAGCAGCTCCCTGGCAGTCTGTCTCATTCAACACCCAAAAACACATCAAGCTGTGTATTGCCAGTAGAAAACAGCTCTGTACATGTGAAATGAGTCTAATGAGATTTGAACGTTATGATCTTCTTTCTTGGAAGTGTGCCCAGGATCTTACCGAACAATCAGGCCTTATACTCAATGTACAGAGATCTCTGTGCGTCAATATCAACATAAAAAGTCTGAAGTTTGCATCCCATAAGCCAGTAGTTACCCTGAGAAGGGTTGCAAGGAAAATCTGAGGGATCTTGAGATGTGAACTAAACTATCTGAGGATGGGAAATCACTCTATGCTCACATCTGACATGCATTGTGCAAGTAGATTTCATTTAAAAGCTACATTATGTAACTTTTCTACTAAAAAATAACAGCTTCAGTGTCATTTTGATCTAAGACTGACTTCTAATCAGGTGAATATTGCTTCTGTTATTCCCACTCTGTGCATTGTACACCTGTTCTTGCACTGACTTTGGTGATTCGGGTACAATCACCTGTGAGAAGTGCATAACGATTTACAACACTAATTCACACAATTAAGTCACTGATTTTGTTAAAACTGGCTAATATTTGAATATTTTTTGGGAGAAAATGTCATGTTAATGAAAATGGTTGTCCCTCTGATGTCTTTCAAATCATCTCTCAGAGTTGAGAGAGTTTTACAGAGTTACAAAGCTGTGAAATGCTGTTAGATAGTTAGCTCAGTTAAGCTGGACTGCCCGGTTTCGCAACTCAGAGCGCCAGGGGAGTGTTGGTGGTTACACTGGCAGAACAGAACAGAAGTTTTGGACCACTGGGAGAAGTAGTTTTTCAGGCTGAGGCTGGACTAAGCTCAGACGAAAGGAGACAGCTAGTGAGCAAGAGGCCAGCAAGCAAGCGAAAATCTTGTACTGGCTTTTAGTAATGGGCAAGGTAAAATAAACTGCTGCAAGACGGCCACAGAGCTTGGCTTCTTGCTGTTGGGCTAGTAACATTACCTGGCTTATGTTGCACTCGTTTTGCATTTGGCTGTGGAAGCAAAGTCACCCATTAACAAGTTTGTGATTATAGTACTGTAATCATAACAAACGTACGTGTAGAGCCCATATTTATAACAGCGCAGCGGTATATAAGTGAATCGCACAAACTGCCAAATCGAAACAAATACCAAGACTTACATAATCCTCAGATGAACAGTCTGTTGCTATAGCAACCCAACAATTCTATAGCAGATCCCACCATGTTCAATCTACCACTTTGTCAGCTTTGTGACTCAGCAAAGGCGCCTTTATCTAGAGCGTTACTATTTTATTATAGATGTTTTAGAAGAATTTCATCTTTCTATGCTCAGTGTCAGGCGTGTCCAAGTAAATACTGAATTACTTTTCTTTTTTACTTTTACTGTGACCTTTCACTGGTTATACTTGAATTAATTAATTTTACAGAATGTCTCTAATGAATCAAGTATCCTTGTTATTCTTCTAAACTACAGCACTTGGTGGAATTTCACTAGTGTTGTTGTCAAATTTCACAGTTTCAAAACGGCAGTTTGCTTTCACCACCCGTTACTGGAAGTGTATTTAACTTCCTATGTAGCCGTGCATCTACATGCATAACAAGTGGTGGTAGAAGATAGGAAGAGAATTGTAGCTATACATTATACAGATAATAAAATATGGAAATATTAATGTTTGGGCCCAATTAGACTCCAAAGAGTTCAAACTTCTTGTCAGAAGTCCATTAATTTAAAATTCAGATTTGGGTTTATTGGATTTCATCTGTTTACATAGAGCGTATGAACATCACTTGTATTTGACAGCTGACACCCAAGACAAGGATTATTATTAATATTAAGACAAGTCGTTTAGTATTGAGGTAACAAAACAATATTAGTAACAACAATATTTTTTTGAGCAGTCAACGACAACAAGGACATCCAGGACCCCACCAATAACATTAGGGTTAACGGGTCACAAGCCAAAAAAGGCTGGCACCCATTATTGTTAGCACCATTACCCACTATCACCCCTGCACCATCCCCTCCTTTACAACAAGCTGATTTGGCAAATATTCTCGAACACTGGCTGCTGCTGACCGGCTTGTTTATGCTCCCAAGCAGATCACTTTGTCCTCAACTGCACCCTGGAGCCCACACAAGTAGTTTCCATGTCAGAAAACCAAGTCAAAGCCCGGGCACACCTGCCGACCCTCATAACTGTGCTGATATTAATCAGCTGAATTACTATCACATCCGTGATACGCTGCATATTATCAGTCCCAGGCCTGTCGTGTGGATTAACTGGACATGTTGCACTCAGAGTGACTGTGAATGTGAAGCTCACACTAACGTGTACGGTCAGAAAGGGCACTGAGATGACACTGTACATGTGCTAAATTGATTTAGATGACTGAGAGAACACATAAAGACGTTGTGAAGTCAGACATCAGCGTATGAGGTCAGGCAGCTTTTTTTTAAACTTCTCACTCATGTTTGTGCTTGGCTCTTTTTTTCAACCTGTCAACGAGCATCTTGCTATATTTTAAGGTATGATTTAATAGTTCTGCTGATACAGTGTGAACTTGCTGGACAAGCATGAGTCACACATGAATCACTTGCATGATTCACGGTCAAATACAGAAACACCAACACACACACACAACACCACCCAATCTCTTCTCGAATGTAATGGCTGCTATCGCATTTTCTTTCTTTATTTTTTTTTTACAGTTTAAGCAAAAAAAAAAAATCTGACACTTGCAGGCGGTTGAGAGCTGAAATGAAACCTTTGGGAATACATTGCTTTCAGCCTACAAACTGAACCGGAGGCTGAATATTGAAACTGCAAACTGGTGTTATAACAAGAACTTTTTCTTCAATTCTGCCCAACATGTCAAATCCATTTTTTAGTTTGCTTGACAAAAATCTGTCAAAACCCTCCTGCTGCCAAGCTCTTGACACCAGAACAAACCACATTACTTCCCTTTGAATATCCAAAACGAATAAAGTCCCTTCTTTTCACGCAGGTCCGTGATGCTGATTCAGGTGTTTTGAAATCACTGAGACAGCACCGCTTCCCCTTGCTACACACTCAGTCAGCTGATTCACAGCCGCTTTAGTCATGTCAACAGTGCTTTAAACAGCGCGAACGTGCACACCACCCCTGTGCTTTAGTGTAATTCAGTTGCAAACCTAACCCCACACGACAGATCACAAACACATCAGCTCCATCATAGTTCAGATCTTGCTATTACTACAGTGTGAAAGGACAAATATAGGAACATGGTGACAGATGGTGAGTATACAAAAAAAAAAAAAAAAGCTTCTAAAGAGGCCAACGTCTCAGCCAGCTCTACTTCTGCCTTCTCCTCCATCTGTAATTAAACTGGGAAAGCACAGAGAGTTTGTTTATCCAGGTTTAGGAGGAGATCTCTGGCAAACACAACCCCGTCGTCATCCTTGTTATCAAAAGGATACAGCAACTACTAACAGGGACAAGGAGAGATGTTCTGGTGTACAGCCAAGCAGGGTTGGAACAGAGACATGAACATGTCAGTGCGTGGCTGTGTTTTCACCTGAGGTTTCAATTAGTTTGGCAGTGGATGTATGCAAGACCTGCTGGAGATTGGATCTGCTCAGTAAGTAATAACATTATCTTGTGCACTCTCTCTCTTTCTCTCGGGATGTGTGTGCACAGCACAGAGGTTTAAGTTGTGCTTAATGAGAGAGCCCTCCTTGGCCACGAGAAGTCATCCCTCTATTTCTGTCCAACTGTTATCATTATCTGGTGGAGCCATGTGTTTGTGCACACACATACACATATACACATAGTCAACAGGTCTACCAAAAGTCATTCAAAAGTAATGGTGTATTTAAGTTCAATGATAGCACATGCCAAAAAAAGACAGCTGCCATACCACAATGATGCATTATTAGGGCCTGCAGCTGTGACTTTACCTGGAGTTTCTTGGGGTGAGTTCACAGCTGGACACAAGAACGTCTGAAGGCTGGACACGCAAAGTTCACTCACGGTCCCCATGGTTTTAATGTAATATGTCTATTTATGAGTGAAGGTATGTCTCCGTTAGTTAGTTAGTTAGTTAGTTAGTGGCTGCTCCCTCCTGATGGATTCAGATCGAGATTGGAGGAAAGAGGGAAGCTGCGAAGGGCCAGACTCCCCGCTGTGGCTGCTGAGAGTCACTCCGAGCTCCCGTCCATGGAGAGGCTCCCAGCTGTAAGGTCCTGTACTTCACCTAATCCCACTGACTGGATGAATCCTCCGCCCCGCCGGCCAACCGCTCACGCTCACCTACTTTCTCTTCCCTCTAGATTTGAATGTGCAACTTGCTAGGAAGCTGATATCACTTCTGCTTTCTCCCTGTTCCCCTTTTGTGCTGGTGTCTCAGCCTCCCTCTATCCTCCTCTGCTCTCTCTCCTTTTCTCTCTTTCTCTCTCTCTCTCTCTCTTTCTGACTCTCTCTCTCTCCCACTTGCACTCTCTTGCTACTAACATACTAATTCAAGTGGATATTATTAGACTTAACAAATTGCACGCACAAATGTAAAAGTCAGGCTATATTTTGAAGCTGTAATTGTCTTGTCAACACTAAAATGTAAAAAAATTAATTAGAGGAACAATTAGGGAGAAAGTTTCGCTATGCGTTAGAATTACGGTGAACTATCAGCAGCACGTCGCTCTGTTTTGCGCGCTGTTTGAGTTCCATCTCTACCCTCTGCTTAGCTTCTAGTCACTCATCATTTTTGGCTTCAAAAGCCGTGTAACATAAAAAAAATCAAGATTTCATTGTTGCTTGGCAACGGGGGTAGAAGAAATTATTTGCTCCTGGGCAAAACACTGTGAGCCATTTGTTTTGATTAGATTATTTTCACACCTATTTGAGGTTTATTCACCACAACACAATCACACTTTGTTCGTACATACACACATTCATAACTAAATAGAGTAGTCCAGCTGTACCACAGATGATGATCAATGACATTTGATTATGTTTTGGATTTTCACTTCCTCTTGTTGAGGAAAGCGGAAATGTGTACCTCCACTCTGCCACTCTAAATTAGCCTGCTTGTCACTCACAAAAAGTGTCTCTCACTCCTTAACAACAGCCTCTCTCATTCGGTGTCAGTCATTAATTAATTTTTCAACTCTACCCTCTCCGTCAATCTGCCATCAAGGCCGGTGTGTCAACCACTCGGGCTTGCGGGGGCAATTACCGGAGGTGGATGTGGCACATACTGCATTTCTACAGTTTGCATGGCTATGACATCACCTCTGATCCAACAATAATCATCCCGGGTTCATCGCCAGAGGGCCGAGTGCCTCGAAGTGACCCCTTCATGAACTGCAAAGTCAGTCGTGACCACTTTAAAATGCAGCAGCTGCACATCACCCAGAGGAGCAGCTCTGTCATGGGAGGAACAGCCGCACAGCACACCGTGAAGTCAGCACAAATGTTTCTCTTCTCTTTTTTAGTATGCATATTCCTCTCGGCTCCACGTTACCTCTCTGAATCAGAGTGTGTTGTCAGCAACTTCCAGAGCACCTGCAGGGAGGATAAACAAGTGGATAGATAGATAGATAGATAGATAGATAGATAGATAGATAGATGCAATTCCTCGAATGGCCACTTGAGGCTGGCTACAGACCATGTTAATCTCCATAAAGGCCCATGGCAAAATGTCCAACTTCACAGTAGAAATAAACGTGTTTATAGCCTGGCACAAAAAAACAGGAGCACCCAGGCATCATTTAGCCCGCCTCTGGTCCACTGATCATCCACAGCTCTGCCGATTTTTAGATTAGCTGGGAGGCGGGGGAGGCAGGACCGGTTGAGAAGCGATGGCAGCCAGAACCCTAAGCTTCAAAATGGCTCTTCAGACGTCACACTATACGCTATCCATTCTTTATACCGTCAGCGATTATACATAGAAAACTGTAAGTGCTTGCACACAGTTTCAGTTCATTATGCTTAATAATCCCTCATCAGGCTTCGCAGGTTGTCCTAAACATTCAGAGAGTGCCAATTGCACCAGCGTCTTGGATCAGCCTGGACCTCATGTAGCACCATGGAGCAAGTTTTTAATGTGTTAGTCTCTGTTTTCTTTATGTCATGCATGAACAAGATGGTTTGAAACTAACCCTCTGATCTACAGGTGGTGGTAAAGAGCAAAAATCTGCAGCATCACACCAGCAAACATGGGGAAAAAGAAGAAGACCCCTGAGAAGTAAACAATGCAGGAAATCGGCTTTGCAAATGTTTTATGATGAAAAAGAAATGCATTCAGCATATTTGTTAGACCATAAGAAGCGCACTGTAGTGAGTAACACTATATATAAACATTGTCTACAAGAAAACTCAAGGGTAGTTCACATAAATACCAGTAAACAATGATCAGTTACACAGTGGATATTGCAATTAGAGATTTGGATGATTCTTTGATCCCGCAGAGAGCTTATGTTAGTCTGGAGGTCAAAAACCATCCAAACCTGTGCTAAATTGTTCAGTTTGGATTAAAACACAACATAAACATTCACACACATGCTCAGTTCAGCGAACTGTGAAGAGTCACCAGTCATGGCATGGAACAAAGAAACTGCAGGAGAAACATTTTTCTCTCTGCTTGAACTAAAAGTGTAAATAAACTTTATAAAAACTGACTGAAAGCCACTATAATGTATTACTATTAGAGCAGTAATCCTTTATAAGACCCTGCAACCTCAACCTCAAAAGTTATTAATTGAAAAAATAAAACTTCCCTGTGGCATTCAATACACATTAAAAATATTTGATCCAGCTACATTCAAATGATTAAATGCCACATTGAAATGATTAAATGCGGCCTTGCATCAAGAGGCAAACTTCTGAGATTTCCTTCACACAGTGCTGCGTCCTGGCCTTGAACTGGACCCAAAATAACACTCTTACTACTTGAGCTGTTATGCATACATGCCACCAGGTGGACATACAGCAGTACAACACCTTTATTCTTAGTTCACCAAAACAGGCCAGAAGAAGGCACACCAAGTGAAATTTACCACACGTCATATTCAGATTTAATTCTTCTATGAAATATGCGCAGGCTGGAGCACTTGTGTGCAAATATTACAAGCAGCTGCCTCAGGAGACGAGGTGATGAAAATCACTTTGTGTTCAAACAGTCAGTCAGGTAGGCTGACAAGTCTCCTGTGCGATCAAAGAGTTCCCCCCCCCACTCTGACCTTAAACCTACAGAACGCTTGCTGATCTGTGTTGGTGAAACTCCTACATAGTACATATCAGTGACTAACAACTGGCTTGGGTGGGAGCAGAACAAGCACCTCTGCTGGTACAACTCCACTGAATACTCACCAGAATAAAGCTTAACGGGCTAAATATAGCTTGAATAACATCTTCCTAATAGTAAGTTGCTGCACCATAGCCCACATTTCTCACAAAGCCTGCCTTTGTGTGCTTCTTGTTATCTACTTCTCTTTGTGACTGGGGTAGATTTTTATTTTATAATTATTTTTAGATTCTTACATGGTTAAGTAAAGGTGTCAGACGTCAACTTTCATCTCTTTTATTTCATAATGAATATGTCAGCGTGAGTCCACTGAGATTTTGCTGCTGCTGCTTTGACAGTTTTTCCTCTGAGCTTGCTTTCAGCATAAGAGGGGCTTATGTTCTGGAGTAAACCTGTTTTATCGCAAGAGCAGAGGAATAGCATAGAGTAAAAAAAAAACAAAAAACATTACAGCCCTGCAGAAGAAACTATATTTCCGTAAATCACACAGTTAAGAGGAGGGGTCAAAATAAGAGAAGACACCCATAACCACAGCAACCACACATACCTGGCGCTATAGTGCACCACACCTAGAAAGCAGGCACACCGTTTCCTTTGTGTGCACAAAGTTTCATTATGCAAAAGAAAACTGAGCTGCACTGACAGGTAGATGGCAAAAGAGCACGGAAAGAAAAGAAAAAAAGAGAAGCTGCAGCTTTTGAAGTGAGTCTTGAAACAGAGCAGCACCCAATGAATCCCAAGATAGCTGGTTTAGGGCACAGCACCTATAGCAACATCACAGGAACAGAGTGCAAAAACACAGTATGGTAATACTGTCATAAATTCTAGAAGGTGACGCAACATATGTGTCGGCAAAATATGCAGATTATCCTTAGATGCACTCCAAGTCTCCACACGCATATAAAAGTCTTTGTTGCATAAGTCTGGTCTACATCAATAATAAAACAGAGGTAAGACTCACTCGCACAGGGGTGCCAAAACAAAGATGTGAGAGTCAAGTCTCGACAATGGATGAATTACTTTCTTTCCTCTCTCCTTCTCAGACTTCAATTATGCTGAACAGTCACGGCGCTCAGGGACAGAAGAGATGATAGGACTTATACTTACTCATTCACATCCACAAGCCGCTGATTTGACTGAGGAGGTGTCAGAGTGTTATTTGAATGTGTCGGGAGCTCAAGAGCGTCCCCCTGCTCTTATGCTTGACAGTTTAGCACATAATTACATAATCGTTGACTGAGTCTTCAGCTGAATTGCAAATGGTGACAAATACATATGATTATCCATCTTGGGAGCAAACATGCTGTATGAGTTGTCCAGAAGTCACTACTAGACCATGTGTGCCATGTATTTAATATGTCAAAAACTCAATCAAGAGGCGAATACTTTAGATCCGTAAGAGGAAAAATAAAGTACAGTATGAGAGTGCAAAATCTCAAAGCTGTTTTTCCGACTTAGATTCAATTTTAACTTTTTTTTTTTTTTTTTAATCTCTCATATGTGACTCACAGACGCCCTCCCTTCTTTTAACAGAGCATCAGTTGATATCTTGCAATGAGGCCATTGCTGGTGGATCTATTTTGAGATGCATTAAGCTCACAGAAAAACTAAAACTGCTAAATAATTGAGATGAAGCCTCTATCATAGCCTAAAGTGAGCCATCAGCTAACTCATCACAGCCTGACATCAGGGATGGCTCATCCCATACATTATATAGACTGAAGTTCCTGTAAGGATGTTTCTTAGCAATGATCCTGTTTTTTTAATATATATATATAAAACAGCATTTTGTGAAACTGTGTCATCTTAAAAGCCCCTGCACCTCCGACGAGCTGGTATGAATAAATCAGTTTGTATCTTAATTCCCACAAGAACATGAACTTTTTACTGCATTTAGTCTTGTGTGTAAATATGTGGATTTCTACAATGTTCGCCATGCTGTCATAGCTGCAGTGAGATGCTTAATAATTCATCATTTAAAATCCCTTTTGGCTGTGAATACTACAGAGGCCACCTGTTTTTAAGCTGGTTTATAAAAAAAAAAAAACCCAACAGTGCACTTCCCTTTCCTGTCCATGCACTAAAATAAACATGATGAATGAGTGATGAGCTCCTTTATGACTTTACAAAATTACAATCAGTCATGCTGTCATTAAAAACTCCCACCAATCAGTCAGACTGGCAGCAGTATGAAGATCTATGTTTAGTATCATCTGTCATTTCTGTACTCTTGGTACGAGCACCAATGCTGAGGCATACACTCATGGTGCAGTTAGGCTCGGATGCCAAACAGTGTCTGTAAGAGTGAGGATGAAGACAAACCGTAATGCTCCCCCTCCATCCTGGTGGTCCTGATGCTGCTGCAGGCGTCACTAACCCGGGGATGTCTCTCGCCAAGCGCCCGCAGCAATCCGGATACCTTCGTCCTCTCCTTTCCGGTGTCTTCTCCGCTCTGCCTTCGCTCACTTCCCTCCCACCCCCAGCTTTTTCAACTTGATGGCAGGTTCTCCAAATATTGCAAGCTCACCCTTAAGGTGGCACTTTTCAGCTTTGTTGTCGTTTTGTTTTTGCCCTGCCTTCCCACTAACCCTTCAGGAAAAAGCGTCTGTACGCGTGTGTGTGTGTCGGTGTTGGGCAGGCTGGTGATACGCGTCCAGAGAAGCCGGTGCACATGCTGGCCCCTCCCATCCCAGATGTGATGTCACACTCTAACTTATTATTTAACCAACAACTTTGATGAATGCAGGTGTGATTCATGTGCAGAAAACATGACACACGTATTACAATTATGGAAAAAAAGGGTTAAAGGTGGGGAAACTTATTACACAAACAAAAAAGGTAAGAAAAGTTAGATTTTTAAAAAAAATAATTTTAATTATGCATAGTTTTAAGCCTTAATATAATTATAAGGAAACTGTTTTTGTACTAGGCCGTACGGGTGAAGTTGGACAGTTTAATATGGGAGCTAATGGAGACTGATAAATTCTGTAGCCAGCTTCAAGTGGACATTTAAGGAAGTGCAGTTATTGGCACCAAGGGTTGCCGCTTGGCTCAAACTCGCTACAGAGCTCCATAAAACCAGGAGCTGCAGATGAATTTAATTCTCTGTAGGTGTATCATAATGAATGCTGCCATTATAAACTTCTATTTATAGTAGCTTTAAAGTTTGAGGACAGCAATCTGTTGCACGTCCAGCGAAGGTCACAATAGGTGTTTGGCCTTGGCTTTGAAAACATCACGTAATCAAATGTGGCCAGAAGTGGAAGAAGCTTTAATATCTCAACCTATTAATGGCCAGAAGTGGAAGAAGCTTTAATATCTCAACCTATTAACCTATTTCTATTTTGTGAATACACCTACCAATAAATTAAAGTATAATATAATAATAATGCATTTTACCCCCGCCGAATGACACCAACAATTGCGCCTCAGTTGATCATTCTCGTTAGATTTTGATGCTGCATTACTGTGAAATATTAGGACGTTCATTCATGGCAGTACAAAGACAGAAAAATACACAGCGAGCTCACAAAAGTCACAACTTTATTGCACCTTTATAGTTAACTATAGTGTGGCAAGAGACACTTTCATTATGAAAGCTCTCTGCCATGGTCAGAAAAGGTGGTGCGAAATATAGAACCATCAATGCAAACATGTTGACCGTCCATTCACACTGGTAAAAGTTCCTCTGTGTCAGTTTGAGAGTCACACCCTATATGTTGATTTCACAGCTGACGAACACATCCTATGATAATTAGGCTGTCGTAGCCTCTCTTGTACTGTACACACTACAGTGACATAGGGAAGGTCTTGCATGAGAAACAGACAACTCTCATACACAAATGAACTCACACATTTGCAGATTAATTCTCGTGTTAACATCCACCAACTGATCCAAGTATTAGTAGCACATTAAAGATCTGTCTTTTCTTCTTTAAATTATATATTTATAACATTAAATCCTATACTTTTTATAGCCAATTCAAGGCAACATCTCTAGAATGAAAAGAAATGCATGGGCAGATCTTTACAGCGTTGGAGGGAAATGGGTAGCACAAGATGGACTGTACAGTCTTCTACATTGGCAAAGCGTTTTGTTATAACGTTAGTTTCTCTACGCATCTGTGCCTGGATTGGTGCGAGATGATCCCATGGTTTCCACACCTGAAATACTTTGTATAAAACAGTTTCTACAGGATGTACAGGATGCAAAATGGTGGTCCAGGGAAAGGAACTACTCTGATATGAAACGGGAGCATCTGATCAGAGACAAAAATGGAATACAGGATGTCTGGGTTCCTGAGTCTCAGCCCAGTTTCTACGTGACCAGCATGACCGTCAGAAAATTGCATAGAGATATAAGATGTAAGGGGAAAATAAAACATTAGCATGTGGCAGTCCCATTCTAACACAGTGCCTGAAGTATAAAATGTAACCCTTTTATTTCAGTACATTGGTAAAACAACAGTTTGTGGCGAGAGTTTGTTACAGAGAATGGAAAAGGTCAAATCTCCAGACTGTGAACTTCTGAACGCTGAACTGACGAGATGAGCTACATCGTTAAATAGCTGCACAGTAGAAAACAACAGCTCCCATCCCATTCTGGTTTCTTCAACAACTCCAACCTCTACAAATGCACATTGCCCTGTGAGCTGTCAGAAAACAATACCGCCCAGGTAAACACACAGACATGGTGAAGCTTATAGCATCCGATCTGTTGTTTTGTCCACAGTTCATACAAATCAGCAGAGCATTCTTTTGTGGTGCAAAATGCATCAACATTGAATCTGAAACTGAATCTGTTAAGGAACAAAAAAGGGAAAACAACCAAGAGAGCAGATCTAAAAATAAAATTCATCATAGTAAATTTTTTTTAAACCAGTTCAGACATGCATGTAATTTTTTTTTTAAAAAGGGTGGCTATTTTAAACCTTCATTTCACCAACAATATGCAGGCAAAATTTGGTCCTTTAAAAAAAAAAAAGAGCCACGTGGCACAGACACTGCAGCAAAATAAAATGATGGTGGATACAGGTATAAAATAAGAAAATCATACAGAAATCTAAAATAATATGTTTTAATGAATAAACACATTTGGATCTTTGTAATTTGGTATAGCATAATTTCAAGAGAGGAAAAAAAAAGGTCACTTTTTTTTTTTAAATATTCAACTTACTGAGCCCTTATGTCTGCAAAAGTATGCTCTGAGATTGTGTACAATTTCAATCAATACAGGACAGCCAAAGTGTTGCAGGTGTCATTGTTGGCCTGCCCTTCTCAAATACGCTACACTGTATCCGATTTCATAGTAGCGTCATTGTTGGGAGAACAACCGAGGCTTAAAAAGGATGCCAACATGCAGTAATTTAATAAAGAGTTTGTGTTAAACGCTGCATGCATAGAAACTGTGTTATTTGGATTAAAAGGGGATATGAGTGAGTCAAATCCCGCAGGCCAGTGTTACTAAAGCCTGATGACAATTCATGTTTCCAACTGAAATTGAAGGGGCTGTCAGTGCAGCCTCTGCTGCTTTTGGCTCATTTCTCAGGAATTTGAGTCTTAAACTTATCAAAAAAAAAAACAAAGATTTAAAAAATAAAAAGTGAAAAAAAAAAAAAAAAAAGGTACAGAAGTTTGGTATACAGTATTGTCTTGATTTCTAGTCAGCATGACCTCAACAGCAATCTGGACTCTCAGCGACGAACTCCAAAAACTCTCTTCCCTCCGGGCGTCACAGACCACTTATTGCGCCTGTCCTGGATCTTCTGGAAGATGTTGCTGCCACTTCTCCACTTCTCTTTTTTATAGTTTTTCATTTTCTTTACCTGTTCAATCATACAAAAAACAGACGGAGTTGAAGAAGACTGTGACCACAGGCCTTGAGACGAGCAGACCTAAAGAAATGCGTTCTCCTCACCTTTCCCCTGTCGAATTCTTCATCCCACTCGTCGATCACAGTGTCACACTTGGCATGGCGGGCATCTTCGATAGCATCTCTACTAACAGCAGAGACCTCGCCTTCCCAACTGAGGACTAGATAAGACAGACAAACTCTATAAGATCTCATATATAAAACATCTTTTGCTTTTGGTTCAGAGTTACAGAGCTCTCAGGGTCTCACCGTTGGCTCCGTAGGCCTTATCGGTGGCGTTCCTGAGCAGCTCCTCTACAACCCCGCTCGTCTTTTTCCCGTCCCATGCAACGGGAGCAGCTTGAGGCGGGGTCTGTCCTGACGCACTGTCACCAGCCGCTGGCGCCTGGCTGCGTTTGTAGCCGTCCCTTACTTGGCTGTCCCACACTACCACGGTGGCTGGATTTGAAAGAAACAGAACAATTAAATCTGGCATTCTCAAAACATAACCTCTTTAATAACTGTGAAACATCTGGTCATTTAAATCAAAGGCTGAGAGGCTTTAGTGGTGCAGTGACTTTGAGTAAATGACTTTAATCAATACAAGTGCTATTGTACGTTCTCGTGTTGGCATGGAAACAGGATCGTTTCTTCATTTCCCACTGCAGTTCTGACTGTATGAATGCATGTTCAGGTCCACGCACACGTACCTGTGCCTTGTTTACTTATTTTGCCGTTCTCGGTGGCGTTCTTTTTGGAAGGGGGCTCCACTGCTCCAGGCTCGTCGTTCTGCCCATCTGAGCATCGCCTGCTCTCCTCCCACAGTTTCACCTCTTCTTTTAGCCTCTTCTTCCTTTTTAATTTCTTTTTCAACAGTATCAACTCTCCTGTGTCATTCTGAACAACTGTGGCTTTCATTTCAGAAGCGCTGTTGGGGGGTGGGGAAAGAGGAAGTTAGAGCAAGGTTAACGTCACGCTTAGGTAATTTCAAAACCAAGACTACAGCACCTGCTGCTTTGCATGCTTTTGGCCTTATCTTTCCAAAGTTTAGCTGTTTAAATATTTTGAGAAAAAGATGCATGATGGCACCTACATAAACAAAAATGGGAAAAGTACAGGTAGAGAAATGTTCACACTTGACTGCATTGTGGGAGTGTCAGACATTAGCGCAGTTCAATGTTAGAGCTAGCCGGTTGCTATAGAAACAAAGGTATGTCCCCTTTCGTCAGCACGTTTTGAACAAAAATTAAAAATTGCAACTAGTTATCGTTGAATTTAAACAATTCTCTAGGTCCATTTTCCCAAATCTGAGAACACGCCTCCTTTCTTTGTTTTATGTTTTTGTAAACTGCGTATCTTTTGCAACATTTTCAAATTGCTTGGACAAAACAAGCAAATTTAAGACTGCACCTTAAGGAAACTGTCAGACCATTTTTTCTTTTTTTTAGACCGATTATAGTTGATGCATTCTAACATGGCATGGATCTCTTTCTTTCCTTCCTTCTTTTGTTAAATACTTCACATGCATTTTGCAGATCTTCAGATTTTCCAACAACACCATTTCAGATCACAATGAGCATCTAAATACTTTCACATCTAGATTTGATGATAATAATCTTTGCACATTTCGCTAAATGATCTTAACAGATGGTAAGAAATTTCCACCTTGCTTCATTAAGTCTTTCCAAAGTTGAGTTATGAGTCATGATGCCGTGTAGAAAGGTACTCATTTCTTTAGTTAGTCACATAAGCACAGGTCAATTATAGAGCCATCTGGTTGTTATAGAAACAAAGTTATGTCCCTCTTTGTCCAAATTACTTCAGGCAGAATTTTCTTTAACAGAAATGAAGAATACTGCAGAAGCCAAAAATACTTGTAATTGAATTGTAAACTTCAACCCACCTTTCTGATGCAGAGCATGCTGAAGTCGTGTCCTGCAGAGCCAGTTTCTTTTTCTTCTTCTTCTTTTTCAACTTCACCGAGTCCCTTCCCTGTTCTTTCTGATCGGACTCGCACTGCGTCGAGGTTGCGACGGCTAACGGAGGCTTTTGCTTAGACTGTTCTGTATCTGGTTTCGATGTGAGACTCCACATGCCACCCTGACACCAATCCTCCTCCTGGTTCGATGTGTCTAGATGAGATGGGACGCAGTCCCTCTCCTTCACTTTCTCTCCGTCCTCGTTCTCCCTCTTTCGCTTTTTCTTTTTCTTCTTCCTCTTCTTCTCGCTAGCTGATTCCGCGAGGTCGACTGGTGTTGCTGTAGCTGGAGAAGTGACTGGCTCTGTGTCGCCCTCCACCTCAGAATGCCGCCGCTTCTTTTTCTTCTTCTTCTTCTTCTGGTTGACATTTGCAGCCAGAGGGCTGTTGAGGTCTGGTTCCTGGAACAAAGAGCTGAGGTTGTTGGAAGACTTGGGGCTCTTTGGGCCGGCACTGTGAAGCCCGTTGGTTTTAAGAGGAAGGCTGGCGTTTGGTTTTTGCAGTGTGGAGAGAAGGGACTGTTTCTGAGGGCTCTGCTGTTTGAAGGATCCACTTGAGTGGGCAAAAGGCTGCGATGACTGGACTTTAGGTGAATGGAATGGACCAGCTCTGGGAAAAGATCGAGAAAGAACATGTGGATTAACTCGTCTATTTTCATTACTCGAGCATGCCTTGCGTGGTATGTGGTCCGGGGTCATACCTGTGAGTGTGAGTGGGTGAGGCAAAGGTGAGGGGGTTAAGTTGATTGTGATGCGTGGGGTCCCTGGACAGCTGGCGTGGCAAAGGGGGCAGAGCATCAATGCTGCTCGGACTCCGGTTGCGAGCCTGCAGTTATCGACATAAATAAAAACTTGGTGGTCTAAAGAAAATAGCCATGAATGTGACAAAAATAAGGAAGAGGAAGATTTAAAAAAAGGGATGGCAGGAAAAGATGGAGGGAGGAAAACAAAGAGGAAAGGGTATGGCAGAGAAGAATTAGAAATGGTTAGAAAAAAAGGACAAACTAAAGGAAAAGAAGACAAACTCTAAACAAGTGCTATCGTGTGGTTGATTAGACAGGGACACTGGAGATATAGCACATTACATACAGCAGAAAATAAACTAGAAAAGTAGAGTTTACTTTACCTTCATAAAACTACTTATTGAAATCAATGGTCAAATTTGGGATAGCAGTGTGGAGTGAGGCAACAGGAAACCAAGGTATCATGAGCTTTCACTAAGACAGGAGGTGGTGCTGCTGCTGTGGATGGGAATGAAGTTCACCTTCTTGGCCGACAGGGCCAGTTTCTTGGCAGGTGGAGGTGACATGGCGCTGGTGGCTTCTGATGTGATGTTGTTGAGGGCCGGGGGTTTTATTTTCGTCGTCTTCTGCTCCTCTGTGCTCTGAGAACGCTCCACACTCTTGGCTGGAGACGCCAGGCCATTAGAGCCTTTCCGTGGGGTGGAGGGAGTCTCTCCTACTGGCGCACTTTTGGGACCGACGGAGTCCTGGCCGAAAAACAAAAGGCAATTAGAGGTTGTGGTTACGCTTCTGTGCATCCACACTTGGGCTCAAACAGCAGTTATGCATCTCCTTAAACAAAAATTAGGATAATAGTCGCTGCACATTGGTCTATTTTGGACCAGTCAGCTGATGAAAATGTGTTCCCTTAACTTTGAGGTCAGATTTGTGTTTGCCTGTCTCATTTTCAAATATTACCTTTGAGTCAGTGGTGTCGGCAGAGGAAGAGTCAGACAAAGACTTAATTGAGGTAGATGCTGCCATGCCTCTGCCCTCGCCACCTTGCTTTTTATCTCCCTCCGTCCTGCCAACCCCATTGTTGGAAGGGGTCGGAGTGCTGCTGCGGGACTGCGCTTGGCTTTGGGGAGAGGGCTTCTTCAGCTTCTTGAAAGGTTCCTCGATAACTGTGGGCCCACCTGGCAGCTTCGGCGGGCCATTGGAGGATGACGTCCAGTTGGAAAGTCTGGGCTGTGGCTGAGAGCTCACACCGTTCCTGGAAATGGGCAGGCCCAAACCACCGTCCATGGACTGGATCTTACGCAGTTGTGCAGGCTCAAGTTTCTGGAAAGTAGAGTGTTTGAGTTAAAAAAAAAAAAAAAAGAGGCAAACTTTCAGTCCATATTAAGTCCACATGACTGTGATCTTGTCTCGTACCTTTGTGACCTGTGGGGAGGAGAGGGGCCCGTTCAGATTGGCTCTTTTTATCTGTTCAGACGACGCACTGTTCTTCCCAGGATGCAACATTCCCTGCTTGGTGGTCTGTCCATCTGCGTTCTTCTTTGTTTCAGGGATCCTTCAATACACAAATAAAGTCTCTGGTTTATTGAATTACATATTCAGGGAAGAACAGACAAGTCCTTTTTTTGATCTCTTACCTCAGGTAGAAAAGCACATAAGCCTGCTGGTTCAAGACCACTTTGATGTTACTCGAGTGCACCATTGAATCATTCATTTGGTACCACTGTCCGTTGCTTGCCTAAGAGGAAAGAAGGAAACGATAACATTTGTAAATGAAGGATGTTAACTCCAACCTCATATTAACTGGCTTTAATATGTATTCAAATGAACCTTTATCTAAATTCAACAAAATAACAGACAGAACATCATCTCTGTGGGTAATGTTGCACATTAATAGCAAGGACTACTTTATAGCAAAACTGGGTTTACAGCAGGGCTCTTCAAAGTCAGAGGCCGCAGGCTTCATTTCACTACTGCTTGGTTTACTTCCTTAGCCCAATTCCTGGCTGCCTGTGGGATCATGATTATGTTATTTGATCCCATAGAAAGGCAACAACTGAGACAAGATAGGACATTTTTTATGTATTTGGTCTAAAGTTGTATCAAACAGTAATATTACCCTAAGGTGTTTTATTAGTTTCTGAAAAAAAGATGATGTGCATCTGCTTGTCTTACCTTGACATAGCAGTAGTAGTGGCCAGCGTGACAACTGTAGCCAGAGTGCACCAGAACAGCATAGAGGCCGTACATAACAGGATCGCCTGAGCTCTGAGACATGTAGGGTCGGATGTTCAGGAATTCTGGGTAACCGACATCCTGAAAAAAAAAAGTATGACAGAAATATAAAGATCACAGAGAACAGACACGGACAGCACTTTTAAAAACAGCAGATAGTGTGAGAATGCTTCGTTAACCTTTGTTATTTTTCCTCCGCTGAAGTTTGCGAACCTCTTCAGCGAAAGGGTCAGTACATTAGATGTTCGATGGACTGTGAAGCGCTTGGTTGCTGGCACTTTCTTTTTGCACCTGACGGGGAAAAAAAACAAAAAACAGAAGGAGGCATGATACGTCATCTAAAAAGGATCTCTAATATGAATAAAAAATAAAGATGTTAGACAAACACTCACTTAGCACACATGTAGGCATTCTCTCCACTTAGTATGTCTGGTTTAACAAACAGTTCCAGGGCTCGCACAATGTTTGCTGCTTGCTAACGGAGAGAAACAAGAAATATCTATATTAAAATATTTCCACAGAAATAAATAAGTAAAAAAAAAAAATCTAAAGAGATCTTGTGTGACGTACCCGAATCTCCACAGCAATGTCCAGATACGGGTCGTATGTGTCTGACACACTTTTACAAATAGAGCATTTCACTGAAAGACAAGATTAAAAAACAAATCTGACTCTTCTGAGAAAAATACAATCTGCTCGTGTGAAAGGCTGATCAGTGATTACTGGAATATTTCACACCGTCCTCGGTTACACTTCCTGTAAACAGAAGACTATCAAGAGCCTCAAACAACTAACCAACGCGCAGATCAAACATTAAGGGAAAACACCTTTACCTTCAGCACTGTCAATATTTCCATCTAAGATATCAGCGTCGTTAGGCACAAACCTGACACTTTACAAGATGAAAAGATCCTGATGAAAGTTACGGTATAGCTGCCTGAAATCGTTGCATCTTACAAATGCATAACTGCAGCATGCAAACTACTGATTTCTAGAAGTACAGAAACGTGCTGCTTTAAGAATACTTTGATTTAAAATGAGAAATACAACAGACTTAACTCTGGAACACACATTTAGTCCATCTACGCAACGTGTAATGTGATTTCTAGACATTTAAGAATGAATGAAATCTCACTTTGCTCTGTCAGTGCATTACATAGAATGTTAAGCATCAGAAAAACTAAAGTGAGCAGCAAAAATTTGGTTTGGCGGCATACAGACTTTAGAATAACCTCTTATAGTTATTTCTATGAAGCATTAATATCACAATTTTCAAAAGATACAGATGTGCAGTATGCCACATCCTTGTTTTGCGTTGAGATAAAAAATATTCAGGACCACGAAAGCTATTCATTGTGAATATGTACACATACATTTAAATACAGATGGAAGTTACAACCAGGCTCACACTCGTTTTAATAGAAACAGAAGCAAGAAGGTGTTAACTACTACACTCCACTAGTGTAAGTCTAACCAGCTCGAGTGTCATTGTCATTTTAAACCACCAACCACTACAAAAGGTAAAAATGAAAGATAGAAATCGTGAAACAAACTGTGCAACAGGACTTCATCCTTGTGTGTGGTACAAAGGCTACATCAGGAAACAGCAGAGGGTGGAAATTGTGCTATATTCAACAGCCAAAAACGGCCTACTACTTTGTTTTTGCATGTGTGAACACAAAGAGTAAAGAGTTTATAGAATAAACTATGTTAAGTTGTTTTGGATGCATACTGTTGACTCTGGAATTACTACGCTCTGTCGGATAATGTTTCAGTAATATAAATAACCAAATTTCTTGACACTGCACAGCTCCAGAGGCATTTTTTCTTCCTACGTTACTTGTCTGTGAATAAATGAAAAAGTACCTCTTGACCTGAGGTAACCTCCAAAGATCTGGTGAACCAGCGTTGTGGCCTGGGTCTGTCTGTCAAGCCTGCAAAAAGCAAGCAAACAAAGAAAAATATAATTAAAACAATACTCGTTAAATGTATTCATTTCACTTTTAAGAGACAACAATGAAGCCTTACTTAGGGTAGCCATTGAGACAGGCTTTCTGCATGGCATCAATGGTGTACCGCAGAAACTCATGTGCGTCCTCCTGGCTTCCGAAGCGAAAATGTCTGGCAATTTCTGCGGGACACAAAAGTGCATGTTTGCTAATTAATAATGTCCAACCCTGAGAAAATGAAGTGCTTTAAGGCAATTATTATTTTAGCTGCACCACTTACTGAAACAACGAAGGCTGCTTAATGAAAACGTGGCCATGTGTGTACATCCCTGGTTAATATGTCACAGACAAACTTTGAGTTTGGGCTATTTTTTTAAAAAAATATCTGGCTGTGCTCGTGCATCAAGTGTCGAGCATAAGCAAGCAGCAGTAGTGGACAGCTTTTTGGCATGGCGAGGAGAACGCTGGTCTCTGAAGCCTTTCTTCGATTCTCTCTCTTCACAACCATCATTAATAAACAGTGAATAATGATTTTTACATTTGTTTGGATTGAACATTAGCCAGTTGGCTATTTGAAACACTGTTCTTCAGTTTCTGTCAAGTTACTTAACATCAAAGAGACGTAGGCTGAAAATCTTTATTTACTTATATACTGCTGGACGTTTGGTATTAATATTTATAGACATGATCGTGAGTAGTGAGGCCTATGATAAATTTTATGTCTCAGTAGTGTATGTGTGTGTCAGAGGGAGCTTGAAGTGATACTGGCGTCAGCATCGGGCTGTGATCGGAGTGAGAAATTGCAGACTCTGTCAGACTGGGGACCTGGAGATCTAGTGCTAAGAGTTTTTGGCCCGTGTAGGGTCTCTATTAACAATCCTTTGTTCTGCCAAGATTTATATTCTCTAAAAATATGTTTCTACAAAACACCAGAGAAGAGGCTCGGTAACAGAAAATAATTCACAAGCTGACAACTTCATGTCAGACTTTGAAGTTGCTAAACAAACAAGTGTTCTTCAGACAATTATATCAACGAGACAGCTTTAAAAAAAAAAAAACACATTCATATTATTATAGTAGCAGGTCATAATGTAAGTTGAACTATTGAAGATATTTCTGTCTGGTGATTACACACACACACCAGTGAAGAGGGTTTATGTAATAGGTTGTAAAGGTTAAAGACACTTTCATGGGTACTTACAGCTATTCTCTATGGTTAGTACCTCGTGTATCTCAGACACACAGTTCAACAGCGACCTAATAAAAAGCTTACAGTCACTTAGTGATTCCAGTAGACTGACGACTCATTTCAAAGTCTCACATTAGAGATAATGTAGCTCTGAAACCATTTGACTCTGCTGTTATTTCCTAATGGAAAAGGGGAAAGCATGAGCTGGTACAATTATGATGCGGTCATCGCCACATTCCCGGCACAGCGTCGCTGTACAACAATGAGTCACCCCCGAGTGGGGAAAGAGGAATAAGACACCATTATTCTAATGACCTGTTTAGGGCGTCTTCTTACAACAACATCTTGAAGGTATGAAATCTGTAGGGGCGTGCAATTGGGTGGTTGTGGTTTTATTTTGTTTGCCCTTAGCTGTGAGATCTGGAAGGGTGGGGGCCAATTCAGGATCAGATGGAGGAGGCTTTAAAAGGGGGAGACTATAAAACATGTACAGTACTAGTCTAGACTGAAACGAAGGGGAAAAAGGCAGACTGTAAATTTTTTGTGCTAAAGCTGCTCCTCTCAGCCTGCAGTCACAAGGAGACAGAGAGGGCATCGGGGAAGGAGGAAGGGGGGGTGACTGAAAAAGAGGCGCAGGAGGTGGAGACATGATTGCAGCAGCATATGAGGAAGAAGCAGGCAGGTAAGGGAGGGAGGGGACTGGAGGGGGTGGGGGGGTGGAGGGAGGGGCTCCTGTGAGACTACAGCACAGTTGCCTCACCATGTCAAGGTGCAACTCACACCTCATCTCTTGCTCTCTACATGGTGCTCATTCACAGCCTGCAGTCTCACCGCTCCACTTTCGGACTGCAGTTACTGGCTGTTGTCACATGGGACACAGTGACCAGTGTTGCGTCATCGTGCCTTCTGGCAGTAAATCAACCAGGAAAAAAAAAAAATTAAAAAAATCAGGTGTCTGTGACTCCTGACACAACCTACATTTAAACCTAGTGAGGACAAACAGTGTCGAGGGAAGCTGGCGGGTCTTACTTTTCAGGTCTCTGATGAAGGAGACAGGCTTGATGGCGTTGCCCGTGTTGGCAAAGGCTTGGATGATATGGTTCTGCATTATACAGATCATACAAAAGCCTGACTGGTGACCTGAAACACAGACGGCAACAACAAAGAGAATGTGAGTGAGTCACTAAAATGCCCATCACAGCACAACAGTGATCTGTCTCTGGTGTGGCTCCTTCATACAGTAAGTTAAGAACCTCAAATTAAACACAGAATTAAAAATACCTAACACATTGCTTGTGTCATTAAGCTTTTCCTAAGAATTATTAGGACATTTGCTGGTGTTTAAAAGTCAGTTATTAATAAATTTAAAGGACGATGACGACTCTGACCAGCAGCGTACTCTGCTTTTCTCCCCATTTATCGCTTCACTTCCTCACCTGAAGCATACTCTGAGCTGTGCCTGCAGCAAGAGCTCCTAATTTACTGTAAACTCTGGTGAAGAGAGTCTCGTTGCAGCAGAAAACAAACCTGGGTGAAAATCAGTTCAAACAGATCTGCTTCTTTTAAAAAATAAATAAAGAAAGAAAGAAAAGAAATCCTGGTAGGTTTCCAGTGAGAACTGGTAAAAACCCAAAATGTGACAAAGTTTATAGTGTTTAGTTTGTGAATAACAATGCTACACTTGTAACACAAATTAAATTAAAACTGTAACTCCTTCAGAGTCTGAAGAAAACTGGCCGACAGAGGCAGTTGCCTTTGTTTTTCTTCCTCAGCTGCTTTGGCTTACATTCCACGCTGACATTCAGCCACATGTGTTTGCACACAAGGTAACAGTAGCTAACGGGGCTGCAGTCACTTCCATAACTTGAGACTATGTGGGTGCGTGTCGTGTTAGGATAAATATAAGTGAATGAGAGCGTAAATTCTACAAGTCTGGCAGCGTTTAATAGCTCGATCCAAGTACTCACAGGCACGGCTGTGCTCCTTTGAGAGTAAGTAGTTGGCAAGTGGTGGGGTGTAGGTGAGACACTGCACTGTGGAGTTGAGGAAGCAGGTGTTCCCCAGGTTGTGGAGACCGGCTCCCACCCTGTACACACGCTCCCATTTAAGGGTAAGCTTGTTCCCTGGAAACAGCATCTTCTGCGGGGCGGGGATCCCATCGCTCTGGCCCCCAACGACGTTCTCTGAGACTGAGAGAGAGGAGTGCAGTCAATTTTGTGACATTATCAGGACAGTAACATATACAAGATATGGATGCTGAGCAAAAAAAATTCAGTTCAATTTGAGAGCTCACCTTGCCTCTTTATTTGGACAGGCTCTGGGGCCTTCTGGCTTGTAGCGCCCTCATTCCTGGGATTGAGGATCACATATTTGTTCTTCAAGCTGTCCAGCTGATAGGAGAAACCCTTGCTGGCAGGCTCGAATTCTATCTTCTGCAAGAGGACCTTCTTAGCAGAAGAGGCCAACAGTTTGTTGAGGTCGCCCTCATCACCCGTCTCCTTTCGACCAGGTTTTAATGCCTCCTTGAGTTTATCCACTATCGGCATTGTTGGAACATCACTGCAGAGAAAATTGGAGTGTCAGCGTCATGAATTGTTCACTTCGTTAGGCTGACAAGTAGCCGCAGAAAACAAACTTACTAGGTCTACTCCTTCTTTGAGAACACCTCATTTCACGGCCAGCGTGTTGGAACTTGAACCTTGTGGGCACGGCAGTGTTTAACAGCTATCTGAGCTGAACATTTGATCACAGAAATATATTTTCTCTCTCAGATAATCAAAGTAGTGCTCAATAGCGCCCCTGTACCTCCCTGGGACATATATCCTGATGCGGCTCCACAAGAGATAAAAAGGACTGAGTGTATCTGAGGTGCCAGCTGGGACTTGGCAGCTGTCCCCACAGTTATGCAAGACGCTGGTGACATAGGGTGGAGAGGGGGGTGTGTGTACAGTATGAGACAGGAGAGGAGGAGCAATTAGAGTGCATGAGGTGTAAACAGCTGCCAGGTCATTCTTAAAAATGTGTTTTGCCTGCATCAATGTTTTTATTATGTTCCAGCAGCTGCTTCCTCTGTGAAGCTGCTTATTGTAAAATGTTTTCATCTGTAGCTACCAGCGATTTGAGAGATGTAGATGACAAATGTTGCCCGGGAAACAATGACAACATTTACATTGGCTGTCTGCTGCCCCTTTAAATACAGTGTAGCTGAGTGCACTGAAAGACCCGTTTCAGTGTAGATAACAGCGTGTGCACATTTTCACAATGACCATCTGCCACAGTCAGTCGAGTGAATGACTTCTGACGCGCTGTCTTCTACAAAAAAGGCGGCAGGCGGGCAAAACGTGCGAGCGTGTGAACCAATCATTTGGTCTTCAATTTCTCTCAATTTACCCGCGGTGTAACCGTGGCGGCCCCCTCCACCTCCACCCCCGCGACCACAACAAACCCTTCGTTGCTCATCAGAGTGTGGGCAGTGACGTCACGAGGAGGGAAGGAGAGCTGAACATGCATTGTATGCACAAGGGCACGCTGACCTTCACGTGTGGCTGATACTGATAGAACTGAAGAACGACGGAGCCCACAGGGACGCCGCTAACTGCAGTGATGCAACTGCGAGACCGGGCTGCGACGTTGATACCCTGGACCACAGTGTGCCACACACATATTATTACATCATGATAATTAGTAACTTCATTTGTACATGGCGCACAGAAACGTTGTGATGTTTATGTTTGTGTTTGTAACTCAATCTGTTCATTTAAGGGATGTTAGAGCGTGTTTTAATATCCATGCATGGACAGTATGGTATGCTCTTGTAGTGTGACTGGCTGAGGATAACTGTGACCTCCAGCTTACATAACATACAGTATAAAAGAACATCTGGTAGCTTGTAGCTGTTAGACGGTGAGTGAACTTTCTTATCTTGGCACTGACTGCTGTCCATGCATCAACGCAACAATCAAAGAGGACGTCACATCGCCTTATGCCCGGAAAATACAAAATGTTAATTAGGTTTCCCCGTGTTCTACGGCTGAACTAGTTCAAGTGACGGCTGTGTGAAAGTACGGACGTCTCAATATGAAACATAAGAACAAGGCACTTTGATGTTTTGTGATGATTTACACCGGTTATGAACAACTATAACCAAGCACGCCTCATTGTTTGGAGGTAATCCTCACACTGACATAGCTTAGATACATTAAAAAAGGAGTTGCTGATATTTTCTTCAACTTATAAAAGAGACATCAAATAATACAATCGCAGCAAAAAAGTGCAATTTTTGAAGGTGTGTAATGAAGCGTTTATAACTCGTATTAGGACCTGAATTGTTACGAAATGTTAATTTTTGATGGAGCTTGATGGAGCTTTTTGGTCAAAATGTATTTCGTCTTAACGCAGCATCGCGTGTCTGTGTTCCTGATGCATCGACTTCAGATCGATCAAACTAGTTACCACCACACTGAAGAGGAAAAAAGTGGCTAAACCCTTTATGACCTGCCACAGAACAAGCCCGCCAGAGCATATCTTTACATTTATACATGCTGTGGGGAGCATTTTTAATATGCTTTACATCAATACAACCCTTCCCCAAAATTTTAATAATATGTATGGACTTACTAATGTAATAAATTGCTAAAAAAAAGTGCAAAAAAATAAAATAAATTATAAACACATACTTTTCTAAACACAGAAATGTTATAGCTGTGTGCCCTGAAAGTGTAAAAAGGAAATAAACAGAAAATAAAGTCATAAACTAAACCATTGCAGATGTTTAAAGATAATAAACTACAGCTGGTTAGACATGTTTGGCATATTCTGCTATTTTACAGACAAACAAGTTAATAAAGTTAAATGAATGTAAATGTTAGTCGCAGGCCTAATACTGGATGTGAACTGTAGGACGATGACTTCAAGGGCTTCTAATAATAATACTGTAATCACGACTTTGTCAACAAAGTGACCCATGTGAATGTTAATGCCCAGATTTTCTAGATACATCACATCCCACCATCTAAATATAGAGCAACACTGTTAATATATTAAAAACTTTTTCATTTAATCAACTTCATTATGTTTTTTTTGGGGGGGCACAGACAGTAACCCAAAAAAAGCTGATGTTATTCATGCTTTATAAAAACAAATAAGCACTTTGAATCACATGTGGAGTAAAAAAAAAAAAGTGCCAGCGTTGGATTTTACAGGGAGCACCTGAAGGCAGCACAGCCATTGCTGTCACTTGTATATAAAAATAATGATAAAACATCTCTCTGCGTGGTTATCGCTTCATTACACAGATAAGTTATCTGCCTGCTTTCACTGATTTTCGGTGTATTTATCGTTTCCCCAGCTCCGGTCAGCCTCTGTGCACCGAGCCGGAGCAGACCGAGGGCCAGTCATCATGGCTCAAAATGCTAACAGCTAACGTGATTGTCGACCTGCACGGTCTCAAGTTTGAAGACAAATACGTCGCCATTACTTCGACATTAAACCTTTCAACGCGTGGATAATTCAGTGTATATGTATATATATAGTCTCTGCTGTCCGCTGCGTCGCTTTCTGTCCCTTTTTACGCTGTCCAAATTAGCCAGCGAGCTAACTTTAACGTGGCGAGAGATCCAGTGCTGCAATGTGGGTTAGCATCCGAGCTAACCCATCCTCACCGCCACATCCTGCCTGTTTGTTCAACACCACCGCCGCCATCACCTTGGAAACACACGCGAACACAACCTAGTGTGTCCAAAGAAACAAAACAAAAAGCCGTCTGTCCGCTCACCTTTCGTCCAAGCGTCCAAAATCGTTGACAGTACGCGGGTCTGCTTCCTCAGCTGTAGCTTCTGGGTCTGGTATTTTCGCCCATGCTGCATTATCAGAGGGCGGGCGACAAGGATGACTGACAGGGATCAAAGGCCAATCAGAGAACAGGTCACGCCGTGAGCCGAAAGGTTCAGCCAATCAGCGCTCAAGCTGACTGTAGCGCTGTCTGTGTGTGTGTGGGAGAGAGAGAGAGAGAGACACACGTGACTTCCAGCCAAGCGCTGTTTACCATTGATGCAATAGGCGCGATACATGTTAATTAATGTGTTTTTATTTTAATGTAACCTCAAAGAGAAGCCGACACATCCTCTGCTGTGAATGTCAGGCTGCCATCACATGAAAATTAAATCTCTGCCTGTAACTAAATATTGTGAAATGTCAGATTTCATCCATATTAGGTAACCCCTCCTATGCAGACATATAACTGCTATACTGCTACTATAAACTAGTATGTGAATGTGCAGTGTCAATGTTATATCCTGTGATTATTTCAAATACTGATAATTGCACATTTGTGCACATGGACATACTCGTGAAGGAATGTCACATGTTGCCTCCACTAGGCGGCAGCAGATTGTTGTTGTATTGATACTGTAAATCTGAAGAAACTAAATATCAGACAGGATACTTTTACAGTTTTATCATGCTGTTTCCTGCTGTGTGCCTTTCTTCCAATTAAAGTGAAGTCTAGATTAATAGTTATGTTTCTGCTCCAGTCATTAAAGTGACTTGGCCCGGCGTTTATCATTAGCAGACGATGCATCCTTTGGGGATACTCTTGGCTATTTTCAAGTGATTTAAATCTGCATATTTCAATAGGCTGAAAACTCTAATCAGGCTGCACACGCGTTAAAAATAACACAGTGCAAAGCATTAAAACACGGTTTGGCATTTAATATAATAGTCAAATGTACAGTATTGTTTCAGTTGGACATGCATGCAAAATCATCTCAAACGTCTCATGTGAAACCAGCACAAGACATCATAACTGACTACAGGTTCAAATGAAGAATCTTTTTACACTTTCATATTAATTATTAAAGTCACATGACATTTGTTCAACACTTTTTTTATGATCATATCAAAGCCTTTAATGCACATAAAAACAAAAAAACAAAATGTGTGTGTTCTGCTTACACTCTTAAAATATTTGGTCTTCTCTTTATACAATACCAATGGTGTCGTTTTGTGATTAAAAAAAAGTATCAAAATGTGGGCTTTTTTTCCTCAATAGAATATGCTGAATCATATAACCTCCTTAAATAAAATATGCTCTTACACTAAAGCATTACAAAGAGAAGAGCTGTAATATAAAAAAATACAAAATACAAAATGGAGGATTCAATCCTCTTTTTCAGCCATTTTTTTTTCCATAAGAGACAACATGACTGCTGTGAAAATTGTGTTCAAAGTGCATTCTTGTCTATTCAGGATTATTTAAAGCAAAAGCACTGATTTTGCTTCCTCGTATACAAAAAAAAAAAAAAAAAAAAAAAAAAAAAAAAAAAGTATAAAAGCAGGTTTGCCACACCAAAAAAACCCAAAAAGGACAGAGGGGGGAAAGTTTTGCATACTCGGCACAAAAAAAAAAAAGAATCTGAAGCAGGACGGGCAAGAGGTTGTGATAGCTCTGCTGTCACAAATCAGGGTGCCGATTGCCAGCTTAATGTTATTTATGAACACAGATTCACAGAATTCTTACACTTTGAGTTATAGGTGCGTATGTGTTGCATTACAGAATTATAATTCACTCTAAAGAATGCCTTTGGTTAAAAAAAAAAAGTTAGAAACGAATAGCGCAAGAACAAAAAGAAACTGCTATGAACAGTAATACTGAATTGTGATGATCGTCCCTTTATTTCAGCTGAGGGAGAAGTGGTTTATGAGGAAGTGCTTTGGAATTAAGTGTCTGAAAGTGCTGAATTCATAAGACTGTTGATTAAAAAACAAAACATAATGAGTCCTGCAAATAAAAAAAAATGTAGCAATTTCACTTTTTTTCAACCTCACCACAGAGCACACGCCGCGTGGCTCTCTTAATAAAAACAAAAACAAAATAACAATTTGACTTTTTGTGTTTTTAGTATTTATGTCTTAGTATATCTCAACTGCAGACATCCTCAGACTGTTGGACAGTGGAGAGTTAAGGGTCTTCGATGTCCAGGAAATCCTTTTTGGGCGGTGCTGACCCTCTGTACCAGGCACAAGAGTCATCACTTCTCTTGATACAAGCAAAGTGTTTGGCCTGCTCTCCGATGACCATCTTCTCGATCACCCAGTCGGTCCACAGGCACTCCTTTGGGCTGCTGATCATGCAGGGGATGGAGGTACAGCGAGTGATCTGAGAACCAGAAAAAAAACATAACAGACCAAGATCAGGAAAGGGCAATGCATCTTTTCAGATTATTTTAGTTTGTGGTAATTCTATTTTTCACTACTGAATATCCTGCAGATTTACCTTGCAATCACAGCCCATTTCATAGCGCTGAGTCAGGCCTTTCTTCTGGGTGGCACTCGTGGCCTCCCAGGGCTCAATGAAGTCACACAGTGTGACATGCATCGTCCCGTCAGTCTCAAGTTTGCCTGTGGTGGAAGGAGAGCGCATTAGATGCAGTGATATGACATGAAAGCTGATGTGAAGAAGTACCAAGACATAACATTTGTTATATTTTAGGAAGCATATACCTGTGACAAGATACTCCTTGCCGCTTGTCTCCAGAGTCACCCCACACACTGCAGAGGAGGGAGCAGTGTAGATGGCGTCAATATCCTGGTTGGGACCTTTGAACATCTGAGTTCAAAACAGAGAAAAAAAATATTCAGATTTATGTTGGAATTATGTTTATACCCCATTATTAAAATGATAGCTTTGTCCTTACATACCTTGATTTGTTTGATGTCATACTTGATCCGTTTGATGGGGTTTCCATAGATGTCATTGCCAACGGCGACCTCATGCTCTCCGACTAACTTTGCCCTGATAACTGGAAAGAAACAACAACAAAAAAAACCCCACGTTTGATGATCACTGTATTTCCAGACAAAGCGAAAACACTATTGTCATGTTAAAACTGCACTAGATGTAGGTCTGTCTGCATCTGATCTGAGCCCTGCCTATGTTTGGCATGCTGGAGTTGGCCACAACACATTGCTGTGGCTTGGATCTGAGGAGTTTGCATGTGCCAGGTGCTGGGAAGACAGAGGCACATGAGTGTTTCATCAGCTGCAATCAGAGGGAAAAGGGAAGGGAGGAATGTGTGCTGCCTGCTCCACAGGCTCCTGGGCCGAAACAGGAGGAAGCTAGTCAGCAAATCTTTGAAAAGCTGAACTAGAATGCTCCCCTCGCCCCCAAGGCCTCTCTGCCGGCCTGCCTCGCTGTCTGGATAGAGGTGCTGACATGCAAATCAACCTCTCTTTCGCGTGCAGCCTTTCCCCCTCCTTCTTTCTCTCTCTTTCTCGCTTGCGCTCTGAAGTCACAGCTTCCAGATTCAGAATGGGTTTGGACGAGGGGGGGAAAAAAATATAACAGTTCAAGTGGAAAAATATTATCAGAGCCATACGGATGAGCCTCTGAGCTCGAATACTGAGTATTCAACAAAAAAAAATATGACTCACTGGTTTCACAAACACTGCTTCTGTCACGTGAATCAAATCGCTGAGGCGCAGCGTTGCACTGATCATATACCAGCTGTAACTAAATACCTGTGGATTACGGGTATCACTGCTGCACATTCACATGACTACTGCGCTGAGAAAAAAAAAGGTTTACAAAATCGCATTCAAAAATCAAGCTTTTTTTAAGTGGAGGAGACCAGCAACAGAGCTAATGTTAACCAGATGTTCACTCTGAAGTCCCAGTTCAATCCTTGCTTTCCCAAGGTGGCAGCTACTGACTTCCTCAGACCGTCACTAGCCTGCTTTGTTACCAAATAAGATCAAGCCTTTTCATTCGCTTTTTATATGAAGGTATGAAGCTGCGAGCCATATGTGCCCTAATTCGATGACAATAGAGGCTTAGAGAACATCTCCTTTTAAGGGTCTAAAGAGTCGACCCTTGAAAGAAAAAAAAAATAGAAAGAAAAAACGGGGGGGAAAAAGGAGAACGTGTGCGCAGATGGAGAGAGTGATGGGAGTGTTGAGGATGGTTGCATTCTCCGAGAAGAGGGAACAAACAGGAACAGAGTCCTGTGTGTGAAGGGAGGAGACAACCTTTCAAAGCAGTACTGCTACAAACATACCAGTTGACAGAGAGAAAGGACACAGAGAGCACAACAGAGAGGGGAGGAAGATTTCGTTTGCAGCCAGGAAAATGTTCAAAATACCAAGTTGTGCAAGCTATGTGCTTTTTTTTTTTCTGCAGAGCCGCCGCGAAGCAGCAGATATGCTGACAAACCATTTAAAAAGTGACAAACTACAGCAGAGAGAGGATCATAAACTCCTTCAAAACACACTGAAACACACAGAGAAACTCTCAAACTTCTCCGGCTACAAAGTGGATTAGTGGTAATCCCCTTCGCCTGACGTGCAGAATCACACGCAGATGATTTCTGCTTCTTCTCCTTCTTATTCTCTAGTGTAAAGTAGGGCAGGTGAAAATATGCACAGTATGCAAAAAACAAACAAAACAAACAACAACAAAAAACAAGGTGGTTTTAAAAACAGCTTTGCGTGGGTTATGAGATGCTCTTCAAGTTGCATTTGACATTCTAAAATAATGAATTATAAGAAGAAATTAATTCAAGCTGTTAATAGTTAACTAGCAAAAATAATAAAATAATAATAAAATCCAAAACAAGCTCTTTATTTGCCATGCCCTTTTGCACTAAAGCACTAATAACAATACTGTACTGATAAACAGTGCATGTCTTATTCCCACAGGACGTGATGGCGTTTACTGGAAGAGGCTGACCATGCCCTTTAAAAATCCTAAGTTTAAGAAAACTGGCTATTAAAGGAACCATCTCATTTTCTAGTTACTCAAACAATAAACGCATCATTTTGTATGTAGTATTGTGGTCATGGTGAGCTTTAAAAAACAAAAGAGAAAAAGAGAAGAAAGCAAATGCATGTCATGTAATTGCAGGGCCTGTACATCCATTTTGCTCTCTGAGAAGCCACAAAGTGGTCAACCTTTGGACAATTAAAGCTAAAGTACAAATTCAAACTGACTCCTCACAGCTGATCCTCTCCAACAAGATACATGGATCTGATCCATCGTTATTAATTGGTTTATGCCACGCCGTTAAAACCTTCCATCAGTGTCAAAAAGTTTTTCTGGCACCTCATTTAATAATATTTGATGATTACACCTGATGATGCTTGTATGTTCACATGGAGTATTTAAAAAAGGTGTGTTTCTCTGTATAAAATTAAAAAGAAACCTACCAGATCGATGTATTATAACTGCCAGTACTTGAGAGAGCATGCACACATTCAATCTGCTTTTAATGTCAGCTCTGTTTATACAGCTTGCAGCGTGGGGCTGTGTTTATACCGGAAGTCAGGTTAAAGACAGCTTTCTTTCAGGATGACTCACTCTCCTTCTTTACTAAACTCTCTATATTCACTAAGAATTGTAAAATAAACTCCAAATACATAATGAGCACAACATATGACTGCCCAGCATTCCTCAGCCTCAGCCAAAGGCTCAAGGGATGGATTTCAATTTATGAGGAAAGTTTTTTTTTTTTTTTGTTGCCGTTCCAGATGAGCGGAGCTACATGTTTACAACTATAGCTGACGTGGTATTTTGTTTCTGTTTACTAGAACGGAGGGAGAAATAAGCCAGACTAATAGTCTACTTTACTTCTATTCCTCACATCTATCTTCCACAACCTACCTTCCACAAACAAAATGCTACATTAAATACAACGCATCATCCTTAAAACTGATGTTGCAAGAGGCCCGGTGACAACTTAAGTTTCCAAGCTGCTCCCTGTTCTCGGGAAATTGAGTTTCACTTCAGACGCTAAAACTGAAGTTTGCAAGCTCCTGTTCTTGAGTAATTTTCCGTAGGCTCCAGACACTCTAACTGACTCTACGTCTGTGCACCCTAAGTAATACTTTCACTTCAGTAAACTGTCTGACGCTAAGTAGGGGTTCCTCAAGGCACTGTCTTACTGTGCTGTTAACATGTGGGAATAGCATGTACATTATTTTCTACATATTAATATTTCATTTAATCCAAATAATTTAGATTTATTACAAAAGTGGCAATGACCTACAATTCAAAGGAAACGAAAATAAAGATGACTCAACTAAACTAAGGGGAAAGGCTATAGAGTAAAGGCAGAGCTATCAGTGGTAGATAATGACATTCATTTTGAACGTCTCATCACCACCCATTCATTTTCTATGCAGCAGCTTCACATGCCAGTAACACTGCAAATTAACACATTTTCTCTCTGAACATTTGAAAAGAGCTTTGCAAAGTTCCCAAACTTGCAAACCGCATGAACTCTTTCAACGTGCGATATTCTTCTTGAACTACTGTTACTCCCAGAAATGATTTGGAACAGTTATGGAGGGAGGATCCAGGACGTTTCGGCTGTCAAGGCTCCTTGACAAAATGGTGGTTTTAGTTAGTAGGAGGGTCTATCCATGGTGCTGAAGCAGGACTAAATGGGGTGGGGGGGTGGATTACGGTCATGTTAGGACCTGAGCTTAGAGAGACTGTGATGAAATGAATCAGTCTGGGAACTTGGATGACTATCAACACCTTAAGTCAAGGTTTAAAACAACAACCTCCACCTGGCCAAATAACTGAAAGGCTGCAATTATTAGCTCATCTTCATACCGAGGAGTGAAACGGAAAAAAATTACAAAACGGCAGAAAAAATGCAAAAAGTAACGTCAGCTTCATGTTAAAATGATTAGAAACTGTTTAATTGTGTCAAAATAAAAGAAAGTTGTATTTAATCTTTAGTGTATATATCATATATCATCAAGTCTAGGTTACATTATAAAGGTAAACATATTAGAACAATTGACTTTCTGTCATTTTTAAGATTATTATTATTAGTGGTAGTAGAAGTAGCAGTGGCCTGTGATACCCTTTACCCTTTCATACTGTAGTATTTGTAACTAGAGCCAAATTAAAGTCCACATTATGTAATAGATTTCCTTAACTCTAAGTGGCTTACATTAGCTCACTAGCTGTATTTGAGAAGTGTAAGCTTTCAAATTATGTTAAAAAAAAAAGAAAAAAAAAGGTTAAAAGCAACTGTTGGAAAAAAAAATAAAAAATTAGACTTCCCTTTACAGTAAGCTCTCCAGCAGGATAATGTGGTTTCTTCACCCTTCCAGAGCCATGGAATCCAATGGTAAAGAGAAACCTTTGAATAAGTCAACTTCTGTATACATACCACACACTCTGCCAGCTCACAACCGAGAAAAAAGGCCCTCAGCAAACCCCAATTTAAATAGCTGCACAAGCCGGTCACTGTTGAGACTCTCGTTAGCTTAAGGCCCTATGTTGACTGCAGCAACAAGCAGTGGTTTGTAATAGGTAAAATGAGAGGGCAACTATCTGCATGGCCTTTGAGAAAGAGTCAATTAAATTGCCAGTTAGTAGTCATTAAGGAAGTGCACCATAAACCTCTCAACCACGGTGTTGAGCATGGTATGATTTTTTTTCTTTATTTATTTATTTTTTGGATGATTCTTTGCATTACTACTATGTTGTTTTCTTGTGAAACAAACACTACACAAATGATAGTTGAAGAGGTATGAAGAAGTCTAATAGTCTCATGGATAACAGGCAGTGATGTGGCAAAAATACTTGTTGCTTGGATGCCTGGGTATGAAAGGAAAAGTTGTACTTGCAATCTTGTAAAAACATATCTTATATTGTCTGCCCGTATAAAACTGCAGGGCAAAAACAAAACAGAAAGTACAGAAAGTATATTTGTGTCACTATCTAGACTCAAGAATATGAACAGATGATTAGAGGGAAAGAGAAAAAAGAGAGAGAGGAGAGGAGAGGAGGGAAGTGGAAAGAAAGATTGAGAGACAAAAAAAATTCCATCCTCCTCCCCCTGTAATTGTAAACATAAGAGTTGGGCAAGATTTCACTCTCAGCATTTACACTTTACTCGATCACATATGCAAACAAACAACTTTTATATAATCATTTCAGTGAGTGAGTCAACTTACCGACGTCTGAGTTGCAAAACGCCTGCTGAGGATGCGCTGGGGAGCAGCTGCAGGCTTCGGCTATTTCTTCCACTCGCCAAAGAAACAGGATGGCCAGAGTGACAAAACAACTGTTCGCCGTCCAAGTCATCTTAGAAAACTTCTCTGTTGGATCTAAAGAGGTGCGTGTGGGAGGGGAGAAATGTGAAGGAAGGGAGCTGAGCAGTCCTAAAGCAAGCCGTCTAAAGGAAATGAACCCGATCAATGTCCTCCGCTTCAACAGATGACCCGCTTGTCAGAGTAAGAGATGCACAATGCGAGAGGGAGAGTTCATTCCTGACTGCACTCAGGCACAGAGACTCCTACAAAATCTGTTTTCCGCTACAGTCAGGAGCAGTTTTTATTACCGCAGCCAGACTCCTCCCCCCGCTGTGGTCTCAGCCAGTGAGCGCAGAAACAGGCACATCTCATCTGTGGAGGTCAGGGGCTCCCAAAGTTTCACCAGTAGTCCCCCGTCACCTTCTGTCAAAGTTACGCAATTAACAATGAGGTGACACATGTTAAGTCACCAGCAACGCATGCAAGTTTTTTTTTTCTTCTTCTTCTTTTCAATAAACCATAACCTCAATTTTAAACCTTCACATTTCTTCATCTTAAATCCCCCTCCCAGAGTAACAGAATTAAACTGTCCAATTAAGTTTATTTATAAAGAATTAACATCCAAACAACAAAAAGGAAACAATGCTTAATAATGCCCTGTCATTATGTTGGAGGAATTTAATCATCTCACTATCTTTGTGAGTATATTTGGGTGTCACCAAATCATCAGACAACAATTTCCAGCATTAAAAGAAAATTACCTTATTAGTCCTGTATTGGGAGCATAAATGTGGGTCCCTTTAATGAATGGAAAACTGTTACACATTTAGATTTTATTTGGAAAGCTTGGCTTGATTATGGAGCCAAAGGAAAGGTCAGGGGGTCACTACAATCAATATGATTTACATTAATTCTGGAAGCCACTGTGGATTTAAAGGAATATATGGACATTTCAAGAGAATGTGCTTATTTGTTTTCCTGCAGAAAAGATTAGAAGATTAAAACAATGTACCTGAACAGTTAGCTTAGCTTCTCCATGGTCTAACTCTGTACAAAGGTAACAAAATATGCCAACCAGCACCTCTAAAGCTCACTATCTTGTTTATTTCAAATCAATGTAAAAATGACAACAGAGTTAGGACCAAACCTGCCACTGATGGCCTGGCAACTATTCAAAGGCAAGAAATAGATAACTGTATTAGCATACAAGTATGACAGAAAGATATCAATCTTCTCATCTAATGCTCCGTCAGAGAGCAAGTAAACATTTCAGAAAATGTCTAAATATATATTTAATGGAAGTTTGATTAGTTGCTGTGAGGGTGTACTGCTCTGGACTGACTCCGATATCCATCCTGAATCAGCAGTAACATCAACAGTAGTCTTACAGCATCTTATAATACCTGTATATCACAACAGGTTGTACAGTTTTCACACAGTTTTGCAGTGTTGCTGTTTTGGAGCGTAACGCCTTAAATAACAGATTTTTTGGCCACTAGATGGAAGCAAATCCCAAGCTGTGAACACAATATTAACATATTATCAACTTTTAAGACGATATGGCAAACTTGTTAGAAAACAGATGCCTATGAACGTTATGGAGCAACATTTGAAGTTTCTTGTCAGCTGATGAATGTAAGTCCTATGTTCACTCTCTTTAAGCTCTGTTTTTCGGTCTCTACCAACTCCTGTGGGAAATATCTTGTTGGTGTTTGGTAGCGTGGGTTTTCAGAGCTTATTCACTGAAATCTTTCACATTATCATTTTATTCAGTTTTTATATACATATCAAACATAGCTAATTTAAACATATATGCTAATGATAATTCAGACATGGGAAAAGACTTAAATGGGTCTTGAGTAAGCGTCAGCCCACGGTGCAGAGATCTGTGGTTTTGAATCAGGACAAGTAGGAGTGGCAGAGTCAAAAAAGTGACATCATCCTCTTAAACTTTCAATCTGGCGAGCGATTTCTCCAGTGTACAATAAGCTACCCAAACCCCTCCACCCTACTGTAAAAGAAACACTATGTTTTAGTCAATTTTTTGTTGTTGCTCATCCCTTACGCATGCAGAAAAAATAGATGGCTCTTTTGTTGGAACGTTCACCACTGGGAAACTGAGGATCTCAAGAGTTTTGGGTTTGTGGCCTCCCGTGTTGATTCTGGCTTAGAAACGGGAGATCACACTGAGGGCATGGTGTGTTTTATGATTAGAGTTGACGATGAATAATGAAGAGGACTGAAAAGAGAGAGAGAGAGGGGACTGTATCTTCTGTGGCTGCCTCGCTCCCTGACATCATATTTGGCCACCGACTGTCGGCCTTCTGGCTACTCTGGCAAATATTTCCACTCTTTTCCATAGTTTAGCATTTTTGCCTGGTTGCTTTTCCACAGGTCTCTGCTACTTGATGTCTGTGTAAAAACAGGCAGGGAGAGAGAGTAAGAGCAGAGAGGAAAATGGGACAACCAATTTAATGTCATTTTTTGTAATGCGTCTTTTTTCCGAAGGGAAATTTCATTGAACCTAATCTTTGCCTTTAGTTGTGGAGTTTGATAAAGAAAATTCCCAAATTGATTGGAAAAAAAGAAATTTTGCAAGTCAGTATGACTCATAATCTGGGTGGAAGTTACCAGACACAAAAGACGTAACGCAAAAAATAACACAAATATTGGGCGTGGATGAAAGGAAGTGACACATCCAAGACCAGATGAGCAGAAATAGGCTTCTCTCTTTCCACAGTTTAACATGAGAAGAACAGCAGACGCCTTCTTCTGGGCAAAGCCTGCCGCCCTCTGTCCAAACATCCTTTGCACTGAGATGCTGACTGATGTGGTGGGCTATGCTCAGATCGCAGCCGTGTCCCCGACTCCTGAGCATATTTCAAATGACCTCACAGCATGACCATTCTGAGCTATTTCCCACACTGCAACTTTCCCTTTAGAATGGGGTTTTACTCGGCAGTTACGATCTGGATTATTGTATCAACATTTGGTTTTAATTTGTTGAAAGAGGGTGGATTTGTCAAAGAAGTGCAATGTAAGCAGCCCCCTGTGTACATTACCTACTACAAACGCCAAAAGGGGCTTAGGAATGGCCTGAACCTCCATCCCCTAAATTACAGACTTGCAAGGCCAGGAATACTCTCGAAAGGAAGTCAGAAAAAGAGGGTCTCATTGCGGGAACTGGTGGGTGCTGTGGCAGTGACCCACATCCTCTCACTCCCACCCCCTCTGCTCCAATGCCTCACACATCCCACATGACCTGACCACCACGGAGCTTTTCGTCCATCCATCCCCTGTTGCACTTCCACCCCCTCCTCCTCTACCATCTTTGTTTTGATACGATCCAGCCACGGCCCAGGGGTAATTCCCATCGTTTTACATTCATCGGAAAAGCTATTCACATATTTCTGGTGACAATAAGACACAATGAATCAGCGAATTTACCTCAAGGACAGGAGGAAAACATCTGTCTGGAAGATTTTAAAAAGACATTACAAGCACATCACCACCCTAGGGTCAAGTGATCTGAACATAGTCTATGGTATAACAGTCACCACTTTAATAGTGTTGTCATGACTGGGTTTCAGGAGAATTGTTTCCACCCTGAGTAACTAACATACAGGAACTTTCACTCTTACGCAACAGACGGGTAAACAAGTCAATTATTGTGCATTCATTTCCCCTACACCACTACAATTCTAATTGTCCATTACGAGGATGTCGGGGGCAGCCCTTGGAATGAGCAATGCGTGATGAGGTGTTTAACCTCTTCAGCCCCTGTGGTGCATCTACTATATGCTCACTATAAAGATTGTTGTGAAGCCAGAATAACTTTATTTTTAATTGTAATTAATGCAGTATTGATTGATTTTTGTTGTTGTTGTTTTGGAGCGTGGTTGGGAGACAACAATTACACATTAGTACCTCGACTCAACTCAAAAAGTTTGATATACTGAGTATATTAGCATATTTCAAGTCCTGTATTCACTCTCCGTTAAAGGTCCAGTGTGTAAGATTTAGGTGCACTATATTTTCATTAAAGTATAATCACCTAGAAATCATCATCATTATGTTAATGTTACCTCAGAATTTTATATCTATTATATATATTTATATCTACAGATGCAATCCTGTTCCATGAAATATGCCAGGTTTCTACAGCAGCCCGAAACAGATAAACTAAATCTAGATAGCGACTTTCAAGTTTTATGGCCACAGCAGTTTTTCCTCCAGGCTAGAAAAGACAGGGCAAGGCGATGGTTGTGTTGATTGTGTTGTGATCACTAAATCCTACATAGTGGTCTCTGTTTTTGCTCTCCACCAACCCCCGAAAGAAATATCTGACTCTTTAGCTGCTAAAGGCTCCACTAAGTTCACCAGCTAGTTGCTAACTTTGAAGAAGGCAGCGTAATGTGGGTTTAACCAGAGGTGCCCACTCTGGCTGAAAGGCCATGAAGGCTAATGAGACTGGTGAAAGTGAATTAAAACAACAAAGTTTTAGGACTGGAAATTAAAACAATAAGCTGAGAGATGCTAAAATGCTTCGTAAATTAGAGGTGAACTGCACTCCTTTCTCATTGCATGTAGCGATTTGATCAATTGTTGATATGGAAATATTTCAGTGCAGCTTTTAGATCCTGCTTACCACTGAAATTACATTATAACATTTTCCATTTTACTCTGCAGCTGTAAAACGTGACGTCTTTGCTTTTGATTTTTTTCGCTATGTAAGACGTAAATCCAACTTCCTCCACTCATGAACACTAACTAACTCGTATGACGCTATAGGCCATGCAGATGTCTTGTAATGCCTGACAATTGAAATGTGTTTTGTTGTGTGTCTTTGTTGTCACAACATTGGGAAATTTTGGAAAAGGAACTACAGTTCAAGGGGTTAAATGGTATTACCTAAATCACTGTTCATAAAAACCACTAAATAGAATTTCAAAACACTGCGTGCCATGACCTGTGGGGTCAGTTATTTCATGGGTAAAATGACACAATGAAGTTAGATATTACTCAACAAGTCAACCATATGATGATGATTTTCTGAATTTTTCCTATATATTATATTTTGGTACATAGCCTGGCATATGATTACCTTTGAATGAATCACATTTACTATAAATCACTCTCTCCTGTGTCTTACTGAACCATTGCTAAGAGTTTGTACAATGTTGAACTATGAGTGCATGGAGGAGTCATCTTTAAATATACAGTGATCATGTAATCATTGCAACTAATCAATTATCTTTTATCATGTCATAGATTTTTGCAACTACAGGTAATCATGCTTCTCAGAAAAACATGAGTCACTGTGTGTCGCTGTTTATCCTACTTGTCCAGGCATGTAGGCCTGCATGTTGTCAAAGCGCGTCAGTTGTGTGAGACAGAAATGCGGGAAGACTTGCAGACAGTCTGGAGTGGGGTGAAAACGCAATAGCTTGGGAAAAATCCATGATTCATGAGGAGGAAAGTGTTATTGTTTTTCAAACCTCTGTAAATACAAACCAGTATCTTATCTGATGATGTTGATTAAAGCCATGTTTGAAGTTTTCATTCTGGTGAGGATATCTCAACTCTGCAACAAGAACATACAGATAGAGGCTCTAGAGGTGAGGGGTCAGGGGTAGATACCATGTTAATTAAAGGAACAGTTCAACATTTTGTGAATTACGCTTGTCCACTTTCTGGTGGACAGTTAAATAAAAAGATTAATACCACTCATACTCATATTTGCCTGTTAAGTATAGAACTACACAAAGACATGAAAAAGAAACAGCTAGTCTGCATGGCACTGTCTGAAGGTAACAAAACCTGCTTATCGGCACATCTAAAGGTGACTAACACTTATTATATTTTGTTTATTTAATCATCTGTGTAATTATTTCCTGTCTGGAACCAGTTGCCAGGAAACCAGTGGAGATTTTAGTAAGCTACTGGTAGCAGCCAAAAAATAATCCTCAGCATAACCCTTTTTTTTGTTTGTTTGTTGTACGGATTAAATTAAATATAGCGTGCTAAATAATGAGCCTTTTAAGGGCTGCTTCCCTCGTTTCCAGTCTTTGTACTTATCTAGTTAATTGGCTGCTGAATGTAGCCTTATAGAGAGTGATATAGAGTAGCTAATTCAATTCCAGAAATATAAGTGTATCTCCCAAAATGTCAAACTATCCATTCAATGTTCCATTTTCTGTGACATGTTCATGTTCTGACACTCAGCTGTCAGGCATTTTATTTTATTTTTTCTCCTGCGCAAATACAATGAAATATTGCTCCCTGACAGACCATTCATTTCACTGCTGATAGTAATGATCTCCTTCAGTAGACTGGACAGCAGCAAAATGGCTGACGCCACAGTGAGAGCAGATCTAGATTACCCTCAAGGGACAGCTTTCACTTGGCCCCCCTAGAACTGAAACATTCTGCGTATGTCCAGGTGAATGGGCTATAAATCAGCCCGATGATTACTTTAACTCGCACCTGTTTGTCACTTTATGTGTCTCATATCGAACTGCAGTTTAAGATTTATATATCTTTGTTGCTTTTGTGAGTGAAAAGTCTTTTGAAAGATAAAGTGAAGACACACACACAGTAAGTGATGATCTAGAAATCGTTTTATTTATTTGTCATTTAAAAAAAAAAAAGAAGAAAAAGAATACTTGATATTAATTAAAGCACAGCCAGATGACGGATCTGTGGCTAATCAACAGAGATTAATAAAAATCACTTGGATAATACTGAAATTTCATTGTATTGTATTGAATAATAAGCAGATTAATCAGATGTAAGAAATTCAGCCCAACCTTGCTACTGGATCAGACATACCCTGGTCTCACTACAAATTGGTAGGTGTACTGGTCATTAGGGCAGGGATACGCAGCACCCTGGGTTCCATTCACAGCGATGTAAGCCAGGTTGACCTTGAAGTCCTGAACCTGACAGACGTACTTGTCTTGGCACATCAGCAGAAGACGGTTACGAAAGAGGATGTTGCTCTCACGGGTGACGCGGGATTGGGGAACCAGCCTTGCCATAGGGAACGACTCACAACGCAGACCTCGGGCTGAGCATTCATTATTGGTCATGAAGACATTTGCCTCCCAGTTAATGTTGTTGTTCTTAAAGATCAGGCTGCTGTGGACAGGGGTGCTGAACGTCACAACTGCGGGAGCATAATATACCCCTCTGTTGTAGTCAGAGAAGCCTGAATTATGATAGCGGTTCCGGACCGGAAATGATGAGGTTTTCTTTGAATGGTCAATAGTAGTGCTCCATGGCTTCATGGTGTAGATCCTGGGCTGGTAATCATCATCGTTTTTGTTGAAGTTTGGGTTTGACAGATTGCTGAAGAGCAGAACATTAAACTGATACGCTTTCAACATGTTTTCACGATACATATTTTTATGAGTGCTGTAGAGAGAAGATTTGGACTCTAGTTCATACAGTTTCTCAGCGGGGATCATCGGAAAACGAATGCGATTTAACAAGTCGACCTGGGTTTCCAAACTGATAGACTTTCCCTTCTCTGTGATCCAGCTCTCCACCACCTGAAGCAGAAAATATTCATCTGGCACAATCACGTCTGAGCGGGTTAGAAGGGCTGCAAGGAGCTCAACGGAGATGCTGGTCCAAGCAGGGGATGTAGTTAGAGTTTTGAAGTTCCAGGCCAGATACTGACAACAGTTCTCCTGGAGGACCAAGTCGCCAGTCTCCTCTGCATATTTGTAAAGGGACACTTGGGTGTGAAATGAATTGTCCTCTGGGATGACTTTGGAGAACAGCCGGCCTGCATCCTCCATCAGCTGCTTCACCCCAAACTTTGAAGCCATCCAGTGGAGGCACTGCACAGAGGAGAAGGTCACGTCCATCTTGCGGGTGTAAATGTACCTTGAGAAACAGATTGTAGAATATTATTTTGATTTTCAGTGATCATACAACACCCAGATGACACTAATATGCATCTGGTATCTTATATCAAAACAGTAGTTTCAGTATACCTGATGAAGGTGGTGAAGTGCGGCTGGCAGGACTGACTGAGGCTGACCGTGATGTTACTGACCGTTGAAGTGTTGAAAAGTGGGAATTGTGAGAGGATGACTTTGTGAGCACAAATTGCTGTTTCAGCCACCTCCAGGGTCCCATCCTCCTGTCTGTTTCCAGTCTCACTTTGGACTAAGATCGGGAAGTCACAGCCAATTCCACTGTCAAAGATTTTGCCAAGGTCATCGGAGAGGCTGATGCTTTGATCCAGAAAGTGTGTAGGATCATTGAAGTTCGTATCTGGAATCACAAATCATTGGGATGAACATTTGATTGGAAATAAGCACATAGAATAACAAGCAGCAGTAACACAGGATCTACTTTATTTTTACTGGATCAGGTGTCATCATGTGTTCTTTATAAGGTAGCCTTTGCCTTGTAAGAGTTTTGATACGTACCATCTGTTTCACAGATAACTCCAACATCCTCTTTGTGGGAGCAGTCAGTTACTCCCCAGTTTTTGAAATCACAAGAAGACAGATGGCTCTCTGTGCCTTTACAATTCATATCATCCAGCCAAATAGGTCCAGATGCTATGAGGTAAAACGAAAGGGAATAAATGTGTTACTTGTGACCCTTGTGATGGCTGGATTTGTGTTGCGAGTATGTTGCTCAAATCACAGCTCCTAACTCATTACAATCATTTCTCTGCCCTCTGGTGGTGGATGAATGCAAATAGAGCTGCACCTTTTCCGTAGTCCTTCCCAGTGACAACAGATTTGGCTCCGGGGAAGTGGAGCTGACGACACACCACCTGGGCCTCAGCCATGTCCCAGCCGTCGTCACACACAGTTCCCCATTTCCCTTCATGGTAGATTTCTACACGGCCCTCTGAAACATTCTTGGATCCAAAAAGCCTCACGTCACCTTCACGCAGCTCAGGCCTTCCTTTTGTATGCAAACACGGGCGTAGGATATTAACCAAAGCCATGGCAGCAGAGAGGTTATACAAATAATCCAGATAACCTACAGTCTGTTTTGAAGGGGCGAGGTCAGAGTACATTACAAAGCACATGATATAGACATAGCATACTTTACAGTTTTAGACCAAATATAGTGCAGTTTTAAGCAGCATTTTTTAAAGTTTTCACACAAATTAGATGACTAAGTAGATGACTCACTGAACAGGTTCAAGTTGAAGGCACTGACATGGGGAAGTAACAGAAGAAGCCACAACGTGCATACGTTTCGATGCATGAGCATTTTCAATCACCAGTGTAGGACTCTGACACAGACAGACAATGACAAAAAAAAGGAAGTGAATATGCTGGAAGGAAATAAGCTCATTCTAGTTTACAACTAAAGATTAGCAACTAGGGTAGAATTGTAAATATTGTTTTTGCATATAAATAATAAATTTCTTTCTTTCTTTTTAAGGGTAAGTTAAGAACCACTTTAGCATTCGTCTGCATTTTAAACAGGTATTAATGAAGCTGTAATGCAAATTACTTAAATATCTATTCTGAATCAATTTAAAAATTTGTGCCTTAAACTTAAAAGACAAAACTACTAAATCCAAATATGATGAAATGACATTACCTGCTGTTTATAAAGTGATGTCGTCCTCCAATGTGCTTCTCTCTTTTGGAGTCTGTGACCCTGATCTGTGATCCTGACTCCTTTTAAAATCCTGCTAAAAACTGCGTGATTTGACGTGCAGCTTCACTTCTCCAGTCTCGCAGCTTAAGTTTCGTTTCACACTAAAGGCAGACCATGGGGTGGTGAAGACATGATTTATTCTGACCCTCCCACGTACATGTATTTATGTCTAAAGAGAATATATGTATGTGAAAGGAGAATGTATGTATGTGAGAGGGCCAGAATGAATAATGTCTTGAATGGCCCCTCATAGATTTTTGTTGAGCTAGCAAATAGTTTTGCAAATAGACCCACATGTGAATTAAATGGAAAGACTCAGAAAATAAGAATCAAGGTTTTACTCGGTTGTCCCACCAAAAAACATTACATACAATGTATTTCATTTTTCAACGAAATGTCCTTCAAATAATGTTGAGTTATGAAGAATACAGTTTTGCCACTGAAATGAAAATGCTTGGTGTGAACAGAATGATGCTGTTCAACATGGAGCAAAAGGGGAATAAACCTTTTGACCTTTTGAGAGTGTACAGTATGTGCATGAAAATGTATGTCTTAGGAAAAAAATATATCACAGTTTGGTAAATGAAATTTGTACATTCATTATAAGAAAGGCTACAGTGCTGTTGAGGGCCACATTTAGCCTTGGAAGGAGATGATGCACCACAAGACATGCTGGCATTATCTATTCTGACTGGCACTTTCTCAAAACCCAAAACAGGACCATATTTTACAGTCTCAGGCCATAGTTGTTCTATTTATACTGAATATGTTCCTTTAAGGGTTGGAGTTGTGTCTTTGACAAACTCAATGAGGAAACAACGAGTACACTTATTTTAAACAGTGACAAGATTGTAAACAAAATAGAACAACAGTGCAGTGGCCTCAAGAGCGAGTCTCTCAGTCTATATGAACTCCAAGCCCTCGTATTTCACATCCCCAATCTTGGTTTCAGGTAAAAGGATGCGTCCGTCAAGCGTGAAGGCCATGATGTAAGTAGCAATCTTTCCGGCGTCTTCCTCCGACTTGAGAGCCAGAATGATCTGGTCGTCTGTGTTGGGGATGAATTTGAAAGAGGAGAAACCGTGAGTGGGATTAAGAGGACCCACTCGGCTTACAATAATGTCTTTGAAATCTGGCGAGCAGCTAAGGACGAGGTTGGTGCCGCGACGTTCATCCGCCGTCTCTTCATAGCGGTCCTTGCTTGCACGGCGAGGGAGGAAAAACCAGCGCTGCAGGGTGTCACTCCACACTGCTGATTCATGGATGAGATACCCTGCAGAGATTCAGGGCAATTCAGTAAAGAGCAAAGAAAGAAAGCAACGGAGGGGATCATAAGAGAGAAGAGATTTAAATCCTCACCTGGAGGCTCAATGCCAGCAGCAGACTTCATAGATGTATACTTGGGAACCCAGTTTTCATGTTGTACATCCCCTCTGAAGCCCACTACTTTCACCCACTCTGGGTTATTGTTGACGAACACGCCCTCAGTGGTGGTCCACTCTTTCCCCAGACCACCAACGTACAGATGCTTGTCCTTTACTGCAAGCCACTCAGCTTTGAACCCTGTTAAGAGAAAGTACTTTAGTGCAAATTACCAAATAAACATAGAAAAATACTCCAATACAAGAAAGAGCCCTGGCTTTAAACCCTACTTTCAACCACCTTATATACTGTTAAACTGTTTAGTAAAGTGGTTCCCAAAGTAGGGGCCTGGCCCTATCGAAGGGATCACAAGAGGGGTGAGATGATCAATGAGGCAGGCCATTTTTTTGGACTTATTTAGCCTCAAACAGTTCTTTAAAGCAAACCTTGTAAAAAAAAAAAAGTACAATATTTCTCTCTGAAATGTAGAAGAGTACAAGTAGAAAGTGGTAGAAAATGTAAGCACTGAAATAAAATATTGAATTACAGCACGTATGAGACTAGGTTAATGCCTACCTTTGGCAACGTTGCCGTCTCCGTCAGTTAAGATGACCCAGGGCACAGCCTTGTCCCCGTCAATATGGTAGACGATGCCTGTTCTGTCATCAACGCTGTAGAGTTTCCCATTGAACACTACCAGCTCAGAAAGCTCCATACCCCTGCCTTTCTCAGACAGGTGGCTCTCCAGCAAAACCCTCTCCGCATCCCATTCAACCGCCACCTTGTCACCACTTTGGGACACCATCAAGTACCCCCGCCGCATGTAGCTGAACCATGTCAGCTTCTTGTCGCTACGAGAGTTTGTGTCCAGGTCAGCGATGACCCCAATGCGGTAGCGGGTGCCCTGCGCCGTACGCTCCGGCGGGCTGAGAGGGTAGGTGCTGTTGTAACGGAAATCAGATTGCTGGGTGTCACTGGGACCGGCTCTCCAGCTGTGCGAGCCGTAGGAGTGTGAGCGCATGTCTGAGCTCAAATGCATGAAGAGCAGCAGGAGCAAAGCCAGGGAGATGGCCACGACCACGATGGGCTTCCACTTGAGGCGGAAACGAGGGTCAGTGTTGTTGGCCATGGAAGCCAACATAGGGAGACCTCCTACAGAGATACGCAGATTGTTCATAGGCTCATTCTGCTCCAGTCGGGTGAAGCCTGGGGAAGCAGGCATGGGGGACGGAGGACTGGAGTGACCTGAAGAAAAATAAAGAGGCTGTGAGTCCACTTGTACAAAGCAAAAAAGCATATAAACACCAAAGGGCAGAGGTCACACATGGTTATTTACAAAGAATTTACACTTTTAAAGACACAATGAACGTACATTGATTTGTTGCTTTATATTAAAACCTGATTTGGGGTGGTGAGCTAACCCCACATGTCACATAAAACCTTAGCTACGGGGTATCAAACAGGGCAGTATTTCTGTAGGAGGTTTGTGTTTTCAGCTGGAAGAGGCCAACAATCCTCTTTCCTTACTTCAGGTCTTCTATTTGTTACCATTATTCTTCTGGCAGGCTGATCTCAGTCTCAAAGAATCTGTTAAGAGTAGTACTCAAGAAGAATATCGATAACGTTACTTCAAGCAATGCTAAACACAGTCGCCGGGTGGAATTTCAGATAGATGGTTGAAAAGAGACTGGATATTTAAGAGCAGTGTCCCAGTGCAAGCTATTATGATGGTCCCTAACTACAGTATAGTGCATCACATTATCATTAGATCAAATAGAGACTTGGCACTGGACAATAGCAATCATTGTTGCATGTCCGTGTATGACAAAATCAAGAATGTTATACTGTACGTCATTTATAGTTCACAGTTGTTCGTCTAGAATAATTAAACCATTTTGTTATAGGCTGACTATTTTACAAAAAAACAAACAAACAAACATGATGGAGATGTTTGAATAGGAGAGCAAGTTGCACCACTTTTGATTGAATAAGTTTATCTTTGAGGGTTCACAGGAATCAATTTCTTCCCCACCCGGGCACATTGTTGACATTACAGTCAACTGAGCCCGGTGAAACTAGTTCAACTGGTCTTGCAGCTTAAGACATAAGATAGAAGACAATAGACATAAGATCGAAGACAATAGGGACAAGATAAGCAAAATGTGGGCTGGCTTTTGCTACATATATAGAATATCTGTTGCGTTCCCAAAGTTGATGCACTCATCGGTATTGAACTCACAGTTATTTAAGAATGGTTTTGATTATAGTTTGTATTGAATGCAACCTAAAACAATACAACTCTGAGTCAGTCTATGTGCTAGAGGAATATCTAGCTAGCGTTTTCTAACATTAAACAACCAAAACTACTGGTGAAAAAGGTCAAGAGGCTATAAAAAGAAGAATGTGATATGCCTTTTCTCAAAAGTAACACAGTTGTGCTTTAATATGGTAATTTTCCTTAAATAAGGAAGTCACCATTCAGGTTATACAGCTTCATGAAGGAACAAGCTGTTTTATGGTTTCAGTTAGCAATAAACATTTATTACACCAGCTTTGTTTGTTAACCAAACTAAATAATATTATTAATAATAATAATTATAATAATAATGAACTAATAAATGTACCTCAACCTTGTAATATACGTAAATGAGTAAAAGGTATGCGAAAAGAAAAAGAAAAGTGGGGTCAAATAAATAAGTCTTTGAACAACACAAGTTATCTGAAGACAAACATGAACAACACTACTCTTAACCAGCCAATGACATTTAGATATAAATGACTATACTTGTTAATCTTACTCACATACTCTCCATATGTAGACACAGTCCGCCTTTAAATCAAATAAAATGTAGTCCCAGTGACAGGCAGAACATTCGATTCAGCCTATATTTGAACTATTTTAAATGCACACAAGTGAGTGTATGCTGGGTTAAGCAATCAATGAAATACCAGGTGTTACTGTGGAAGCTCAGTCAGTGTCAACAGGCAAATCAGGAAATACAGTAGTAGCTGATATAGAACACACCCCCACGCCTCGCCCTGTTACAATCCCAGTTCTGTTTTTTGTTAAACATTAATGCCGAAAGGATTAGTCCACTGACAGAAAATGAATCACTAATCGTTTGGATGATCAATTAAAGGTGATTTATCGAGCGATAATTTTGAAATTCCAGTTTCTCCCATGTTGTTTTTTTTCCTCTCTGCTTTGTATCTCTGACATTTGAAAATCTTTGAGTTTTGGACCATTGTTCAAACAACCGTTACAGCCCAACCTAACCTTCTTAAATGTGCAAATTCGCTTTATTTCTTTGCCTTACATTACAGTATAAAGAATACCTCTGTATACCTATATTTAAAAGACTCTGGGAGGTACATTTTTCTCTGTTTTCTGACATTTAATCGACCAAATAATTCGGTGATTAATCGAGAAGACAATGGGAGGATTCATCGAATAGGAACATATGAATTAGTTGCAGCCTTAGTTCAGTCAAACAAAGTTAGTAACTTTATTTAAAAAGCAGCTTTCAAGAACACAAGTGTTTCACAAAAAAGAAATACGGCAAATGCAGACATGTTAGAATGAAGAATAAACAGAAAATGACACAACAGCAAGTCTAAACAGGTGGGTGGATCTTGAGCAGTGTCCGCAAGAAGTACTGCAGGTAAATTTAGAAAGATTTTTGACAAGCTCAAAATACAGAATTATGTGATGTCGCTTGCAGAAAGAGAAAACTGTTTGCTTTAACACATCTACAAACTAATGCCACCTTATCCGTCTGTGGCACTCTATACTACAGGATCACCGCCAGGCTCTACAGAGTAGAAACTGTGTGCGATCTACTCCCAACCAAATTCCAGGGACCTCTAAACTCGACCTCAGGAGTCTTACTCTGTGGGCTAAACATTTCTCTGAAAGGAGCGCAGGGGCTGAAAGCCTCTTTCATAAGAGGGCCCCGAGCCAAACAGCAGTCCATTATGGCAACAACATCAGGGCCATAATGATGAAAACTACCCTCTCTGAAATACACTAGCAAGATTTTTAGAAATGCAACCGATTCTGACTTTGTCCAAATAACTGAATGAGCTTACCCCTCCGTCTCCTTGTTCCTGAACGCTTAGCCGGCATCATGAAATTTACCTAACTATTCTCTAAAGCAGACTTCCACAATCGCTCTGTGCTCTCTTACCGCTCACTGATCATTTGCAGCGCAACCATGACTAGTTACAATGCTAGTGAACTTTACTACAGATCCAGTCCGAAGAAAAAGCTTGCAGGAGGCCGATTCATTGAGTTATCAGTCATCATGGTGGCCTTTGTACAGCCAGGCACACACCTTAGGAATTTGTTACCCGCACAATAACTCTACCTACATGAAAGGAGAAAAGCTGCAGATATCCTGCAGGCTCAATAGAAGTTGAGAACACACCTGCTGTCAAGTGCAGGAATTTAAATCCTACATAATGGAGTTGTTTCTGTGACGCAATGAGTACTTTGACTGTACAGATGAGCCTGATTACAGCGGCAGAGCACTTGCACCATCAACAGGGAAGCTATAGAAACACACAGACTTTAGTTTAGTTTAGTTTTTTTTCAGTTCTGTTAATAAGTGATTAAACTCCTTCTGGACTTTAGTGCAGAAGAGTCCAAGAAGTCAAATAATTAATCAGTAAAGCAACTCCCGGGTTTCTCCTTTCGTGTAGCTCAGAAAGTTACATAACATGTTGCATATTATATAACAGCAAGAAAAATACAGAAATATTTCATTGTATTGTTGACCCTGGGTTAACCTGCACAGGATAAATAAACCCGAAACTTGATTGGCTGGATTCTTGCTTTTTATTTTAATAAATGTTTAGTATTTAATTCACTGGATTAGCAAGATCAGACGCATTATTTCATCAAATCATATGTGCTTTGATTTTTTTAGAAGATTTGTTCCAGATCACTCAACCTCTTCTAATCATCTGGTCAATAAAATCTCCCAATTTCCAGGCTAACATCATCAAAATATTCATTTTTGTCCAATAATCACCAGCCCAAAACTGGAAAAAAAAAAAGTTGTTCAATTTACGCTGACATGAATCAGTCAGAAAAGTGGAAAATCTTCACATCTGAGCTCCTGGAACTAAAGATGTTTGTTTATGCTTAAAAAAAAAAACTGACTCAAGGAATCAGGTTTCAGGATTTAGCAGCATCGAGCGGTGTAACGCCCTCCACTCGCTCCTGCTGTTCCAAGTGTGAAGGAGAAACTATGTGTGAAATATGCAAAAAAAAAAGTCCTCAGAGGATAGTTTGTCCGTTCTGGGCTAACAAAAACTTCTTATTGTCTGGTGATTAAACACAAATTATGGACATTATATTGCCTAAATAGAGCCCCTAAATCTGACAAACAGGGCCTTCAAATGTGGGATTGAATGAAAGTGCTGTCAATGAACTGAAAGACTCTGAGATCTCTGCGTAGTTTTTAGTGAATCTGCACTATAAGATGAGATAACAGTGAAGCGGGATCAGTTACAGTTACTGCTGTGTAAACACAGTGACATCCTGTTCGGCCCGGGATGATTTTCAAGATAGAGCTGCTCGAGATAAACACCTAACAACTAATTTCTGCTCTGACCTTGCCGAGTTTACTCTGTGCTGCCATAAAGGAGATGTGAGCTTCAAAGGAGACAGATCAAGGAGACAGTGTATGTGTGTGTGTGTGTGTGTGTGTGTGTGTGTGTGTGTCATAAATAGTTCACTCATTGCTGTAAGGCAGATTCCCAAACTTCTGCACATAAAGAGGTCGCTTGAACAGATGTGAACTTACACCACAGACCTGATCTGATCTGATGAGAAGATGCTGATCTTCAGGTGTTTGCTGCAGACCACCTCAGAGGCCCTGAAGTGGTCCCTGCTGCTGGAGCTCCAGCAGCTTCTTTAACCATTTTGCATTGTTATAAATGGTTTGTGTGTGTGTTAGTTAAGGAGACATGCAATCTGCGTGTGTGTGTGTGTGTGTGTGTTAGCTCAGGTCCATGTCCTGCCAGCAGCGCAGAGGTTAACACGGATGCCATCACAGATCTTTGAGGCGACCTGACTCGCTGCTGAGCCCGCAGCGCCCCTCGCCTCTCTCGGCTCGTACTCACCGCAGATGTTCGGTGTTCAGTCGGCCGCTGGTTGGAGCTCAGATGTCATTGTCGTGCAGCTTCCTTCTTCGGATCCTTCTCCTCCGATCCCCGTTGACCAGACAGCCGATCATTACTTCCTGTATCTACTGATGACGACAACGTCGTGCACAGCGTGCGCGCAGCGGTGCAGGGTTTGTCTGACGGTGCGTTCACGTGCTGTCGGAAACTACGAGCTGAAACAGTAACTCACAGTTCACAGTGCGCATCACTGATTAAACTGTTGAGTTATCTCTGTTCATAAGTGAATATAGTGAGTTCCCACAAATAAAATAAATAATAAATAACGTAAGACTCAAGAAAACAGTGAAATGTGTCTTCTTTTTTTAAAGAATAGTTTAAAAATACTTAATTTAGAGCAACACAACTAAGAGATTTAGTAGAATTCATTAAATTTAATTTTATTCTACAGATTTTAGATTTTTCTGACATTAAATTTAATTTTATTCTACAGATTTTAGATTTTTCTGACTTACCCCAAACTGCCCTGGATGAAAAAGCAAAATAAGGAACATTTATGCACTTTTTTTTTTAATGTATTTATTTTTTTTAGCAACATTAACCATGTCTATATGTCTGAACACAGTGTCTGATCTTTTTCTGGATAACAGTAAACGGCAGGATACTCACTGTGATTAATGTGCATGAATTCTGCAGAATTTAGTTGTTAGTTTGTTTTTTTCCCCACGCAAATGAAATGGATTCTCTAGTTTTGTAATAAATGAATAATATTACTGAAGTAAACAAAGAACGATTTATTTAACATTAAGCACATTACTGGAATGATCTGTTCCAGACTCATGACGTCACATTGACTGTATGAAGTCTCAGTAACTCAAATGCAATTCATTTATACACTGCTGGTTATAATATTAATATAATGCGCTTATACAATAAATCCTTTATTTAGTTCTTCTGTGACGTGTCTGCATACATCTTATGACCTTTACACAATGATGGTGTTATCCCCACTGTTCATAAGTCCCTCCACCCTCACAGACACAATCACTTCTCAAATATTTGCCAAAGGAGCACAACCCTGCAAAGAGTCCGGCTTGTTCTTTAAGAGGAGGATACAAATTGTGGGCTCACCCAGATGTTCAAAACAAGTGTTTTTTATTTTATTTGGCACACCCTGTGAGATACAGAATACTGTACAAGGCACTTTAATGGGGGACTTATTATAAAGCCATTGAGTGCAACAGTAAAAAAAGGTACAACTACAGCGTGAGGAAAGCAAGAGGAACAAGACATGCAGAAAAGAACTACAGTTTGATTGTCATTCACCTGGATTTAAAGGATTGAGTAAGATAATAAATATATCAATTTACCCCTAATATCACTGAATAACTGACATCTAATTATGGCTGAACTCGATATTTCTAAAATCTGAACTCTAGAAAGGCACGTTGAATTTCTACAGGAGGTAGCTGCTAGAAATGAATGCTTTGGCTACCGCAAAAAAATTAAATAAAAATAAAAAACCCACACACCCTTAAATATGAAACAAAACTGCAGCAGAAGTTGATTTAAACATTAAAATGAACTATCTTAGATCAGATATTGTCAATTAATTGTGTTTCTCAGTGCATAGAGGCCATTTTCAGTGGTTAATTATTTAAAAAAAAAAAAAGACAGAAACATTACAGATGCATTTTTGATGCACCCACTGATTCAATAACATGGGTTTGTTTTGTGGTAGAATAACAATGTATACTGAACTGTCACTACATTACGGTTGTTGAACTGCTCTATGTGGATCTGAGAGTAATGAAAATATATCTATATGTACTAAACAGTGACATATTCATTCAAAAAAACAAAAACAATGCTTCATCTTAAAGCAAATCAAACAGCACTCAAACACGTGACAAAGAGTGACACTGAAATGGCTACAGTTGGTTTTCTACACTCACCCTCGCTCTCTTACCAACACATTCTCCCAATAAAACTAATCATATTTCACCTGCTCTGTGTGGCACACAGCAAAACATCCACCAGACTACTCATAACCATAAAACGAACTTAAAAACACATCAGTGCGCTCGACAAAAACAAACATGTAAAACATGTTCTGCAGGAAGAAAGCAGGAGTGCAGAGAACAGGCCGAGCTGTAAATGAAACCATTGGCACACTGCTGCACTGTTGCATTCATGTGTTTAAATCTCAGTCTTTCAGTAAGTTGGAGGCTGGTACTCTCCTGGTTGCTCCTGGGTGCTGTGTGGGAAAGGAGACTGCTGGTAGCCCGTGGGGCCGCTGCTGCCCGCGTACTGAGCAGGCGGGTACGTGCCATGGTCGTGGACTGGGTCTCTGTACTCCTGGTCAAACTCGCTGACGCCTTGGCGATACCTTGCATATGCAAAGTAGCACAGTATGCCCTGTTAAGAGAAAGTTTGAATCAGTAAGTGGATCCTTGTTATACGACTCTCTCTGGTGAATGTTCAACCAGCTGGCTTCTGTGTTATCATGTGATTTTGGTAGTCAAATGCTGGTCATGCGTGCTGATGTGATGTGAGGCTCACCCAGGTGAAGACAGAGAAGAAAGAGAAGGCCACAATAGCCCGGGCGGCATCACTGGGGATAGCAGCATTGTCTTCGGTTTTGGACCACTGATTGGCCAGGACACAGAAGCAGATGAACCACAGGAGCGTCCACAGAGCTGTCCCACAATGAAAATGACAATGCAGAGAAATAAATCAGGATCAAGATTAAACTGTGCTTCCTCTTTTTTGGTACGGTTCCTTTTTTCTAGCATTAAAGCATTTAGTGAAACCTGACGCTCACCTGAGAAGATCAAATCTCCCATAACAATGAGTTTTCTCTCCTTGGCATTGCTGATCTGTGGGAAGTAGGCGTCCAACACGAGGAAGACGACACAAGCCAAGAAGGCCAGGACTCCGACCCCAACCCCATAGCTGCAGGCGCTGTCGTTTTTATTGAATATGCACTCGGCCACTCCCTTGGTTTGTGGGTTTGTGTAGCCTTCTGCTGTGATGGTTGCAAAGACCACGATGGAGCATAACTGCAAAGAAAGGATACACAGAGTTAACGCCACAAGGGAAGTGAGGGAAAACGCATGCTGGAGCCGTGTGATTTATAATCACATGATTCACATTACAAGAGAGTTTTCAGCGTTTAAAAGAAAGCATCTATAGATTAATGTTAAAGACAGCTGTCAGGCAAGTTCAGACAAGCACAGCTGAGCAGGTGACACGGAGAAGTTTCAATTCCTGATCTATTTGAATACTGTAAATGTGGCGATCCTTGTTCCTGATGACAGAACATGAGATAAATGATGCATCAAGCATACATATTATCTGGTTGTGTTTTTAAAAGAACCAATTTGTAGCTGTTTGACAATTAAAAAGACTGAAAATAAATGTTACTGGCAGCTCAACATTTAGATTTCACTGATACCGGCTTCCTGTTTTCAAACCAATTACAAAATCTTCTTGCTCATCTGTCGTTTGTCATCTGTGCCAGAACTGGATGATGCTAGCTGGTTTTGTAAGATAGGTTAGTGTGTGTGTGTGTTATGTATAAGAGAGAGGATCATCATTCAAAATGGAGCAATGACAGTCATGGATTTGAGACAGAGACTCGAGTTAAGTTGATCACAATCAGTTCTCTGAATTTCTGCCCAGCAACCAGCTGGTCATAGCTCTACGGCAGTCAACCAATCAGTGCAAAGCAACAAACAGCACCTGTGTCTTATTCCTAAATTCAACCGGGCATGGCTGGGCCACGTTCTGGCTACACAGTGGCTGCCAGAGCTGATTGCAGCCGTTGTAGACGATGCTTATGATCCCACTGGAAGCGTTGCAGCGTGTTTAAGAAGCGTCTTTCTGCTCTGATCCAAAGAGAATATGTGGACACTGCATCAAGTGGCACAGTGCAATCGATTTTTAATATGATACACCCTGTGCAGACTCCCGGTCGTAAAAACATACGAATGGAGAACATTTGAACTACGTAGCCTTCCTACTCATGGTAAAAGCACGCAAACTAAGCAAAAATGACCTAAGATGAGTAAGTTAACAAAGTCTGGTGGGTAAAATAAACCTTGCGTCAAAAAGAGCCGTGCCCGGTAGAATTTAGGGGTAACTGTCACCTGAAAGTACCCCTGGAACAACAGGCCGCCACGGGAAAACTGTCGGCCAGATAACTGAAAGGACTGCACGATAAGCGTCCTGAGACTTCGCTGAATGTCTACATGTGTAAACGGCGCGGATGAAATTAAAAATGTGAGCAGTAGAACGAGGCAAAAAAGACGGACAACGTCGGCGTGTGAACCCAGCAGTCGGTGGGCTCCTATAACTCAACTAGCATCGGTGAGAAACCGTGGAGACCTCGTCCTTGGTCACCAGGTGCGGAAGCTAAAAGATATTATTTTTTCATATTCAACAGTAATACAATATATATATTTTTTTTTATCTCAAAGTCAGTTGTCCATGTTTGCAAGAGGCTGAAACCACTGATGACACAGTCAGGAACAGTCTCACTGATGAAACGACTCATGACCAGGCAAAATTTCCACACCTTCCTGGTTTCCCCCCACGTGTTTTTAACTCGTGGTAATGACACCCACTCTCACTCCCTCCCATGTTAAATTTTCTCACAAGTTTTTTTTTCTTTTTGTGCCAATTTAAACAAAAACAAACAAAAACGGTTTGATGAATCGCTACAAAAAAAAAGGTCATGGCACCGTGTTTGTGCTGAAAAAACTACACTAAGTAAGAAGTTTAATAGTGTGGCACACAGCAGGCACCCTAACAAAAGTTCATTATTATCAATACAACATGATTTGATGAAATGAACAGCTGTGCAGACCTGTAAAGTTTCATTTCCTGATCCGTTTGATCGCTAAAGGTGGCTGAAAAGTCACCGACATTTCCTGTCAGTTTTAAACTCTTTTAAATAAGTTTTTTTTTTCCAAGTAAAATTTTTTTAAAAAAAGCCAGAAGTTCAGGTCATCATCAGCCATGTTAGCTCACGTCAGCTGAGGGGAAAAAACACAGCAAACTATCACTTAATGTCACATTTATTTCAGGATTCAACCTCAGGCCCGGTTCATGTCCACTATCCACAGCTTAGAAACACAACTTTGTGTATGAATGACACATTTGTGCGGAAGCTGTCGGCGCACATCTGTCAGTGAAATGTTGACAGCTGTGCTAACTTTGACGCTAATGTTTCCGTGTGCTGTGCACTCACCCAGCTCAGGCAGCGCACGATGGTCTGAGGCTGCTTCAAGAAAGAGACCGGATCGAAAGCACCTCCGGCCAACGAGGCCCCGTAAGCACTGCTCTGCATTTTGAAGCCCCTAAAGACGCCTGTCACACTTTTTTTTAAAAAAGACGAGCTGGATAAGTCTTCTTCAAGTTGGGACAGTTTCGTTTTTGTCACCAGCTTCCTGAAAACTTTTCAAACACCGCCCCCCCCTGCTCTGATGCGTTCAAGCGCTGCTCGGAAACTGCAACAACAGAGGCGACCCTTAAATCCTTAGATCAGATTAGATTAGATTAGATTATACTTTATTCATCCCACCACGGAGAAATATACTTGTTACAGCAGCAGAGGAAAGTGTAGCATAAAAAAGTAGAAAAGGCAAAAAACAGACAATACACAATAACAATAGAAATAAAACTATTATTTATATTATGGTCACTTTCTTTGCAAAATTACTACACTATGGTCACTTTACACTACAATACTCTTTATATATCATGCCACTTTTTATCCTCAGTACTTACACTAGGTTGATTGTTTTTTTTTTTTTTCATGGTTATTGTGTAGTTATAGATACTTCTGTCTGTTTAATTTCTGTCTGTTTATTGTGTTTTTTGTGTTCTGGCCTCTTCTACTTTTGTTGAAGTGAAATTTCCCCATGGTGGGATGAATAAAGTATATATCTAATCTAATCTAATCTAATCTAATCTAATCTAATCTAATCTAAACACGAAAAAGTGCTGAGGATAAAAGTGGCATGATGTATAAAAACGGTGTCCTGCTCTCGTCTTTCTTCTTCTTCCTTGATGTTTAACGGCAGTCAGCATCCTTATTGTTGCATATTGCTGCCCTCTTCTGGACTTTACTTTTCCTACTTCCTTTTTTTCCTCTTCTTAATTCTTTTAATTAACCCAGTTAAAACAAGATATCCCATTATGATTTTCCTCCCTTCTCTAGATTTTTGACCCTATCCTCCACTGTTCCTGTCTTCCACAGCCCTGCTATCATCTCTTCCCTTTCATAGCCCTGACAGGCAACAACCACATGCTCCACTGTCTCTCTCTCTCCCCACATCGACATGTTTACCTAATATATTGAGCGTGCTATTCAGTTTACTGTGCCCTATTCTTAGTCTGCTCATGGTCACCTGCTCTGCTCTGCTACCTCCACAACTAAATACTGCTGTGATAATCATGGCGTGCTTTAAACAGAGCATATAAAGTGAATTACATTCAAAAAGAAACATTTAAATGGCATTAGCTATTTTGTTTTAATCTAGGAGGACTTTAGATTTTGAGTCACTTGAGGACCATGGGGACTCATAGTGTTTATTGCGGTTTATTTTACAAGGTGCAAAGGTTCACATTGTTTCATGCAATTATACTGAGTTCAGTTCAGTTATAATGGGCGGCTGTGGTTCAGGAGATGGAGCGGGTCGGTGGTTGGTGATTTTGGTCTCTACAGCTAATTTCCACGTGCATGAAAACTGTGAGAGTTTTTACACACCCATTCAGATGATATTAAGACTTAAAGTTACACAGAATCGACTGACAGGTAGGCGCCGCTACAGTTGGATTATTCGAGCACCCAGGGGTCATTCAGACCGTTTCAGGTCAGCTGATGATCCACGATATTTACCGATATTTAGATTAACTAAGAGGTGGAATAAGCAGCACATCCAGCATGGCAGCATCCAGTGCTACATGCATACTTCCAGCTTCAAAACAGTGCTTTGGTCACTCAGGCTCTTCTTTATACTGTCATTGGTTGAGATACTTTAAGTTAACTTTATTACCATTACACAACTCTAACAGGACAAATTTACAGAGCCCCCAAGCCATCCCAGCATTTGTGATGTCCTCAAAAGATAAATTTGAATTTACCTTTGGGGACTTTAGGGGCTCCGTACAAACTAAAACAAGCACAACAGAAAGATATGAACGCTTCTCTGCTTGCTTCTTTTTGTAACTCAAACTCTTAATATGCTCGTATGCTTAGTGGAATAACTTTAACTTATGTACGCTATGTTTTATCTTATCTATATGTGTGTGATTGTGTCTTGTGTAGTCTTGTTCCACTACTACCCCAAGACTGGTTAAACGCTGTGTTGCAGTTCCTTACTGTGGCTTGTAGGGGGCGGTGCACACTTGTGTTTCTGAGTGCACGCAGGGCAACAAACTACTTCAAACCAACTTCAAGACTAGTATTATATCGTTTTATTTGTATTTATGTATTAAGTTTGTCCCTTTGGGCCCCCTATACAAGGCATGCCAGATATAACTGATTAGATTGGACTTTATGCAGATGCAGACAGATAACTTTGTGACAGTTACAAATAAGGCACATATGTGCTAAGAGAGAGAGAGAGAGAGAGAGAGAAGGAAAGGAAGTGTCACTTTAAGTGTTGTGACAATTAGTTAAGAATAGACAGTGACAGTGACAGTGACAGTGAGAAGCCCACAATGTGATGTATTGTTTGCAGTAGAGATCATTAGGAACAATGGCACACAGTGTGAGCTTCAGTGTCGACACTCTTGAAATGGATTCTGACTATGAGTAAGTTAATTAAATACTTGAATTTGAAAGTGGCTTTACTTGCTGTTTAGTTGTATTTGGCATTTGCTCTGCATCTTCCTACAAGCCAACATACTTTGTTTTAATCTCTATATATCTCAATATTTAATCACTATAAAATAGCAGCTAGAGTGTTGGAAGATAACATTTCAGTGCTTTCACAGCTACTGAGTTGCAAAAAGTCCCTGCATGGTAATTCACCATTGGAGAACGATACATACTGTGCTGAGGGTGCTCAGGGTCTTTGTTTTCTCTGCTTACTACTCTGTTCAGGAACCAGTTTGAAGGTGTACTAGATCAGTACCCTTTCCAGCCTGTTGAAGAACCAGCAGCCAGTGCCCAGAGGTGTCCTGAAACCCTAGAGATGGACATTGTTAGAGAATGCACAGGTACATACACAGAATATCTGCCGTGTACTGCAACTCAGTGGTGTGCACAGAGGGGGCAATTGTTGAAAAAAACCTGTGTCCTATCGGGAGGCAAAATGCACTAAATTGCCCTCTTGGGTGGAAAAAAAACTCAACTGCCCTCTTCTAAGTTCTGTTATTAGGCAGAGATGCCTATTGCATGTTTAAGGAAGAGCTACCTAACCACGTCTTGTGCGAATAGCTTTTCAAAGCCAGCAAGTCAAGTAAAAAGTTGGGTTAGCATTGCATATCAGGGTTTCCGCCAGGTTTAAGTTGACTCCCCGCCGGGCTAAGCATAAAAAAAAATGCTTTCTTGAAAATGCCATTTAAACTTCAGCTTGCAAGTAAATGATACACTTTACAATAAAAATAGATAATGCAGTCATCTGTGCAAAGCAGATTTCCTGAATTTTGTGAAGGCTAGATACATTTAGCTAATTTTAGAGATATGAATGAGCCGCAATTTTTTCCACAGAGCAATAAATGTGTCTCAGACCTTTTCAACAGCTATGGCTTAAGCTTTAATATTGTTTAATTTTAATTCAATTTCTTTTGTTGCTGTTAAACACAGCATTCAAGAAGGCACATTATCTGATTCTCTATAAGACTCTTCTTGAATTGTTGATTTAAGAAAAATGTGTGTTGAGTAAATGACATTTATAACAATGTATTACGTGGCCATATTTTAAATTCTCCAGTCAGCTTTTGGAATTTGGCTAAATATTGGTTTAATTCTCAGTTCCTTGATTCACCCCTGCCACGTGTAGCAATGGAGCAGCACGTAGCCTCATGCTTCGTCATAGTTTGTTTCTTTTGAGTTGTCGAATAAATTCTTTAAATGTGTATTGTTCCCTGTGTGATTTTATCACAGAGCCCTCTTGGGTGAATAAAATACATTCAACTCCAGAAGACTATTAGGACAGATAAATACTATGACACATTACTGTTGCAATGACGTTTATGTTGGACCCTTTGTTGATCTTTATTGAGCCAGAACTATATTTCACAGAACCAGTTTGGATTATGTGGTGCTAATATGGTTTTAAAATGCACTAGAATACAGGAAATGACATCTACTTAATTGAAAATGTTCTGGGGGAAGACCCGCAAACCCTTTTTCCTTGTTACATCCATGTTGCTTAACAGTCCACACAGTTCTTGTGAATGCTGATCCTAACAGCAACCTGAGTAGTCTGTCTAGTCTGTTTTAAGGCTATATAATGTGCCATTTGTATAACATATAAAAACGTGAGGACGCGCTATATGTGCTACTTTTTTTTCTTTCCGCCCCTGCCCTTCAAAAAGTCTGTGCACGCCACTGCAGCAACTTATGTTTCAATTGTAATATCTGTAGATTGAAAAACAGCAATGCAAATGTTTCTACAAGTAACATTGCTGCTGATTAGACGCCGACAGTGCAACTGTTCACATGAGAGACGAGTCAATTGGCCGGGAGGAGATGAACACTCTGCGAAGGTGCCACTGGTCGACTGCAACCCAGAAGGTCCTCTCCTCAATGCCCAGTCGGAGAGCTAGTGAGACAAAACCTTTCTGTCTAATCGTTTGTTCATTTATATATGTCAACTATTCCGTTTACTATTAAAACATATTCCTTGTCTGCACAGGGCCACAGAGTGGTATCGTAATTTCCCAGGGTGCCAGACAATCACCTCAGCCACGCCATCGGCAACCCCATCAGCAGACCTCCTCACATGCGTCCTCTCAACCCTCCAGACATATCCAGAATGACTTTGTCGAGGCAGACATGGAGGAAATCAATACTGAAGGTAGTTTGAAAATACGTTTCTCCAAAATGTACATAACTGTGGTCACTTAGTCAGCAGATCAGGTGCAGCAGATCATTTCTAACTTTTGGTTTACAGAAAACAACAAGGAGCAGTTGGTGTCGACCCTCAAAGGCCTCTCAGTAAGTGAGCGTATGCGCAAGCTGCGAGCTATGCCGCTTAACCTGGAAAACAAAATGGAAATCAGGTACATGTGGCACTGGAAATGTTCAATTCATGCCTGCAAAATAAAGCTACTAGTACTGTACTAACAATTTATTCACCCATCTTTTTTTAGGCGACTTGCTTTCACTGATGTAGCTGGACGTTCACTCATCCGCAGAAATATCCCATGCAAATGTCATCTGAGCATTTCTAGGGTGAGTCCAAATGACGTGCTTCATGATAAACCATTTTTGTTTGTGCATATCAGTCACACGCTCATGTTCTTCTCCCCTCAGACTTGGCGTCACTGTTTGTTCAGCTGCCTCCCTATCCTCAGTTCCCTGCAGTTGTGGCATTCACCCATGAAGAGGGTGAGCGGACGTTTTGGAACTGGAGTGCTCTCCTATTTCCTGTTTCTCCGGACTCTCCTGCTCTTTAACCTCCTCCTCTTTGTCATCAATGGTCTGTTCCTGGTCTTTCCCCAAGCTGTCAACCCTCCTTCTCCTTCGAACACATCTGTTCCTCCGACCACATCTGTTCCTCTGACCACATCTGTTCTCGACATTTTCATCAGCCTTCTCACAGGCACGGTAATATGGCTGTATATTAAATCAAGAGCAGTATACACATGCTTATTTCTCTCTTGCATCTGATCTCTGCTCCATCTTTTATCTCCGGGCAGGGTTACCTCTCTCACAGTTTGATGTTTTACGGGTACTACACCGAAATCGAAATGCCATACAACATACCTGCAGCCTACTTCTTAACCATCTGCATCACCTTCTTCATTATCTGCATGATCATCGTGTACAGGTTGGGCAATAAGTGAATTACTTCTGCATTCATTTTCTTTTAGTCCCTCTGTGGTGTGTATTTTATGGGTATATTGTTGCCTTGCAGAATGTCCACGTCTTATGGGAGAAGCTTATGTGTCCTCAAGTCTAACGGGAATCTGGCGACAAAAGTTTTCTGCTCCTGGGACTTTAAAGTCAGCAAGAAGACATCTGTGAGACTTCAGTCTGTGAAAATCAGCATTCAGCTCAAAGTATGCAATCATTTGAATATTCAGTCACTGAAGTATAAAGCCATTTTTGTATGTACAGACGACATGATGGTTCTACTTCTCAAAATGAAGCATCAGTGTTAATCATGCTTCAGTTTTTGCATAGTTGGTTTAGACACAGGAAGCATTGTAATGTGTTTTCACACTCCACTGGACGGTTTTTGTTTCTATGCCACTTACATTTATCAACATCTGAAAGTCTTTCATTAGTTTCAAATATGAATGCATTGTGCATTTTCTCTTTGACAGAAACCAGGACTTCAGATTTATAGATTATACAGCATACTGTAGATACATGCAGAATTTAGGATCCTCTTGAAAAAAGTCACAAACTGCATTTTACCAGATTTTGAAGCTGTAAATAATGGCTATACAGTGTAACCTGTGAGGTTTTTGGTGAAACTGAAAGCAAATATGAGCACAGGACAGCCACGTAACTAATAAATAACAGAGATGAGTTAAAGAATTTACGTGAAATTACAGAAGATTTAGTAACTTTCACTCCAAAAGAAAGTTAGGGTCTTTTGGTCTTCTGACAATCTGACTAATTATTTACAAAAGTACCATGAATAACATACAACCATTCATTGAACTTCTTATAACCTTTACACTAGTAAGTAGAATGGAAAATAACTAAACTGTGATGCCCAAATGTCGATTAGACTTACTCACTTAGTGAGTCAGTAGGTGGTCCAAGAAGACTGATGAGCTTACTTGCACATATGAAGGAAGGAAGTCACAGTGTCACAGTTCATTTAAATGTGGATGACTTACACATTACAAATGTTGCTTCTCCAACAGGAACTGCTGTCTGAATTGATCAACGGAGAAGACGAAAAGAACTGCATGAAGCGACTCTACAGGCTCGTAGTGCATCTGTTTATGTGGGTTGCATGCCTGGCCAGCATCTCCTTCGGTGCCATGGTAGTTCACTACTTGTCAGAGGTTAGAAAAAACTGCTGTGCAGCCAGACATGAAATACTTCATGCACAGATGACCAGCTATAGAAAACTGTGTAGAAATCGACAGCCACAAAAATAACCACCACTGTTTAAGTACTTCTCCTTTTTCTTTCTTGGTAAATTCTCACCCACATTTTCCTGTTTGTTTTTTTTTAAAACATAAAAATGTGTAAGAAGAATATGTTTATTGCAATGGTTCCAAATGTTTGCTGGCATAACTGCCACACGACATGATGTGCAAATATTATCTACTAACCATACTGGGGAAACTAGTATTTCATTGGTATATTATGAAAAACATGAATTTCGCCTATATCTTCACACCCTGTAATTTCCTGTTGTGCAAACTAAATATGCAAGTTAAATTCTAGAGGCACAAAATTGGAGTCACAATAATAATGTTGTGTGCAAGACAGAGCTTTACTGCAGGAGGCATAGCAGGATAAGCAAAAGCATTTGTGATGTCTGACTGCTGTAGAAAATGTATACTCAACTCTGCGTGTTTGTTCCCCCTTTCCTCTCACCGCGATTCTTTCGTCAATTCTTTCACAGAATACCATTAAGCCTAGTAATCCACAAGCACATGAGTTGCTCTTCATGTCTGCAGTGGTGTCAAGTATCAGTCTGTTGGTCCCTGGCCTTTTTAACCTGTGTGCTTGGTTTGAGGCTCATGACTCACCCAGTGTTGAAGTCTATGTCTCCATCATCAGGTGAGAACTGTGAAGCCACATCACGCTGGACATTCACCTTTTAAAAGACTCATGTATAACCACCTCGATTTGTGACAGCAGATGGGGAAATAATTTAGGCTAAAACATCATCATTTATCATTTAATAAATATCACTTATGTATAATAGTCGTGACATTCAGTGAGCTGAGTAAGTATAGATTAAAAAGAAAGCACATCGCATACAACTGTTAAATGAGATCAACCAGACTTACTTTACTCAGTCTTTTAAATCTGGATCATTAATGTCCATATTATCTCATCTTGTTAGATGACACAAAAACAAAAAAGTTAAATTACCTCCACTGAAAATACTTTCAATTACATCTATAGGCATTTCTAGATAGATAGTAACTGCATTTCTTTGACATATTACTTTACAACTATTATTACCATGTCTGTCAAATAGAAGATCTCATCTTTTTTTTCCCTCAGGAACCTGCTGTTGAAGATCAGTATTATTGGAGTGTTGTGTTTCCGCTGGCTCGTTAGGATTGCTAAGGAACCAGAAAGACTGGTGGTTACAAATATTCTCATTCTACATAATTATAAGTGTGACGCGACACTAAATTATGCATCATTAGCTTGTGACCTTAATTATTGTTATGACCTAACCTTACAAGACATTCTTTACATTTATGTTTCTGTTGTCCACAGTGTTGGGAGACTGTTGTGGGGCAAGAACTGTATTGTTTGCTCGTGATGGACTTTGTCTTCACAGTGCTTTACACTTTTTTGGGAGAGTTCCTGTGGAGGCAAGTTGGCGCTTTATCCACTAATCATGTAACTTTTATTCTCTTCTTTATACTGTTTATAAAACCATACAACATCTTCCCTCTAGGCTCTTTTCCAAACAAATGCTGAAGAGGAAAAGGAAGCCAGTGTTTGACATTGCTCGTAATGTGTTGGAGCTCATATATGGACAGACTCTTACGTGGTAATTGCACAACATTACACCACATACTTGAAACCCTCTGGTATCTAGCTGGATGAAAGCTTATAATTTAAAACTCATGCTGCATAACCGACTAAGAAACTTTAAGTTTAAATAGGTTTTCTTCTCTTTTTTTTTTTAAAAAAAGCAGTGTTTCTCTTTTGGCAATAGGTTGCAGATTGGCATTTTTATCAGTCCTGTACTATGCAGGTGTAATTTACATGCATGCAGCTGATACCCTCAACACTTAGAAATATGTGATAATGTACTTGTTCACAAGAAGCCATCACCTTAGATAGCAAATGCTTTTTTATACATACATACTGTATAGAGCTCTGCTCTCAGTTGGGTTTCCCTTATTTGTTATCTAACACATTTCGGTTCTTCCCAGGCTCGGGGTGCTGTTCGCTCCACTGCTTCCCGTAGTTCAGATCATAAAACTGTTTGTGCTGTTTTATATGAAGAAGGTTAGTACAGCAGGTGTTGTTTCAAAGATATAGTCATCATACAGTGCGTCTTCTCTGAAATGAACTGTCAGACTTAACATTCTTCGTCTGGTTTGTCCCACAGAGCAGTCTACTTCTCAACTGTCAGGCCTCTGGAAAGCCCTGGAGGGCCAGTCACATGACAACGATATTCATCTCTATTTTGTGTTTTCCGTCATTTCTTGGTGCTGCTGCGTGTGTCGGGTACATAATTGTGAAGTGAGTGCAACAATGCCCCCTCTCTTGTGATGCAAAGTTTTGACGAAACCAAGAAAGGATTGCGTGAATTCCACAACTTCAGACAGGGGCAGACCTTGACTATTAGAGGCCCTAAGCAAGATTTCGGCAAATTTCAGACACTACATAGTTTTCTAAAAATAACTTCTGAACACAATGGCTGTCAGTCATTGCATTTAAAGCATATTTAACATACGTACAGCTAACAGCATGTTAGATGAATGAATGAGTGTAGGTATTCCTGTCATTTCCCCTCTGATGTTTACGTTCTACACTTGTCATGCAATAACACTGTTACCCTTAAAGTATAGGGCTGAGTCTATATTCTGTTTGTTTTTTTTTGTCACAAATCCCATGAACTCCAAGTCCAAAACTAAGTATTATCTGTGTATCCAAAGTCTGATATAGCTTATTCCCTTGTGTGATAGATCTCCACTGTATACATCAGTTCCACTGGGTACCCAGCAAATGCAGAATTTATTCCTAATAGAATAGGGTATATTTCTAAGGAGAGTTAGATGGGAAGCTTGATCCAACTCTCATGCCTGTATGGTAAATATGAAGCTACCACAACCAGCCAGTTAAGTTAGCTTAGCACAAAGGCTATAAACAGGGGAAAACGTGTACAAAGGTAACACAACCTACCTACCAGCACCTTTAAAACCCACTCATCTACTAGAGGTGCTGGTAGGCAGATTTTGACAACTTTCCAGGCTTCGTACTAAGCTAAGCTAAGCACATGCTCAGGGGGTCTTATTTGAGGTACAAACACGAGAGCAGTAGCAATCTTCATTCTTCATCTTTATCATCTTTAAATCTAATGTCCTTGAGTTTGGAGTCCGAATATTTGAAGTGCTAATATTCAAATCCACATCCACAGGAGTAAACCCTCATCGGGGTGCGGCCCTTTCAGAAATCGCACCACAATGTTTCAATCAGGGCAGCTGTGGGCACAGGATCTAGAGAACACCCACTCAGGCTTGTATTGGCTCAGCCAGGCTTACAAGTATCTGGTGAAGAACCCAACGGTGTTATTCCTCATCTCTGGAGTCTTTCTGTGAGTGGTGACATGATCACAAACAAGGACTATTCAAGTTTCTTGTTGTCATAATGTTATGTAGTTAATTTTTTGTATTGTGGTGGTAATGTTGTTAGCCAAGTGTCTGGCTCCTTGAAACATATCTGAGCTACTGTACCTGAATACAGTTTATGCTCTTTAAATTGAAACTGATTTTTTTTTCAGAATGGTGATATACTTTCGCGCTCAAGTTGTTGATGGCCAAAGGAGACTCATCAGTCGGTTAGAAAAGCAAATTGAAAATGTACGTATGATCAAACTTTTTTAAAAACAAAACAAAACTTAGAGTCTACAGAGCCATGGTACAGTGCTGAGCTAACATCAGCATGATAACATGCTTACACCAACTATTTTAACAGGCTGAGGCTTAGTAGGTGTTATGTTTAAAATGTTCACCATTTTAGCTTGCTCATTAGCACTGAACACACTTTACAGCTGAGGGAATGTGATTAGTTTTGCAAGTATGTGGTCATTTAAAAATTGATGAAGTCATTACGATATCTCTTATTCATAGGTAATCCACATCGTAGATTCAGACATTTCAGTGGATAAATGAAAAACTTGAAACTTCTGGTGACAATAGAGAAAATATAAGGGGATCACCAAATTAAAAAAGAAATTATTCTTGCAGCAAAACTGATACTTGTACCAAACTTCATGGCACTCCAAAACAGCAAAAAATCAATAGGACTCAGCATCTGAACCCCATTAAGTAGTTGACATATTTCACTGAATAAGTCAAAATTTCGAACTGCTGGTGGCGCTACCGAGCCACAGCCACCCTGACTAACCATCATTGCCATCCAAAGAGCCATGTAGCTCTTATATATTAATATAAAATGTATTGTTTCTCTTGTATACAGGAAGGTAAAGACAAAAAGTTTCTCATCACCAAACTGCAAGCTATTTGTGAACAGAGTAGTCTTGTTTCCCCTCAGAGATAAGGTGGGTATCAGTTCTATATATACTGTTTGTGGTTGTAACCAGTGGTCAAAGTGAGTTTCTCTGCCAGTTAGATGCCAGTAACATCTCTCTCTAGTCTGTCTTGCTCTTGTCTAGCTCATGGTTTGTCTGCTTGGGCTGTATTTTGTAACCTTATAACTGAAAAAATTGAGAGAGAAATGCAACTATTTATTATGTCTGATAAATGCCAACGGGCAATGATGTTAATAAACTGCAGCCTGGAAAAGATTACATGAATGATGTGAAACTCGACCAGTCCAGTATACAATATATGGGTGTGATGGTTCTCCTTATAGATGCATTTAAATATATATTATCTGGTCTCTTAGTCAAGATTTAGTTATAACTAAGATGAAAAGCAATGGTTTGGCACTGACTTGATTAAATAGTCAACTTGGGATAGTGGGAGGACTGTTTCCAGCAGAAAGGACCTAGTGTGCCTGCAGCATTTGCTGTCAAAGTCCACGACCCAGCAACTATGACTGAATCCAGTTTAAAACCTCCCATCCCATCTCTCGGAAACAAAAATATACATCTCACACAGCATGAGGTCTAGGGAGCTCCTTTGTGCAGGTTTCCGTAGTGTAGTGGTTATCACGTTCGCCTCACACGCGAAAGGTCCCCGGTTCGAAACCGGGCGGAAACACACATCTTGTCTCATGTGAGTATTTCAGTGGAGATACTGTCCACTATACTAACGAGAAACGCCATGGTGCTGTTTTTGGCACGGAACCGAACTGGTGTCGCTGTTACATCGGTTCCAGGGACTATACAGGGAGACCTACCATTTCTGGATCGGCACTGCATCTTGTAGTGTAACAGCCATCCAGAGTGTTCTCCTCTTTGGTCGGGCATTTTGCAATCTGTTTGCGTTTGGAGGGGTTCACGGACCAGTTCTGTCCAGCATGTGGCTGCTTCTGGCTGCACCTGTGCACGCTCAGCTGCACGTACAGGTTTCCGTAGTGTAGTGGTTATCACGTTCGCCTAACACGCGAAAGGTCCCCGGTTCGAAACCGGGCGGAAACACAGCTTGTTATTTGTTGTTACACTGAGTCACGAGGTCAAATGGTCAGTTGACCCGACCTTGGGAAACGCTGCCAAGGTCGCCAGGAGGTCAGGCATGATTTCAATGGCTGTTCCTACTTTTAATTCTCTTTAACTTGCAGTACATTACCTATTTCTGCTTTGCACTTATTTCTTGTTCTTCTGCTCAGCCACTGACGTCTTTTTTTTTTTTTTGCTGTGGCTGCTGTTGTTTTTTTTAATTTTATTTTTTGAGTGGCTTCCATATTAAAGTCTCCACCTATTTTCCTCCCCAGTTTTGGCTGAACAACATACATACATAACAATGACAAGATATGATCCCATCCATGCTGAGATGGTTGCAACATCGTCAGGAATGTCACCATAGAGCTTCTGTTGTATATCAGGATGTAAATATTTTTTTATATGTGAAGTTATGTTTGAATTTATGAATAATTGTTTTTTAATGTGTTGTACAAAAAGACAATAAATCTATTTGAACAAAATTTTGATGTGCATTTGACAAATGTAGCTGTCCCCTTATGTGAAAACATTATTTACTTTATTTGTCCCCAACACAGCAACTATTCCTTCATGTTATTCATCTGAAAACATTTAACCTCTCCTGCATCATTTTACTTTGTGCTCCAAAAACAGTTGAGCAAGGTCTGAGATGAACTTACTCCTTTACAGTAGACAGTAGGCCACCAATCAAACACTCAGATCGGCCAAACCTCCACAGACAGCCTGAAATGTCTCTGAAGCTTAGACTATCCACCTGAACCACCATGTTTCTGAACAGACTAAAGCAGGTGAAATGCTGACTCTACACATTTTGCAGCCAGTATAGTTTCTCCTTCATGCTAGAGAGGAGTGAGTGAGGCAAGAAGGTTGTAATCTGCAACTACAGCGCTAGACGCCACAAAATCCTGACAATGATCCTTTAAGATGCAACTACCACTTTTATGTTTTAACAAACATCAAAATTAAACATCTGACCAAGATTTATGTTGTTTTTTGTAGTGTTTTATGTCATAAATGGAATATAAATGTGTGGCATATATGTTACACATTCACAAGTTCATCCACCAGAATGAAAAATAACACATAAATCAACTCGGCCTAAATGCTGCTTCCTGCAAGTTTCCCCCAAGCACTCTCTTCAGACAAACATTTCTAAAAAAAAATCCTATTTAAAGCAGAATGCACAGGAATGCAAGTTAACAGTCTGAGAATGAGCTTTTTGCGTGACCCCAAAGAGCATGACAATCAGGATTACTGAGAACAAGTTCATGACGTTACATGTGTGCTGAGAATACTGTGCAGCAATACATCAACATCAGGTGTGAATTCTTTGATGACAAATGACTATTCAGCTGATGTCTTGAAAAGATACCTAAAAATCAAAATAGAGGAGGTAGTATTGACTTGTGTTAATCATATAAACAGATTTCTTTATGTACAGTATGTATGTTTTATCATAAAAATTATAACCATGCAAACAGGTGCAGTACATTTGATTCACGCAGTTCATATAAGATCTAAATAAGATGAAAACAAGGGTCTAAAATGAAGGTGTGTGACTATTTCACTGGCTAAAAGAAAAACTAAATTCAAATAGTTTCTAGTAAAAAATAACCAGATAAACCTGAAAACATGATTGGCACATACATACACGTCACACGTTAAATGTTACAGCGTGTCATCTTCTCAGCAGCTCAATAATGTCAGCAATTCCCTAATAACATATATTCCACCTGGATGCAAAACAAGATGGGTAACATTTTGATGAGACACTCAAGCTTCTTTTGAAATTTCTTCCTATAATTTGGCAAGAAAAATTTGTGGGAGGAGATTCAATTGTTGTGACACTATATGAACCCACTCCTCAGCAGGTCCGTCTATACTTTGAGTCAGTCTACTTGGAACAACAGCTTGAGAAACATCGCAGCAATGGCCTCTGGTAAGTAACAGCAAGTTTAAATGTTGCTAATTTTGATACATTTTTCTCTCTTTTTTTTTAAACTTTTGACATTTCATCTTCCCTCCAGGTAACATGGAAGTGAACACAACATCTAAAAAGAGAGTGTACATCAGTCTTCCAAAAAAATACATGAGCCGTTTTGCTGAACATTATGAACTGGTAAATCAAATCTCTCATTTTCATATTTACAGGGAGCATCACCTATTTTCATCTTTTTGACCTAAGCTAAGCGAAGCTCATGATTTTCTACCATTTAACAGGATCATGGACTGGTCATAAAAGAGCTAAATCCCTACATAAATGAAGGATATATTCGAGCTTACTTTAGAGACTGGGGCACTGTCACAGCGTGTCAGGTAAGACTGAAATGCAGCTTTATTAATTAATTTGTTGATGTTAATGTGTTTTTGTATAAGTTATGAAGAGCTAGGAGATTTTGTAACCCAATTAAACAATTTCTCTTGATCTGCTGAATTGGATCCCAGATTAAGAAGAGTCCCAACCCGGGGCAGAATAAAGCAGTGGCCTATGTGAGGTTTTCTACAGAGGATGAAGCAGACAGAGCAGAATGGGCTGGTCCGCACTATATTGGAGGCGATGTGGAAGTCAAACGAGTCATTAGTCCAAAAGTAATGAGCTGGTTTTATGCTTGAAAAACTTTAATTTCATAGAAAGAAATGTTGATTAGCAGTATGCTTTTAAAAGTGTGCATTTGCTGTTTGTGTCCTCATCAGCTGACTGTAAAAAACTGTCTTTCAGACAGGAGATGAAGCAGAGGAGGAGACCAAAGCGGCCAGTACTAAACCTCGACCACGCCGTTCAATGGGTTTGGGCTACATACTGGAAGACGCTCAGTGGTTAGATGACCAAGACGAAGAATAAACAAATGCTGTGCAATTTTGCTAAAGTTTCAAACCATAAATTCATGTGTACATTAATTTAGATTATAATCTAATGTGGCTCCATCATGGGCCACAATAGGCTGCAGGGTGAAAATATTCTGAAAACACAAGGAAATATAATACATATAGACACAAAACATCATATCATCATCAACAAGTATCATAGGGCACAGAAGGATCCCTCCTCTGTGGCTCTTCCTGAGGTTTCTTCCACCTTTTTCCCTGCTAAAAGGGTTTTTTGTGGGCAAGTTTTTTCTCACTCAAACCGAGGGTCTAAGGACAGAGGGTGTCACTTCCTGTACAGAGTGTAAAGCCCTCTGAGGCAAATGTACTTTGTGACTTTGGGCTATACGAATAAAATCTGATTTGATATACATGGTTTTGACAGCTTCACTGTTTTTTTTTTTGCTTTCAGGATTTTTGTTGTTATGTTATGTTTCTTTAAAACATGGGACAATCGCATTAAACAAACAAATATTGATATAAAGTGTGAATGTAAACTACAAAATAAGGTACAAATGTAGTGAATTGTAAATGTAATTTAAATGAATTAATTGGAAATCATTTAGAGTTGCTTGAAAGGATGTGACTCACACAAAGCTAATATATATTTATTTAATTTAATTTATTTTTTAATTTTCAAAATAAAATATCGATCGCCGTCTGTGGAAGGCGGTGCGACTGACTGACGTCACGGATCAGTAGCCAATCACTGCGCAGAGCGCCAAACGTCTCTCACGGTGTAAACAAACATGGCGGAGAAAGACGCAGAGATTGGGTTCAAAAAGGTAAGAGCAAGACTATTACTGCTTTTATTATAATTATCTACACGTACTCGGGTTTCTTCTGTGGTTAAATACAAACAAAGGTTGCTTTTGTTTTCCGCTGAGTCTCATTCATTCAGTCAAATCGAGCATTCACGCCGACAGAGCGTAAAAAAAAAACGTTTCTGATCCGTCTGAGCGGCGATTAAACTTCACCCCTCGCTAAAACACGATTAATTGTATTAAAACAATGTACGCCGAATGAAAGAGCGGTTCGTAATGATTCAGAAAAAGTCACATGTAGTCTGGGATAACATCAGCTACTGTCGCCGACACACTACAGCTCGTTAAATTCACATTGTACCAAAGGGAGTTTGGTGTTATCTCATTCACAGGACACGGTCAGCAAACTCCTGACAGGTTTCTTCAAAGAGGACAAAACCAGGCGTGAGTTGTATAAATATTGTCCCTGTATTGACTCATCACACAGCTGTTGTATATTTTCATTAAACGTGACTCTGTTACAGTAGGTGGTGATGCTGCGCTGCTCATGGCAGAGATGCTCAGGGTGTTTGTCCAAGGTAAGGAGTTTCATTGGGCACAGGATTAGTTTGACTTTGAATACATATGCCAGACTTCACTAAATCAGATTTTCAGCTCTGTAATTTCCCACTTTATATCAGGGTAAATACCTATAATTATTAGGAAGTTTGTGCTGATATTAAAAAATGACACTCACTTCTACATCGCTGCTTGATAGAGCTAAAATTATAATCAGAAATACTTTAATAATCCTACAAGCCTGTCCCATCCCGACCCTCCTCTGCATCCTCAGTGTGTTTTCCTGGTATATCGGCTGGTCTTGCTGCTATGCTGGCCTGCATTAGCGCGATCAGCTGTTCCTCGGAGGAAACAAAGTTAAGTTATGTCCAGGTGGAAGCGGCATTTTAAAAAACAACACGAAGAAAAAACACGACAAAAAGCACAAAAACTCTGCAAAAATAACCCTGCCAGAGAGGGCAGGACTCCACAGAGCCACAGCGAAGAAAACAAAAACGAACAAAAGAGAAAAAAGTCAAAAGCGACCTCAAAGGCTGGAGCAGCGTAACAGCTTCACCCAAGATCTAATAAAAAGACTATATCCCCAATGCAGATGAATTTCAGATAACATAAGATGATGAAAGGACAAACATGCTATTGGCTGTATTTTAATCACAAAATGCATAGGAAGCAGCACAAGGTTTAATGTGCCCGACTGTATTACTGTGAGCAGGCTGCTACACTTCGACCATATGGACCTTTAAACGGTAAATGGACTTTTCTAGTCTTCAGCTTTTACACTACATATCTCATTCACACACACTAAGGTGTCCCCACACATGCACACGACGACGGTGCAGCCTTCAGGAGCAATTTGGAGTTCAGTTATAGAGGAGCCGATCATCTGATCCACCACCTGAGACTCATCAAAGCCTCATTTCAAAGCAAAAGTGTCGTCTCATGTTTTATCCTCGAAACACAGTGCAGTACACACACTAATATAAATGACTATAAATGAACTTTCCATTTGCTGAGCTGTCAATATCACACTCACCTGTAATCAGCGGTTTCAAGCCTATGATGTGACTGACTAAGAGTTTTTATTCATCGAACACCTGCCGATCTACATTCACCTTCACCCGGCTCTTCTGCATGTTGCGCATAAACCAAAAATAAAAGGTGTGCATAGAAACGGACCCAACATAGACTTGGTGTATTATAAAATATGATTTAAAAAAACAGTAATAAAATAAAAAAACATTCAGATATCAGAAAGCTTAAGACTGCTCGATGATGAATCTGTAAACTGTAATCTCATTTTTCCAGAAGCTGCGGTGAGATCGCAGAAACAAGCTGAGTCTGAAGACTGTGACCAAGTAGACATCGAGCACTTTGAAAAGATCCTACCTCAGCTGGTGAGCAGTTCAACAAAATCAGGTTTTTAATGTGTTATTCAGGAGCCATAAATATTAATCATGCTCTGCAAAGGCGTCTCCACTGTTCTGTGTAATTTGTATCAGTTGCTTATAGACCAGCGAGACATTTCAGGAAATGGTACTTGTGAATTCTTGAGATTGTTACCTGTGCAGCTAATATGCAAATACATTGTTTCACCTGCAGTATGGAGCCTTCTTCCATGTTACCATTGTCAAAGTTCTTGTGTTTGTATCCTTAATATATTGTTGGTAAAGTTTTGTCGATTTTAGTATTTTCACTAAATTGCTGTTCACATTTCAACTACAGCCAAACATCGACAATGATTCAGTGTGTGTTTGTGTATACAGGTGATGTTTTAGATTTAAAAAAAGCTGAAATATCAAATGCTGGTTGGACAATAAGAGCAATCAAAAAATTGGACATAAGACAAATCTCACTTGTACACAAGGTTTTCATTTTCAGTATTAACCTCTAATGCTGTTTTATCTCTTTTTCCGATGCAGCTGTTGGACTTCTAGCTCGCTGATGCCACAAGATGGAGCCAGAGTGCTGCCTTCCGTCTGAGTTTCCACATCTACATGTTTGGCTTCACTACATGTTTATATTTTCTGCGTTAACTGCAATTTCACTTAATTCTGAGATTACAAGATATCTCGTTCTGTATTTATTGGAGTTGTTTGATTTTTTTTTTTTTTTAAGTGGAAAGCAGCAGCGCTGTCCGCCCGCCTCCTTGCCACCACCAATAAGGCCCACCTGTGCTCCTCTGTGCAACAACAGGTGCTTCCAGCATGCTCCATGGCGCCCTTCATCAAAGCCTCCTGGAGCAGTTGGAAGCAATTAGAGTAATAAGGGGAGCAGCCAGTCCCTTAGATGATGACAAGTGCCAGGAAAAAAGGAGTACCCCCTCCGGCCACTTTGAAGTTCCCTTTTGCTGTCCTGCGATGTTTAGTTAGAGGTGGGGGGAAGGGCAAAGGGGACCTCTGGCACAGGGGGAAAGCTGAATGGGAGTGTGCGTGCACGAATGTGTGCATGTGTTAGCCAAACACGACCAGAGACCACACGCGTAGATATTCTGTTTGAAAGGAAACATAACAAAACACATTGGAACATGGTCCAAGAAGAGCAGGGTGTAATTCTGAAGGTAAATAAACAAAAGAGGCGAGTAGTAGAGGTGCTTTCTCTCCTTTCATCACAGCAGAGGGGGAAGTTGGGCCTGCGAGGGAGAGGGTAATGTGGGGTTTTCTAACCCGAGTGCCTCTGATGGTTTTCCACCAGTGGTGTATTTGACCGACGTGTCTTTACTATGAGTCAGCATAGCTGTTCTACACCTCACACTATTTATTTGTGTGGCTCTCGGGTGACTCACTACACTTACAAATGCTGCTCACATACAGCTGGAAGCAACTTGGTCTTAAGTCCAGGCTCAGATAGGTGCTCAAGGACACAGCACCTGGAGTTTGACCCAGCACCTTTTTAGTGTGGCCCAGGCTGGATTTGTGTTTCCCAGGAGTAACTTCCACAGCAGGCCCTCAGGAGAAGGCGTCTTTGGTCGAATGTTAAGTTTAATGATGCCGTGAGGACCATTAGCACAAAAATACTTTTTGTGAAGTAAATTAATTTGTTGGGTTAATAACAGTCAAGTCGTGACCTGGGGTTTTGAGTAGAGAGCCACCGCTTTGACAACCTGCTCAGTCAGGTGAAACGTTGCAGTTTTCTGATATAAAACCACATTTTTTTGCTAAAACAAAGTACAATATGTCCTTAAACCACATTTTTTTGCTAAAACAAAGTACAATATGTCCTTATGTCTTACCATGGCAAGAAATGAAATCATAAAAGGTGAAGTTTTGGATATAGTAGCAGTATTATAAAGCCTTTCTGGAGGTTTACTAGAGATGAAATGGATCTTCTCCAACTGTCAACCTTCGCAGATGAAATAAAAACAATTATTCTGTTGGATCTCTCACAGGTTGTGTTTTTTTTCTTTTCCACAATATGAGCTGTTGGAAGGTCTCGGTACTGGCAAAGTAGTGCACTACTGTACAACTTTTCTCCTTATGCATCTTAGTGGAACAAATTACATCTGAAGGCAGTATTATTAAACATACGAAAGCAGTTAGGACAAGAATGGGGAGGGGCGTTGAAGAGAGTAATGAGTTAAAGCTTTTCTTGATCATACATTAAAGGCAGGGAGTGTCGACAGCCAGTCCAGACGCTTTGGAGAAGCTCCGGAGTGAGAAGCTTTTCCCAGGAGACAGAGACGGATCTGTCTCCAGTCTTCTGGCTGGTCTTTGGACAGTGCTGCACATGGGATAAGGCTCTCATCATTGCCTGAAGATATCTGGCTGATTGTAGCCATCGATATCAATAGTGATTTTACGGACGAGCCAGAACGATTCTTCAGCTTTGACTTATACACTGAAAGTCACTCACAAACCATCAGTGTGAGTGAGCTGTGTTTGGGCAAAGCTCGACCTTCCTTGGACAGTTTGCATAACAGCTTATTTATAATAAATCATACCATCGTGATAAAGTCTAAGTTCTTGAAATACCTCTCCTCTGTGGGCTTTTTTACTATCATACATTTTTATGGAAAATGTATGATACGGCTGTATAGTAACAGTAACAGTAAATGAGGTTTGGGGTGACGTTTGTCTGGGGTGGAGTCTCTGACGGTATGTTAGGATTATGTCAGATTTTTCTCCTTAATTGCCCACTCACTTGTCTATGGTTGTTTTTTTTCTGTCAGAATGACACAGATTCTCCCAATTCTCCAGCTTTCTGTCATCTCAAAGCTCCTTTCTTCTCGGGCCCAAAACTAGGGTCCCGTCTATGACAAGTGATCATAATACACCCATTTCCCTGACTGCTGGCCCTTCCTGAGATGACTGTAACAACGTCCAAGCAGGCGAAATCTGGAGAGTATGAGCTACATGAAAGTTTATAGGCTTATATGGCACATAAAACGTTCACTTTTATCGTGAATGTGTGCATAAAAACATTTACTGTACCATATACATCATTTTCATTAGTAATGCTGCAAGTCTTTGCTCTTTATAACTGACAGACTTTGTACTTTTTTGAACTGCGGGTGAAACATTTGGTTGATGGCATGAAGTCTGGAACAGACAAATAAGTTGTCATGAAAGCACCTGGTACCAAGAAATCTTAATCCAAGCTACAGGTGTCATCTGCCATATCAGTGCCATATTTAACCCCATTACAAATGTTTGTGAGTACTTACATAATAAATATGTGATGGCATACATCTGTTCTCAGATGTTTGTGTGCATGTATGTGCTTGCATGTATGTTGTGCTTGATCTGGGGCTGTGATGCATTAGTGCTGGGGAGACAAGAGGCCCTTGTGGCCCCCTCATGGGCATAGAGCTGTCTAACCATAGAGGAATGCTGCAGGGGACACAGAGTGAGTGCATTCCTCTTAGATGCACCACACGCACACGAAAAGTTACGAGCATTCACAGCACTGTCAAAAAACAAAACGCGGTCTCAGGCATTTCTGTGCGCATGCGTTAGTACCGAAAAACTTGCGTGTGTGTGTGGGGAGAATGCAAATACATGACTGTATATACTGCTGTGATATGCGGGTTTCCTGGAGGCCCCGGGCCTCTCTGAGGGGCCTGGTGTCCTCAGGCTAAGCTTTGTTAAGGAGCCACGGGGCCCATGCCGGGGATGATTAGAACATACCTGGCAGTTTGAGCCACTTGGGCGCTCTGCTGGGATCACTCCTAACTGGTTGTGGCGCTTGGCTGTTAGTCCGAGGCTGAAGATGGTCTGCTGCTGTGCTCTGTGTATCGGCCAGGGCTTTGGTAGCCACAGGGGGCGGAAAGGATTCTTCCGGAACCAGTGAGGTGGATGATAAGGTCAAAGACCTTGGCATGCAGCTGAAGAGGGAAAAGGGAGCAAGAGAGATGTACAATTAGGCCCGCAGCTGGGTTATTTCTGGAGCCCTGTACTACTACCTTAACTGTATTACCCTCCTCTTCCACCCCAAGTCCCCTCTACTCTCTGTTTCCACCTCCCTCCTTTGTGTGGTGGCCTACATGGTCAGGGCACAGGCAATAACAACAGAGTAATCCCCTTACATAACACTGCACAAACTCAACGAAACAAGACCGTTCAATTAAGTTTTGGAGCGTCATTTCGGTCAAGGTGACGTCAAAAGGGGGTGTGTATGGGGGGGTGGGGTGGAGGTGGACTCGTACCCCAATTGAGCTGACTGTAGTAGAGGTCAGCAGAGCGCTCTATTTTTAGGTTGTATCGTAAGAGATGATATAAAAATAGTCCAGCACTGACCCTCACAAGATCCGTCAGTCACGCTTAGAGAAGCTGTGAGCTTGAAGGTCACACACTCACAATGATGAAAGGCCTGATGTTTGATGATATTTAAAAAGGAGCAAGTAATGACCAAAATCTCTTTAGCTGGTGGCAGGTGGCACAGTGTGAGCTTGCCCTTTGTTAGACTTGTTAAAGGACTTCATCAGCAGATATGTGAAGCCCTTGGCGACGGGATAATATTTACTACAATAACACCATACATATTGTGTGGGAAAATGTGGTGAATAAAACTGAATAAAAACAAACAAGCTGCCCGACTTTGATGTCAGATTTGAACTATTATGGAGATCAGGCTGATATTAGAGTTTTTTAGCTTTAGCAGGAAGCCAGTGTAAACAAGAGTAACGGGTACTTTTCCACGTATTGTATTGGGTCAAACAAGTCTGTCTAAAGTTCCCTCCACAAGTCCAGATGCCAGCATGTTAACTGTCCTCACAGTGGTCGGGGGCACCGGAACTCTAAATTAGCCCTTGCAAGTCAACAGGACAGCTTTCATGTCAACAAGGACTCATGTCAGATTGCAGGAGAGGTCAGGATGTACGGGTCAGAGGTCAGGATGCAGTGTTGGTCTTTGTCTTTAACAGCTTCCTGCCTGCTGTGTTGTGCAAACCTGAACGGTAATCCCTTGTGATACAGGTTCAAAGCAAAGAGATTGCCTCACTCCCTGGAACAGGTATGCGACTCATCACTGCACCATTGATCTACTAATACTAGTGCTGCATCAAGGCTCTCTGTGGCCTTACCCACAATTAGGAAAAACCTTTAGATTTTGGTTTATTTTTAGCATGTTGGTCTATTTCTGAGTAGGTTACTTGAGAGAGATGGACTGGCAGGAAGTTTTATACAGGCATTTTTGTTCCCCAGAGGATGAATCCTACTGACTTGACTTTTACTCTAGCACACAGCTTAACCTCTTGCTAGCATCGCTGTAGGCTATTAACGCTGAACGTGGTCCAACGCAATACAGGAGAATAGTAAACATGATTGATCAGATCAAGTAGTTTTTCTAGACCTCTAAGCCAAAAGAAATCATCTTGAAATATGTAGGATTTACAGCAGCTAAGTTCACAATTTATTTGACAGGTATTTACTTCAAACAAATCCTAAAGCACAACTTTTGAGTTCCCAAAGTGGGCCCTTCATAATTTATTTGATCTTTGACATGAATGTTTCATTTCAAAACATATAACAAGTTGCGCCGATGCTCCTGCTCACCCTCAGACTTTGAAGGTGCACCTGTTTCTGCACATGTGTATGTCTGTAGTGCTGCAGGGAAGGTGAAACTCCGGGGTCAATAGGAAACACAGCAGGGGTGCTTCGCTGCAAGGTGTCTCTTTTTCTCTTTGAGAGCAAGACAAATGGAAGAGGCAACTGAGGCTCTTTTTGTTTCTCTGGCATCAAAAAGAGCAGGGTGACCAGAAGAGGTGATTTACCAGCCTGTCTTAACATCAGACTGGAAATAAACCAGAGCTGCTGGAAACACGCTGACCTGGAGGAGCAAGACGGGGATGGACTTAATGCACAGTTTTACATCACACGAATGGAGCCCGGATGATGAATGATTACTGCTGCAGCCGACAGTTGGGTCTGAAATGTGTCTGCAGATCACATGATTTGATTTTTGGTCTTGAGTGAGAAATAATGATCAGCTAAGAATATATAAACAGGGATTCCAACACAAGGAGTGCTCTGACCTTTAAAGACAGGTACATTGCACAACTCTCTACTATAAATGTTCTACCTTCATCTGACATAGTCGAAAAGGGGGAACACTTGTTTCCAGACATAAAAAGTAAACCCTTCTCCAAGAACAGCAAAGGAGCAGATTCACTCGCAATGAGCTGTAATTTAAAAAAAAAAAAAAAAAAAAAACCTCTCCTGGAAAAACAACAATAAATTTGAAAAGAGCTTCAAAGGGGCCGCTGGAGCTCTTACTTTTCTGTACATAAAACAAAGCACCGGTATGTTCTAAAACCACTCAATCGCTCACCCTGTGATGAAACACACTGAGACAGAGACGGAGCAGACAAAGAAAAGAGAGAGCCTCTTTGAATTTGACTTACTGTGCTGAGGCTTTTATGTTGTCTGACTATGGGACTGTTAGCTAAACAGTTAATCTCCTTTACTCTTTCACGTTTTGTCACTTTTTTCCTTCAGTCTTCACTCCATCTAAGGGGTTCCCAGTCAGTCTTAATATGGTGATATTATCCAACAAAAGAACTGAGTTTTCTGTTTGTCAGCATGCTCTAAATCTGAGCCTTGTTACAAAGGTGCTTCATTTGGTTTTAAAGCTAATCACATATAAAGAGCATCAGGATGACTCACAGAGTGGAAGCAGGACCATCTACTGCGACCAGATATCCTGGTGATGCTGTTGGGTGTTGCATTGTAGCACTACACGGGCTGCGGAGCTGCAGGACGCACATCAATGGGAGGGCAATATCCTGTATCCTGATTCTGTCAAGAGGCAAAGCCGTGACATGTCTGAGCGCCTAAAAAGAAAAGGCCAGGTGTCCCCTGGTGCTCCTCAATTTCCCCCCATCCAGCACTGATCCTGCTGACTAATAGCACCAGGGAGCCACCACCACTGGCACTGGAACCGGGATCACTCAGCTGTGGAGCTGCATGGGAGTGAGGGCTTACGATTGCTGCCTGATGGAAGAAAACAAGCAATTTAGTGTTGCATTTCAGTGTTAACAACTGGGTGTGAGGTGTCTCAGATTACTAACACTGATTATATCAACACTGTTTTCATCTCACCACATAACTACACCGTACGATCCACTGTCCCCTCCCATTTGACAATGAAACATTAAATAAAAATTGAAATGCATGGTAGGAGTGACAATGCTACTGAAATGTGCTTTCAATTAAGGTCTCTGAAGTGAGCTGCTGGTTTCTATTTTCTGGGCTGGATGAAGAAAAAGGATTCAAAGAGTGATGATATGAAATGTATCAACTACAAAAGAAACGATCCACTGAGCAAAAAACAAGAGAATGCCTTTACTCAATCATCTGTGGGACGTAGGTTTGTCAGAGACACTAGGGCTGCTACTTATTATTGACTTACGTATTGATTACTTTTTTAATTACAATTAATTCATTGCAGAAAGGGAAACAACATGTTGACTCAACAAAAAGTGATGTTTTCTAATTGCGGATCAAAAAAACTAAAGATATGAACTAAAGGAAACAGAAAGCCCTCACATTTGAGGATAGATGTTGTTGAGTATTCACATTTAATGGACTAGTTTTGCAGCAAACAAATCATTGAAAGTGCATATTATTGCATGACTGTATGAAAACGAAGAGTTTTTCTAAAGATTCAAATCAAGTTTAATTAATTACCAAATAGAGGCGTTTCACACCCAATCTCACGTATGATCTTCATTCCACTGAGGTCATGGGAAAAGTTTACACACAGGCTATTTTATGAATCCTAGGGTGTCGGGCTGCTGACCCACACAGAAAGAACAGGGCGTAACATGCAGTGTGCTTTTGAGGTTATGAAACCTTGTATTTGCTGATGGCAGCCCTATCTCCTTCCTTCATCTTTCGTAGCTGAAGAAATATTGTCACAATATGAAAAGGAAGGTCAGATGCTCGGCAACAATGTAAAAACACAACCATCAGTGCAATTTCATTCTTCACTGCATCTCAGACGCTGAGAGGGGAAGTAGGGCTTGTTCATCCACAGCTGAGTAAACTACTTAAGTCCATCTTATATGGCTACAGACATGATTTTTGAAACGGAAAAACCTCAAAATGTGGTAATGATAGAGACAGACAAACATAGCCATGTTCGATTGCCAGACTTCCTTTTGTTATTTCACTGTGTGTTTGAAGTCTTGAGAGAGTGAGTGAAATCTTAGTGAACTTCATCTTCAATTTCTGCACTTTCTCTGAATCAAAAGCAGGCGATAAAATCAGTTGGATGCGATTCAGAGAGGAGCACGCTTTGACAACACATTGTACAGCTACCAAATACGGTACAGGCAGCCGGTGCCTTGTCTTTCCCTGAAATCTCTTAGTGTCCTCTCAAACCAGCTGTGTTAAACCTGTCCGCAGTGAGATAAGCTGTGGGTCTGTTTCCTGTGCTGCCTATAAATATGGCCTAATCACTCTCCAGTGGAGCTGGTGGGACAGATGTTACAGTTGCATCCCTCCACCATGCTGAAGTACATATTGATGGTTCACAGACTGTTTACACAGTTTCATTCATCTGTGCTATGACCATTCCCAATTGGATCCATTTGCCAACCCCAGTCTGGTGGTTTACATAGCGGAGACCCTCTGGCATGTGGAGTCCATGCTCTTTACCCTCTGCTTCTTTCGTGACTGCACACAAGCAAATAAATAACAAGTGAAGATGTATGTCCACAAGTAATCCATAGAGGAGCAGGCCGGCGGGTATGGGATCTAAACAGACTGATGATTGTATATGTGGAATGAGTTAAACAAGTTACACAGACGCAACGTTTTGCTTTGATCTGTTAATTATAGTGGAAAACAACCTGGCAACAAAAATGCTGTGATTAGTTTGAGCACATTACCTGAATTTTCCACCTTGCAAACAACTAAAATTGCCCGAGACATAAATGTGGTCGAGCAGGTGAAGCTCTTTGTTCTAGTTGACTTTTCAATTCCAGCGTTTACAGAGTCACAAACAAATCGAAGATAATTCTTGAAAACATCCCTCAATATTTTAAATCTGCAGTAACTGTTTTGTTTTTGTTTTTTGGCCACTTGGGGGCAACAGAAACAAACTGTACACTGACTTCATCTTTTAAAGTTGATATGGGGAACTTCTTAGCAGTTGCTTTTGACTGAAAAAATACAAATACATACAGTGACATCACTCCAAGACCAAAGCCATTTTTTGTACCAGGCTGTAAACATGTTTATTTCTGCAGTGAAGTTAGAGGCCTATGGAGGCTGACTCATTCTGTAGCCAACCTCGAGTGGGAGTTCAAGGAACTGCAGTTTAAGGCGTTTTGGCATTGGCTTTTTTTGTTTGTTTGTCTTTTACACATCCAGCACTTACAGAGCGGCATTGTGATTCATTCAGGAGTCATCTTTCTTGCCACATGATGAATGTAAGTTTAATATTCTTATTCTCTTTGAGCTCTGGCTCTGGAAAATGTCTGTCTCTCTAGCTGTTAATTCACCAGTTAGATGCTAACTGTGCCTGTCGGCTTCATTGGTGCTAAGTTTTTTGATGAAAACAGCTGCCTGCTGTGGCTGAAAAGAACGCTATGAGAGTGGTGAGAGTGAACCAAAAGTATAAAGTTGCAGCCCTTACGGCTAAGCAAAGAGGTCTCAATTCTCTGTAGGTTTGTTGTAACAAGAGACATTGTTTTCACACTGTCATAATGACTTGTAATTATAAAAAAATATCTATTATAGACATTTTAACACTGCTGTTTTGCACATTCGAATTCTGAATAGAATAGAAAGGCTTGCCCAGCTTATACAAAGTGTATCTTTTCTCCAGTGGCGAAGAAAACTTTCAATTACTGTTTAGCTGTCATTTTTATCTTACAAAGCCTTTGTGCTCCTCAAAGGCATTAATACCTGCACCTTGGTGATGCCTTTAATTGCCATTTAGCATTAAGCTGGCTGAACAATAAAGTCCAGTCTGTGGGGATGTTGTCAGGTTTAATGAGGCCCTCGGTGAAAGAGGGCTGCTGTGTCGGCACCACCAAAGGCTGCTCCCTGAATTCACCTCCAGTGGACCAGAGTGGTCCTGCGGGGATTTGATGGGCTGAGGAAGCACAGACTGTCTCTCCCCCACTGTGGGGGTGTGAGGGGCTGCAGTGGCATCAGTAGTGCTTCCTGTGCATGGCTAGGCGGGCAGAAAGCACAGAGTTGGAAGAGGTTATAACCGCAGTGCCACAGAGCAAGGTGCCACAGAACGACACATAGAAAGAAGTAACTTTTACAAGCTGCAACAGTAGCCGGTGGTCTTTCACATCACCTGACTGCAAAGAGTAAAATATGGGCCTTGTTGCTCCATTGGTCGACTTAAAGAATGAGAACATACAGTGCCAACAAAGGCATGAACAAGCATGGTCACAAATAGACATATGGAGACAATGACATGTGGCACAAAGGGGAACAGAGCCAAAAAAAAAAAAGAGAGAGAGAAAAGCAATGACAACTGTGAACTCCTGGCCCATATTTAAGAGGGGTACATGGTTCACAGTTTCACATGGAGTCCTCCGCCTTCAAACCCCATTCCAGTTACTTTGATTCTTTATTCACCCCCTCCACCCCCTAACCCCCCACCATCCCATCCTTAAATCCAACTGATGGAGGCTCTTTTGTCCACCAGCACCCAGGCAACAACATCAAAGGGCCGCTGGGTGTAAATGCAGAGTGCCTGAAAAACAAAACAAAACTGAAAAATAAAGAAGTGCCCCAGAGGGGACGGGAGATATTCACAACAGCACCCCGGAGAGGGAGGCGAAAAGAGCCACTATGTACAGGAGGAGAGAAAGGAAAGAAAGAAAGAAAGAAAGAAAGAAAGAAAGAAAGAAAGAAAGAAAGAAAGAAAGAAAGAAAGAAAGAAAGAAAGAAAGAAAAGACACACTCCCTAACTTGCTCAGTAGCAGTCACTTGTCAGACATTAATCATCATTTACTGAATACACAAAGGTGTGGGTTGGGTCATTCCCGGTTTAATGACAACAATAAACAAATGAAAAAAATGACATTAGACTTTGTATGAGACCATTATGACACTTTCTTTGTGCTGGATCATCAAAGCCCATTAGGAGACAGTGAAAGGCCTTCCACTGTCGTTCATGACCACTTCCTCATTCAGTGACGGCTGAATTGGAGGCTTGATGGATTGTTGTGCAAGACAATGTCATGCTTTTGGACTGAATGCTTCGCTTTGATCTCACGAGATGCCCTTGAAGCTTCAACAATGGCTGATATGTTAACAACCAGTCTGGTTATTCCAGTTCTATCCTCCACCTACTGCCCTGCCAGTTAGAGCTCGGAGGGGACGGGGACGGTGGGGGTGGTGGAGGAGGAGGAGGAGGAGGAGGGGGGTAAGGGGAGATAAAAACCTTTCATCTCTGCCCCCATATGGGACTCCTGTAGAGTCACGCTTGGCGTGGCGGCATGCCTTGTCTCGTACCCACAAAGTACCCACCAGTGACACGCTGACTCCAGAGCCTGGCACCAGGTCTCCAGCCAGCGCCGAGCAAACCCTCTATTCAGCAAAATGGAGGAAACACAACTACATCGGGCCCGAAGCTTATAATTAAAAGTCCTCAGCCTCAAAGAGCACAGCATCTCCATCTTAATGGTAGGCTTCCATCTGAGGCATTGGTTTAATACTTACTCTGCGTCCCATCAGATAGTGATGTGGACAGAGGAGGAAGAGAGACATTAGGACTACAAAGAACACATGTGTCCTATCCAGGATTAGAGGTTCACTCTTCCCTCAGTAGCCTAATTGCTGGATTGGCCAGATCAAAATCACTTCATTGAGATCAAGGCCACTGTCTTCTTCTTGTCTCACAACTCTGTTGCACAATAACTCAACAAAAGCAGCAACAAACCAGGGGGGGAAGAGAAAAAAAAGAGTCCAGAAGTCGTGGAAGCAAAGATGAATGTAGTTCATGTTTAGAGAGCATGTTGTGTGATTAAGGGAAGCCCACATCAAACATTGTGGCTTAAGAAAACCACCAGTTGAAAAACAAGATGCTTCTTCTGTGCAGAGCGGCACAGACTGGAGATGCTGTTGTTCAGAAGGCGGACCAGCCCAAACTAACCCGCCTGTCTGTCTCTTGAGACAAACAGGGAAATAAGAGACATCATGGATTCGCTAAAAGGACTTGGGATTCATTTTGAGTAAGAGAGCAGGATGAGCTACAGACTTTAATTCGGAGCAGCAGAACACCACAGGTTATAAGGAGGTAAACACGCAGCGAATCTGATGGATTAATGCCACTGCATCAGAGTTTACTCTTTTAACAAACGGGCATGCAACGGCTACATTAGTTATTTAAAGAAAATGCTACCAGAAAAGGTTAAAAATAGATTACTTTGCATAAAAAGTACACAGATGTGAAACATTTTAACAGATGTTTTTTTAAGTAATCTGTCTGGCTTAGCATTTCTGTACATTTGGACAAAACCTCCTGTGAATTCTGTCACGTATCAGTGGGAAAGGCTGAATGAAAAGGATGGATAACACCCCCTTTTCCCACAGAGAGAGCTTCTCTGGACAGAAGAACAGCAATATTGTGGCCACATGTGTGAGCTTGTTTACTTACGCTTGCCTTTTAACTGAAGGAATCTCATGATTTAAACCACAACATAACAGACTAAATTATTAGCATGTTACCGCACTACACATTTTTTCCCTTTGATTGGAACAGGAGAAAGTGTGCATGTGTCGACCAACATCAGTGGGCATCGTGGCAGACTAACACACGGAGACGCACGCCTGCAAGATGTCTTTCTCCTGCTGTCCTTCACTCACACAAACACACAGGACTCTGCAATCTCTTAGGTAAAGAAATGGAGGGTTTATTTCTAAAACCCTAATCATGGAAATCTCCCCTTTAAACAATAAACTTTCAACTTTATTTCATCTCTCTCCTCGCCAGTACCACATCAAACAAATCCTGAGGTCAACAAGGGTCAGCGAAAGGATTTGGATAATGATGAGGCTCAAAGAAAAAGATTGAGGGTGGTGAAAGAGAGATGGTAAAAGAAGGGGAGGGGAGCTGATGGGAACAGAAGAAAGGATGGGGCTGGTAGAGAGAGAGAGAGAGAGAAAAGGTGCAAAGGCTAGGTCTTGTAACGACAGACCCCCTGATTACATTGTTGCACAAATAAACAGGCCCTCTGCAGGCTCCCTGGAGTCCAGCTGCGGCGCAGGAGAGGAAAGCTTTCATTTCAGAGGGCTGAGGTCGAGCAAGGCAAGTGATGGGTTGGGGCCTGGCTGTCTACCCACACTGTTTCCTCACGTCTCCATCAGCAAGTCAATGAACAGGGGAACGGGGTAACATCTCATTTGGGAAGCTCGTTGATTACGTGCCATTTCCTGCACTTACAGACTGCCTAGAACGGCTGTCAGCGTGTCGATTAATAACTGTCAATCTCTGAGAGCTACAGAGGGGAACTGAAAAGCGAAGAGAAAGGATGGTGGATATTTGTGCTTTCTGATGATGATGAGGGGCCATCTGTATGGGGTCAGATAAGTGTTGGAGGAAAGAGAGAGCCTGAGAGACAAGGTTCAGATGCCCTTGAGCCACATCTGTAATCGTCTTTCCTTCACCTCCGACCATTACAGAGCTCTGGTCCTCTCTTCTCTCTGTGTCCTGCAGCTATCAGGGCCCACATCAAGGCATGCCCCTGCTAAATGTATGCCCCCCATTAAGGGGCCATCATCAGATAAACAAGATAAACAAGTCCAATTCCTGGCAGGACTGATCAAAGGACTCAATGTTAACCCCATGGCCAATTTCAAGTAGGCAGAAAAATCAAACACAGATGAGGTCACATGGAAATAGGGGAGACTAATCCATTGTCCCTTTATGGGCACAGAAAGCAAAAGGGACAGAGAAGAGGGTGGAGGAAAGAATGGAAATCATTTGAAAAAAAAAGGAGGAATGCAGATACTTTGTCAATTGCATCCTTAAATTTTGTAATCCCTGAGGAACTGTAGCCATCACTTCACGGTAAAAACAAAATTCCTGCCAGATCTGCAGAGACAGGTGCACCTGTTCGCCACCGCACATGAAGAATAACAAAGACGGTATACAGCAACGAGCAGTGAATCCCTCAGATGAGTCTTAGAGGTAATACTGAGGGCAGCCCTCCAAGTTGTAAAAGACATCTTGGCTACTGATCTTGGGTGCAGCGACTTGGCTGAGGTAGTGTACAAAAATGATACATACACGCACACCCCTGCACTTTCTTTGAATTTTCCTGGTAGATGGTTGCGTCATCCAGACCAAACATTTGCGTACATGGTGGTGTTTCGTTAATCTTTTTCCAAAGCTCCGGTGTCGTCTCTCTCTTCTGTAAATCACCTCTTTGTTGAATGCCCAAAACTCTCTCCTGACGCACACGTTAGGCGAAATGAACAGTTGAAAGACAAAATCTTGCCAAGTGCGCACATCCACACAGTCTTATTTGAAAAGCTTTATCAAACACAACAGGTTTTGGAAAGGAAGATGTGAAACTTTAACTGGTAAAAAATGTGCGGAACTCCTCTTGACTTCAAGGTAGGACATAGAAAATGCCTCGTGTAATTAGTTCATTCACGTTCACACAGGGCAGAAGAAGGAAATTCCATGGCTCTCTCTCTCAAGAGGACCATATTGAATTGTAATCAAAAGATTATCCCAGAATAATCAAACGGCCCCCCATGGGACCACCCACAGAGAGTAGAAAGAAACATGAGACTGGCCACATGCTCTGCTTTTCAAAAAGACCTCCATGGCACGGCAAATACAGGAAGGAGAAAGAGAGAAGAAGGACAGACGGTTTTTTGTCCCAACACTTCTGAAAGATGTGGTCCTTTCTTGTGAATGGCATCATCTTGTATTGTTTTTGTGTGGACTGATGGAAGCATCTCAAAAACAAACATCGGTTTTTAGTTTGGGGTTCGTCTCATCAGCCGGAAATCATCCTTTCAAAGCTCACCAGAGATACTTAATTCTACTTTATAGTGTGGTCAAGCGTACACATACTGTATGCCATTGTTTGGGTTCCTGGCTTATCACATAATGGGAAAAAGTAGCTTAAAGCAAACAACAGCTTCACTCTCAAATGATCCTGATAATGACAGGCCCGGTCTAAATTTAGCCCTTGTCTCTCTGTCAGACCTCCGACTGTCAAAAGCTGGAAAGGAGAGCTGTAAACAAAGCTGGCAGAGCTTAGACAAGCATGTGATGGCTGCGCTGTGCTGCCTGAGATATGAACCGTGAGGGTCCAGAGGCCGAGAGGGGTGGAGGGATACGTGAACGATACCGCAAGAGGCTTACAGACACCACCACAGACCCTGGTTGAGGCTTGTGGTTCATGTTGGAGCTCTGACTGACAGAAAAGTTCAGCAACAGATGAGGGCAGGTCAGTAGACTGCAGGATGCTGGTGAGGATCATTTGTAATGTTGGCCAACCAATGTGGCTGTCTGATTGAGGAGAAGAGGGCAAAATGAACGGAGCTTATGTTTTGAGGTCAGATAAGAAGAAAATGTTTAGGCATCAAGAATAACTCTCCTCTTCTTTTTAGTCTTGGGTGTTGGCTGGAGGTGCTTGTGGTAGGTGGTGGGTACAGGGTAGACAGACCCCACCCAATTACTTCAATCCTGGCTAATTAAAGGACCACAAGTCATCCATAGAGATTTGATGTGTTCAAAGAGACCTGGGTGTCCTCTGCTGTAATTTAAAATTATGGATTTCTGTTATTAATTATACATCTTAAGCATCTTTGAAGAATGCTGCCGACTATCCTTCATCGGGAAGCCATGATGTCTGGCACACAAAAAAAAAAAAGACTTAAGAAAGCAAAGAAGCTTCAATTCATTGGCTCCAATGAATCAGAGCTTCCAGGAAAATCAGCAGCCCCCGTCTTATTGTATCATTATTATTTTTCTGCCTTGGTTTTTTAGCAAAACACCCGCATCTGACGTCAGTGTATCATTGTCATTTCGAGAGTAGTCTTGGAAGCAGAGCAGGGGTTGTGATTGAACTCTGAGAGCTGCCCCGGAGCTGTACTTTGAGGAAGAAACCACGGAACCACAGATAATGCTTTACAGTCCACTAGTCTCAACTACTGTCATCAGATTTTCACTTTGTAAGATACTTGAAAAAGATTGTCGTTCCGGTTTCCTCCAGAGCAAAGGGCATTGCACTGGTGTCAAACTGGAGATGTTCGGAGAGCATGAGATGTGTGTAAAGAGTCGCAGATGATTACTAAAGAAAACAAATCCAAGAAATTGTCTGTGTCTGTGAAATTGATGTAGTTTATATAAATACACTAGATGAATGTATTTTAAATCAACACAAGGAATTTGATTTAACTAGCCGTAACACTTTGCAGGGACGTTTTCGCCTGACAAGATAAATTAAGGGGAGACATTAAGACCTCTGGACAGACAGACAGACACTTCTGACATTGTTATTACTGTTGGGTTCATCTAGAGTCATCTGGGCAGAGTTTATGGACAGAAAACAAAAGCATCACAGTGTCAAGCACACAATAAAAACGAAACCACCTCCGTTGACTGGTTGAAGATGAGGTAGGCACGAGACACAAGTTCAAACACTGAGTCTCTTCTTCGTCTACTTTCCACTGGTGTAAAGACTTTTCAGGAGACAGGGGAAGGCATCTCCCTTTCATCCTTCACCACAGACAAACATAGACATATAAAAACATCCATGTTGAAAAGTGGCAATAGTCCTTTTAATTCCAGACAAACCCAATGTGAAGAACTTAATTACAGAACGGGGGCAACCCAGCCCTTTTGAAAATTACACTTACAGTAAGACCTTTGAAGCAAATACATCCTTTATCCTATTTTTTCTTTTGTTCAATGTTTTGTCTCTTGTAAAGCATGCCATTGACTACTGTGGTTTCCAGTGGGTCTCTGTCTTTTCTCGTCTGTCTCCATCTCTGCCAGGCATTCGCTCATCAAAGGCCCATCTTTCGGATACACAGCGGAGGGCAAAAATATTTAAAATCACAGTTAGTGTGTGGATTTTTGCCAAATTCTTACATTATAAAAAAAAACCACTTCCAAATTCAGATTTGGGAATATCACACAAAGTAATTAAATACACTCATAATTCATTACAACAACATGCAACCAAACAAACATATTAATCCTTCCCTTGCGACCCCTTAATCCATCCCAGTATGGCTACACAGTCTGATTGCCTTGACATTGACTCATCCATCGATGTGTCAGACTGTGCTCAGATGGGACGTATTAGGAAACAGCATTTGGTGTGAATGAAGTTTGTGCAATAACAATTTTATTGCCCTTTGTTGACTTAAATTAACAAGTTAATCATAAAGACTGTTAACCATACTCAAGCAGCTACAACTGGTGCTGAGAATTAGCCAGGTGCTTCTTTACAACCTGATCCAAGTTTCCAACTGCCAACACAAATAACACAATCATCTATCAACTATTTAACCAACACACACATGTGGGAAATAATCCCACCGCATTCAGGTAATACAACTTCAAAAGTGGAGTGTGATCCCATGACATAATGCCCAGAAATGAAAAACAGACGTTTCCATTTTGTTTGACAAGAATGCTGTTAATTCCTTTCTGTTGAGCGTGGGTGTCTGATACAAGTTAAAGATTTCCTCTGCATTAGCTCATTAGTTGCTCCCAGTAAAGCTAAAGCTTTGTGGAGGCGGCCTGGCACCAAAGCTCTACCTGAAGCCGTTGTAGTAAACCGCGAGAAAGTGAAAGGGGAGTGTTTCACTCTCATCTTTCTCTCGGGCAGGCGTAGGTGATGCTCTGCCAGGTCTAAGCTACGGTGTTGGGTTCGGCAGTAAATCAGCTTGGTCTCCAATGATCAAACGCTTGTTGTTATTTCCCGCGCTTTCATGTAATCTCATAAAAGGCCGACCGCTCTGATGGACTGATCCTGCCTGCCAAGCCAGCCGGGCCTCCCATGCTGGTACATCAGTATGTGTGTGTGTGAGTGTTTGTGGCTCTGCTGGTTTGTTCTTAAAATCAGAACTTGGAGGAAAACAACAAGGCATAACAACAGCATGAAGAGCATCCCTGTGAGGAGAAGTACAACACATCAGGGTCACTTCTTCTTCTCTTTAAGCCTGCATTACATCCAGTGTACTATATATAACACATGACACTGCAGATGATGTTTACATCCGTTAATTAAGGATGATATGATATGTGTAACTGTGGAAAATGGACAAAGGTGGCTTTATGCTTTCATTTGAGAGTTCTGCATTGAGCTGAACCTTTACGAAGACAGTGCCTTTTTGTGCAAGTAAAACGTAAATTTTGCGTGTGAAAAAAAGGTGGCAGGATGAAGAGATGAAGAAGACTAATAAAATGTCTGAAACCACCACGACTCAGAACGAAAGAGACAAACATCAAAGTCAATAAACTGGCTGTTTGATCTCTGCAAGTTTTTCCTCTCTTTTTAACATAACTCTGGCCCGTTTACACTCTGGTCTTCATTATCCTCCTCTGCCCTTAAAATCATTTAAAGTCTATCAGGGTCTGACGTGAGAAGGGAGAACGTAGCGTTTCAGCTATAGCATAAGAGAGCACTGTGCAGTGACCAATCCGATACAGAACATTTACCAGCCAGTATCACTTCATCTCCTACCAAATTGCACATCTTATGTGGGATCCCACGTCGCTTTGAACGAATCGGTTGGTGGTTGTAATGGATGTTCTGTTCTCAACCTCCAGGGAGGTTTATGGCTCGCTTTTTGACAAATGGGCAAGAGGGAGATAAAACGCTTACACACACAGACACCCATTCCCTCCTCAAATAAAATAAATCAATAACCATAAAAAGGCAGCTATTAAAGCGTTGGATAGCTACACATTAGGAATAAAACTAGGATTTTTGGCTGCTGTGAAAAGGCTTTCAAAGATGGTGCAGGCCGCACACATCAATGATAAATAGATGGTGGGTGCTGGTGTGGTTGGGATGTATCAAACATGTGCTGGTAGGCCAATAAAGACCCAAAAATACTGGCAGCTGCAGGACAACTCATTCACAGCTTTCTGAGATTTGGCCAGCTTGGGCAAGATAGAGAGAAGATCAGAGTTACAGGTCCTCCAGTGAAAATATTTTCCGTGGCTTTAAGTACTCCTAAGAATTAGTCAGGATATCTGCCTGTGATTATAACTGACTGTGCTTTATGTTTGCGTATCAGTGTCATGTTGTGTTTTTATGTTGTAGTATGTCAGCATATGCGTGCGTGTGTACGAAGCCTCAAAAAGACAAGGCCACTTGTGCCCATGGCGTCTGGTAGAGCTCGTGACTGTGTCTGTTTAACTCCGCTAACAGAGCACCGTTCCACAAAGCCCATCACGCAACCCACAGATGTCCCACAGGACAGACAGGACTGCGCCGCAACCAACAAGAAGCAGTAATAACCCCCCAGCCCACACACCCATGTACACACACACACACACACAAGCAGACGAAACAAACACACAGGATCTAGTAAACTGCCCTGAACTTTCTTCAGAACATTCAGTGTGGCTCCACAAAAACACATTTTCTCATGTGACTCTGATGGTATCTGTCCATGCAGATATTTTTGGGTTTTGTTTGTGCAGGTTTTCAGATGTCCGTAATTGAGAGTTTGGCCTCTGCCTCAGGACAGTAAAGGTGAAAGGAATTTTGTTTGTAGCATTTCAACACACATACACACACACACTGTTTTCTGGACAGTGTCTCTGTCATACTGGATAATCTGTAGAATTTACGGCGGCTCCAAATAATTTCAGAGGAACTATATTTTCTTAGTAAATGATGTCAGTCATTAATTAGGTTTTAAACAGAATAATTTCTTGCAAAAGTCAGAGAAAATAATGTACTGGCTGGCCATAGATGGCCATTTAGTTCAGTCTTTATGTTTAAAACAATGAAACTCTGCAATAATATGAAGTACAATTGGGAAACACCATATTGTAGAAACTTATGTAACTTAGTGGATTGGCTAGTTTGTGCATTTAATGATTCTTTGGATAGTATCATTATAGTATAAGCCAGATATGTGGGCAGACAAACAATGTTGCACCTTGCTTAATTATAGTTAGTGATTTTAAGTGTCATTGTGATAGAGGAAATGTGTCCATTGATATATCCCAATCATCAAATATGTGAAAAGTGCCTTTATTGGCTGTGGATTTGGCCTTGAGGGCATGTGGAGCTGTTAGTGGTAACATCTGAATGAAAAGTGACACATTTCTGGCTCTGGTTTAAACACAGAAATGTAGGAAAATGTTTTAGTGAAATCTCCTCAGAGGCAGAGGTGAAATCAAGCCTTTTGGTGTCTTTACATTCACAGTTAGGCTAATTTCGAGAGTTGCCTGGGGCTGACATGCAACGTGGGCTCTGACTTCAAAGCCAGCAAAGAAAATATATAAATACAAAACCATTAGCCAGCTTGTTTTCTTTAGTTAACATTTCAAACACACTGCGGAGTGGATCGTGTTTTCAGTCCCCTCTCTGTTACTCAAATGTTGATGTTGTTTTTCTGATGGTCCAGGGGCAAACTGCAGTGCCACAGCTGGAAAGTCCTCAGCACCCTTAAAAAATGGCTGCACAAACACACCCGAGTGAGGCAGAACACAACCTTCTTTGGCCAGCGTGGACGTCCCTGCCAGCTGCCCACTAAGATACAATTTGCATTTGGCCCTCGGCGCAGTAAAGCCACAAGCATAGGTTTCAATGTCAGCAACGGATTGAACATATACAAACCCAGAGGTGGTAGCATCGCAGAGGAGAGCGAGCAGTTGACGCAGCTGAAATACATCATTATATCGGACATACCATTCTCAAGCATGGGGGGAGCGAGAGGCATTTTTATTAGAGACACTAAGAAGTTTATAAACAGAGCCACTTGACACAGTGAACTTTGGATTCAAGGGTGATCCTCTGTGTAGACAGATTACCACTTCATTAAACAAACCAAGACCTCAAAGAGTAACAAGCCCTTGGACACGCATACCACAGAGAGAGAGAGCAACCAGGATCCTCTAGCCACATGAGACAGTAACAGGCTGTCTGTCCCAGAGGTTATTACAATTCCAAACATTTATTGGAAGGAAATCAAAAAATGCGTGTCTTTTTTGTCTTCCCTTCTTACTTCTGACCACAAAATTACATTCGAGCAATAAAAATGTTTATATGTTAGGTATATAAATGCTCGGGAATAGCACTTTGTGACTATTTTTGAACCCCGCTCGGAGCTGAAATAACATCATAAAAAGACACATGAATCAGTAAAAATAATGCTCAGAAGGAAAATAAAACCTTCCTCTGTTTCAAGTAGCTATTATAAAAAAAAAAAGGCACAGACAGCTGTCAGGAGAACAATTGGAAGTGTGTGACCGCAGCGGGAGTATGACCGGAATAGGCCGTAAAAGCATAATGAAGCACTGGCTTCAGCAGCATGAAGGCATGCATGACAAAATCAGTCAGAAGTGAGGAAAGATACTACGATTATGGTCTGCTCAGCTAACTTTGAAGAGGCTGCGTTTTTTTTTGTCAGTGAAAGCATCAATCTTCTTAATTCCAATCATTCACTAGAGCTTTTTATTCACTTATTTTTCTTTCACTTAAGCCTGAGGCTTTACTCTCGGCTAATAGAAACAGGACTGCATAAACAGTCAAATTAAAGGTGTAATTCAGCATTTTGGGATGTACAGTTATTTGCTTTTTGAGAGTCTCATGTCTTAAAATGGAGCCAGAAGCTGGTAAGCATAGCCTAACGTAAAGACTGGAAAGAGGGGGGGAAACAGCTAGCCAGTTTTAACCAAAGCTCACAAAATGACCATGTGATGTATTGTTGTTAAGTGTAAAAACAATTCACTGCTTTGTGGGGTTCATGAGGATTATTTCTTGTGTCTGACCAGTTATCAAGCAACCATCTAGACTCCAGCAGTCCCAAAAAATGAAACCTCCAAAAATGTTTTTACATCTTTTCACTGATTAAAATAATGAGATATAATGTTAATGTTAATAAGCATACTTTAAAGGTGCCGGTAGTCAGCTAGTCAGGCTAGCCCCGCATTTCCACTCTTTATGCTAAGATAAAACTAACCAGCTGCTGTAACTTCATATTTACCATACAGACATCTCATCATCACTGCATTTCCCAGAATCCACAATTTCTTTAAAGCTGAGGTTAACATATATTGTATAATAACAGTGGAAATATCAAACAAATAATCTTTTGTGAGCATCTTCTATCGGACAAGACACCAGATTTGTTGAGACACTTGTTTTATTATTTCATGGCTGTGTGTTAGAACCAGTTTTATTTCAATCTGACCCGTTTGGAAAAGGATTTTATCTGATCCAGTCAGAGACAATAAACAGATGAGCAGTGACACAGTGACACGGCTGCAGAGGAAAAACAGACTCTTTCTCACTTCAAAGAGCTAGGTGGAGGCTTTTAAAAAATCACACCGGCAATAAACTACAACAGAAGTTCATCGCTTTTCCACAACATGAAAGGGATTTTAAAAAGTTACATCGCCTCAAGTAGTTCTCTGTCTCTCTGTTCCAACTCTACAACTAAACAAAGTTCATATCAGTGGAGGGCTAGCACACGGCACTGAGGCTCTTTACATCATACGCGTTACCATGGAAGCGGTCAAATTATTTACATTTCAAAGACAGTGGACAACACGTCGCTGTTTAATGTAAGGAGGTAAGACAGGGCAGGCCAAAATCACTGCAACAACTTATACATAATATGTCCATGAATGAGGCGCTACCTTTTTGGTGTGTTTCATCCTGTTACTCATCGAATTCAATGACAAAAATTGAAACGATAAATATAGAGAAGCATGACTGTGAATTACATCTCAGAGACTCCATGAAGAATCTACAGGAGGGACATGAGAGAGGCAACTAAACGAGTCCATTGTATGAACCCTTCACTTCCTCCAAAAGCATAAAAAAAACAAAGGCAATACCAACACAGGTTTAAAATGTGCACAGAGAAAAGAAAGAGCATTTGTCACCTGGAGGACAAAAATGTCAAAGTCTGACAGGTCACAAGAAGAAGAGTACTACAAGACGTAAGAGAGAGAGAGAGAGAGACGAGAATTGCTTACATTATAGGTCAAGGTGGACAAACGGGAGGAGCAGGTCGAGGTGACAGGTGACACAGCCTGCAGATGATAGCTGTGACTGAAGTTAGAGCAGAATCTTGAGCTGTTGCAGCTCCCTCCTGAGGTGGCTGTTTGAAACAGCATAAGCTGCTTGACACAGGCCACATTTTCCGTTTCATTTAAGATTCAGGATCAGGAAATAAGCATGGACTGTTGTTGAGGAACTTGCAGAGGCGCTTACGTCTGTATTAGGATGTGGAAGACTGGTGTGATAGTTGTGCCAGATCTGCATCTACCAAGGATAATTTAATAGTAATCATCAGCACTTGGGCTTATAACGCTTATGTATATTCACGTGTAGCCATGGGAGATGCTGCAGGCATGGAGTCACGTCTACATGCAGGCAAAAATCATGGACCTAAGTGATTTAGCTGATTATTGTTCTGATATACTTAATATATCTTTAAACCAGAGGAAAGAAACCACCTGCTGTAGGTTAGAATGGAAACACTAAACTAATAACCATTAAACCACATTTAATCTGCATATCATTATTTGACAGTTAGATGATTAATTACAAAATTATATGACATGAATCAACAAAGAATGTATATGGTTGAGCCAGATTCGTGTTATTTTATAATTTGAACAGTTTAAATTGTATTGCTGATTATGCTGACAGCATAATGCAATCAGCCTTCATTTTACTTTACTGAAGTTTAAATAGTTGGAGTTTTAGTGCCACTATGTTACATTTAGATTACCTTTTAATTATTTCATGTTTTATATCTTCATCTTGTACTCGCTGCTACAAATAAGTATACCCCCTGGGACAAATTTTACATACAAATGATGTGAACTGGGTGTGAAATGAGTAGCAGTGACACATATAAGACTGTCATTCATTTTTGTGTTCATTTTTACCCTGACGCATTCCACGGCTTCCTTTTGATTCCCGCTCTTCATATGTGGCACTCACTCTGTGCTGAAAGAGAAATTAGAGGTAAAGATGACAAAAGCATTTTGCAAATTACAAGGTTTTGTGTTTACTATTCTGAGCTCAAACATGGCATTCAGTCCAGCAGCGTGCTCGTTTTGCTTTTTCTTTCCTTCAGAAAAAAAAAAGAAAGGGAAAAAAGAAAATACCACAGCCGAATGGAAGTACAGAGTGAAAAAAGAAAGGCCATAATTACAGAAGAAGATGAAGAGAAAGAGAGTGAGTCTCCATCAGGAACTCTCATCTGCTCATCTTCATTTCCCTCACATGAGAGCGCGGTCGACTCTGGTCTTGTTTAGCAGAACATGTCAACAGTCATTCCAGTAATGACTATATATGCCAATGTCAGAGTGTTGGGCCCTCGATGGCATTCTCTGACAACCTAAATCCAGTCACTCAAGCCAATTTAAACAAAACATGATTATAATAGCTTTGCAAAACAATTCTTTAAGAGTTAATGAGCATTGACAGTTGGCTCATGAGAAAAATGCAGCTTGAATATTTAAAATTGTTTACATTTTTAGGGAGGTGAAAATGGATATAATCCGTGCATTTTTGTGGATATGATTTATAAGTCTGCCATCTGGACACGGATGAAAACGGACTGTCACGTTGACTAAATACTTGTTTCAAAGATAAAAGAACATCTGCAGAAAAAAAAGACATCTGCAGGAACAAAAAATCCACTGAATACCATAACAGACTCCCATCACTGATGTATGTGTTGAATGATGAGCGTTAAATTCGCTCTTCTTTGATTCACTCTTTCTAATAGACCTCAACAAGTGACTCCTACTAGAAAAGTAGCTTTCTCAGCAGCACACTGAAGTGAAGTGAACTGCCTTGTAGCCTTCACTCAGGTTAAACCTTTGAGTGAGTGGAAGCAGATAACAGTCATTTGTTTATATACAAGATACTGCTATTCATTTGAGATTTAAAAGGAGAAATTGTTAGTGAATTCAAAAACAAGTGAGCCTCATAGTGTTGGCCTGATGTATCTGGAGCCTTATTTCTGATCATAGCAGGGGGAATATCTGTTACCCAGGTGGTTGGGATCCTTAAAGAGTCTCCTAGCCTTATTTCTACAGTGTCTGGTATAGGTGTTTTTTAGAGCACCACCTATTGTACAGTGCGATCTTGTTCAGTGCTGTTTACCAGACAGTGATGTTCCCCAACAGGGTGATATCAGTGGTGCAGGAGTAGAAATCCCACAGTATTTGAGGGGATACAGTCTCTGTCTTGTCTTTCTCACCACTGAGTCAGGTCCTCAGTGTTGTAAACACCCAGATGCTTGAAGCTGTTCACTCTCTCCACCTGTTGATATTAAGAGGGGTGTAATTCCTTCACTGCTTCTTCTCAAAGTCCACTATCTACTCCCTTCAGATAGGCCTTTTCATTGTTTTTAGTGATCAGGCCCACATCAGCTGTGTTGAGAGCAAACTTGTGGCTACACAGTCGTGTGTGTGCAGGGAGTACAACAGGGGACTCAAAACTCAGCCTTGTGGTGCTCCGATGTTAAGGAAGGTGGTGGATGCACCTTCCTTAACACGCACAGTCAAGTGTTGTTGAATGCTAAACTGCAGTCAATAAACAGCAAGCTTACATAGATCCCTTTCTTGTCCAAGTGGGATAGGGTGGTATGGAGGTTGTGTGCTATGGCATATTCAGTTGATTGGCTGGGAAATGTAGTGGGCTCAGTTCCTTGGTAGTGAGGAGCAGAGATAATCCTTGATCGCTCAGAATATTTCATGAGTACAGAGGTGAGTGCCACTGGGTGGGTTTGACTTAGTCTGTTATACCCACATGCTTCAAGAGTCTACCATCATTCTTGTGCTTGTATACTAAGTCAGAGACAGGTTAAATTGATGAACACTAGAGCTTGTTGAACCTGGCCTGATACCATCTGGTCTGCTGCCTTACTGGTGTTCACACACTTTAAAGTCCTCTTGACGTCATGCTAAGAAAGAGTGATTGATCTGGGAGGTGCTCCCTTCCATCTAGGAACCTCTGCTTCAGTTGTTTTTGCTTGTCAATGTCCTCAAAGTAGAGATAAAAGTTGTTTAGGTCACTTGCTAGAGACACATTAACACTGGACAAGGAGAAGGGGATGGGCTTGTAATCTGTCATCGTTCTTAGACCATGTACCATGCTTCATTGGTGTGTGAATGTGTATGAATGATGAGCTGTTGGCACTTTGCAGGGCAGCTAATGCCATCAGTCTATGAATGTGTGTGTGAATAAGTGAATGAGATATGTTGTGTAAAAGTGTTTTTAAAAGTCAGATGACTTGTGATTGTGGAATGATCTGATTCTGTTGCTTTACAAATTAATTTCACCAAAGACTCAGTGAACCCATTGATGCCCCCAATGAATGGAACGTACTACAGATTGCAGGGCGGCCTCTGATTTGTCTATCCATCTCCCGACCTCTTGCTTTACTTGGGGCATGCGTTGAAGTTTCTTCACATACTTCGTCCTCAACAAAATGGTCGCATAGTCGCTCTTCCCAAATCGCATGTGGCATTAATCTAGAGTATTTATACCTCTTGTGGTGCAGTCTATATGTTGATGGAAGTCAGACATCACCTTCTTAAGGTTAGCCTCATTGAAGACTCCAGTGACAATGAGTGCGGCATCGGGATTACTGGTCTCTGAGCAATTTAAAACTTTCTAGAGCTCCAACAGCTCCAAATCTACATTTGGTCAATAACCCCACAGGTGAGCAGGATAGTATTTTAATATTCCTGTTGACACACAAAGCCATATTCACCATGAAGCACACGTCTTCCGTTCTGTCATATGGATATAAGAAAAAGGGTCACTTGGTTGAATGGTACAGACCAGTTACAGCTCCTGATAATCCATTGGAAACTAATAAGGGCATGGAGGTTGTCTAGTTTTTTTTTTATCCAGCACCTGTACATTAGCTAGCAAGATGCTTGGCAGAGAAGTTTCCTCAACCAGTGTTTCATTGCCCCATGTTTTTCTCTGTTTTCTCTTCTGATGTTGAGTTGAATGCAAGAATGGACAAAGACAGACCTGCTCTGTGTCAGGATCATAGCTGGTGTTTATTCCTTACACCTTTTTCACTATGTACGATTTTTAAAAACCTTATCTGTCCATGTACCAGAATCAGCAGGAGGATAGTTCACAAAATCATAGTCATTGACAGCTGTTGTGGGCCTGATCACAGTTAGTACTGAATAAAATTGATGCAAAGAGCAGAAATTTAGCAGAGCTAAGGGAGAGGAGCACACCTTTTACCCCATACCACCACGTCATTTTTACACCTCAGTTTTTGTACAGATCAAACAATTGAGATGTAACATGCTAAATAGTGAGCTTTACAAGTGTGTTTATATGGATTTTGTTGCAACAGAGCCAGGCTTCTTGTTTTCCCACGTTTCCAGGCAGCCTAGTATTTAATGGACAGATGTTAAAGTAGTATCAATTCATCTAGTGAATTTCCCACAATGTTGCACTATTCATTCAACTATTCAATGCCATATTAATATCAGTTTCTAATATGTTTTCTTTAATCGCCTAAAAGGCTTGACACCAGAACAAAGATTTAAGACAAAGACTTCATTAACAGTACCCCCCCACTACAAATCTTCTGTGATTTGGGTTCAGAGAGGTTCTAATATCATTATGTTACAGCTTTGATCAGGAAGTCATACCCATGTTTTCTCTTTGACCTCTGCCATATGGTGGCTTGTCTGTCTATCTGTGTGTGAGTGTGCACACAAGATGCCTGACCATCATTGTATTTCCCTTCAGGCTCAACGTCCTGCTCTCAAGTGGATATCAAAGGCCTGCATTTACAGTTATCTCTGCTTGGCTGCGCCACGGAAGTAATCACTGCAGGTCAGGGGTCAGTGCTCTGGCCCAAGACAGAAACACAACTGACTGACATCGACATCAAAGGGAAGCGATCCTCTGACAGACTGTTGTTTTAGCCGGGAACTCTGGATATCATAATCAGGAGGGTGGAAAAGGGACAGTAAGAGGAGGAAGTGGGGGGACTTGTGTCTTAGCAAAGAAGTAGAAGGAAAAAAAAGACTACCTTTGAATAATTAGAGCCAACAAGATCAAAGAACAGGCTCAAGTTTGGTCTGTTTAACCTCTGTAACACAGAAACAGAGCAACAACAACAACAACAACAAAAAAAAGCGCCATTTTATTCCGTCCTGTTGTTATTCCTCTGCTTGGCGAAACCCAAACCCGTGTCAAACATAATGGAAAATATTTGAGGTCTTCTTTTATTAACCAAGAACAGCTTTGATGTTTGACGTCTTTATTTGTTTTAGAAGAAGAAAGGGAAGGGGCAATATGGCATGCGAGCGATCTTCTTTTAGAGAGAGCACACACACACACACACACACAAAAAAAGGGGGAGGAATGAATGATACGAGAGCCAACCATGCTTGTTCATTCTACATAATCAATTAAACATCATTATCGGCCCTTTCAAGAGTGCGGCGATCAAAGACCAGTAGAAAATGATCAAAGTGACAGCATTTTGTTTGAGCACTAACCCCTTCCTGCTACTGTGTCCCGCTCTCCAGCAAGTTCACGGATGTTGCTTAGCTAGAGATCTGATGAAATGAGCAAAGTCTAGCGAGCTGCTTTACTGTTTGTACTCGTGCTGCGAAAGAAAAGAAAATGATATATTGATTCAAACTTCCTGTCATATTTGCACGTAATCTGTGTTTTGTTATGTCTTAGCATTGTAAAAACTGAAAAGACTGGGGAACATTGGGAATTGCAGACTCAAGAAATCTGGCAAACTGAGTCAACCAACTGTCTTCAATGATAGTGGCTCTCAGGGGGAACATAAAACAGCTCTGTTATTGTAGAGTAGGAATTATCCACACTACTTTAATTAGATTTTCCCCCATGCAGCTCAAATATAATTTCTATTTGACAGTTGTGACAAACTACTGATATACTGTGGAGCAGACTGGGTGGCTACTACCTTCATCACCACAATTTGCAATTAGGCAAAACTGGATAAATTACAGGCAGTTAAGTGGAAACAAATTGTTATTTCAGTGGGCTCTACAAGGAGGAGATACACAGCTATATAAAGCCACTCTTATGACTTTACATGACTGTAAAGTTGGAAAATAAATTCGCTTTGGGTTGCTGCATTTTGACCTGTAGCTGTGTTAGAAAGTCCAAAACAGCATTCCAGCTATCAAAGGCACAAACCACAGAGCGTCTCAAGTGTATGTGTTCAGCAACTGGACACTTCAAATGCATAGCAACGGCATGAAAAGGAGCCTCTTCAGCTTGCTGGGTGTGAAAACAGGTGGAGGGGGCGAGAGGGAGTCTTTCATGGACATCCTGTCAAGAGGGAAGGACACGGGTGGAGCCGCATCATTGCGAGTGTAAGAAAAAGTCAGCGTTTCAGGGTGGTCAAACGGAGGGTACAGGAGGTCAGAGAAACAGTGAGCTATTCTGCACCAGGCCACACTATCCAGGTCTTATCACTGCATCCTTGTTGGCTTCCAGTTTCCTAGATGATGGGGGACAGATTTAAACCACTGACACACAACCTGTTGTCAGTCTCAACTCTTTCTTGTCACTGGAGGGTAGCAAGGAGAAAGTTTTCTCATTTGAGCGTAAAGTAAAGAAAATGCAGTGATGTGGGTCGGTTATAGTTCTGCCATTACCTATCTGCATTTATAGATGCTCAAGCCTTTGTTTTTGTCAGTTCATTCTCCTTAAAAAGAGATCACTTGTCCGCTAAGAGGTTTATATATACTGAGAATGTCCACAGGTATCACTGTGATTGTAATTAAAACAGTTGTCTCCAATAACCTATAGGAATGCTTTATGCGAGCCAATAATATGACGAGAAAAAATGTATTTTGGTTTGTTCTAACAAGACCAACAAGTCAGGCTGTCATAATAAACATTGGTTGTACAAGACTTTGGTGTTGCCTTAGTATATAAGCTCTTACACAGTGCATTATAGGGGCGCAAGAGGGAAGACATTTGATCTAAAGCCCAAGTGGTGGTCTGTTTTGTCTGTAATAATTCACACACATACACATTCATTCACACACATACAGATACTGCTGAATCATGCCAAAGAGGCTATTTGATCAGCGTCAAACCCGGGAGAGGTGACGTCCTATCCGACAGGATTCACACGCTCCCCGCTCTCCAGCACAAAAGGGCAGAATAACAATATTATGGTGTCCACTGAGTGCCTACCCCCCAGTAAAAACATTTCTGTGAGAGTGGGCTTGACCTACCTCTTCTCTCGTATAAAAAACACAAAGCCGAGTGTATTCCGACAGCTGCTGCCCGGGTGCCCTGTGGAGAACAGAAGGAGAGCTTTGAAGATCTTGACCTTCTGGAACAATAAAACGCAATCATCAAACACTCTCCTGAGACAGACTGCTGACCCACAGATCCAAGTGTCTGCTTGAGATAATTCATATTAAACTGTAGGGATCACTGTGTCTGTGTGTGTAGGCCTCTGCATGTGTGTGTGTGTGTGTGTGTGTGTGTGTTTGATGATTGCAGGGGCACAGATAATGCAGATCTGAAACTTTTCGATGACTGACAACATGTGGAGTTTACTACCATCTGAATCTGAATCTCACTACCTTCTTATGCATTTACATGTCGACATACTCTGTGATTTCTGCGTCACAATACCAATACTGTCCAAGAGATTTGTCAGTCATATGTTTAGCATTACTCAACCCTTTGAATCATCCTGGATATTTAAATTCTTTTCACCCATAATCAAAAGCTCACAATGACTCAAACAAAACTAGTGAAGCATCATTCCACAAGCACCAGTCAGGATATGTTGCATCGAGTAAAGGGTGATTCAAAAGGAATAATTTGCCTTTTTGGGAAATACACTTATTGGTTAGATGAGTAAATTGATACCACAACTACATAGTAAATATGCAGATACTTTAAGAGTCAGCTAACTTAGCTAGAAATCTGCAAATGGGTAAAAACAGTTAGCTAACAAAGTAACAACCAGAACCATTAAACCTCAATAATCAACACTATCTAATTTCTTTAATCCGTACAAAGGCTGATGTCTAAAAATGACAATTCAGAATTTTATCGGCAGTTAGGCAAGAAAGCAAATTAGCGTAACTTTTCCTTTAAAGTTTTGCTAAAAAAACCCCAGAATTGATCACACATGAATACTACACTGGTTTATGTTGATGACCTTAAAATGCCTTTCTACACATGATGCTACACAGGGTCCCTGAAGTAACTGTATCGGGAGAAAGATCAGAGGGGTTGTAGGGTAAAGTGGCTCCAAGGTCAAGGCAAGACCTCCTTCCCTTTGATGGCAAAGGGAGGAAGTGCTGCTATTTACCACCTTGAGAAATACGCCAGGTGGCAGTTTTTAGCGCAAAGTAAAACAGAAGCTCAAAACACTAAAGAAACAAACCCGTTAATGGTGATGAACGTTGAGAAACCTTTCTGATCACATCACCACGCTCTTACCCCAGTATGCACAAACCAATGCTGCATTTCCATTCACAAGGGCTGAGTAAAAATAGATAAAACAAGCCTTTGATCTTATATAACCTTACATTAGCATAACTGGCAAAAGGTTTGGCATGGCAGAGATGCCAGCTGGGTCCTCTTGCTCGTCATACGGGGGTCCAAAGGCCCCTTGTCTCTGTCCACATGTTAATCTTTACAGGGCACTCAAGGAAATGGCGTTGACAGCCTAGATTTGAGGTCAGGAGGGGGCCAGGGGTCAAGCACTTCCTGCTGACATGAAAGCACATCCAAAGCACACCTTGCTCTTGGTATCTGTCGTCCGCCCCCCTGACCATCTGTACCTACATAATCTGGGGCTCATCGGGCCCAAACAAAAGCCATGTGTTAATTACCTTTGAAGGTGTAATGACTTCAGGGCCACAGCCGATCTTCATCTGGTTTCAAAGTGAGGGCCGGAGAACAGGTTACGCTTCAGACACGTTACAGTTGTCCTCTCTCCTACCTGCCTGCCATGCTTTCATTTTAGAGGGATAACCATGCATTTTGGTTTCCCCAAGACTAGAATCCTGTCCCGAATCAAATGCAGAGGTACACAACTGCTTCACTCTTACTTTTGTGGAGTCTTAAATGAGTAAATTAAGGAGAAAGTTCTGACACATGAGCATTAGGTCTACACCTGCCCTCCAGATGTGAGGGCATTAACTTTGCTGGAATTTCATCTTATTCTCCTGATGTTTTTCCTTAATTGTGTTTGTAGTCCTAATTTTAGGAATATCCCTTGATGGTCGTAGTACTCAGCATTTAGTTCTTTATTTACAACCTTTCCATTTCCTTCAGTTTGCATACTTACAGTGAAGAGAAAAATGTGGAATCACTCATAGGATGATGAATAATCTATACGTAGTTCGCAATTATTGCTTGTCCCACTTTTTTTTGAAAGGATGTGTCAAAGAGCAGCCCCATCCCCTGATACCTTTGTTGTGAATTATTAACAGATCAAAACCAGAGAGACATAGTGTAAGGTGCTGGTAGCAATCTGCTCATTAGTCATCACAAAAACATTATGATGTGTCCAGATGACGGCTCGTCTTGCACTCTTTGTGAGTAAAGCCTGAGTAACACTTTCTTCTTCCCACAAATGACCACCTTCTTCCTGCCACAGGAGAAAGGGAAGTGGGTGCCGTATATTCCCAAACAGATATGTTACCTTGTTTTGAATATATGTTTCCACTGGCCGACCACAGGTGACCTCATGAGTAAAGAGGAGATCTTTGCGGGAAGAAGACACCCAGATTTCAGTGGCTTAGGTGGCTTTGTCGGAAGTAGTACTCCGCCTTAGTTAAACTGACTTCAATATATCTCAGTCTGTGTTTCTAATTAGATCACATGATGATAATTATACCAACTGGTGTTTGTAAGAGGATATGTGCTGTATGGATCTGAATACATCAAAGAGCAGTGCAGACTTGGCAGCCACGAGTTATGTACTGTCTATCCCACTTCAGCCTCTTGAAGATATGCAGTCATTCTCTACATCCTCTCCGCTGAGAATAAACAAACACACTCTAATCCTTTGAAATGTTTGTTTTTTTGAAAATCCTAAACTCTAGTTTCCAGTCAGGGGATGGTCAGGGGCCCGCAGACACCTCTTGATCCTCAGGGCATCTGCAGGAGAGTCTGTATGATGTGGGGAGGAGAGGCCGTTTGCTCCCGACCTACAGGTGAAGACAGGCGGCAGTCCTGTAAAGCCGACGCCGGGCAGAGTGGCAACGCTGCCAGCCAGAGAAGTTGGTTATAAATATCCACCTCACACGGCAGTTTCCTCAGATTCCTCCAAAAGCAAACACTTCAGGTTGTGCCTTGTAATTTATCGCTGCACTCCCACATGGAGGGAAAATCAAGAGAGGCGAAATGTTGAGTTGAAAGATTGCAGTGTGTACAGTTGTTTTTATTTTCTATGTTTCATTTTGTCTCTTCATGTCACTTATTAATATTTACTGAGCTCTATCTAGCATCACACTGTATTAAAGACTCAAACGGTTAGTTGACTGTTAGCTTTTAATACGAATGATGTATGTATTCCACACAAGCTTATGAATGTCTAAAATGCATTTCTTTTATTTTGAGACTAAGGGTGTAAAGGCGGGGATGATGATTTCAGATTCCTGGGAGAAAATTCCCAGGCCTGGAAGAGCCCGTGGAAAGTAATCAAGTAGCAGAGTGATGTCATTCTGATGAAAGGCAGCCTGTCAGACAGTTGGCGACTATGGGTGCTCTTTGGCATGGGCCACAGCCCGCTATACACCAAAATATGACATCAAAGCAGGTACCAGGCCAGGCCAAGACGCTGGCACTGATCATTGTCTTCTTTGATTACAGTAGCCTCATCTTCTTGCTGAGAGGATAAAAGAAAACGGCTGCTTGGTGTTAAGAGAGTGTCAAAAATAATGAGGCACATACCATGCGCTAATGGTGTCCCAGTGACTCAGTGGATGGAAGCACATACCGTGTCCTCACAACATTATGGTTGAATCTACTCCAACACTACAGTGCTTTTTTAGTGAAATTAGTGAATTTTGCCGTTAGTCTAGGACTAGTCTTAAGTCCTGGCACCAAGAACCTTAACCAAACATTAGATTCATGTTCCATGTCAACAACTCTCTCTCCTTCATACTTATTTTCTTCATAAAACAACAAAACAATAATGGTAATTCTCAACACTTCCTATGTAGATTCTTTAAGGTCTGCAGCCTCGTTTCAAATACAGCTCTCACATAATTGAATAATAACCATGTTTTACAGCAGGGTGTGGACTTCTAAAGAATTTCCCCAAAGAGACTACCAGGTTAAAGGACAGAAGATGAATAATGTGTTGTGGCTCTACTGTCATGACCTGTAATAAGGGCTTTTCCATGTCCTTTGGCAAATCTGCGGCATAAATAAACATTTCCGAGACAAAAGAGCCCCATTCTCCTTCTGTCTAGGTGGAGATGAGAATAAGCGCAGGGGAAGGAGGGCTGCCGCCTCTCTGATGATAATAATAGCAGGTTTTGAATGGTAATTGGTCTCTGCTCCCTCCTCTGTCTACCTGGCAGAGGGCATTGCAAGGGGTGATTCAAGTACTAGGCATGAATGGAAAACTCCTGGAGGAGGGCCGCACACTCACGCACCAGTACCTCCGAGACAGCGGGGTCCAACTCACTCATCCTCCTGTATGCCAACACAATGCAGGCAAGCACGCAAATGGTGAACACATACCCCACTGTGACTGACACAAACATCCATTTTGCCTCGTAAGAATGATGTGACAGAACTGTTTACAGGCTACAGCAGCTATTTTGTGGCCATCATTCAGATGAAACGCCAACAACAAACAGCTGACCCGTCAGCTGAACTATTTGATTAGCCCTTGGTGCCAGAGAGACCCCTAATGCAAGCTGTCCTATCTTGAAAGAGTTCATTTTTATCAAACAGGGCATCATCTGTAACCAATAGACGGCCTCCTCTTACGAAATGAGAGCCTGCTCGACAGATGTCTCCTGCCTCTCTTACTCTCTCTTACTCCCTATTTACATCCACATCTTAAATGGCACTTCTTGACTTAAGTCAGGATCAAGGTTGTTTACTGATTCTCTGGGTAATATCAGGAACATGTGGTGGGGGCACATGAAAGGAACTCCTTGGAGTGTTAACACCCAACAACTTTTGTATATATTTGTTTGTGGTTTAAAACAATGGTTTCAACATGAAATTAAGGGGACCTGCTTCCAGAGGTTTGTCTCAAGGTGACACAGAACAGACGTTTTCGACAGCCTAAAATGTCAAAGCTCTCCAACATTACAGTCCGATCAACTTGTTGATGTATCTAAAGTATTACTTTTTTTAGTGCAATGACAAACAATAAACACAATATAAAAGTCTGATGCAACTACATGCACAAAAACTTTTAAAGGTTTCCACAGCTTTTCAACTAATTCATAACACCTGAGTTGTATTCCATACATTTCCACTTTCCTTTTCGTCCTGGCTTTTAGCAGATTTCCACACTTAAACACTTTGTGGCCATAATACCACTAAGTCTCAGGCTTTGCTGTTGTGACCTTCATGGGATTTAGTGCTGCAGCTGACTTCCACAATCTCTAACTTGATATCATATGTTTTATGCTGATGCCGTGTAGTTTGCTGTGTAGGAGAGGGTGGCAATTTAAAGGAATTTAAAGAAACTCTTCTATGAAATATAAAAGTTTTATAGATGGTGATCTCTCCTTTGTTCTTCCAATGAGGACCTCCACCTGTTTCTGATGATGTGAGCCAGAGCCTGTCCCTTTCAAGAGGCTGATCCCTCCTGATCTCTTTGATGTAACCTGACCTAACAGTTCCAACTAGCAGGATTTGATGATCACGGATGGACCCTCGACAACAGCATGTGCAAATCAAAACTAACAGGCACGGGGAGACAGACGATGGGGATGTGTGAGCAGAACTGGCAGGCAGCGCTCACAGAGCTATGATGTGTCTAAACGCTAGGCAGGCAACGGTCACATGATCAATGCTGCCAGTCCAGACTTAAGCAGTAAAACCTGTGGATCTGTGAGGGCACATGCAACTGATCGGAGATGAAAGACAGGCTTTGACTTTCACAGGAGGCCTGGAGTCGGGGTGGGGGCTACGGGAGCTACGGGGGCACTTCTGAGGGACTGCCATCAGAACAGCTGGGTCATTTTCAAATGACCTAAATCTAGGATTAATCCATTCGGACTTGCATGGTTAAATTTGTGTCTCCGCTACAGACAGACGATGGGAGGCAAAGAAAAAGGGAGAGAGAGAATTACCAGCGAAAGCCAGAAAGGCTTAACGCTTGGAGTTCAAACAAGGTGCACAGTAGAGAACAAACCACTGTGCACCAACAGTAGCAAAGTTAACCAGCGTTTCTAACTGTCTCATACTGTTAGATACCTTTAACAAGAATCCTTCATGTCCACTCACATAATCTACACATTTAGATCACTCGAGGTTTGAGCATCTGCAGCTCACAATTTTCCCCTCGCTTGGGTCAGAAGACGTTTCGACACACTGCTGGGGCATCTCTTCATGGTAGTGTGTGTGTGTATATATATGTGTGTGTGTGTGTGTGTGTGTGTCAGAGGCCAGTGTCCATCTGCGAGTGATTTAAGAGTTACATTTCTGGGGATGACGTGTGATAAAACAGGGAGGTATGGGTCAAAGTGACTAGGCTCAATCTGTGACAGCGCCTCTCCTCCTGGTCTCTACCACATGTTTTAATCTATACAAGCATCTGTTTGAAGTTCCCAATGAATACCATCAGTCCCACTGGTGACTTCATATCCATCTTACCTGGCTCAGAACGGTTCGACATCCTTTAGGCACACTGATTAACCACGGTGCTGGAGGCTGTTTTTCCTGAGAGGATGTGAGTGCAGTTTTACAGTTATGATGTTGTTGTGTTCAGGGTATCAGTGAGCATCTTTCTGGCCGAGTGACAGATAATAGGTTTTCTCTCAAGACACAAAATTTCTATAGGAAGCCATTTTTAACCATTTAACACTTAATGAAAAAATGACCAAACTAATCTTGAATTGATGATAAGTGAAATAAATGAGCGACAAGGTGTCAAAATGTTCCTGGACCATGAAGGTGTTCTTTAGTAGTTCACACAAAGACTCCATCTGATAGAAACACGGCTCTCACTATGAGCTTTCCTCAATTTAACTGCCAAAGCTGATATTGTAATAATAAGACGATCAATAATTTGTGCTTTTCAGCAGGCACTGCTGTAGGAATCACAACAAGCCGAGAGAAATCCCCTTGAGTTAGTGGTTTGTTGCTTTTCATATAAACAGTTACAGGTAGACTGTTATAAGTTAGTGATGCAAAGGTGTACGTTTGTAGTAGTGTGCCAGCCGTGTCCCTAAAATTAAACTGATTTAGAAACTGATTTACAAAGTCAGTCTGTTTCCCGTAGTAAGAGTGAGCTCAACCGAAGACAAAAAAACACACCAAAACACCACCATGAAGTGTTACCTTGATGATTAATCACTTTGGGTCTGCAGGCTACACTTGAACTTAAACGTGTCCTTAAAATGAGAGGTTGTTCGAGGGAAGCCTACCTCGACCGTAACGAGGCATTCCTGTGTTAAAAAGCTGGCGTCCCATCAGGATGCTCTGCTCGACTTAAAATATACAGTAGACCAGGAAAGTTTGGAAGAGGCTGAAGAGGGAGGGAGGAGGCGAGACGAGGGGGGAGAAAGAGTGATGGTTGCTTTGATCTTCGGAGGCCCCAGTCTGGATTTAAAAAAAAAGAAAAAAAAAGAAAAGAAAGAAAAAACAAGTGTCCAAGTCCCCTTTTCTTAAACGTTAAAAAACATGGGCAACTCAACCGGACTGGAAGTGATTCTTAAACAGAGGTACGTGTGTTATTTTGGTGTAGTGGAGAATGATAATCAATAATATTAATAATGATGATAATAATAATAAATAATTTATCTCCTCCTGGCCAATAGCTCTGCTCGAGTTTTGATTACGTTTTGTTTTTTTCTCACTTGATTTTCAGGCAAGTGTGTAACAAGATGCATATTCTCACTTCATAAATTTGTGGTGGAATGGGAAATGGGCATTTCAAGGCCAATAAAAGCCACCACATCAAATAAAACTTCGCGGATCAAAAGAACCAACGCATGGACATTTTTTTCCTCTATAAATTAAAAAAGGGGGGTAGTCTGCCACGCTTGATCATGCCCCGAGTCCTGCCCCGCTCCTGCGATTGGCTGGATGGACACACAAGGGGGGAAAGTTTGAATAAAATACAAGAGCATGGCACGAGTGTTGTCGTTCAGGCTTGTGCGATTGGTCCAGCAGCGCTTGAGTTGTACTAGATAGATTGGCAAGCAGTCACTTTGAAAGTTTTTAAAATATCTCCAAAGACTTCAGCGGACGAGTGTGCTTTATCTAAAAGGACTTTTGATTTAGTTCATATCTCATTTATGCGTTTTGGGGAGCGGATGACAAGTGTTGCGGCGTCTTTTAAATCGTGCGTTTCTGTCTCAGCTCCATCGGTAAAATTTGCGTTTCCCCCACGATACGTTGCGTTTGGAGGAAGGACATCTAAAGCGGGGATAAGATGAGAGCGACCAGAATGGTTTCATCAGTGCTGGTGCTGGTGCTGATGCAGTCCGGAGCGCTTTGCGCACGGAGGTTCCGGGGTGGCCGCAACCCACAACCACGACGCTCACCACCTCCTCCCACATACCGGGCGGACCGGGGTGACACCACGGAGAGCTTCCCTCTGGATTTCACCGCGGTGGAGGAGAACATGGATAACTTCATGACACAAGTGAAGAACCTTGCCCAGTCCCTCTATCCGTGCTCGGCGCAGAAGCTCGACTACGACATGAAGCTGAACTTTTTGGAGAATACATCAGTCACCTGCAACGACGGCAGTCCCGCAGGGTATGTACCAACTGAGAATACACATGTACAGTGCGGGTAAAACAGGATCCCCGACAGGTCAGAGCAGGGTCAGCTGTGCAGCAGTGCACCTTGGAGGTGGTAGGAATTGTTATTGTGCTTCAGCAGGGCGCAGCCCGTCCTGCTGGTCATCCTGCTACCCGACGTAACCCACATGTGTCCGGCCTGAGGACAGCAGAGCTCGTCTCAGCAGAGACACACATTCACACAACACATTCATTATTCAGGCTGGTTTATTGCATATTATTGTATATGTCAACATTGGTTTACGATCCCTAAATATGTAAATACTGAAAATAAAATAAAAAAAACCTACAAATAAATACAGAAAACAGAAGTTAGGGACATGTCTGAGACATAATAAGCTTCAGTCCGGATAAGATAGCCAGCTGCTTTGCGTCAGCGGAGCGTGAAATTTGCGGATAGCCACATGGTCCATGCTTCATTTCCTTTGCTTCAAATTAGAATGCAGGATTTGTTCTGCAGAAAGTTTAGACTTAAGTTTTCAGACCCTCGCCCATCTCTCCCTGATGATTGCACACAGTGCGCATTATGTTCATGTTATGTTGTGATTTTACAGCCGTTCAGCAGTGTGTTTTTTTTTATCTACTTGGCTACTGGAAAACGTTTACAATTTGCTGTCAGTCGCGCCTACTTTATACTTTGTTTCCTGTGAAATGACTTTTAGTCTGTGGTCCATGCAGTAAACACTGGATCACTACATTTCTTTGCAATGATATCCACTGCTGACATTGTTGTTAAGCAGCAATCCATGTGGCAGGAAGAGAGCCTGACGATTTCTCTACTAAAGCGGGATAAGCCATGGCACTAAAAGCATATTAATATCAGGCTGCCTCTCCTATTGTATAACACATAAACATTGTATAGACTCCAGACACTTGACTGTGCAGTGTCAGATTGTGTACCGAGGTCTTATTAAAATAATACTGATAACTGAGTTATGGCAGGTGGGGATGAATCAAATAAAATGCATCTGTTAAAGGTGTCATTTTTCATATTTATACATGATTATCTTTAAAACCCACAGGCTAAGGATCAGTGGATTTCACATATCCTGCAACACAAGAATAAAGTTTTCAAATATCATACCAACTGTGACACAATGAAAGAACAATATTTAAATAATTTGCCACATTATTGAGTCATCATCATGCGGTGTAGTCATAATTATTTGCAGTTTCCAGTATTATGTAAAAGCTTTACTCTTAATGTTGATCGTGCCATATCAGGAGGCTTTGAGAACTCATGTGGGACCAGTTCAATGATGGGCAGACTTGACTGAAATGGGTTTTGCTATACGTGTCTCTTTATGGATTTTCTATCCGGTTTAATTCCTGTTAAACCCCAAAGTTGTAGACCGAGCTGTCTGTTAGAGCGGTAAAGCTCTTTAGAGACACAGCATGAGGATGGGAGCAGGCGGACAGTTACTGGCAGATGGCCGTTTCATTCACCACTGTGGCTGTTGTCAGCAGAGATGCTAATCCATCAGCTAACAGTATTTTCCAGAGAGGTGTTACAGAAAACGATGCAGCGAGAAAAGTCATTCACTATAGACAGAGAGGTGGAAATACGTGATTCATCTCCTGGAGTTGCACTTGTTAGGGTGCCTTTCACTTGGCTTACTCAGCTTGCCAAGCCCGCCTTCACTTTGTTGTTTAGAAGCAGTAAGTAGAGTTTGCTGTATTCAGCCTACATTATTGACTATGGCTCGCAATAATAGAACGAGGCATTAACCGCAGCCAAAGTGTGATTCAACGTCTGAGCAAACAGCTCAGAGATTCAGCCAAGTCTGTTTTCTTTAAACTCACCGAAATGTTGTTGGCAATATTTTGAGTTTAGTCATTGGTAAAGTTGGGTGGATACTGATTGAATTTTAAAAAACAAACAAACTGGGAAAAAAAAAAAACATCTCTCAGCATCACAGGAGCACATTTGGAGCACTTTGCTTCTGTGGTGAAAGCTACTTTACACAGCAGATTTCTTTTATTTGCCTCATGTGTGACTGCTTTTCTGCTATTAAATAAAAAACTGGATGATGATGTATCAGACATGAGTGTCCCGAAGCATGAGAGAATCATGATAACATTGCCCTCTTCTGGGCTGCGAACTTACAGCACACATCTCTTATATCTTCTTCTTTAATGTGAAAGAAGTGCTGTGCGTTGACATCCACACGGGCCAAACACTGCTGTGTTTTTTCGCCATTCCTCTTATCATATCCTTCCTATCAACACAAGCATCAATTTGATTCATGTTGTGTGTGAGGACACTTCAAAGAAATGATGAGTTCACACTATGATGCCACGCTAAACATGACAAATACATCTACTGGCATCAGAGACAAGACGATGTGTATCTCCTGTTTGATCACTACATCTGTTACCATACACACAACCTCATTGTCCTGCCCTGTGCGCACTCACTCAATTTATGTTGGTGGAATTTCATTTCTGTCACCTTTTAAAGATAGGTATCAACAAAGTAACAGGACATCCTTGTGTAATTCAAAGTGATGATGTCGTATGTGTTTATATTTCATGCTTGGATACCATCACGGATGGTAGAAACAGCGAGGGTATTGCTTTTCCGTGTTTATCTCATCTTTCTGAAGAAAGAACACCATATCAAAACTGTGGAATGTGGTTGTATCTCTGTTGTTTACATATGTTATTATGCAGGCAGTGTAAAATAAACTTTTAGTGTCATACTCACATATTTTTAACATTTGCATGACTTTTTTTCATATTCTTTGGTCTCTTGTAGGTACTACCTGAAAGAATCTCGAGGTAGCAGACGGTGGTTGATATTCTTAGAGGGTTAGTATTACTTTAACTAAATTCAATATGTTTTACTTTCATGCCTGAATGAAAAATGTATGAATAATTGTAGACAGTTTGTATGACAAACAATCCATGCTGTTGTTGTTTTGTTTTATGTCCAGGCGGCTGGTACTGCTTCAACAAGGAGAACTGTGACAGCCGATATGAAACCATGAGGAGATTGATGAGCTCATCCAAGTGGCCCCAAACTAAAACAGGTTAGCCTCAGCTAGTCTTTATAGTTCGCTACGTACCCATCACTGTTACTCCACCTGCAGCAAATCCCGATCCTCTAACACGGTGATAAAAATACCCAGATCCAGCTGTAATGTCCCAGTAATTTAAAGGATCGGATGTATCTGTGCTCATCTGCAGTGTTATTGCAACCAACACCCCGTCATAATGTAGCTGCGGTGTAAGGTTACCTGGCGCCCACTGCTGTAGGAACAGAGACGCCTCCCTCTCTCATTGCAGTGTAATAACTGTAATCCATGTGGTAATGATGATGAGGAAGAAGAGGATGTGTCTGGGAGTGCCAGGATGGCTAATGATACATGTTGATCTGTCTCTGCAGGCACGGGGATCCTGTCTCCGCTGCCTGAGGAAAACCCTCATTGGTGGAATGCCAACATGGTGTAAGTTGACTCATATTTGCGTGTTCATTGAAGCTCGATTTAATCATAGCTCGCAGCTTTAACTTTATGTTGGTTGTGCAGGTTCATCCCATACTGCTCGAGCGACGTGTGGAGTGGCGCTACAGCCAAAACAGAGCAGAGTAAGTCATGACTGAATCATCAAAACAAACATACAATAACACGTCATGCCCTGGAAGCAAAGTATTATCTTACAGTTCCGCTCTCTTTGTGTTGTGTGCAGGTGGCTATGCCTTCATGGGCTCGCTGATAATTCAGGAGGTTGTGAAGGACCTGCTGAGCAAAGGCCTAGACAATGCCAAAGTTCTCCTATTAGCAGGAAGCAGGTGTGTGAACATTTGTGATTTAAAATCTTCATATTCAAATCTACATTTCTTTCATATTCCTGTATAGGTACTAATAAGGATATGTCATATTTCTGTGTGCAGTGCGGGTGGTACTGGGGTCCTTTTGAATGTGGACCGTGTGGCAGAGCTGCTGGAGGGACTGGGTCACACCGGGATACAAGTACGAGGCCTGTCCGATTCTGGCTGGTTCCTGGACAACAAGCAGTACCACTGCACGGACTGTGTGGACGCTGTCAGCTGTGCCCCCACTGAGACTATCAAGAGAGGCATCAAGTACGGGAGCCGGAAAATATCTATGGACTTGTGGTATTTCAGTAAGGTGACAAGATCATCAGGTTGCTAATATCTATCTTTCTCGCCTGCCCCATCATCAGGTACTGGGGAGGAGTAGTGCCAGAGAAGTGCAGGCAAACCCATGAAGGAGAGGAGTGGAACTGTTTCTTTGGATATAGAGTCTTCCCATCAATAAAAAGTAAGTTTGGGGTCTCATTCCATACTAGGTAAAATGTGCATACTGTACATCCTGATGTTAGTGTGCTTCATCAAAACATCTGCGTGGTACGTGGTGTGACCAAATATGTATATATAGAGCATATATCATAATTTCCGTCTTGCATTCTCTGTGCAGGCCCCGTGTTTGTTGTGCAGTGGCTGTTTGATGAGGCCCAGTTGACAGTGGATAACATCCAGCTAACAGGACAGCCTGTGCAGGAAGGCCAGTGGCGCTACATTCAAAACCTGGGCATTGAGCTGAGAAACACACTCAAAGATGTCCCGTAAGGAGAAATCTCTGCATTACAGGAAGATCATTTAAGTAGGATTATTGCATGGATTCAATGACTTACGTTTTTTTTTTTTTTTTCCTATTTCCAGAGCCATGTTTGCTCCAGCATGCCTGTCACATGAAGTTATCACCAGAAAGTGAGTACATCCGATATAGCCAGTATATCGTTACCAGAAGACATGAAATGTTGTGTGAGCTAACAGCGCCCTCTTGTGTTGTGTTTTAGTTACTGGATTGACGTGCAGGTTAAAGGCACTTCCTTGCCCCGTGCACTGCACTGCTGGGACCGCAGCCTCCACGACAACAGGAACAACAAGGCTCCACCTAAAGGCTGCCCTGTACATCTGATCGACAGCTGCCCATGGCCACACTGCAACCCCACTTGCCCCACCATCCGAGACCAGTTCACAGGACAAGAGATGAATGTCATTCAGTTCCTCATGCACATGGGCTTTGATGTGCAGAAGATGGCCCAGCAGCAGGGCATGGACCCCAGCAAGCTACTGGGCATGCTCAGCAGTGGCAGCTAAAAGGACACATCTGCACACAGTATCTCCAAGCTACACCCAAGCAGGGCTGGCTGGTCTCTGGCCAGTCTCCCATGCCTGATACCTCCAACTAACCCATCCACCTTCACAACCCATTCTACCTTTAGTCTGACCTCTTGTTTACTTTATTCCAAGCCTCAAACACAGGGGCTTAGATTTGTCCCACAGTCCATTTCCTCACAACTGGTGACAAATACAGGAGCTACATGCCACCACGACAAGGCACAACTCTCTGCTACTCTTCTTTTAAATTATCTTTTGCTTTGTAAAAGAAAAAAATATCACGAATGTAATCCAGTTTTAAGGATGCTCATTGATGTTTTGTTTTTTATTATTTTCATCCTTGCATATAGATTATTTAGTCATTGTTAAAGAACAAAGCCACAATGACATAAGGATGCTGTCTTTGTTGTTTGTAGCCAGTATAGAGTATATAAGGGTATAATTTTGTTCAAACTGTTTCGTAGTTGGGTTCAAACAACATCTCACCACACACTAAAAAAACCTACATCAATGCAGAGACAGGGACATAATAAGGTGAGAAAAGCACTGGATCAGGAAGTAAACTTTCTATTTATCTCTAAAGCAATGGCAAAAACAACAGAGAGAGAGAGACAACTGACACCGATACTCCTCTAATCAATTTGTGGTTTAAGACCAGGTTGGATTAACTTTACACAGTCGCGCTACTGAAACTAAACAAACATTAGATGTTTACTTTGCTAATGAAAGGAAAGAAGTCAAAGAGAACAAGATACACACTTTATATTATTGTTGTGTTTATCATGGGTTCAGAGAAAATATCCCTGTAGCGGTAACTCAGATGTAGCTGACAGTGACGTATTTTCAGTTTGGACAGATGGGAAGATAGTCGTTTCCTGAAGCTGATTGTACTGCTAAAGTAAACCTGGAAAGACTTTGAGGTCAATCAGGACCTATACATACACCACAGTGCCATTACATCTAGTCTATACCTCTTTCTCACAGGCCACATCATCACAAGAGGATTGTTCAAGCCCGGACAAAAGGTACAAATTCATGTTAAACCACCTCAGTAGTTCAGCAATCCTCAGATCAATGCAATGAACATTTAAAGGGAGACAAATATCGTGTATTGTATATTTTTTTGAGTATTTGTATAGGTTCTTTCAAGTGTTCACTATTGTAACTCCCTTCTTATATTTCATAATAGAGATCACTTTTTAATATAATGACAATGTTGTATGTAATGATGTCTTTATAAATGATGTTTTTAAAGGACCTCTATTTCACATCACACCAGAGAAGGAAAGGTATTGCTAATTGTAATTTTATTCTGTAACATATTTTTTAAACAGAAAAAAAACTCAAGCTACATTGGTAATTTACATATTTATTTTGTTATGTAAATCATATTTATAAGTGCTATTTTCACAGAGAAGTGATTCTTTGTAAATTGTAAATACATTGCTGTTTTTTCTCTTTGTGTTGACTGCATGTCTTTGTATCAGACCTAAAAGAAAAGACACATTACATATACTACATAATTTGCTGTACAGTCTTGTTGTTGTTTATTATTATTATTATTATTATTATTATTAATTATTATTATTATTATGGGTTATTAATAGCAATAGTAAAATAGATATAATAATATTTGCACAATTCACATTCCTGTTTTACACTCACAGCACAAAAAGCTTTAGCGGCAGGTAAGGTTACCATTTCCCTCAGGCTGCCAACAATGGTTTGTCACTATTTTGACACTTACTGGCTTACTGTACACACACTGACAGGCTCTTGTTCAATCTCAAGAAATCTGGACAGTCTCCTAAAACAGAAAAATAAAATGACCCATAACTAACAGGAAATGGTGAACCTGATGATGTGATGAGGGTCGTTTTCTGGATTGGAAGAATTAAGTGGGAAAATGCAACAATGTGTGGCCAAAACTTTAGGTTTTAATCATTTATAATTCTTGATAAAATCATTGAAGGAAAGAAGAAAAATGTCATTATAACATAATTCCAAACTTTTGAACAGTAACGTTTCTCAAGGGCCTCGGGCCCTACATAAAACTACCGCAACTGCCTCACCGTTAGTTTTGTCCACTAAATACTCTCCTCTGTCAGAAAAACATTATACTTTCAGGAATTTCAGCTTAGCGCTTCCCTTGATCACATACAAACATTTTCGCAATCTGAAAGACAGATTTGTTCAAGCTGACTTTAGAAAACCATTCAATCCTGTTTCCTGGCTGTCTACTCAACCTATGGGCACTTCTACTGTGGCCACTGTGTACAATGTTGCAACATTAAATACTTCTATATATAGATATGTAAAAAAATAAAATAAAAATGACAACCATTAAGATACACAGTGCCTGTCTACAGCAGCCCAATTGAAGTAATCTAATTAGCAAGAGTAATCAGGAATGATCTTGGATGTTTCCACTGAAATACAAAGCTAGAAACATTTAATTTATTTCTGTTTTCTTTTGTTTGTTTTCACTATTGCACTCACAAAAGTTCATTGCATGGGACTGAACAAAAACATAACATTGTATGTAGTGTTCAAAAACCTTTAAGGCAGCAAAGTACAATTTGATACCACAAACAACTTCAAAAACTATTTTAGATGGTGGTTTTCTGTAAGAATCACCTTGCACACTGTAAATAAATAAATCAGAGCATACTAATATCACAGGTTAAAGTATTTTTAGTAACTACTAATCCATTCCCACTTCCCTCTGACATGCATCACTTGGATCTGTCATCACTGATGCATAATTATCGTTCTGGACCTGTATGTAATTTCTGTCTCTAATGGGAGTCTTAGCCTCCCTCCCTGTCATTACACTGCATATAAATGCCAGTTTCTTTCTGGAGGAGCTCTGACTCAGCCTCTCTGGGTGCTCCCTAGAAATACGACTCCCATGCTGCCTGCCACATGTAGCCTCCCACCCCTCTGTGGAATATAGACCCCCTATTTATAGAGCTGGCGAGGCCTGTAACCCTGGGCTCGGCACAAACTTTCATTTAAACAGCCACCCTTGGCAATCCACTGAGTGCACACTGACACACACGGGACGTACAGGAGGGAGAGGGTGTGTATTTGTGTGAGCAGGAAAGGGTGGGAGACCAAATCCAAGAGGCAACAGGAGACAGAAACAGCAAGACAAAGAGCAAGAGACGGAGCCAACAGTTTAAATGATTTTGTCGGGACTTAAGGGCCTACTGTGAAGAAACAACAAGGGCAGAGTAGTGGAACTTGACTGACAGGACAACAAACTAGTCCACCTGTTCACAAGGAGGGATATTACTGGAAGATTGATCTCTGGATGTGACTTGTAGAGGACCTTACTTCACTTTGAACTTTCGATACACTGGACAACTTGGTGATTGAAGAGAACAAGCAAGGGAAAAACCAAGATTTCAGAGGACATAACCCTACGGCTTTGAGTAAGACCAGGATCAAATTCTTAATCTCTATAAACATTTTGAAGACATTATAAGGTCTGATATCAGTGTTATGTGCTTTACAGAAATAAGACTCTATTTGAAGAGTTCATAGACGTGTGCAGTCAAATAGACATTACTTCAAAAACAAACCAAAAAAACTTGCCAATCAAAAATTTATCTTATTTCAAGGTCTAACAAAATATCTTTTACGACTCCAAGCTACTGTACAACGTTCTACATAAAGTGTCTAAATGTAGCTTGATCTCAAACACACCACTGTAATTACAAAGCAAGCTCCAGGAAAAATTACAGACATTTGTAATTAAGGACCATCTATAAAAAGGCAACCAAGGAACGGGTGAGGTCTGGGACGAAAAGAAGAGTGTGCCACAAGGACATCAAGAATCTCACAAAGGAAAACAGCTGCTTGCGGGGGGACACCACAAACCATGGATTCTCATGGAGGACACTACCTCAACAAAGAAGCTGTGCTGTCACCTTTAGGTGCAGCTCGAATGTGCCAGCTGCTACTTGGTTGCACCATAATGGCCCTTGTGTCCCACAGTGCAGGCTACAGCGCCACCTATGGACACTTCTGCATGTTTGTGTGGTGCTTCTGCTTTGCCATCACACTGGTTGTATTCACCTTGGACGTTACGCGGCTCCACACATGCATGCCCATATCCTGGGACAACTTCACTGTGGCCTTTGCAATGCTGGCCACACTCATGTACATCACTGCCTCTGTGGTCTACCCTGTTTACTTCCTCCAAACAGAGTGCCCTGATGAGGGCTGTGAAGTTCAAATGTACCGCATTGCCGTCACTGTCTGCTCCAGTGTCTGCTGCTTCCCCTACGGCGTTGAGGTGTTTCTGACTCGAGCCAAACCAGGGGCTGTGGTGGGTTACATGGCCACTGTGTCCGGCCTACTCAAGGTGGTCCAGGCCTTTGTGGCCTGCATTATTTTTGGTGCCCTGGCCAATGACAGTGAGTACACACTCTACATTGCCACCCAGTACTGTGTGGTGGTGTACAGTCTGTGCTTTTCCATCACTGTGGTGGTGGTCGTAGTGACAGTGTCTGGGAGGACCTCTGCCTTGCGGTTCCCCTTTGATCGGTTTGTGGTTGTCTACACTTTATTCGCCGTGATCCTCTACCTCAGTACTGCACTGATCTGGCCGATCTTCAGCTTTGACAAGAAATACGGCACCACTTCTCGTCCTGAGGATTGCCCACGTGGAAACTGTGCCTGGGACAGCAAGCTGGTGGTGGCAGTGTTCACCAATGTCAACCTGATCTTGTATTTTGTTGATCTAATTTATTCCCAGAGGATTCGCTTCGTCTCCAGATCTGCTGTCTAAAAAAAAAAACCTTTCCTCCTCAAGACTTTTTAAAACAAATAAAGAAGGTTTGATGCCACATCCACTCATTCCCATGGCTCCGTAGATTCATGGTGTTTGCATGTGTGACTTTTTTTATTACCAGTATTTGTCTAGAATTGAGCCTGTAGGCAGCAAAACCACCAGTATTACCCCACGCTAAACACTTTTAGGCCTTTCTCAAGTTCTGCAGTGACCTACCAGGGAGAGGCTGCCAGGTGCAACGATGAGCTGATCTCAGCAACTCTGTCCACAGAGGACCCTGGGAAGCACCGAACACATCCCTCAGCTCCAAATTCTTTTGGTAGTCGCATACAGGACAGAGCTATGGGAGTATGGGATAATGTTATGGATACCAGAACAGTGTTAGGGCAGTCAATCTTACAGAGGATGAACAAGTTATTGTGTATTAATGTATGTGCTATGTATTCAAATGTATTTAAGCACTAACAAGGAGGAAAAATATATTTCATAGAGATGCATAGCATATGTTAAGACTACAGTTTGCACTGAACAGAGTGTTTGGTTTTGGCTTTCAAGCCATTTTGCTGTATTTTTTCCCCCTTTCTCACAGTGGCCATTTGACATGAAATAGTCGGGTGAACACCAATGATACTGATTAAGGTGTCTAGGGAGTCTTACCGGTGAGTCAACTTGCACAACAGCAACGTCCTGACTGTGTTTGACCTGGATGATTTCAACCGTAATTAGTATCATTGGTAACACCTGTGTTTACCCAACTATTTCAAAATGCCTTCTGTGAAAAAGGTTAATTAAGTATCCATATCCATGTGTAATACCAAGAATAAGTATTTTTTTTCCTGTTATCCAATGAATGTTAAATGTATCTGATACATGAATATTTGAAGGAAAGATTTTAACAACAGTGTTCAATTGATAATTGAGGATAAGCACAATAATGTAGTGTAATATTTCTACTTTTGCTAGTATGTTTCTAACATATTTTATGTTTAATAAAATATCAAACAATGTACGCTTTGTCTGTCTTTTTTTCCCTGTATCCTACACTTTGTAGTAGCTCTTAAATTAAATTAAAATAGCATATTAGTATTGTTTGATTGTGCAAGATGAGTATATTTGATTAATAGAAAATAAAAATCGCAGCAGCCATTTTGACATAAAATAGTAGGTAAACACAGCTGTTGCCAAAAATACTAATTAAGGTTCAATTCCATTCAGGTCACACAGAGTCAGGGTGCTGCTGTGGCGCATGTTGACTCACTGGAAAGGCTCTGCTACACTAAATGGAACTGAGCCTTAATTAGCACGATTGGAGACACCTGCGTTGACCTTTGTGTCTTCAATGCTGCAGTGAAAAAGGTCTGTTAGCGTGGTATTTCAATGTTTTTAGCTTTACAACAATAACCATACACCTATTGACACCTTTATGTGCTATTAGGGTGACATAAATTAACCAAATAAACGGATAAGGAATGTTAAAAGTACTGAAACTCACTTTGAGGTTGTTAAATAGGCTACATGTTGTCTTTCTGGGTCAGGAAAACATCTGTCTCTCTCTTTGCCAGAAAATAGTCTCCACCATGCCTTTCAAGTGTTTCGCCAGCAGATGATAGTAAAGGACAGATACCAACACCAACTTCTCTGCAAAACATGATGCAACTGGCTTTGCGACTATAATAAACCCCGCCTCAAAGTTATTACTAACACTGCAGTGATTGGTCAAACGTGTTACGTATGGACTGAACGTGTGTGCTCATTGGTTGTCTCTCTTGTTAGTCAAATGTTTCTCCACAGGTAACCTACAGTAGGGCGCGAGACAGCTGGGCCACGTTGACAGTGTTGTAATTTCAGGTGTTTCTGTACAGTAGTTTGTTGTATTGATCTGTCGGTTAACGTAGGCGCTCTGCAGTTTATTTGTAAGTATTTTCTCTGGGAATATATTCACTGTACAGTAATACTGGGTGCTGCCGCCATTGGCTCGCTTGTTTTCGCTTAATAAGGAAGTAGGTTTGTTTACCACAACAGCACATACACATTGTAAAGAAGCTACAAGCTTTAGACTGTGAATATCATCTGTCTGTGTTGGAATAAGATGAATGAAACCCTGTAGGCTAAAGGTAAAGTTTCAACTCTTGTACATGTGCAGGTAGAATGAGTGTTGGTTTCATAGGAGCAGGCCAGCTGGCCCACGCTCTGGTGAGAGGCTTCACAGCTGCAGGTGAGTTCATTTTTTTCTTTTTTACATATATGTATGATTCAGATTTGACCGTGTTGTGTTGTTGATGTATGTTGATTGCAATCAGACACTGATTCTGGATATGTTTCCTATTTTTAAGGCGTGATTGCCACTCACAAAATCACAGCCAGTTCCCCAGACACAGATCTCCCCACTGTACAGGGACTGCGGGTGGGTAGACAATTAGGGATATCAACACTTTCATTCCATGTGTTTAATTACAAATAGTTTTTTTTGTGGATTTTCAAGATTGCTTTGTTTGCATGTAGCAAATTCTCCCCAGTGAAGCACTAAAAGGTGTCATGTTTTACAGAAATTGGGTGTCAATTTCACCACCAGCAACAAAGAAACCGTGAGCAAGAGTGATGTTCTCTTCCTGGCTGTGAAGCCACATATTATTCCTTTTGTGCTGGATGAAATTGGACCAGACATCGAAGATCGTCACCTCATTGTGTCCTGTGCTGCAGGTGTCACTATCAGCTCTATAGAGAAGGCAAGTCATAGCCATAAAAGAGATTATTAAGAGCAAAACTGGACAATATTAAGAACATCAAATATTTTCCCCACTCAGTAGTTACAATATCTGTGGTAACACCTGAGGTATGTAAAGTGTACGATATGCTGTCTGAGAGGAAAGCACCGTAATATTGATACGATGCCCAGCAGTTAGAAGCATTTATTGTTCTTTTACTCATTTGCAAAAGTCAAATAACTGCCTTACTTACTTTAATGCTGCCTTCAGGCCCAGAAAATATATTACTCTAACTCTCAGCTCTAGATAATGGCTGAGAATTTCTGGCTTAATTGTTCATTTCAACACAAAACTCTTACTGTATTTCTGTGCTCTGACTTCAGCAGACCCTCAGGCAAAACAGTCACATGTTGTAACATGATATCAGTGAGCCGCTTGCACTCGAAACACACGTGCATTTCCATTTTGTCGTCTGTAAAAATATTATATTGCATAGCAGACAAAACTTAGTGTATAAACTTTGATCCATGTTAGTTTTGCCAAAGTTTAAAGCTATAAATAAATCATCCTCTCAGCCCAACTTTTCCCCCCATATAATTTAAGGGCAGTTCATTCAGGACATTGTTATTCCTTACAGAAGCTGCAGCAGTATCGCACTGCTCCAAAGGTAATGCGTTGCATGACCAACACTCCAGTGGTGGTGCGTGAGGGGGCCACTGTGTATGCCACAGGCACCCATGCGGAAGTAGAGGATGGAAAGCTGCTGGAGCAGCTGATGGCAAGTGTGGGATACTGTACTGAGGTGGAAGAGGACCTGATTGATGCTGTCACCGGCCTCAGCGGCAGCGGCCCCGCTTACGTGAGGCTTTTATATTATATCAAGTGTGATTTAGAGTTTTGCCATACCAGTAGCAATTGTGGAAAATGTGTCCTTTAATTGTGTTATCATCCTGATAATTGTGATCTGCAGCTGGCCCATTAATAAGGCCCTGGACCACCACTGACACTGGCTTTTGCACCCTGATGCTCACCGTCTACACATTAACTCACATTTCTTGGTCTATTTTCTCTTTTTATTGTCTTTATAATATATTTTTTATGTTATTATCTTGACCACAGTACTTGCTTTCATCATTATTTATGTTTTTCTCTTACTATGTTTATTGTTATCCACAAATATACCAAGGCAAACTACTTTGATGTGAAAACACAGTTCTGAATTCTGGTTTTGACTGCAGGCCTTTACAGCTGTAGATGCTCTCGCTGATGGTGGAGTGAAAATGGGCCTACCCAGGAGACTGGCTGTACGACTCGGAGCCCAAGCCCTGCTGGTATTACCTTTTATCTTTTTAAACAATAAATACATAGGGTCATGCTAATAGAAATAAAAACAGTTTAATGTAGATTGACCCCATGAAATCTATAAATCCATATACAATTTTGAGGTGTGAGCTCAACCTGTCTATATGTTTCCTTTTTAAAGGGGGCTGCTCGAATGCTGCTAGACTCAGAGCAACACCCTGGGCAGCTCAAGGACAATGTGTGTTCACCAGGGGGCGCCACGATCCACGCCCTGCATGTCATGGAAAGCGGTGGTTTCCGCAGCCTCCTGATCAACGCCGTAGAGGCCTCCTGTGTTAGGACCAAGTAAGTTGATAAGAAAAGTGTGAGACAAACAAACTAACAAATCATATTTCCTGTCAAAGGGATACACAAGAAATGCTTTTAAGTTAATTGTTCTACTCAAATGGCCAAAGGGTGATATATCTCTCTTTTGAAGTTTATAATTCAGACAGTAGATGGAGCTATATGCAAATAATGTTTCAATGAGAGTTTTGTCCTCTGGTTACCAATTACCTAGGGCGAGGTTTATTATGATACAACACTGTTGTGCTAGATATTTCTGTTTCATACTATGCTGTAAATGTTTCTCTTTCTCTGCCCTTCTCTAAAAAGAGAACTTCAGTTTTTGGCTGACCAAGAGAAAATCTCGCCAGCTGCCATAAAGAAGACAACTCTGGACAAAGTGTTGCAGCAGCCCGGAGTGACTGCAGAAGGAGTCAGAACTCGTGGGATCAGTATGTTCACCACCAGTAACCCGAAGACTAAGAAGAAGTGATTTTCTTTTTGCAAACAGCACGTTTTAATGTTACCTGCTACATCAGTGAAGATGCAGTATATGCTGTAAATAAACCACAACTGACAGAGGACTGCTGTAACATAAGATAACCTAGTGGTTTACTTTCTAGGAAAAAAAAACCCAACTTGATTTGGGATGCTGTTAACACTGTATAAGCCATATTTTTCTTTTTTGCAATAAAATGTCTTTCTTTTGTGAAACTATATTTTATATTATACGATTCGATTCCTGTGCTATCACATCACTTCTTCCGGTGTGAAATCTCTTTCTAAGTTATATTTCGGTTTACACATCAGTTCTTTCTGATGGTAGATAACAAAGTTAGATTTACTAAATAACAATACAACTCAGGTAATATGTGAAGTGGTAAGCTCTGAACCTGCATTGTAGTCCATGTATTACAGATCAGTATGTGTCAAGTATTTTTTATTATTTCCTTAAACAAAATGTGTCAAATCCTATATTTTCTGATGCAGTTAAACTGTGAAAATGTAATAAAAACCTTTTATCATTAAATATAAAAACACAATTTGTGGCTTTGATTTCATTGTGCAAATGCGCATTGGCAAGCAGTATAGTTTTCCAGTCACCAAACATGTATTAGCAGCTACAGAGTAATTATAGCTGGTTACAGTACAATACAATTCAGGTGGTATGTGAAGCGGTAAGCTCTGAGCCAACACTGTATTACAGTTCAGTGTGTATTTATACAGTCTCAATTTTTTTTTTATATATATACTTTATTTATCCCTCAATGGGGAAATTCTTTTTTCACTCTATTTGATCTGAAATGATCAAATATTTGAAATGATGTAGTTACAGGGTCTTATTTCCTTAAACAAAATGTGTCAAATCCTATATTTTCTGATGCAAATAAACTGTAAAATGTAATCAAACCCTTTTACCATTAAATATAAAATCACATTTTGTGGCTGTGATTTATTTGTGCGAATGCACACTGGAAAAAAAAAAAACAGTTATACTTTTCCTGTCACCAAACATGCACCGGCAGCTACAGGGTAATTATAGGTGGTGTATTTTTGGTTAAAATGTTTTTTTTGTTTTTTTTTTCTGGAGAGGAAAGAAGATCCTTCATGAATGAAGGCACGTGACCAAACATGATGACGTCTGGCTTCGATACAAGAGAAAGGAATCAACAAGGAGAGCACGAGCTGGCGTTTGGAAGCGCTAACGCTTCTGTCAGAGTAACCGACGTTCAGCGGCGCCTCTCATGTTCGGTCATCGTCGTGACGGCGTAAGAAGAGGAGCTTGACAGCAACAACTTCAGAGGGAGCGTCATTTTTAAGTCAGGTGGGTCCGTAAACCAAACAGAGAGTCGCGGTGTTGTTATGCTGAGTGTGCATGCCTTCGCCTCGCCGCTGACAAGCTGGCCGCGGCTAGCTTTTCGGAAGCTAAGCACGCCTAGCTTCTCACCATGCCAAGTCAAGCTAGCGCGATGCACAGAGCGGGGGTGCTTTTCAAAATAAGAGCATCCGAGTCAGGCGAGCGGTTTAACGGGCTTATTTTGAAGGCGCCTACCGGAAACGCTCGTGTAGCCGTTGGGGGGATTGCCAACGGCTCGAGGCTGATGCTGAGACGGCAGCTAATCTTTTGTACGCGCTCGCGAGCTGCGAATAAAACATGTCATTCATATTTTCGGGGGTGTGATGTCGCGCGACGGTCAGCAGTTCGGCGCGTAAACTGTGATTAAATTTTATTTATTTATTTATTTTTTTTACGAGTTGTGAGGACTGCTGGAGCCGCTCGCTGTAAATGCTACAGTGATAGTAGGACGGGGATTTCCTCGCCTGCTTGTTTTGTAGGCGGGGAGTTGTTTGCCACTTTGACAAACAGGCGTTGTGAAGGCTTGGAGATAAGAGCCGAGGAATGTCAAGACTGGTGTAACTAGGGCTTTTTTTTTTTTAAATATATGAGAAATAGTTTTTTTTTTTTTTTATTGCCGAGGAAGGCGTCGCATGTCCCACTGTATCACAGCGCTTCTCGCTGCTGGTTTGTCAACTCATGCGCTTCTCGCTGTTCAAACCTGCTGCTTCATCACCTCGTTGTGAAAAGGGAGCAAGAAGAAGAAGAAGAGCGAGCCGAGGCAGCGGTTTAAAGCGCGAGCAGGTTGGGTTTTTTTTTTTCTTAACATTTCATCCTCGTGTCATTTTTGCAAAAAAAACAAACAAAAAACAAAAACATGAATGTGATTTTTGTACATCTGTGCAATGCGGTGTGCTTTTTTTTGTTGTGTGTGTGCGTGGATTTAATCTTTAGCTTCCACTAAAACCATCGTCTCGTGTTGGAATTGGTTCACCTGAAGTGACAATTCATTTAACCACTGGTTTAATTGTAACAATGGCAGAGCCCGCCGTCCTTGGCTTTTTTTGTGTGTTAACATCACATCCAAGCCAGTTAACCACAGTATTGTTTTATTATCAGAGCCAGCAAACAAGTAGCGGTATTTTTTTTTTAATCGTGCTGAATCATCACAATGATGTATTTAGAATCCACCCCGAAATAATATGGCACCACCGGACAAAGGTCTGCTCGGTGGATAAAAAGGGGGTCGATGTTTATCAAGCAAAGCCGCCGTATAATAATAATAAAAAAGAGATGGATCGAAACGGTGCTGATCTGTCGTGCAAGTCAGTCCCTCAAAGCCATGAGCATCAAGTGATGGACCCACCATGCGTTTGTCAATAGGGCTCATCTACATTCAGCTGAGAATGTGCGTTTTTATTGCAGCGCTGTCATGATGCACATCAACAAACGGGGTGTGAGTACATCTGGACTAAGTGCTTTAAAGTGTCAACCAGCGATGTCAGATCCATTTTAAAAATGCATGATAAGCAATATATTATGTCTGTGTTATTGTAATGGAGTCCTGCATTGAGTGGCTGTTTTTTTTTTTTTTTTTTTTTTTAATTGGGTCATGTGTAATTATGGGATGTATGGGAAGTTGAAAACAACACATAATTTAGGTGGTATCTGAAATGAAATGCTACTGTAGGAAATAAGTATTTTGGGGTGTGTGTGTGTGTGTGTGGCTGTAAATAAATGTTTTTTTTTTGGTTTCTAAATAGTATGTAGAGTACCGGCTGGCTTGTGATGTTATTTCATGCTGTATAACCCTTCATTTCTTTTATTTTGGTGTTGGCAGATGCTCTTGTTTCCCCCCGCATGTGTGTGTGTGTGTGTGACATGATGAAATTTGCTGCCTATTAGAGTGCATGCTTATGGAGGGCAGGTAATGAATTATCCATGGAGAATCTCTGTGCAATTTTTTGAAAAGTCACCTTGGAAACTGTTGAGCATATATAGATAGGCAGGGCTAAACAGATAGAAGTTGCCCATTGTTGCTCAGATATCCAACTTATTTCATCATCTCTGTTCATGCGAGCGGGGGGCATTGAAGTGTGTTTAGCAGACAGGCCGGGCCCTACATCAGAAGCTCGGCTTTGCAATAAAGCGTAATGCCCATCTCTGCCTTTTTTCGCCGCAGGTAACCAGAACAGATGAGGGCCCATGTAAGACCCCGATGGGGCTGGCAATGGTGTGTGGATGGAGGCAGGGAGTGGTGGAGATCAGCTCTGAGATTTATCGCCTCTTGCACCGAGGTAGCGAAGATAAAATAAGACTGGATACCGTAGAGGTGAACCGAGTGCACAGCTCATACCCAGTGGCGTTGCTCAGAATGGGCAGGCGGTGGAGGGTAGAAGAGGATATTTGAGGTTGATGAAACACGGGGCAAGACTTTGCACAGTGCAGCGCGCAGTCTGGCCACCAACACCTCTGTATGGCCAACACAGCTGTGCCTTGGGAGTAGTTACGCCTATTCAGGACAATTAATAGCCTCCAGTAAGGAACACAAATGTGGGATTTGTTCACAAAAGTGCTGCTTAAGCTGCACGGGGAAATGGGAATGCCTGGAAGGAAGGGAGAAAAAGATCAATATAGTTTTTTTTTTTTTTCCTCCCTCCCCCTTGTTGCAATAGGGAGGGAATGTTGGTGATGAAACCTCTTGCAAGTGTGGTGCGGATTATGATTGCTTACCATTGCGATATGCTCGCTCTTCTCAAGGTAATACTTTCATCCAGACAGAGTAGCAAATGTTTGATGAATTTCTGTTTGGAACTTGACTTAGACTTGGCATGTTCATTACAGCTCTCTCTCTGTGTGTGTGTGTGTTTATAATTTAGATTAGCCAACATCGGGCAAGAACATGGAGAGCGTAAGCATACAGCCGAGCACTGGCTGCCGTTTTTCATGTAACCTACTTTTATCTTGGCTGATTAATGTTTGAGACACATCAGTGGTGAAGTGACTTAAAAAAACAAGTGATTTCAAACCTTGCATAAAACCGGTGAATGGCACCGGGAAGAAATCAACAGTTTTCATGCAGCGTTCTGAGACAAATTTCTGATACGTCCTGGGCTGGATATGTATAAACACATTTTAAGGAGGTTAAAGATAGTGAGACCTTGTTCTAAGATAAGCAGAGTGTAACCCACATTGGAAAGGAGCTCAGGCAGATCATTAAACTACCAGTAGTAGTGCCTATATTGGTTCTTGATGAAATTAACAGATTCTTTGTAAATGCGTTGCTATATCTGTATTAAACTAATTAAATTATGCTATCCATGCAGCAGGATGCAGCATTCATATTCATATTTTTATTACTTCCTCTGTCCCACCAATATACATTTTACTGCCATCAGTAGACACTGACTATAATCAAATGTTATAAATGTATTTTTACTTACAGCAAACAAACTATATATATATAAAAGATATGAATCTATATCGCTTGATACAATGTAGAACAATTTGATATTTATTCTGCCGTAGGTTGTGATTCATCTATGGATGGACACAGAGGGATCAGACTTGTGATCTTACTCTTACAAATGTATTTTCTTTTTTCACCTTTTTATATAGATGGATAGATACTTGAGGTCCTGGGGGAAATTTAGGCATCCAGTACGTTTATACAAGACACATCCAAAAAAAAACGATACACACAGGAATAGAAGACAATCTAGGCACCAGAACTGCAACAGAGAGCTGTCACTGAAATAGAGAGAATGTGTGTGTGAGAGAGTGTGTGTGCTAACGAAGGTTGTGTAAATGTAAGGTAATTAAAAGTTTTAAAAACGCTGCAGGAATGATTATTGTTGTGGATGAAATGAAATGCAGACACACAGAGGATACACATGCAAACAAATCCAGATTGCTTTATAATAAATTCCAGTCCCAGCAAATGTACACGGAGTGATAACATGAATAAGATGTTTAAAAAATATATACGCAAATGCAAATTCTGTATGGCTAACATAACCAGTAACTGACTTAATGAATTTAAGTTTGATTTATTCAGGGGAGTTTCACTGAGTGCAGTGCTCTCTTCAGGAATGTCTGTTTTCGACCATTTAAGCGTCTTTCTGCCCTTTTTTACATTCTCAAATATGTGATTAAATTAGTTATTTATGTCAACGCCCTAAGCCTCAGTTCAGATGAAAACACGTAAGGCACTGTGAAGACAAGCTGCAATAATCAGTACAGGTAGACTTGACTTATTTATTGGTACTGAACGCATGGTTATTAAATCAGACTGTATGCTGGAGTGACGTAATTGTTTTTGTTGTTTTTTTTTTTTCTTGGTCCGACCACATCAAGTGTGAGGGCTCCATCAAACATCCTGTAGGCAGACCTCATCAATCACTTGGCGTAATTTGAACTGAGCGCTGGCGTCTTATTAATAGAAATTGGCATCTTTGTTACTTTCAGGTAACCGACTGCACTTGAACCAAAGCGCTCCACAGGAGAAATTAGATGATGGATTTGTGTTTGTTTTTCTTTTAATTCAGTGATGCTGCTGAGCTCTGTTTGTTTGATGGCGTTATCAAAGAGTGGTATTTCAATAAAAGGGAAGTCATAGCTGTGCAGTTGATTCCAATCAAAGGTGTGATTTTTAATTCGATATTCTTTTGCTTTCAGTAGCATTCAAATGTGCTGTTGCTGCTCTAGTTTAGCTTTTTGTGCTGCGAGGGTTGCCTTGTAGCTGTTAGGTCAATGCAATATGCATTTCATATGTATGCAACCAGTGTAGTAAAGCTCCTGGATATTTTGCCAATGTGTGTGGGCTGCCTGCAACCCTTACTTCCTCTGCCAGTGCAAGGCCGAAGTATCAAGAGCTATTCTCTTCCTGTTTAATCAAGTCCTCCAGGCAGATACTGTGGAAGGCCAGTGAAGTCTCCTCTCCTGTCCTACTGCTTGTACTAACAGAGCCGCTCTGAGAGTAAACAGCAGCTACTGAGCTGCGGAAATAGATTTTCTATGTATCGAGACATCGGTTAATGCAAACCAGCCTAACCCAGGTCCCTTCAAATGAGTTTCAAATGATCAGTGACTTCAGAACATAAAAAAAATCCCTTGAGGGCGGTGATTCATGTTTTCACTTTGTACCACATGAACTGGATGCAAATTCCAGACATAAATGTACCACATGCTCCTCTGTATGCTGTACCCTTCCATATGGGCTTTTTTCAGTGCCAACGTTTATAATAGCACATCATGGTGGTTTATTTTCACATTATGACAAATAATCACTGTTCAGTCACGTATGTAAACCTCCTGTAGGAAAGAAAAATGATCAGCTGTGGAAGATTGTGTGTCCTAGAGAGCTACATAGAGTTAACAAACATCTACAGATCTTTAACCCCTCTGCTTTTCTTACGACAAGAAATATTTTAACATCGAGAAATATCTAAAAAACGCATACAAATTCTGACAAACAGGATGAACACACATTTGATTCGATAATTATTAGCCTAAAACTATTTCTATAACTGCTTTAATCCTGAAAACAATAGAGCTCTTAAGCTTTTTTCAAAGATAAATACCACGATTATGATTGAACTTAACATTGACTTCACTCAGTGAAGGCTTAAAATTGATGAATTCATATTTATATATTTAATAATTACAAAAAGATCCAGGATAAGGTTAAGAAGGCTGAACATTTTAAGCGTGCTTAAACACAATGCTTTATTAAAAAAAATTAGAAACATGTCCGCTACAAAAGGGACTGGCCCAGGTTAAGGTGCTAACAAAAAAAAAAAAAGCTGAGAGTCGAGTATACATGCAGTTTCCCCTCGGTTTTATTATGCGGCATGTAGAAATTCAGTTTGTTCGGTCGTTCTTTCACAGTATGAGAGGGGGGAAAGGGCACTTCTAGAGCAAGAGCCACTAATTCCTCAGATGAACAATCGATCACAGATTTCGTTCAGTACAAATTATTTCTATTAAATTTGATTACAGCGCATTTCGATGAAATTCTGCGTCTTGTCTTTTTTATCTATCTTGACTTCATTTGCTCCTGAGAACAATATCAGGGAAACGTACAGACAGCCGTTTAACCCTTCAATTAAAGTCATGCTGTACCAATTCTTAGGGTCAGTCGTTCCAGGGCAAGACAGGCATACGATTTTTTTTTTAACTGCTATTTTAGTATTGCCCTGAACCTCCACATGTCAGAAGTATTGCTTAGTATTTCCCCTCTACTACAAGCGTATCACATTTCCCTGTGAAAGCTGCTGAATGATTTCCCCTCTCCCTCTTTTTGTCACTCTTATTTCACGCTCTGAATACTTAGTAGTTAATAGCTTCCCTCCTCTCTTCCCCATCGTACCTTTCTCTCACACAGACACACTCATGCACTGTTTTCTACACACACACACACACACACAAGTTTACACCAGTCTTCCAGTAACTCTTTCCAGAGTTATCCGTAGGAGTCTGATTTTTAATTTGCAGTTAAATGGCACCCAACACATGCGGCGTGCTCGATAATTGACTTCACTCAGCTGAAGGGAGGGAATGATTAGATCTGAATATCTAGACGATCTTTTTCAACTCCAAACTAGAAGGGAGGGGAGTAAAAGTAGTGGCTCTGATCAGGCATGAAGTGTTGAGAATGGCTATTTACGGCATGCAGAGTGACAAGGTTGGCTGACTGCATTAAGCGTCTGAACCCTGACAGAGCAAGTGGACACGAGTACAAATAAGCAAAAAAAGCATAAATTAACGAGGCAAAGCACGAGAGAGAGAGCGCTGACATTTCTTTTATTTGCACACACTTATCTCATCATGTGCTTTTCAGTATCTTCGTGGTCATCGTCGTTCTATTTCCTGCGGAAAGTCCGTGATAATGGAGCGAGAGGCTACGAGACTCATACATTATTGATCAGGGAAACTGAATAGGTGATCATACTGACTTCACATCCAGCTCTCTTCTTTTGTGTCGTGTTAATCGTCTACGATGTGCAGGGTTTTTTTTTTTAGCAAAGACAAAAGACCGAGGACGGCGCAAAGCCATTCGATCATCTAAGGCCTTATTTAAATTTGGGCCATAGCTCCTATGTCAAACCTTTACAAGTCCAGACGGAGGGCAAAGAAATTTTAACTCTGCATATGAGCAAAAATGAGTCACGCTGTTCATCTTTTTTTTGTTTTGGAGTGAAATGAATTGTTTTGTGTGCGATGATACTTATCTGTTAGTTTCCGAGAACTGAGTTGCCATTGTTGGATGCTGCCTGTGCTTTCCAGAAAACACTCTTTCATCAGCATGCACCTCCACTGTCTAGTTTTATCCACTTCATTAGCAAGCTGCCAAGCGCCAAGTGCTCCAACGCTTCTTTTCAAGAATTGATCATGACAAGTTAAATTTTATATGTGCTCGTGTGGTTTTTCGGTAATCCGTCTCCATGTGGATACATGTGCGAGTGATTAGTTGCCTGATATGCAATCCACTGTCATGTCTCAGTAAAGCCCGCGCCCCCCCGACAGTCCTCCCCAGCCATGTTTAGTATTCAGCGAGCAGGCGCTGTCGTAATCTGGATTCTGAGGCAGGTTGCCGGGGTTTTTGTTTGCTCTTATGGCCCTGATAATCTTGTTACACTGCTGTCAAGTGGAGCTGGCTCTCCCTGCAGCCCTGAACCACCATGCGTGCCACCTCGAGTACCAGAAATCCAACCCCCCCTCCTCGTCGACCCCCACCACCACCAGCCTACCGCCATTTTGAGACAGCCGTTGATGGAAGAGCCTTGGATGTATCCTTGAAGAATCACCTCCTGAGCATCTTTATTCAGCCTCCCGCCCCTGTCTCCTACCCCCACCTTTAGGCGGTGAAACGACAGTGATAAATATTCATCAGGGAGCGTAGTGTGCGGATGCTGTAGCCTCGGTTCCCCCTCAACAAAGGGTCCCCTAGCTAATGGTGTCCATCCTTGGCAGCCCCCCCCCCTCCACCCTGGAGAGATCCTATGGAAGGGGATGAGATCATTAAAGCATGACACGGACTCAAGGCCAGACCTATCATGTCACATCAGCATTTATCCCACCAGAACCCCCCCCCTCCCCTTTTACCCCGGCTTGAGTCTCAACCTAACCCGACCCCACCTTCCTGAGCTGCCCTCTATAGATTTAGTTGAACACAGACAGCTTTTGAAGGTTGGCCGGCTTGCTCGCGTTGTGTTAGTTCAACTTCACAACTTCCTAATTGGCACCTTGGTTTTTGGTCCTTGCTGAGATCAGTATTTTTTTTTCTTTCTCCCCCCTCCCCTCTCTCTCAACCTGTTCTTCTCAAGCTCCTCCAAATGTGTCGAGCGTGCATTTTTCACAAGGCTGTTTGCGCTCTCTCTCTCTCTCTCTCTCTGTCTCACTCACTCTTTTCTTCTCACCCTCTCTTTCGCCCCCTCTCTCTTTCTCTCTGTCCGTCTCTCGCACCCATCCCCTCCTTCTCTTTCTCCGGGTGACCACACTCAGCGATTTCTATTTCCTGTGGGTGTGATGTCTCTCCTCCGCAAGCAATCAGCTCTGATTTGTCAGCGTTCTTCCAGGCAATTCATAAAAATTCAGCATGCACCTACAAAAGACGTCTGTGTCCCTGTGCTTGCTCCTTACCTTTCGCCTCTTGCTCCTTTTTTATTTATTTTTTTTTTTTTGCAAGGCACACACACAGACAGAAGACCGAAATCATTAATAGGAGGTAATACACATGCAAGGAAGACATTGGCGTCTGCTCTCCTCATTTGCGACTGTTAAGAGGGGTAAACTTGTCAAATGCAAGGACATCTCTGTTGTGAATCACTTCAAGTCTGAAATTTCTCTCACCTCTTTTTTTTTTGGGCGGTGGTGGGGGAGAGATTACAGGTGTGATTTTCCCTTTCCTTTCCTCTCTGCGTGTCTGTGTGAGCAGGCCTCTTTGTCTCTGTGAGGTATGACATGCCTGCTAGTGGAAGGGAGCAGCTGTGCATTGGACCTTGTCTGTGTTGTGCTGCCATGCCCTGTCATTGGTAGCCGTCTGTTGGCAGCAGCCTGTGCTGGAGGGTTGCAGCCCGGGCGCAATCCTTCCGTAGTGTCATATGGTGAGCTTTCAGCCATGCCAAGCCATGCCTACTATGTTACCCCTACACAGCTGTGTGACCAAGTACGCCTCTTCAACCTGGACAATGTGCCATCTCGCTGCATTTTCAAGATTCCAACTGCTTATTGAACAATGTTGGGTCTAGGCGGCTGAAGGGGGAAATGATCGGATTATATGAAATTTGGAAGAAGCAGCCTTTTTTTTTTTTTTTCCCTGCTCTCATCCCAGCAGCTATTAGTGGAGTACTTTCCTGTCTATTTGTCCATTATCTGTGCATCATCAGGCAGACCATTATCCCATTATGTTTTGCATCTGTGGTCCAAATGCTTACTGGAAATGAGTCACCACAAAGGCCGGTGAAAGGTAGGTGTTACTATCAGTCAGCTATTCATAGCCAGCCCAACAGGGATGAAAGTATCGCATTTTAAAAGTCCTCCACAGAACGCGAAAGGCCTTTTTTTATTTTTTATTTTTTTATTTTATAAATACGGGTATCTGCAGCACAGGGGGGGGAAAAATTGCTGTTTTCTAAGGAGCCAGAGGACTTTCTGAAGTGAAAGCATCAAGAATGCGAGTCACAATCTGACCTCATGTTATGTCCCCAGCCTGTGTGATAGTGTCGTATTCAGGTCATTTTTAACAAGCGTCTGTCTCTCCCTGTTTGGCTCAGGTGACCGGTCCACCTGTAGCACCCTTTTGTTGCCATGGAAATATCCTGGCCATCTTAGTGCACTTCAGAGCTACGTCTCGTCTCCTTTTTTACCCCCCCCTTGCAGAGCTTTTCTGCATGCATCATACATATACATGATTAGTAGTAATATGTATATGTGGGGTGGGGGTCCTTTTTTTTCAGTTTCCTGTTTTGATGCTAAAAAGTTGTAAGAGGCCACATGCATTTGTTTATGTGCTCAGCACAAACACACCCTTCGCCTGGGCTGTGTAAATCAGCTTACAGAGGCAATGTGCTGGCTTGGGCTGACTGTGGTGGGTGCCTGTGTCGCTGACGCAGCATTTACGTGTGTAGTGTAAAGCACCCAGAGCCACAACTGTCTGCCTGTGTGTGTGCGTGTGTGTGCATACTTATCCTGTGACAGAGCTCACACACGGTGGAAGGCACCCAACCTTGTGTCTATCTTAACACCAGTAGGTTAGATTTCTTGCCTGCACAGCTTCTCGTGGTGTTTCCTCAGCACTGACATGACAGAATAAACTGCAGTGCAGCCCTGTTACTCTGTTATTCAACCGAGGCTCTGCAGTAGTTACAGCATATCCCCTCTCTCATTGATTTATGGGATTATAGTCGCACACCAGCCAAATCTAGACAGGTGTGACTGTCTAGACTGGAAAGCTCGTACAGTAGACGAAAGTCTGCCCTGCGTGAATGTATTTCAGCTGAGGCTGTGTGTCCAATAGGAAGGCTGAAGGCTTTGTTTCAGTCCATCCACGTCCTCTGTTGTTTCTGCTCTTTGAGGCTGCACTTAATGAAAGTGACTTCTCTTTGAGTTTTGTTTTCCAAGAAGTCGCCGTGAACCACTGCCAGCCAACTAAATGTCCTCTTCCTTGTGACTCGCCACGCTGCAGTTTGAATGCAGTGCAGGATTCGAGTGAGAGAGAGAGAGAGAACGGTGTTGGAGGTGGAAATTCATACTACCAAGTTATTTGTTCACAGTGACAGCTGCAGTAATAGTCCAGGTACCACTTGCTGAACGTGTTTGGCATCACTTACAAGGAAGTGTTAAGTCCTTGACCCACTTTGTGCTTTGCGTATTTGAAGGACTTAGTCATGCTGTATCTTCTTTGCCAGGAAATTCTTTCTTATGTATTTCACAGAAATGTTCTTCCTCCAAGCTTTTTTTTTTTTCCCGTGTGGTATTGTTCTATGAACTGACTCCGCCTTTTCTTACCTACAGACCTACCAGCAGTACAGGTGGACGCGGCTCTTGTGGCATGACTACCACAAATAAGGGAAACAAGGCCTTGAAGGTAATCGGCATGTATAACACGTATTTCATAGGCTAAATACTAAACACCAGCACTAACTAATCCCCATCTACAGGTGAAGCGGGAGCCAGGAGAAAATGGCACCAGCCTGACAGATGACGAGCTGGTGACTATGTCGGTGCGGGAGCTGAACCAGCATCTACGAGGCCTGACGAAGGAGGAAATCCTTCAGCTGAAGCAGCGGCGGCGTACCCTGAAGAACCGTGGCTACGCTGCCAGCTGCCGGGTGAAGCGTGTCACCCAGAAAGAGGAGCTGGAGAAGCAAAAGGCTCAGCTGCAGCAGGAAGTGGACAAGCTGGCCACAGAGAATGCCAGCATGAAGGTGGAGCTGGACGCTCTGCGTTCAAAGTATGAGGCCCTGCAAAGCTTTGCCAGGACTGTGGCCCGCAACCCCGTCACCTCAGCCAGGGGACCTATGGCCTCTGTCATAGGGCCTCTCATCCCTGGTAAAGTAGGTGCCACCAGCGTCATCACCATCGTCAAATCCAAAACGGAGGCTAGGTCGTAGTAGCAGAAAGGGGCAGGAGGAAGATTTTCAAGACTAAAACTCTAGTCAGTGCATTGTAACACGGCGCAGGATTACCTGTGTTAAAGTTCTCAGTTCTAACCCACGTCACTAACGCTAACAGTATGCTTCCCAAAATTCACTCTTAAAGCATGACTCAGCAGTCTGTACCTGTCAGCAGACGTATTGTGCTTTAGGGTGACACAATCTAATTGTATGAGATCACTGACAAGTGGCGACACATTGGCAATACTGAAACATTTCATTAAAAAAAACAAAAAACAAAAACAGATTGTGGTTCCAAATATTAAAGAAGGCAATATTTGGTGGTTAAAGTCCACCATGGCGTCAAATTAAGACTGTTAAAAGCTTGATGAAGGTGCAGTATGTGATGTCTGTTTCCTTTTTAAGACTGAGCTCTTGAGGTTTTTCCGTCCCAAGAATTGGCATTTGTCGAGTCTCACAACCAGAAACCAAATAAGAAATGATAGACGTTACTCCTTGTCCATTCCACAACATCAACTGAAAAAAGAGCCAGCACATATCTCACTATGAACCCCTTTGCTTGTTATTATGCACTGACTTTAATTGGGATGAATAACAAACAAACTCTTGGTGTGGATCCTACAGATGTCTTCAAAACAGCCTGACTAACCCAAAACTAGTAAATTAGTCCAATTTGTGATTTTTGTTGGTCGTCTGTCGAGAATATAAGCACGAAATAATGCTCCCAAATCCTGCATTTATTTCTGCTTATGTGTCCGTGACAGGCTTTAATGAACTTGTCATTATCGATATGACTGGTAGATGCAATAATATATGTATGCACTGAAAATACAAAGAGGTCTTGCATATTTATGGTTAAGTGGAAACGTTAAAAATGATCAGCCGTTCTTAATGATATTGTTCCGGAGCGGAGTGCCATTCCAATATGACAAGATTCTTCTACAATATCTGAAAACCTGAATGTTATAACAGTAATATCCTCATGTTTTGTGGGGACAGTGAAATCCACAGACGTTTTGAAACATAATTTTTGCTCATAGAGAAAATATGTTCAAGTTGTTCTTTTGTTTAAAAGATATATATTGCATTTTTTGTAATTACTTGTTGACAGGGCCGTCAGATATTTCCAAAAGAAAAATCTTTACACAAGCTTTACTGTTTGAATTGTTAAGGTGTAGAAAACTTTGTCTAATGTTGAGTTCTTGGTTTTTATTACTAGGTAGATTACCTTCCATTGTTTATAGAAATACAGATAAAGAAAACGTAAAAAAAAAAAAAATCCTGTGACATCTTTTTTGCAATTGTACCGAAAGTGGCTTACTATTGAAGTCTGATAGCTTTTTTCTAGTGACTAGGCGCGTACTGTGGGGTAGCGCGTGATGTGATGTGTAAGTGACAAGTTGGCAGTGTCGTCCACTGTATAGATGTCAACGCTGTGCTATTTAAAACAAATCTGTAGAGCTAAACTAGGTGGTGTAAACAAGGTCAATTGTCTTTGTGCGTATTGGCATCTGTGATATCCTCCGCTTTCTTGGTGTTAGTTACGAATCATATTGTCATTCAGAGTTTACCACATTTGAGCCATGTACGACAGAATTGGGTGAAATGGCATTAGTCAACATGAACTCAAAAGACTTTTAAGCTTGAAGCGATGCTGTCATTGCAGAATCTGAATAATGGTTGCACCTGGTGCTGGATGCCCTCTTAAATAGATCCTCCGTAACCTGAAAGTAGACGACTCCGTTGATGGAGGAAGATTTCGTTATCATAGTCATTCAAGCCACTTCATTGGTCTGAATTAGATCGTGGGAATGGGAATTAATAACCCTTCAAATTTTGATTTTAACAGACTAAATTAAATGTGAAGTTAGCGATTTTATTTTACCCGTCAACATGTTTTTTTATTTTTTATTTGTGTGTGTGTGTGTTTTCCTCAAATTTGTGTTGAGAAACGTGGTAGTTTCTCGATTTCTAATGATAAGATTGCATCACTGAACTTAAAGGGTAACCGCCAAATGGTGCAGCATCACTTCGTGCAAATTTATCCACTGGTCTTCAGATTTTTCAGATTAAAAGCGGTAGGGTTTGTATGCACTAAGCTCCTACTTGTTTTGCTCAGGACAAAACAGGTCACTCTAAAAATGAACAAACTATTCTAGATAAGAGGCAGGGATGGCAGCTCTGTTCATTTTGTTTTTTTTTTTTTTTATTTAATTTCTTTTTTTTTTATATATATATAATAAGCATGTCATAAAGGGCTTCAATCCACACTCAGAAAGAGACACAGCACGACCATGTAGAATTACAATCAACAGCAACTGCCAGCAGCGCTCCTTCTGTGCCAAGTGTCGCATCACTCTCCTGGTCCTCTAAAAGGAATTTAACACTGAAGGAGTTTTTACACCTCAAGGTGAAAGTAGTCGTGTAATGACGTTAACAGAAATGCACTTCATCCAGATCTCACCCTCCTGCTGGTCAGAATGTCTTAGCGTTCACGAGGTCTACAGTCAGATCTACAAAACTCCATGCCTCAGACCTGGGTACTGGTTATACTGTCTGCGCGCAAGTAATCCTATCCTCACTTTGTCAACATGCTTAGCTATCTACATTGACTGGTTAACTGTGGGAAAATATATATCTGACTCTTGACATAGCCCAGTATCGATGTTGGCGTCCTTATTGCTGTGGCAGTCTTGTGGAGTGAATCTTTTTTCGTGTCAAGTGTCTTTTAAGGTGTTCGAGTGGCACCGTCGACCAATCTCTCAATCTCCGCTAGAGATGACGAGTCTCTCTTTCTCACACGTACAGGTGTATAATATGTAGCTACAGTAGGTATTAATGACCATTGTGAAAAAGTGACCCTTAATATGCAACTCAGTGGAAAGGTGTGAAAGAGTAGATGTAAGAGTAATCAATATTGTCAAAGTGACTATGGTCTGTTATTTAATAATTCTTGCTGTTTTGTAGTTTTTTTGTAAAAGACGTGTTTTTTTGTTTCGCCCTCAGACTTTTGAATCCCTCAATGGAAGACGCAATTGGCCCTTGTTTTATAGTAGCAGACATCTTCAAACTGTAATAGTGTGTACAGTGTTTTTAAAGGAATCATGGGACAGTTGCATTCAAGCCTTACTCACTAATTACTCTGGTCGTTTTTAAATTAGCTGAATTACCGGATCCATAAATTGGACTTGGATATGTGACTGAAACCAACTGCTATTATGTAAATGTTCAATGTGCACTGAGTGAAATGGATGCTACAATAGATTCTGTCACAAGGGCCACTTGCAATATTTTATTTTCTTTGGTATGTATGCTGTGTGTGCGTTTGCGTGCGTGCGTGGTTGCGCGCATGTGTTTTGTACGTTTGAGGTTCCTCTGCTGCTACACCAGTCATTAATGCTCATTGTTTGCTGTAGCATCATCCACAGCATTTCTGTTCACATTGCGTGTTGAGTGTGTATTCGAAATTGATCTTAACACTGTAATTTGTTCTGCAGATTTCCTTTTTTTTCTTTTTCTTTTTTTTTTTTTTATTCGTTATGGCTTTATTTTTTTTATTTGTTTTTATTTTTTTGGTGTTGTTTTTACACGCAACTTGTTAGAGAGGATAAATTACAGCACTTGTGTGGCAGTTGAATTTAATAGCTCTCAAGACGTTGGCTTTTTTCATGATATTATGCTTTGTAAACAGTTGACTGTGCAGGTTTTTTCCTCTTACTCCATGGAGTGGGTCTGTGTTTCAAAGGTATAAAAATCTGACTAAAGCGAGTAATACAAAGTTAATGATCTGTTTTTGTTATTTTTCTGTATGGGTTGTAATAAAATATTGCAGTACTTTGTATGAAAACAGACAATAGTTAATTGTAACTATTTATAAATTAAATTATTGTACTTTTTGCAATCTGTAGATAAGTACTATGTATTCATATATACAGTAACAACTGTGGATTTAAACGTGATTCTCTGAGGTGTCTAAGTTATTGATGTATATATTGTATGTTTGTTGATACAGCTTACTTTATTTTCTATAAGACCAATAAAAATGTTTTGAAAAAGGAATTTAAGCATTACTACTCTGTCTTTGGAGGCTTTTAAACACGGTTGAAATTGGGTTTTGTCATATTCTGTGGCGTCATTGACCCAGTTTGATACTTGTAAAAATAAACTGGCGGGGAAGGCTTTTTTGCCGTCCAGGGTGGGTTTTAGAAGACAGCGATCATTTAGATGGCACGATTTCTTTTTCTGTGATCCAAAAAAAGCCGTTGGGCGACCCACTTTGACTAACCTCGGTGGACATATTTTTGGCCCAACACGAGTAAAACATTAGAGTCATGAAGGATGTCTAGGTGTGCTTGTCCTAGATTAGGAGGAGTAGTGAGTTAGTCATCTGTGCTCCCTATGGGCCTCCTAAACCCCCTCTGTCTCAGCGCACCTCATCAAACATCACCCTCCTCAGCAGCGTTTTCTACCCCAGCACATTCAAAACGCATCTCATGAGAGAACGCGCAGAGACAAAGAGACAGATGGCTCAAGACAGGCTACATCTTACCACTCCATCCTGCAGGGCAAGTCTAAACCCCAGTGCCTTTCTACACTGTTGCGGCATGGTATTGTTCTCCTCTTGAATGGAGGAGGCTCCTACAGGTCTGTGTGACCTGTGCCTTAAAACAGGCTCCTCTCCCTCCTTGGATGCCTGCCCCAGACAAACCGGATGGCCTCTGAAGAGTTGATTAATTTGGCGGGTTGGGTTTAAGGTGAGCTGGTGGGCAATCTAGGACAGCATTCTTCATCTTCACCCACTTCTGCAGCAGGTGCCTGCCCCAGTTCTCCGACCACAGCCCCGCTGTACAATTAATGTTGCCATCCCCATCAGCAAGGCCGTTCATTTAGCACGCCTTACGCTGCCAAAGCTTGGCATGGGGCTCCACTCTGCAAATGTCACCATGGCAGAGGACATGCCTGTTTATAAGAGACACTACACCGGGCAAAGGTGTGTTTGTTCTTGTTCACATCAGCAGGTATTTGAATCACTTAAAGCTGTTGTAATGGTGCGTTTGATTCATCATGATTCTTCAGTCTTTTTTTTTTTTTTTTGTCCCAGTAATAAGAAAAAGGCAAATGTGCATTCCTGGTAGATAAAAGAGCAGAGACAAGACTACAGATACAGGGTATAGGCTCGTGAGGAGCTTACCTTGCTCCAGCTTAGCAATTTGTTGGTCTGGGTTTCCCTCTGCTGGCTTGTGTGTGTAAAGACTTTATGTGATTTAACAGGGTTTTTCCACAAGATGATGCCATAGTGTCTTACCAGGAGGATTCCCCCTACAGTGCACATCTTTACTGTAACAAGAAAAGTCACTCATTTCACCTCGCTGATTGAAGTCTGAAATCTTCCTCAAGTCAACTTCTATCAACATCAGACCTTTTTTCACAGCAGCCATTTTGACATGAAATAGTATATAATATATATCATAATCAGTGCAGATATTTCAGTGATTACAAACTTTATTTATATATATATATAAAACACCTTTCATGTAAACATGCAGCCAATAGTTCTTCACGGAGCAAATGAAAGCAGAAATAGACGACAATGAGTAGAATCCAACAGAATAGATAATACATAAATACAATTAGTTTATACAATTATAAAATGGTATAATAAATAAAAGCCAGGAATAAAGATGAAAAATGGAAAAGAAAATTAAGAACCCGCCGATTCAGCAAACACAAAAACTACAACAATAAATCCAATAAAATGTTAAAAGCAGATTAAAACTTATAAGGTGATAAACACGGGATAAAAAGTAAAAGAGAGGATGACCGAGAACTTAAAAGCTCAGCAGTGATAACGAGAGAACTCACTGTGCAGAATGGCCCATTTCAGATTCATATTATAATACTGGATTGTAATTATTGATTAAAGAGCTCATTTTAATTACCTTATATACTGCTGGATACTTAATAATACATCACCATGTATTAGTTGATTTATAGTTTGATCAGTAATGTAAATCTGCATGTAAGTAAAGCTGAAATGAATAAATATAATGTAAGTAAAAAAAGTACAATATTTTTTATTGTATAAGTATAATATAAAGTAGGTATGAACTGCATAAAAAAGCATAAAATGGGAAATCTAAAGCATAGTACAAGTACCTCAAAACTGTATTTAAGTACAGTACTTAGTTACATTCTTTAAATGCAAAATTGAGTCTTTATGGGTTCAGATTTGGATGATTATGAGGCTTTAATTCAGGTAGTGATGTTGGACTGGAAACATTTGAACAATTAAAGTACTGAACAAATACAGTACAGACATATTTAGATAGATAATAAATGAAAACATTCAGGTATGATATGACGTGCTGTGCTTCTGTATATGTCCATGAATGTCTTGGTATGAATTTATTTAACCTATTAACAATACATTTCCCTGAAGCACAGCGGAATAATATGTCCAATGCTAAATATTTTGGTTAAATATTTATAAGATAGAATTAAATGCAATTAAAATAATATCTGATCTTCATTATGGCTGTCATTTTAAAGCGGACATGAACTGGCATGTCATCAAAGACAGCTTTGGCAGATCGCCTGCTATTTCTGTGGGAATCCAGATATTGTCACATGACAGTGGAAAACGACGCTATTATGTAACAACGTGTCGGCTGCGTGCACCGGCACTGCATCGTACGATTCAACCTGTGTCAAGTCGGAGACGTTCCGCCTACCTTAACTCACATCTTCACGTTAGAGCTTTTCAAAATAAAACCAGCCCCTGTAAAGATGCGCTGCGCGGAGTTTTACGCACGGCGCGCCTTTCCTTCGTGCTGGATCTGTTGACTTTGGCAGACTTGACGTAGAGGGCCGTCGTGCGTCGCTGCGTCGCCGGCTGAGGAGGCGTTGGCGCATCACACTACTGCCGCCGCTGCTGCTGCTGCTGCTGCTGCTGACACAGAAACAGAAACCGGCTTGTCCTGCACTGTAAGCGGGCACACAATTAACCGACACGGTCCGTTCACCATCTCATTCTTAAAGGGAGTCCCCTCTGTAGCTATAGTTGTGCTGTGTGTGCGTATGTATGTGTGTGTGTGTGTGTGTGTTTTATTTTATTTTAGAAATTAACTCACCAGCTTTTAGAATATGATCAAGAACGGACATCACCACCACCAAGTGAACACAACAGCCGGGAAAGACGCAGGGACGACCCCCAGCGCTGCAGCCTGCAGTCCCGAGAAGAGGAGGCGGAGGATCCGGGTGTGGTGCGATGGCTGGTGAGTAAGTCCCGGATGATTTGATCGTAGGATGAAGATGCTATAATGTTACTGCTTCTCGCTTCTCGTGGAGCACGTTTGAATGAATGTGTCAGCCTGTCACCTATACTGAAAGCACCGGGACAGGCCTGCTGCAGGTTGCAGAGGTCTCTCACACACTCCTGCTTTAATTCTCCAGAGATGCACACAAAACTTTTAATTGAATAGTCTGTTGTTGAGTTTTAAATGACCAGACACATAAAAACTATAATCATTTTTTTTAACTTGACATTAGTGCTGAGGCATGCTGTTCTCCAGTTGTCCATCCCAGTAGAGACACTGTTACATAATAACATCAGGACAGATGTGCATTGATCTTTGCTGCTGCAGTTCATCCTGACTCACTTTACTTATGTAGAGGATGTCTACTAACTTTGACCAGTATTAAGTAGTAAGGATTATCCTGGCAATACACATACTGAAAGTGATTTGGACCAAATAAATGTATTGGCAGTGATGCTTTTGTGTATTCAGTCCCTTTACCTGTGTTTTATGATTCTTTTTTACAAACTTAACACAGTCAACAACCCTATTAGATATCATTACCAAGCAAGCTTGGGCTAAATGTTAACAGATTCTACCAAAAAACATTGGATGTGGCCACTAAATGTTGCCATATTTCATCCTCTGTTCTCATTTATTGTAACTAAACCATTCCTCACCTCAACTAATATGCTCATATGCATTAATCCAAAGGCAAAAATCATTTTATAATCCATAAAACTGCACCTTGAGACACAATCCAAAAAGAAAAATGTTGAAATGTATTCTGATCTACACATTATTAATGCGGTCATACACTTTTAATCAGTATTAAATAATTCCACGCTGTAATCACTGAAAAAATGTGTATTTTTATTACATTTCTATAAAGAAATATAAGAGCTAAAATGTGTATTTTTATTACATTTCTATAAAGAAATATAAGAGCTTCCTTTAAAATAATCACTGTCCCAGTCTCTTTTTCTGTCAAAATATGTTAAATCCATCCATCTCCATTGTGTTTTTTCTGTCAAAATATGTTAAATCCATCCATCTCCATTGTGTTTTTTCTTGCAGTAATGACAATAAGAAAAACTTTAACTACGCTACAAACCATACCAGGAAATCCAGCCACCACTAACATGTTCAGTAGTAGGGAGAAAAAGGGCAAAGATCACCGTTCATATTTTAAACATTATACACATAATGCACTTCAGACCACTTCCAGGCTCTTCTGAACATGCTCAGTCTGACTATTCTTGGGTTTACGTTCATAATGCCATAATAACACCTCTACAAACAACGTGTCTTCTTTCAGCGGGATGTAATAGAATACAGAACAATTATATAAGAGTTGGGCAAGGTGCTCGCATAGTTCCAGGCGCGGTCTTTAATGGCGGACAGGTGATGGATTAATGTGAGCACACTGCTGTGGGAAGGGCAAGGCTAACCATGGAAAATCAACAATTATGTTCACGTCAGTTGTCAAAGCATGTCTCCTTGTTTATACTATGAGCCATGTCAGCCAAACTTAATTCTTGTCCACTGTTTGTGTGACAGGCCAGCCTGATGATGCTGAACTCACTGAACAGGTTTCATGGACTGGCCTAAGTGGAGTTCAAATTCAATTTGAAGTATGAAGATGTTCTACTGTGTCACCTCAGATACACATATAGTGATCAGTGCACTAATATTTCATTCGCCTCACCTTGACACTTCGAAGAGAGTCCATAGTAAAGCTGGGCTTGGCTCTAGAGGATCAGATAGATTACTTCTTTGCCACTGCCTGCTTAACAAAACACGGAAGACCAACAAAGTGGCCAATGTGAAAATCCCAGTTTAAAAATGTTATGTAAAAATGCATTGGTGGTTGATACACTGCATTTGAAAAAGTCAACAACAACCCATATTTGCAGCAACACAGACCTCAGCGTATGAAGTTTTTCTTTAGGAACTGTTTTCAGGTCTTTGGCTTTTCAAAAGTAAACGGGACATTGCTGAAAACAAAAAGTCTTTTGTTTTGAGTTGGCAGCAGAATTTTCCGCAGTAGATCTAAAGAAAAAGTAATTATCGACGAATCGTTTGACACATTTTTCAATCAGAAATGCCAAATATTCACTGCTTCTTAAATGTGACAATTTGATGTTACAGCAAACTGACCAAACAAGCTTTGAGTTTTTGGTTGAATGAAACAAAATTTAAATATGTCACTGTTAGCTGTTTGAAATTCGTATATATCTTGCTTTGTATAGAAACAGTTTTTAATCAAGAAAGTAATCATTAGTTGTGGCCCAGCACCTGAACCTTTAAGATGCCTCCTCTGGGAGAAACACCAAGCCTCAGTGGACTGAAGTGTGGCTCCATGGTGCAGCGGCAACATAAATGTTTTGAATTTCTGTGTTTGAAGGCCAGGATTATGGTGGCTTTCTCTAGTAGAATTCATGCCATTTAGGTGTGGCTGCCTATCTGTGGTTTGGTGGAATGTTTCAGAATATTTGGGATGCCAGAATATTAACCGGTGGGGTGAGCATGCAAAAAGAACCAATGTCAACACAGCTCATGTCATTAACCCCTCTAACCCCTCCAGCCCACACCTGCTACGGCCACTGTAGTTTGTGCGGCCTTGTCCCATCACTGAGCACATTGTTCCCCCTTGAAGCCCTACTGGACACCGCCACGGCCTTACTGACATCCAGCGGAGTCAGCAGCGTGAGAGGAAAATTCCAAGGAAAGAGCACAGTCACTTCATCTGTTGAGGCGTCTCTGATTCGGCCCCTTCTTCTCTGCACAAACACTACATTCTTTTCCTGTAAAGAGACAACAGAGGTTAAAGATCAGTTGTCAGAGAAGCATCATCAGGAGTGTAAAGTCCATCTCCACTGTGGATCTGCTGAGGTTGTGTATCCATAACAGCTTGTAAACAGGCTATTTAAAACCTCAGTGATGCAACAGTGTGCTCTCATTCATTACCTGAGATTATTGGTGTCCTGAGAATAAACCATGAAATATTCAATATCATCAACACTACATCTTTATTTGGACAAATCCAATCCAACAATATGGCAATAAATTCACTTGAAATCTCATCACTGTTACCATCAGTGTTTATCTTAACTTCTATTTCCTACATGTGTCCCATCGTATTGTATCACTGTCCACACAGATGTCTGTCTGGTTTTGCTCTTGAGACGCTTAGGTGCTGTTTGGGTGTCCGTTAACAGGCTACACTAATTAATATTTCAACAACACATGGTGATACTGTCTCGATCCATCCCTGCTAAAAAATACAACAGGAATACGGTAACACATCTATGGGCGTCTAGCTAATATAACACTCCTGAAGGCAGCCTCCTGGTCTTATGTAACTCTGTCTGGGTCTAGTTTTCTTTTCTGTCCATTTACTCCAAACTAAAATTCTTTTGGGCTTGTACTGTCGCTTCAGAGCCTGCACATGTGGATCCCATTTCAACAGATTTACACACTTGCAGGAAATCTTTTGGTTCCTGATGAGCTTCCTTGACATCAGGCCTCTTTTTGTGGGTTCCCCCTTGTACGAGATCTACCTGAATCACATAGATGAGCTCTACAGTCTAGTAATAGTTTTGTTTTAAGTGCAGTCCAGCCCGTTATTTAGTCCATGTTGTGTTTAGTGACACCGCTGCTGCAAGACACAGATGCTGTCTTTCATTAGCATAGCCTGAGGGCTGAAAACAACATGGGATTCTGTTACTGTAGTGGCTGTGAACATACTGAGCTTCTGGCAGTACTCATCTGTTTCCTTATTGATTTTTGAGGATGCTATTCATAGCTCTGTTTTACATCTGACTCCCAAGAGTACTGATGTGTAATACAGTGTATGAAACAGGACACAGTTTTGCCAATTTTAATGCATTTTTTCACTTTATTTAATATTTAAATGTATTTATTTATGATGCCATTATTGTGATTCTCTGAGTTAATTGTAGATACAGAATTACTGATGGCTTTAGTAGACATTGTCACTAAATGAATGAGCTGTATACTCAACATCAGTGATGCCTGCAGTCAAAGCACATTTGTCTTCTTTTTTTGTGGATATTACACATAAATATCATGTTCAAAGTAGAGCAGAAAGACAAATCATCCGACTGATGTCGGCTGCTGGAAGTGGTAATAGTGACTGAAGGCTAATGCCCATCTGTTCTCTATTACTATGCTAGATTACCCTGTTACAATCTCAGTCTTCAATCTGTGCTAATCTAATTATCTACAGATGGTATGATAGCTGAGGTGATGTGAAGAGGGAGGGTTAAACACATGCGCTGTTGACTTTTCTGTGTTGAGACTTTGATCAGATATCTAGCAGATCACATGAACTGTGTGGATGACGTCAGTGGGTTGATCATATCAGAAATCCTATATCTTAAAGGATCGTGCTGGTAGTTTTGGGTCCATCGACTAAGACATCTGTTCATTTCTTGTATTTCAGGAAGTTTGAGAACAGTCCAAGCTTGGAAAGGAAAGCCTGTTGCACAACTCTAATCCAGTACACAATGCTTTAGTCACCAACGTGGTGTACTGGAGTAAAGTTGTGCAAAGTGTTTTCATTTCTACCAAACCTCATTAATATAATTCAAGAAAAGACCAACTTCACATGATGATACAATAACTTTTGTGAAATCTCATATTCGCTCTTCTTATCTTTTTTCTCCCCCTTCCAGCTATGACATGGTCCATTACGGGCACTCCAACCAGCTGCGACAAGCCAAGGCCATGGGAGATTATCTCATCGTTGGAGTACACACAGACAGTAAGAACAAATGACTGTCACTGACGACATAAAGATAGAGTCTGCACTCTAGATAATGCTCCCATGAACATTTATTGGTATACCACCAAGTGACGTTTCGAGTCCAAGGACTTCTTCAGACATGAAACAGATATAGACAGACACCTTACGGATACATAGCCAGAGAGGTCATCTACTTAAACATCGACATGTGGTTAAGCAAAAAAGTGAGAAAAAAAAACCATAACAATTATGTACAATAAACTCTGTAACCATCATGCTAATGATATGTCTACATCAACATCAGTTATTTTGAAACCCTGGCCATATCTTAAATCCACATACACACATATTGATACATATTTAAGGTTAAGCTTGTCTTAACATGATTTTCTTCACCCCTCCTTCCTTTACCATGCACGATTCAGCCTGGACCTGCTGGGCCTGGGAAGCAATGTCACCTGCAGCTTCTGTTTATTTACTCAGTCCCATCAGCTGTGCCTTATTCACTTTGGAGGAATTGTTGTGACACTAGTGCGGCGACTTGCCCTCCTATGGCACACTGGGGCATTCTGACTTTAGATAAGCCACAATGACTTCATCGTCAGGGACAGTACAGATAGCAGCAATCTATCCCTCTGCTGTGATAATAAAATATCTCCATAAACAAAGGCGTTGTTGCATTTAGTCACTGTAAAGCTTCTTATTAGAGTGTCTCGCAAATGGAGACTTCCGTCTCTCCGTTCCTTTAATCTCTCTCTAAAACAGTATCACTTGATGTTTTGTTTTCAAGGTGAGATTGCGAAGCACAAAGGACCGCCAGTCTTCACTCAGGAGGAAAGATACAAGATGGTGCGGGCCATAAAATGGGTTGATGAGGTCGTGGAAGGAGCACCTTACGTCACCACCCTCGGGACCCTCGATAAGTACAACTGTGACTTCTGCGTGCATGGAGGTACCAGTTCATCACTGATGTCCTTATTTAGATATGCTGATAGATTAATAGTCCAAAACAATGCTGATTAGTGTCCAAGTATTATGTTAGATCACTGATTCTGGATCTGTTATTAGCTGATATAAGCAGCATGTTATGTGTGTTGTTGTTCCAGATGATATAACACTAACAGTGGATGGGAAAGACACGTATGAAGAGGTGAAGAAGTCAGGGCGGTACAGGTGAGACTTCTGTTGAAATATGCAGAGGATAATAAGAGTATTTTATGTTGTTGTGTGTGTGTTTCTCAAGCTAGTACATTGTGTTTTGTTATTACAGGGAGTGCAAGAGAACCCAGGGAGTTTCAACCACAGATCTGGTTGGCAGGATGCTACTGATGACCAAAGCACACCACAGCAACATTGTGAGTACAGCCGTATACTCTCTATATGCCCTCAGTACACAGTACAAGCCCTAATTCAGCCCTCTCCTTTCTCTCTTTAGGATAGCTCAGACTATCAGCAGCACACAGATAACTTTGGAAAGGTAGGTACCAAACATATTTACATCTTATTTTAATCCTCTTTGTCAGTATCAAATCCTCAGATTACTGCCAGACACTTAAGAAGCGCATTATTAAAACCAAATTTAGCTTCCTCTTCCTCGACTGTTTTGTCATTCAAGTAGTCAAGCTTGCAATGCAGGCCAGATGTCAACCATTATTAAGCAAAAGCCTTTCCTGTGGACCCACTTTATAATCAAGATGCAGGCTCTGCCAGTAAACAGTGAATGCTACTTCTTGTTCCTGAATGGAGAAAGTAACTCAGAGTTAACATGCTGGGGTTTTAAATAGTGTGAAAGCAGTGGAGGGATTCATTTAAGACTGGAAGAGTAATGCTGTGAATTTGGCGAGGGCTGAATACATGTGCTGGGGCTTTGTGGGACAGCTTTGAGTTAACTATTGCTCAAATGTGACATCACTACTCTCACCACTAGGTGGCGATGATGCCACGCTCTGGTTTTATACTCCAGTGTCTCTGACACTGTCGTGCATATTATTGCTACACTGTCACTTTGTACTTATTGTGCCTTTTTCTGCATTACGGGGGTCACATGGTCAGAAGGGCCACAGTCCCTGGACGGGGGTGTCTCAGTTCCTGCAGACTTCACAGAAGATCATCCAGTTTGCTTCAGGCCAGGAGCCTCAACCCGGAGACACTATCATCTATGTGGCAGGAGCCTTTGACCTCTTCCGTATCCTTTTATAACCTCACCAAAAAAAACCAGCAACTGTTACATAAAAAAGCTTGTACATTTTCATAAACTGCCGTTAATGCCATGGTCAGCTTTTCTTGACTAGTCACCTGTCAGACATTGGCCATGTGGACTTCCTGGAAGCAGTGCATAAGCTCGCAGAAAAGCCATACATTATAGTGGGGTTGCACTTTGATCAGGTGAGTCTCCTTTGCGTTCTTGTGAGACGTTCACTGCCTTCTTAAGTCAAGCGTTGGCACCTTACTATGCATTTCCTCTTCTTTCCAGGAGGTGAATCGTTACAAAGGGAAAAACTACCCCATCATGAATGTCCATGAAAGAACACTCAGCGTCCTGGCTTGTCGAGTAGGCTCTTCTTCATCTTTTGCAATGCATGTACATCTCATGTATCTACAGTGCATTTCTGTCATTGTTTCCTGATTTTGTTGCATGCTTTTTTTTTTTTACAGTACGTGTCAGAAGTGGTGATTGGTGCACCCTTTGCAGTCACAAAAGATTTGCTGGACCATTTCAAGGTAAGTACAGGTAGCACAGTTATCTTTCACCACTACATAATAATGTTCCCTGCAATTAAAAAAAATGAATAAAATAGGACATCTTTTCATCCCCAGGTTGATCTTGTATGCCATGGAAAGACAGAAATATATCCTGACAAGGATGGATCAGACCCTTATGCTGTAAGAGTCTAAACACTCTCCACCTCTGTGAAATACTGTAATCCACAGAGATGATAAATCACTTTCATTTGGCAATGTTTTATTCATATCCAGGAGCCCAGGAGGAAAGGAATCCTGCGTACTGTTGACAGCGGGAACAGCCTCACTACGGATGCCATTGTGCAGAGGATAATCAAAAACAGGTAAAAAAAAAAAGGGGGCAAAGTTCCTGTCAACGCAGAGAAAAATCCACAAAGGGTTGCGGGTAGATGTAGCCAAGTCTAGATTATATCCAAACCAGTATTTTTCTAGGTTAAAAAAATTGGACATAGTTTTCTTACTGCTTCAATAAGTACTGTATCAGATATATTTTACTTTGTTTGATTCAGGTTGCTATTTGAAGCAAGGAACCAGAAGAAAGAGGCCAAAGAGATTGCTGTGATCCAGGCCATGAAACGACGAGAGGAGGAAAAGACTAAAGAAAAGACTAAAGAAAGACCCCAGGCTGTGCTGTAGAAAGGAGAAATGAGCATCCAAATGAGCATCATCAGTCAAGTCAACATAACACTGATGAGCTCAATTAATCTAAACCCTCATGTACAGTAAAAAAAAAAAAAAATCAACCCTTTTATATGTGTGATGACAGCCTCGACACACGATCCTGGATAATTACAGCAGCCCGTTTATACCAGGGAAGCTTAGTCCTGTTGTGGGATCATCAGGCATACAGTGTGTGTGTATGTATGTATGTGTGTGTGTGTGTGTGTGTGTGTGTGTGTGTGTGTGTGTGTGTGTGTGTGTGTGTGTCCTCTGTGTACTAATATATTCTGCATATGCAACTACATTTCAATCAACAAGCACCCAAACAGAAGTCTTAACTATTGAATATTGTGAACAGAACAATAGAAGAAAGTTGGAGCTATCACTAAATCTTCAAATGTCTATTTCATGTCTTCAGAGATTTTGAATTTCTCAAGTGCTTTTTTTTTTTTTTGCCTTCAAAAACAAAAAATAAATACATTTTTAAGTGTTATATAATGGGATTTGGACATATGAAGGGCAAGTGTGGGGATCAGACACTGAACTGTATCAAGGGAATGATTTGATTTGTCATTTCTGTGGGGTTGTTGCAGCTTTCTGCCCAGGAACAGGCATAACCCCAGAACTAATCTATGTTTGTATATACTGTATGTATGTATATATTATAAAGTGATTACAGTCTCCCTGGAGGATGCTAAAACCACTAGAGAATTAGGGAAGAAAACCCCCCCTGCTTCTCTGCATCTGTCTTGGGTTGTTTGGAGGTGGAAAAGGTGTTGATAGACTCTTTCGGGACCTCATGTACATATCAGACCTTTCTCCTATCAGACTGCACTGACTGCTCAGAACTGTTCGGTTTGATTTTTAGAGCAGGTTTTTAACTTTAAAATGCACACTGTTGAGACCTGCACGCCTGGCTTTCTGAGTGCAATTTTTTTTAAACCATCTCTCCTTAGATTTATCCTAACATAGAGAACACTACAGAGTTTTAACAGACTGATTTTAACCTTTAGTTTTCTTAGTATAGTTAGAGAACTATGACAGATGCTCAGTGTTGTTGACTGGATCATGAAATAGACCTCTTACTCATGAAATAGACCTCGTACTGTCATTGAGCCTGGAACAATTTAACCTCTGTCTCGATATCAAATGGGATTAAATGATATATTTTTTGTAGATGTATATTTTACTCAATTCCTCTCCATTAACTACTCTACTGTATAGCTGGTTTCATATTGTTTAAAAAGCATAATGATATGTCTGTATGTCAAGTTGGAATGTATTCAGTGTAGGCTATAACCTGTATGTTATTGACAACTCCCAGTTGACAAATACTGTAGAAACTGATTGGACTACAGTATACTATTGCTGACAATAATAACATTTTAATCTGAAAGGCTATTTGTCATTTTCTTTGCCCTTAAACAGAAAAGGTCTGGGTGTTGAAGGATGGTAATGTCTAATTTATTTCTTCAGTAATTGAGATAAATGAGCAGGCCATGAGTCACATCATGAAAGTTAAGGTTCTGTTTGTTTTGGACTCAGAAATTATCTTTGATCAGAGAAAAATGATCTGAATTTCGCAACACATGAATGAGTCACACAGAGTTCGTTGAATGTCAGCCCATTAAGAGTCGATCATTTCAGCAGCAGATTGGTACCTACCCTAAATTGGAAGCAAGTTATGTGACTCTTAGAGTAAAAGTAACCCCGAACCTTCAGCTCATGCTGGCCAGTGCAGTCGATTAAACAAATCATGAGTCATTCATTTCACAATTTAAGGTTGCATGCTGTGCTTTATTGGACATTTGGACAAGTCATCCAGTCATTATGAGTTTATGGCAAACCATGCACTGGATCTAACAGGCAGTGGTTTAAAAAGCACTGAGATCGTTTTACTCAAAGTAAAAGCAGCAATATCATAATAAAACAGTACTTCATTAAAAGTAATTATTAAATGTTGTATGTATTAAATATACAACATGGCCCTAATCACTGTCACATTTATCACTTAAATATTATTATTGATTCATGTAGATGTACATTTGGGTAGCATTTTAATGCTGTCATAGTAGAGCTAATTATAAACATTGTATACTATTGGATACAGGGCCGGTCTTGCCCAGGGCGCAAATGTGGCCAGGACCGGCGCTGATTGGATAGTTCAATAATGTGCATTGTTATAGTTCTGTAACAATGTATATAAACAGATACTTGTATGATTTGTAAAGTAACTATAGCTGTTAGATATATGTAGTAGAGTAGAGTAGAGTATAAAGGGGTATATAATGTAATGTCACAGTGGTGGCAAAAGTAGAACACTTAGAAAATACTGTTCCACACAAAGTATTATTGTCAAAATATGCTTAAAGTACCAAAAGTATTTATGAGGCAAACTGAGTATTTTTAGATAAATGTGTATTACTGAATGATGCATTAATATGTACATCACTTCAGTGTTCAGCTACTTTATATGCTTGGGTACTTTAATATCAGTAAAACTTACAATATTTTGTATTAATGGTCTAATTCAAATTTGTAAAGTAACCAGTAACTATAACAAATAAATGTCCTGGAATATTAAGTAGCATAAAATAGAAATACACACATAAAGTTCTGAGCAATGGTGCTTAGTACGTTTTCTGATAGACGTCACCACGCACGCACGCACGCATCGTTCATTAAACCGGTTTGGAAGCAGCGCACGTGCCCCCCAATTAAGAAAACGAGCTGTTCCGTTTGTTGCAAACAGTTTGTCACGTGTTCAGGCTGTGAGTCGAAGGACGCCGGCGTGCAGAGCAAAAGCAGAGAGATGTTTTGCTGTCTTAACATACTGCCAGTCCCACTGCAGGTAGTACATTCACTACATGAACAATTTAAGCTCCTTCAAACAACATGCAAGGCTGTAAACATGCAACATTTGGACGTTCAGCTTAAATGTTATTTATGGAAGAAAGGGAAACATGCATCACTGGCTTTGTTTAATCTGCTTCAGGTAGTCAGAATATGACAAACCTACATTACAATTCCTTTTTTTCTCATAGAATAAATGCTAAATTACACTTCTACGAAATAAAAATGTGCATCTGCAAGTGTAATTCTAGTCAGTTTTGTATTTTAAATCATTGGTTCCCAGCCTGAGGGTCCTGACGGCCACTAGGATCACCAAAGCTTCATGAGTGGTGGCAAGGCCTTCTTGATTTTAAAGGTTCTAAGAAAACTTAAAAAAAATTTTACAGTTTGCCTGTATCTCAGCATTTCATCCATTTCTGTCGAGAAAAGAAAAATGAAATTGTTATTTTAAAGTTGAGATTATTTAAGATAAAAAACAACAAGAAAACAGGATAAAGGCACGGTAAAGACCTGAACACAAGCTTTATTCACAGAGCCACACACAAAATAAACCTATTAGGTATGTTTGATTGTTACAAAAATAAAACTTTATCCATTGTTCTGTACTGTGATTGTTATGCATTGAATATAATATGAAACATGCATCAAATATGTTGCTTAGTCAGGGGTTGTCAGTTTACTCACTGATAGAAACGGGATCTGTTAAATAGATCCAAATCTGTGTTTTGATAAAATGTCGTTATTCTCCATGTAGGAATAATTAGCCATAGTTTTTGCAGTCGGTGCTTTTCTGTCATCCCAGAGTGTAAACTGTGCATTCCTCCTCAGATCTGCATGGGAATGTGCCTTCATCAGGATATCACAGAAGAGGGTAAAAAGGCTAAACTCCAGAGCTCTAAAATAGAGCAAGACCTGTGTGAACATGCCAGGACTGAGATGAATGTGGTGAAGATCCTCATGCTTGGTAAATTAGACTAAAGTAATGCCTTTTTTTTAAACCAGCTGTCACTGGAGGCGGCACATTATTGAAGTGATGTTCTCTGGTTTATGTGTCAGGAGCCGCAGAGAGCGGAAAGAGCACCCTGATCAAACAGATTAAGATAATCCACAGTCACGGCTTCTCCAAACAGGAGCTCATCAGTTTTAAGGTATTGGGCAGCTGTAAAGCAAACGGAGCGTTTTGTCTTCTCCCCTCGGATATTTAATCTGTCTAAGCAAAGTGGATCAACACATTAACTAAATAAACTGTTCTTCCCTCCGTAGCCTGCTGTACTCGACAACCTGCTGACCTCTATGAAGTTTGTTCTTCGAGGAATGGGGATGCTGAGGATTAACCTCGCTAACAAAAAGAACAAGGTGATGGAGACGATTCAGGTTCCTCTGGAGAGAGAAAAGGTTTCACCAAACCTGCTTTGTAGTCTTGGTAGCCCACTTTCCATTGCAGCCCCTTTTTATCACACTAGATGTCACACTTCATCTGTAGTAGGTCTGATTCATAGACTGACGCGGTGGTGGAATGTAAGTACATTTACTGTACAGTAGAAGCACTGTAATTGAGTGCAAGATTTGAGGTACGTGTACTGTGCTTGAGTCTTTCTTTCTTATGCCACCTACTTCATCACATCTCAGGGTGTATTTTTAATTAACTACAATTATTTGACACCTTTAGTTACTTTACAAAATGCAATTTTAAAATAGAAAACATACACTATTCTAAAATGTTTGTTAAACTAGCAGCTGTCATGATTAGGCCATTAATAGGAAATTAATTGGCAACTATTTTGATAAACGTTTCCATCAGTTCCATCTGCAAAATTGCGAAGATGTGCTACTTTCCCTTTTTAATTATTTAAATAAGTATAATTTTAAGGTTTAGACTACTGGTTGGTCAACTGAATAATTGCTTTTCAAGAAACCAGAACAATCACTCGATTAATGAAGGAAAATCCATAAAGCAAATTATCATTAGTTGCAGTTGAAACGTTTCAGTGCAGGGCTCTTACAGTAGTATTAGTACTTATGCTTGAGTAAAGGATCTGAATACTTCCACCACTTGATTTGTGTTTCTGATGTTGCAAGGCGACATCTATTTGTCCCTTCAGGCAGCACCATCACTCCTCACATTTACTCTCATGTACTTAAAATAGAAGTGTGTGTATAGAGTCCTGTTCTGATGATATTTTGTTCTATTTATTGTAGATGCACGCCCGCTCCATCCTGTCCTGCAGTCAGTGTTTGGGGGACGACCAGGAGCTGCTTCCTTTCGTGGCTCACGCTTTCTGCGCACTCTGGTCCGACCTAGGCGTGCGGGCAGCTGCAGCCAGAGGATACGAGTTTGAGCTGAATGACTCGGCACTCTAGTGAGTAGAATGACCTTAAGTGTTTGTATGCTGCACAACGCCGCCCAATTATGACTGACAGTGGAAATGTCAGGGGAAATTACCCAGTAAGACGCATGTCGTCACCATCATCCTATCGATACAGTAAAGCAAGCGCTGAGAATAATTTATCTTCAGGAAATGATGCCTGTGACATTTGTAAAAAAGGAGGCTTAATTGGGACCACATTAAAAAGCACTGTTTGCATATATACAGGAAGGCGGGAATTAGGGTGGAGCAGATAAAACAGCCATGATTAAATCTTGTTTAATGAGTAATAAGTCAAACGGCCTATGTTTGAAGCTGTAAAAAGCTGTAGCAGTACAGCCAGTGTGTTTTTCCTCCACATCTTTGTGGGATATTTCATATTTATGTGGGTAGAACTGCCAGTCACAGTCCTTCAGCAATTGTGCCCTTTTCAATTGTTCGTCCAAAAAAAAAAAAAAAAACAGTACTCTGCATAGATCATTTGTTGAGTGTGCGTTGCATCATCAGCTAAAGTGCAGATCATTAACTGAAGTGTGGAATACATTTTGCTCAATGGTGTTATTGTTTTGTGCTTTTCATGTCAACTAAGTGAAATGTGATCTTTTTTTCTTTTCTTTTTTTAAATCACCCACAACACGTTACAATTTATGTTAAAGCCATGCCTCCTTTTTTAAATGACTACAATTTGAAACTGTTTTGTACATATGAATGTAGTAGTGTTTGTCTCCCAGTTTGCTCAAATGGAAAGCTCAAGGGGCACTTTTTTTTCTTTTTTGGCATTTAGGGAAATGTCCATTAAAGGTTCAGTGTGTAGGTTTCAGTGGCATCTAGCAGTGAGTGTGCAGATGACGGCCAACTGAATCACCCCTCGCCTCGCCCTCCAAGCGTATAGAAGAACTTATAGTGGCTGTGAAAAATGTCAGTTTTTAGTTGTCTCTTCTGGGCTACTGTATAACCATGGCATTTCAGTCAAGAGATCGCCCTAAATCTTACACCCTGGACGTTTTTTTAAGGTCACAGAATAACACTGCTATCCATCAGTGAAGACATGGCACCAACAGAGAATCATTCCTTGGTTGGCCTTCTTTGAAGCTATAATCACAAATTATACATGCATCTTAATATGAGCAAACAGTTGTGCCCATTTGTGTATAGTTTTTAAAGTGAGGTTTTTGTTTTTTTTTAAGTTTTTATCTTTTTAAATAAACTAATAACTGGACTGAGTAGAAGTCCTTATCTCTCTCCGCAACAAGGTGTCTGCCAAGTTAAAACGCACTCCAGCTGGCCAGTCTGAGAAAGATGTGACAGCTTAATTATCGGAACTCAACAAGATTTGGAGCTGGAGGATGATATGAAACTCAACTTGCTGTCTTTCAGTCTTCTCACTCTGCTGGACCCGACATTGATTTTCCCCTCCAGAAGTATTGGATTAGACTCGAGTCGTGACACACTTGACTCCCCCCCCTGAAGGCACCTCAACGTGTAAAATGACTTCTCGGACATTAGCTTTGGCATGAGCAGAACGGTTTATGTAGGGGGGAAAAAAATGCAGTTATGGGAAGTTTATTATTGGTGTAAATGGTTTGTTTCAGAAAAGTAGCAGGTACAGTTACATAGAAATACTTTGTCATGTGATCAATCCATTGTTTGAAAATGTTTCACACATGCATACATTTCACAACTGGACATGGCAACATGAGTCACACACAACAGACCTGTAGCCAAAAGTGTAGTAAAAATATTTATTGAGCTTTTTATTGTCCTGCTGCTAGAGCTACACAGCTGTCGTGCAGTAGCTCCGGTAACGGCACATATTGGTGCTTTTGACTGCAGCTTATGTGACTGTAAGTTAAAGGTTAGCCCTCCACCAATGTAGCATTGCAGACCTATAAGACTGTTAGAGCCTTTTTTTTGTTTGCCACATTTTTCTTCCTTGTCAAAACCTGGTAGCTACATTTACCCACAGTGCAGCTCGACTTGATTCAATCAGCGTTACAGATTCAGGTGTATGCTGGTAGTGTAGCCTCATATATTGAGCACGGAGCTAAAGAGAGGTCTAGTCAAACTAATTTTGCTAAAAAAGAAAATGCTACACCCTCAGATTTTTTCATTTTCAGCCGTAATGCTGTGACATTTGTCATACTTTGAGCAGCTCCTTCTAGAGCCACAAAAAGTTTTATACAAACAGCTAAGACTAAATATTACACCTCCAGTGTAACACAATTCAACTCCAGCAGAGCTTACACCCTCCAAAATGACCATAAAGTTAAATCAACTCCACCTAAAACACTAAGCCCACTAAATCAGTTTCAGCACAAAGTGAACATTATACTGCTCATGCAGGTAGGATTTGATGCAGTGCCGCTTCAGACCGGCATCTGGGTGTAGATGATGAAGCTGAGTTCTTCTAAAAATCCCGAACGATATTGGCAAGAACTGAATGCGTGTCTGGTCACAACTGACTTTTTGAAATGTTCACGTTTCCTCTCCCTATTCCCTCTCCAGTTTCTTTGAGAACATGAATCGAATCATCGCTCCCAAATACGTTCCCACCGAGACAGATGTTCTGAGAGTGCGAGTGAGGACCTGTGGAATCGTTGAGACACAGTTTCAACTCAATGAAATCATCTTTCGGTAAGATTTATTAAACTGGAAGGTCAAATTCAGCAACATGATATAGTGATATACATATGCCACTATAATGCGCTATATTGAGTTCATGAAATATGCTTTAATGATTCACTGTGTGTCACTCAGTGCTCCCTGAAGTCACATTATACATTTATTGTTAGGGGGACAATTGAGTTCCTGAATATGCACAGTTAATATTAAAAGAATATTTCAGCTTCCTTCACTTTCAAGGGACAACTTAACGGGTTGCATCTTCTACCTTTACATGAAACAGTGAAGCTGTTGATGTACTGTTGCACACGAAACTAATATTACCTTGAACCAATGAAGAAATATTGAGTTTCAGCACTCAAGAGATAATAAATGCATTACCTTGCGTACGTGCAGATACAGACGGATGAATAATTAAAGGATAAACCTTAATAAGGAGGAGAATGCAGATGCGTCCACACAGGTGCAGTATATGGGGCAATTAACATCCAATCATCAAAAATGCTGTTTCTATTTTTGTCAGAGGGATGTTATAGTAGGGCTGCAGTCCAGAAACCCTCAATACAAAGACAAATACACATCTGAGACACTAAGCCTCAGAGATGTGGCAAAAAGTGATATGGTCAGATGAGTCATCCTTCATCATTCTCTACAAGTGGGCGACTGCATGAGGTGTACACCATAAGAACGGCACATCCGGTGGCTCTGTTACGCTCTGGGGGCATTTTGATGTCATGGTTTGGATCCACTTGTCGTCTTTGCAGGAAGTGTCACTGCAAATCAATACAAAGTTGTTTTGCACGATCATATTTATCCTGTGATGAAACCTTTCTATCCTGATGGGGAGTGGGAGGCTCGCTGACGGCTTGAATATGAAAATGATGTGAATCATATGCTGTGGCCTTCGCGGGCATTTCAACACAACGACGTGTTGGGATGACTGCACAACAACACCTGTGGGAGATTTTGGAGTGATGTGCTCTTCACCACCACCTATTCCACTATATTTTCCCTTTAGTCTGTCTGTACGTGAGAAGTGTGTAGATGCAAAACAAAGTTCTTGGTTGTTCTGTAGACTTCTGCTGTTGCTAAAGGTTTTTGACCCCCTGTGCTGTAGCCATGTTGTGATGAGGGTTTGCTGTTTTTCTTTTTTTTTTCTGTTCCATGTTCATCCATGTCATGAGCATGATGATGACATTTGGTGATTTAGCTTGTCTGGTAACAAGGCAGAGTGTGTACATAGAATGATTTGGCATTGTAAAATGTTGCATTACTCAGATTTTTAAAAAATATTGTAATGAATTATTATTCTTTTACAGTTGATGGCATGTAGACAGCAAGGAAACCAGATCGAGCAGGGGCATCAAGCAGCAGCTTGTTGATCCTCTAGGGACTCCCAAACTCTTGAGGGGTTCCTGACAAAACAAACTCTACTGAGCTGAGGGAGGCAGCTACCCAGGCATGACTCAGACATGAAATATTGATAGCTTCACTCCGCCTAGTTATTCCAGGAATAATAACACAAATCTGGAGGTAGCATAGCAATGAAACTTTGAAACCCAACCTTCCTTTCCCCTTTGAACTTCACCGTCAACAAGCATTCATCCCTCCCTCCCTGCTATGACGCTGTTCAGTGCGTGGGTCAATCCATACCCCAGGACTTCATAAATATTGCATATATACTGTAGCATCTTCGAGATCAGAATTGCATCAACATGTGTCACAAAAATATTAAAGAATCAAAAACATTTGCGACGTTAAGATTTTGTCAAATTAAAGGAAATGTATGATTTTTAACAAATTTTCATAAAATGTTTTAAACATGAAATTGTAATCTGCCACAGGATAAAACTGCTAAACTAACAATCCCCAGATTGGACAAATGAACTCTCTTTGGTTGCTGTAAGAGTCCATAATCTTTCACTTTGTGCTTTTGTTGCTCCCTCTCTCCATATTATTAAATTACAGGCTGAATTTTTATATTTTCTTGAAAGGTTGCAAAGCACAATTCTGATATGCGCCCCTATAACATCCTCAGAGTGAGTCTGTCTCATATCTCTTGGGCTAATGTCACCTACTCAAACCTTATTTCCTCATGTCCTGCAGGTCTGAGTTTGCACTTCCATAAAATCTGAAACTACGTAAAACCCTCCTTGCAGTCGTGAGCGATTTTTCTTTCCAGCAGCACACAAGCTGCCACCGTCAAATGCCACAGTTAATGCTTATTGTCCCCCAGCTTGTTAAAACTGACTCTTGACCCAGGGGATAAACGCTTCATTGCCTCTGACATGAGTACCGCAATCATACACCTGGAGACTGTCTGGCCTAAATTGGAACTCATTACCTGTGTCACCAAGACCCTTCGGCTTCACTTGGGGCCAGATTATATTTGAAATAAAATATTTGAAATGGGTTTAAACGGTCCAATGTTATTTCCTAATACTGACACATTGCCTATTAATGAGACGGTGTATCTAACAAAAAGGCCTTAACTGTTGCAGTGAAACTAGTGCAGTGAAACTAGTGCTGTCAAATCTAAGAATCATGTCTACATAGATTGATAAGACGAAAAATCTTTTTCTTTTCTCCGTGTGATCAGTTGTAATCAGCTCATTGGGTAAATGAAAGCATCAGCTGTCTTTTTCTTTTGCTTGTTGACAGGTTGTATGATGTCGGGAGTCAGCGTAGTGAGAGGAGGAAGTGGCTTCGCTGCTTCGACTGCGTCCAGGCAGTGTTGTTTGTTGTGGCCCTCAGCAGCTATGACATGACACTAATGGAGAATCATTCAGGGGTATGTTATGAAAAAGACATAATTATATCAAATATATATACATCTTTTTTTTCATCCTTGTCCTGCTTTCCTTTACACACTTTTTAGAATCGGCTGCAGGAAAGTCTTGAGCTTTTTACCTCTATCTGCACCAACTCTGTCTTCAGAAGAACCTCACTGGTAAGTTCATTTGCACCATCACAGTTTTGTTTTTAAGACCTCTGCTGTGTGTTATGCACAGACTGTCAGCCATATCTCATCTAAATGTGTGGAGGTGACTAAAGCACTTTTTGATAATTATTCATGCCGAGCAGAGAGGACACAAACTGGCTATGATTATGTCTGCTGTACGTAATTAGCATACAAAGTCTAATTGAGATGTAGGGCAGGTGGTTTCTGTTTAGTAAGTTGGCTGCGAGCGTGATTCAACACTGTAATTAGTTTGCTTGATTTCTTTCATATTGTGAGTTTGTGGGGACATTTATATGAGCATGAATGACTCACTTGTTGCAGAGTAGTATTTCCATCTGCACTCGATTTATCTCGAGACATTTATGGGTGATGGTTATCCTAGAGCCACTTCATCTTGCATCATATTTAAAACGTTGTTTGTGTTTTTAAATGCTGGGCAGTTGTTTTTCTGTTGGCAGTATGAAGAGATTGTATTAAATGGTAGAAATGCATATTGACTAGAGATGCCTAAAATACCATGTGAATGAATCTAGTTTTGAACTTTAATGGACATTGTTGTGGAGAAATTGCTGAAGTCAAAGGTCAATGGTGAGGTCAGGAGGAAAGAAAGTTTTCAGGAGCCTCTGATGTCTTATGCTGTATTATTTATTGATGCTTGGCCAAGGAGAATTAGAGACACTCTCAAAGTACATCTGAAGTCCCTGAGTCGGTCTCACATCCTGATGAACTCGTGATGGTGGATAAACTTTAAACCCTAAGATCACACCCCAAATACTATATGCCCCAGAATTAGTCAAAGAGAATGTCTTTACCCATGGAGGTGTTATTGTCAACACATTCTAGTCTGGAGACACAGATGTCTGTTTACGCAGATTGGAACGTCAACAACAAGCTATCTATTATGACTAACAAGGCAGCATTAGGTCTCTTCGACCCCGGCCACCACAGTGTTGAGATATGGTGGCACCTAGTCAAAGACAAACAATTAATACTGCTGAGGACCTCAAGGCCCACACGTGACCATGTGTAGCTGAAGGATAGAAAATTCCATAACAGACATGATGTCATAATTGCTGCAAGGTTAGTGCAAAGTATTCACTCTCAAAGAGCATTGAAGCCATAATCAATCAATCAATGACAAAAATGGATGGTTCAACAGGCTTTCTGTTACCTGAAGCAGCACTGGTTGACAGACATATCTGTAGTATTTTTATTTTTAAAGGTTGTGATTCATTTCATTCATTCATTGACTAATAAAACCATGTTCATGTTCTGTATTTATATCAGCAGGATGGGGATTTCAGTCATGATGCTGATGCCATCGTTTGAACTTAAGTGTATAAAGTTTGAAACAGGACGTCACAATACTAATGTTACAAGGCAAATGATTTTTTTTTTTTTTTTTTAAAGACGCAATTATATTAAAATGACATTGTGCCTCAGGTAGACTTATCACTTTAGAGTTTTGTGTTTCAGATATTGCGGTGTTAGGCATCAACAAGCAGGTTTTTTAATAGTGTCATTTTTATTTTTTTATTTTATCCTCTTTTACACAGATTCTGCTGATGAACAAAACTGACCTTTTCCAGGAGAAGATCCTACACTCTGGAAGACACTTGAGATTTTACCTTTCTAGTTATAAAGGTATGTTGGCAGAGATTGAGAGCGTTCCCCCTCCGCTTTTTATTTCTAAATGTTTGTATAAGTGTCAAATTTCTGTGTGAATCTGAGTATAGCATACTTTTGTGTTCTATTTTAGGGGAAGTAATGGATTTCACATATTAAATTTAGTAAAGTATAAAGTAACATTACTGTTAATTTAATTTGTGAGCTCCATATTTTCAATGGAGCTTTAATGGAAACGAATACAATAACAATCTATTGGCCCATGTACATTTACATTGTAACTGCCCTCATGTTTGAACACTTGAGAATCTGCTGAAGTTGGATACTCCAGTTCTTGTTGAACTCTTCAAGAGTTGACAGTTCTGAACTTGGGAGGTATTGTGTGTTTTAAATCTTAAATTCCTCAAGGAATTGTTTGCATGTGTGTCCCTTCCCCTCTTTTTTGCTGGATGGTTCACGACCCCCTTCCTGTCTGCTGGGTAATCAGAATTCCTTCTGGCCAGAGATTGTCACAGTATGGACATCCAGTCCTCTGTTTTTGTGAATATCATTGATTCTGGCCAGATCATGGTCATACATATTTCAGACTCGTTGAGAAGCAAACTGCCTCATGTTTTGTGTATTGAGATGGAAAACTTGTGTCCAGATTCTCACCAGAAACCAGTCTTGTTTTATGAATATTTAATGAATTAGACTCCAGATTTGTATTCATTTTTTATTTTTTTTTATTTCTTCATTCCCATCCAGGAGCAGATGGTGACGTGGATGCTGCAGCCCATCACATTACTGCAATGTTCTCGTCATGTAACAGCAGTGCCGACAAGCCAGTGTACCACCACTTCACCACCGCCACTGACACTGCTAACATACAGGATGTCCTCCACATGGTCATAGATCAGATCATCAAGGAGAACCTAGCAGCTGTCCAGCTGCTGTGAACGTCTCCTGAAGATGGTGTACATTGTATTTTTAATGCAATTCAGCACTGACACATTCATTTTTATCACTGTGTTTATGTGGGTAAATGTCTTTATTTAATAAGTTTATTTAAGCTGCATTTTCCCCAGTTGATTTTAAAATATTTTTAATAAAATATTTATTTATAAGCAAGATTGTCTTTTTTTTAATGCTGTTCATCGCTTCCACTTGAAAGAATAGGTAACCGTTCAGGTTTTATTCTTTACTTAGAATAAAATCACAAGATGTTCAACATGCATGTTTATTACAACTTGGGGGACAAATAAAATGCACCTTTTTTTTCCTGGTTTAAATGATTGATTTTTGAAAATCATTATTTAAATTAGGTTTGACACATTTACCACTGCCAAGTCACCCAAAACTGAGTTTACTTTAAGTGCGAGTTGCATGTTTATCCAAAAAATACAGCAGATGATTTAATTATATTCAGTGTAGATCAGAACAAGGGGCTGCAATATGATTCATTTATTAATGAAAACTCAAATATGTACAGTCATACATTACTTTTACAGTTTAAAGCTTTAAGACAGGTTTATCATAAAATCAATAAGTTTGTGAAATGATAAATGAAAAGTAGCATATCTTCCATCTAGTGCAACACAAGTGTTAAACTTGAAGTTGAAGAGTTTTTAAATCATCCAGCCCAGCTGTCGGCTTTACTGCTCAGTCTCCTGCACAGTCTGAGGAGTCCAGAGAAAGGAAGACCTCTGCTTTGCACTTAAATGAACCTTTGAGTTCCTTGAGTTCGCAGCTCTGCAGGTTTGGTGTAATGTCTTTGATACAAACAGGCTGTTTGGAGAGAAGCAGACAAATGATGCAGTTAGATTAGTTCCTGTATCACACAGTTTTATATCCCAACAAATATCAATGCAGAGAATTAATACTGAGCTTATGGACTCAACAGTTCTTTTATCTCCTGTCATGTAATAACTAAAAGTGCCTCAGTGTTTCCTTTGTATACTACTTTATTCTACTCCACTACTCTACTCTATTACACTACTCCATTTACGAGGGAAATCCCGCACCTTGTTCTTCACAGTTGTACTTAGCTCTGCAGATTAAGATTTTAAATGTACAACGCATGATTTCGACCTCCACAGCATTAAAGCACACATAATGCATCATCAGTAAAAAAAACAACAACAAAAAAACAAAAAGAAACATGATGAATATAATGGACAATGACAAGTGCAATAATATTTTTTACATTTTCTGATATTTTTTAGTGGATACTGTAAATTACTTATATTTAAGTAACGGTATAAAAATAAGAATTTAAGACCCTTATTGTTACAAATCCGCTTTCTTTACTACGTCTTGTGTTTAAGTGGTGCTGCAATGCTATAAAGAAGATCAATGTAAAATGTAACCAGACGTTAAGAATGCAACAAACTATAGTAAGACCATTGTAAGATCTTGAAGATATTGAGTATAACTGTGCAACATTTTTCTTAAGTTTAAAATATAAAATGTTCTTAAAGTCATGAGGAATACAACTTTTAAATGCAGATAATGCACTTTTGCGTTCATGCGTAATGCGTAATGGCAACCCCATCCAAACGGTAATGCGTTGATAAAATAGATGAGCACTGACCATCGACTTCAGGATGAAATTTTGCGCAGTTAAATCAGAAAACACGCTGTTGCTTGCAGACTCTCCGCTGTCTGACGGGTCCGGCTCGGCTCTCCTGACATACGGAGACCTCCGGATACCGGACAACAAACCGGACGCTCTCCCCACCGAGTAGTAGCTTGGCCCGGCCACCTGTTTGTACCATGCCTCAGTTGGACTGCAAGCGACCAGCACGGTGATGATCACGACGGGGAACACGAGTTTACCGAACATCTCCATGTCGAGTACTGAAGCTTGATCCTGATCCCTCACACTTAAGCGACTGGTCCTCGTCGTTGTCACCGCTCGCTGCTTGTGTCCTCGTTTTCAGGGTCTACTTATAGTGATCCCGTGATCTTCCTCCCAATTTCCAAGAGTGGGCGACTCACACAAACCCACTCCCCCCGTCGAGCTGTTGGGCATATCTGTTTATCTTCATCAAATTCTGCCATAAAATGTTATTTTTCTAAAAGCAGTTATGAAATATGGCAATGAAGGTCTGATCTATGCATTTATTGTCCTAAAATTAACTATGACAAAATAAGGCAGGTTTAACTGACAGTTTGATTTATAGAAATAAATTAATTCTTTAGCCATTTTTTTTTCCAGATTCATGTTGATTAGAAAAGTGTTTTTAAGAGGCAATTGACACAATAAAAAAAAAGACAAGCTTCTTTTTATTCACTAAATGATTTTGCACAATGATGGCATCAGCTTGTCTTGTGCTCATGTCATTATTTGTTGCAGTGAAGAGTATTTCACATAAATTCTCTAGAATGAAAATTTTCAAAACTGTAAGTCCAAATTTAATCTTAAAATGTTTTCCTTCGTCTTCTTGTGTGACACCAAATAGTGACATTAGATTTTTTTCCCCCCTCACCAGCCGCTATCAAACATGCAAACTGCTCAAACACTTGATATGTATATTGTCTCATCGTGCCAGTTTTGCTATTTCTGTAACTTCAGCCACAACAAAGCACCATCAGACTGGCGCCAGGCAGGTTTTCTGTATAGGGGGGCTGGTTTCCTGTCACATTCGAATAGAAAAAGCTGAAGCGAGGTGACTCTGTGGTGTACGTGTTTTGGTGACCTAAAAAAACATTTTTTTTTTTTTTTTTTTTTGTAAATGAAATGTGGATTATCAACAGCAACATATCTGTGCACTGAAAGGTGCATCTGTTGTCATTCCTTGTTCGTTCATTCCTGCGAGCTGAGAGTGAAGAGAGTCATGTTGGGTCATGTCAAGTGTCAGTGTTTCAAGGGTCAGTTCATTTCAGGCAGCAATTCAAGAAAAGTCATTAAGAACAGAGAACCCATACACAAAGGACCTGTACTATATTTAGGCAACATGTCAGCCACAGCAATGTTACATATTCCATGTCATACAACGACAGGTACTACTGAACCACTACTTCTACTACTACTGCTACTACTGAGCCAGGGCCGCTGCCACTACTTCTACTGTTGCTGACTCACCAGCGGTAGCAGTAGAAGCTGTGGCCGAGTAGTAGTGCTGGTGGTGCTTCAAGAGGTAGAGCGGGGGTCCAGTAATCAGACGTTCGGTGATGATTCATAGATTCTCTGCAGCAGCAACAGCAGAAATACTGAAACTCTTACTTTACTACTGCTGGGAACACAGAACTGTCTGCTATACTGAGCTGCTACAGCGGTCACCACGACTACTACTGAGCCACCACTTCTACTGTTGTTACTGCCGTGAATTGAACTACCAATCATCTGATCACTGACACCCTACTCCTCTACTATTGCTATGCCACAGCCGCCACCGTGACAGAAAGCATCTTAAACATAGCTTGTTGTGACAGAAGCATAAAATACAAAAAAAAAAGTGAAACTACCAATACCTCAATGTAAAAAATTCCATCACAAGTCAAATCATATATCCTTTAAAAAAAAAGATCAATGAAATATACTTGAAGTATCAAAAGTACTGCTACTCACAGTAACTTGTGAGTAGCATTTTACTGTTGTAGCAATTTGAGTTGGAATTAGTTTGAGATACTTTATATACTGTTGTAATCTTGCTTCAAATGGTCACAAGATAAGTCTGATGGGTCGTCGTGAGATGATTAAGGGAAGAAGAAAGAAAAAAGTACAGATACACAACTCTGTTTTCATGCTCTCATCTTTGCATTTTTTGTGAAATATTATATCTCTAACCCCAAATAATAATAAATATCAAGTTTAGAGGGATCTCTTTTAGGTAAATGATATGTGACAAAGGACCCTAACTAGACTAATGCTGTTTAAACAAACTTTAAATATTGGGAACCACTATTTAAATATTAAACTATTTATTGTACTTTTTAAATACGAATGCGATTTTATGTCAAATCTTAATTTGAAAAGTATATGTAGTGGATTAAAAATATTTTTCTCTGAATTGTAGTTGAGTAGAAGAATAAGATAGCATTTAATGGAAATACTCAAGTAAAGCACAAAGCAAAAAGTACTGTGCTCCAGTAAATGTACTTAATTACTTATAAAAACACTGCTCAGGGATCTACTCATGTACATTATATTTTGTATTATATCTAATGCCGGTGATCATGTCATGATTCTGTTTTTCTGTTTTGGACTTAACAGAAAATGCCTGTATCACAAGCAGGGCTGTCTGTTGCATCAATGTTGTCTGCAGCTGAGTTCAGCAGGTGAAAGGCAAGTGGAACCCGCAACCAAAGTCTCTGCAAAATAACAGATAAGCGATCGGCATCAGATAAAAGAACACAGAGGCTGTTTTTGTTATGCAGTTGGAGAATTAGAACAAACATGTAGATGAGTCACATTGTTCTACGCTAATTAATCTTGTAATAAATCTTCAGGATAGAAAACTCTATCAATGGGCGCATCTGTGACTACCTGTATAGCCAATCACAAAGGGAAATCCCTGTGAACAACAACTGAGCTCGTCTACGCCACTGTTGACTTCAAAAAGCATGAGATGTTTTTGCAGTTGTTCTCAGTTTTTGTCACATTTCTTTCACTGGAGGCACGTGTGCTGATTAAATCTATTACCTGCGGGGAGTAGCAGATGGACTCCCATGGTGATGAAGATGTGATTTACAGCACAGTGTGCAGGTAAAGTTCTGGAAATAAAACACATTTAGTGAACAATTATCTGTTAAACACAGCAACCAACCATTGCACCCTTCATTTGACAACAAACGTGCTGTTTTGCAGTAATACAGAATGTTTTTAAGCTATTAGTTTGACTTTATTTTGGTTTTTATTTCCTTACATTTTACAGATCTACTGTCTTCCCCTTCAAACTTGAAGAATTGTATCTGAAACTAAAAGACACCACCATGAGTCACAAAGGTGAAGCATATCTTGGCCTCAAAACATAATGTAATGGCAAATTTAATTAAAGAAGCTTGTCAGGGAATACCTGTTTTGTTTATCATCTTCCCACGGTTCCAATGATAGTATAACACTTTTACAGCGCAAAGTGTGCCCCATTTATTGTTTTCAATATGATTCAATACAAGAGACCCACAATGACACATTTTCAGATGACACTCTCTCTTGTTTCTGCCTCACTTTGTGTTTCAAGGGGGATGAAGTCTGCTGGAAACATGGGAAATTTCAAATGTATAACCTATCTCAAGATTTATCTTTTTTCGGGCATGTTTTTGCATTTCTTTCATCATGCTTCTGGGTCAGATGTGTGTGAATGTGCTTTGCACCCACTGGTTGTTAAGTTAACTCTCAGTGTTCAGTGTTTTCAAATCACATACACTCCTGTTTTGTGGCTTTGGTACTTTGAAAGTTAACTGGCATTCTGTAGTCTTTAGTTGCCTAAAATTATGTCCCCAACCCAGGCTAACAACAATTGCAACCAGTTCAACAGGCTGTACAAATTGTAAATGTGTCAAATAACGATGTGAAGTACAAACTATATGGACAAATACGAGTAAAACAAAAAACATTTCACAGTGAAACCGTAAAAGGGATTTACTCACAGCTGTTCAGTGGTCCTCATGTGCCAAAATATCAGAGAAGATGAACTTACCAGGTCCACCCAACACACACATAATACATACCTCAGAGTCGTGCGTGCAAGTCTTCCCAGGAAAAACTGTGCAATACTTAAAACCATAACCATTCATTCATCAACAAAATGTTACAAGAGGATGAGGTGACTTTACTTGTTTCTTCAAATATACCTTTAGATCTTTAGCACTGATTTAACATAACAGTCTTATGACAGTCAAACTCATGACGGACACTTAAAAGAAAGATGCAGCAGAACCACATCTTTTTCCGTGTCAAAACCTGGTGCCTACATTACCCACAACGCATCTTGACTGCTGACCGTTGGATCAGAGATTAAGGTGTATTGTGCTAGTAGTGGCTAATGTAGACCGTAGAGGTCTGAGGTCACTTTTTTAAATTTTCTTCAACAGACACTGACTCAAGTGACATCACTTGGGGCAATTCATCAGATTTCATGTAGCTTCCTCTGGAGCCACAAAAGGATTTCCCCTTTAAAAGCTGATTTTGTTTTGCGCTAATACAGCATATAAAATGTGCACATTAAATATAAATAAGCTAAACAGTGCTCAACAAATGAGTACGATCATTTCTTCACACCTAGAGTAACACTTGGTCAGTGGTGTGTAATGGTGTTAAAAAATCACAATGTCACATTACATCTGTGCTTTTCCCACAGGAAAGCAACAGCATAAGTAAAGCGTGACATATTTCCTGTGTGCAGGGCCTGGTTTTATATGTATACTGTTCACATTCAAATGTAGGCTGTGCTTTGTGTCTGTGGTTTGTATGGCCTCATTTCAGGGGTTGAACATAAGATGACTTTACCAAACCATACAGGAAGTGTTATTCAGTGGAGGGAGAAGAGAAAAGACACTTTAAGCTTTAAGATCATATAGCAGCTTTGTGAATAATTGGAAAGCGTTTCAACATGTGTGTTAAGCACAGAAACCTGACATGGACACTGGCGCTACTGTTTCTGTCTGGTAAGTACCACATTTAAAGCTAATTTACAGTAATATTAAAAGGATGAAATGACTGACACTTCACTGCATTCCTTTCAGGTGCTCTTTGCAGAGAGATGAAAGTGAAATATCAACTGGGACCTATCTGTGCGGTGAAAGGCTCGTCTGTTGTCATTCCTTGTTCATATGACTATCCTAAGGAGCATAAAGTGAAGGAAGTCTTGTGGGGTCATGAAAAGTATAATATTTATGACGGCCCTTTCCTATTTAACAGTACAATGAAAAATACCACCTCAAGATTTCAGTATATTGGTGACAAAGAACACAATTGTTCCTTCTTAATACACCAAGTAGAGAATAATGATAAAGGAAAATATGCCTTCAGATTTATAACTGACCAAGATAAATGTACTGGCATATATGGCTCAACGTTAAAGGTTGTTGGTAAGTTTCCTCTTTCTTTTTCATAAATATAGATATAAAGTTGAGATTGATACTTCAGCAATAATTTGCTCTTCTAGATTTGAAAGTTTCTTTGGCAAAACTCAGTGGGAGCAGATCATTTAAGGAAGGCGACTCTGTGAATATGACCTGTACAAACAGCTGTGACGACGGTCACCGTTCATCTATTTTCACCTGGTTAAAGAACGGAGAACCCATACATGAAGGACCTGTACTTTATTTAAGCAACATATCCTCCACAAACAATGGAAACTACACTTGTTCTCTGAAGACACAAAGAGCAACACCTTCAGAAGTCATAAATATTGATGTTGAATGTAAGTACAGGACATGAGATGAAATAAATGAAAATGGCAAAATATAGATAATGAAAATAAATCTTTGTAACACAGTCATTCAAATTCCGAGATAATAAATTAGTGTCTTGCCACATGATTTTTGACGGTTTATGGCAGTTAACAGCTCTATTTTTCCTTCAGATGGCCCGAAGAACACATCAGTGTCTATCGTACCATTGAAGGAGGTGGACGGCAGCAGCTACTTCAAACTGATCTGCACCAGCAATGCAAACCCCCCAGTGGAGAATTATACTTGGTTTAAAATAGATGAAAATGACAATTTAATAGAGGTTGGAAACCAGTCTGTGATCTCCATTAGTCATGGAGGCCAGTATCTCTGCAGTGCCACCAACAAACATGGAAGTCAAAACTCACCTGTGATTGTAAAGAATAAAGGTAAGTTTATTTACATGCTCATATTACTACAGTGGTGGACTCTCGCAGTAGCTGCAGTCATTTTTTTTTTTTAAATGACCATTTAACCAAATCTAAGCCAATCAGACGTGAACAAATCTAAAAATCAGTTCTTCCTTTTTTTCACATCTGGAGTCAAATAACAAAGAATAAATTGTATGGAATACGTTAAACTTGCATGAAGTTGATACAAATCTTAAGATCATGTTCTTTCTAAACATGACTTATTATAAGTAAAGCAAAGTCTGTTAATATTTAAGTTTAAAACGTATCACTCTTGCTCTTGTCTTTAACAAAATAATTTAGAAAGTAATATTTTGTGTTACATCTACAGGTACACAACACCAGCAGTTATGTCCTCCGAGGTTAACGTTTAGCACATTCGAATGCTTCGTTATGTAAACCAAAAAAAAGCTAAATATTGCAGCCATACAGTATCTGACAATCCTAGCAGGCCATAAATGATATATTATGAACAAAATGAAGCTTCGGGCTGCATGAAATTTGACCATTTGACTTGAGATTTGAGGATTTCTTGACCTCTCACAACATTAACACAATACCTATATTACCCATTACACCAGAGCCATTTAACAGAGGTCTACTACTCATTCCTACTGTTGCTGTGCTTCTGATTGTGACCACTGTTATTGCCATCACAAGGTAAGCTATATTTACACTGTATCACTATTACATCTAATATAAAACTATCATGTGATGATTTTCCAAAGTTTGCGTTTCAGACTCAACAAAAAAAGGACAAGAGCTCTAGAGACCGACTGTGAGGAGGACATACAGGTGGCACTATCATCATATTGAGTATTGAAAGTGTATCATCCTTGTAACGCGTTTCTGATTTTGGATGTGAACTAAAACTAGGTGACATATTGTGTACATACTGTATGCGTGTTAGTTGTGCTGAGGTTGTCAGAAGCAACTTAAATGCTCATCCTAGTTAGATGTTCTGCACTAAATTGTCATGTGTTATCATATTCAGAACGCAGTGTATGCCAACTGGCCTGGTATTGACACTAACCAATCGCAAGAGAGAAGCCAGTGCGAGGGAGCGACATCAGAAGTCATCTACGCAACTGTTGACTTTCACACCAAGCGAGAGTCAAACACGTGAGATATATTTTATTTGTACAGCTGTTACCTATTTTAATTGTTTTTATTGCACATGTATTCATCAACTGTATTGTGTGCAGGGAGCAGCAGATGGACTCCCATCATGATGATGAAAGTGTGATTTACAGCACAGTGTGCAGGTAAGGCTCAACAAGAGCTTACACACTTTGTCAGTAATAGTTTGCGTGAGACATTTAAACTGCAAACATGTTTTTTTAAAATCATTTTTCAGGAAACAACTGTGGAGCCCTCCATATATTGAGACCCTCTGATTTGACAACAGAGACCCACTGTTTGGAAGCAATAGGTGTAAATATGTTGTATTTTGTATTATGTTTTTACATAAAATGACTGTAAATTACTGCATCATATACATGGCAGTGAAGATGAAGTAAATGTGTGAAAAGACCAAAAACAACACACATCTTCCCTTTAACACTAATAGTTATTACAAGAAAAGTCTCTCAAACTGAATGTTTACCTGGGGCTGCTGTCAACACATTGAACTGAAGATATAAATCAACAGAGACTTTAATAGAAATTAAGAAAATAGGTGGTATGAAACTGACTTTTGGAAGATGAAAACGTCAGCCTCCAGTCCTCATATTATGTTCACTCTGTTTGGGAAAGGCGACGCACATTGAGGCCTCGAAACATAATCTAATGGGAAATTTTGTTAAACATGCTGGTCAGGGAATAAATGTTTTGACATGCATCATTTCTACAGTTGCAATGATGTTGTTAGCTGCACATTTCAGAATCCATAAAAACTTTAGTGTAGAGAGTGCCATTTCATTTTTTCCTTGTGCTTGATTCAACACAAAATGATCAAAAATATCTCTTTCATCAGTTTCTTTCATCGTGACTCTGGATTAAACGTGCACCAACGGGCTGTTAAGTTGCTTTCTGGTGCTCAGTGTTTTACAAATCACAGATGCTCTTGTTTTGTATTCATTTCCTTTCTGTATAGTTCGTGTGGTTCCCAAGAGTAGCTTACTAATTATATAGCCAATGTAGGCAACAGGTGTAGCCAAGCTGGAAATATGTGGAAGACATTAAATACAGACATTTATGTCAGGTACAAACTATTAAATTGGATAAATGAGAGCAAAGCAAAAACACAATAAAGTATAATGAAACAGTGAAAAGGGAAAACTGCACTTAGACTGAATGTAAAACAATTTTAGTCATGACTGTCATTAAGGTTCAGTAGTCTTTTCTTCCACAGTGTAATTTTAAAGATTTCCTTTTCACAATATCTGCCTAGTTGTCCTCCAGGGCTTTAGCGATGGGTGTGAGTGAAACAATTCATCTGCACATTTAATATGCAAACATTCATCACTATTAACCCACGCAAGTTACATGCCACTCAGTGTAAAGCTAACATGTTTCTTGTTTACTGTATCTGAGACAATAAACAACCCTGCAAACACTTCCTCTTTCTGTTATAAATAGAGTTTTATTTTGTCTTGACTTGTGCGTGCAGGTTTTTCAAGAATATGTTTTTTTTTTCTAATTCTGTGTCGGGATGCTGCATTGTGAAGTCAGGTTTCAATACCTTTTGGATTTGACAGCCTAAATGTAACACACTCCTGACCTGGCAGTGCAGTCCAGGTTACCATGGTAACATACCCACTCAAAATGAAACTGAAACACCAATCTTGGGTGTTTTAGCAAGATAACGTTTTTTTTTTCTTTTTTCTGATGAACAGTGTGTCTGTATGTCAAATACTTTTTGTGCAGAGTCCCTGCACTCCATGGCACGTTGATATTAAAGCTTGTTCAAATCTCAGGTTATTCTGCTCTCTGCTGACAGTTTAAGAGCATAGCATCCTAAGACAAGTTAGGAGCTGAGCCACCTTTGCTCTAATGCTGGTGCAACTTACAGCTCTCTGCAATGGTTGAGTGGGTGTCATGTGAGAGCTGTAAAGAGGAACTGCTTCTAATGGGGTAAAAGGTTATTAGACTATCATTACAGGATGCTTAGTTTAACAATAAACACTCGCAGTGTGGATCTCATTTAAGAGCAGATTTCTTACAGAAAACACAACACACAGTAATAATAGTAGTAGCAGAGCATTATATGAGCTAAAAACATGCTTAAAGATCAGTTTTTGGTCTTTGTGAGTGACATGTAAATGACTTAATGTCTCTCTAGGGACTCTGGCTTCCCTCCACAGTCAAAAGACATGCACCTAATGGGTGAATTGGTGACTGTAAATTGTCAGTAGTTATGAATCTGAGTGTGAATGACTGTTTGTCTTTATGTGCCCTGTGATGAGCTGGCGACTTGTCCAGGCCTCTCGCCCTAAGTCACCTGGTATAGGCCCCACCGTGACCGAGGATAAGCGGTTACAGATAATGGATGGATAATAATAATAATAATAGTAATAATTATAATAATAATAATAGTAATAATTATAATAATAGTAATACAAAATATCACAATCCAAAACTGTGTAACTGAATCTATCTAATGCACCATGTGGACCATGACCCCTTATCAGCCAGTCATGCTTTCCAGGCGTGATCACAACCTCAATGCAACCAGCATCTAAAACTGTAATATGCTGCATACAGTGTATGTACAGTATGTATGTCACCCAGCTCTAATTACAGTACAAAACCAGAAACCAGAAATGACCTGTATTGGCTACTAAAAAACGACTAACTGGGTGTACCCTTGCTCAAAGTCAAAGTAAAGAGAAAGTAAAATACAGACCTGAGGACCTGCACGTTTTGTCACCGTATGACTAACCAGTCATAGCACATGCATGATTTGAATAAAATGTGATGTTATGTAAGAATAAATGTACTTGTCTCACAATCCTATGGACTTAGAAACGTTATGAACCATAATGTTTTATGACAGCTTCTCTGTAGCAAACAGAAACAATGTCTCATAACAAAACAAAAAAAATCATAATCCAACTCTAATTTCCAGGGGTGATCACAACCTCAGTGCAACCAGCAGCTTAACCTGCAATATGCTGCATATACATATGCCACCCTGCTCTATACCTCACTCTGCAGAAAGCATTATAAACTTGTGTCACAAGTCTTATGTCAAAGGTGTTAATGAGGTGCTTGCTTACAGTACTAGTTAGTGTCCTGGTTGGTTGGTTTCCACACCTGTGCATGCACAGTCTAGAATATAAAACCCCATATGAGTCAATAAGAAAGTTAAGTTTATTTGCAAACGCCCATTTCTGATAAAACGAAACTTTCCAGGACATGCGGAAATGAAATGACAGCCTCGGGTCACTCCTGGTACAGCACACCCCAGCAGAGATGACTGCTGTGCTTTCGCTTTTTGTGAAACAGAAGAAAGGAGTCGCAGTCAGCTCAGGTAGGAGTCGGACTCTTGTTAGGTTTGTCTTGTAGAAAGCTAAAGGTGATAAAAGGCGTCAGCGTTATGACAAACTGGGAATAAACTAACCCTCCCTGTTAGCGTCAGTAGCTTTCAGACCTCGCCGCTTCAGGACGCTTACAGTACGGGTAAGTCTGGCTCAGACCGGGTTTAAATATGTTTTTGTTGACAGCTGTGTTTGCACTTTGCACATTTTATTTCTTGTTGTTTCTGTGAAGTGACACAAGCGGCTAATGTTGCAGCCAACGCAATGGGCTGCTGAGCTAACCCGCTGCTTGCTTGTGGCATGGTGACTTATTTTGTTCATGACACAGAGATGCTGATAAACGTGTCGTACATGTAGCAATGATAATAATAAGAGGCACTGTGTGTTTATTTAGTCATAATATTGCATATTATTTGCTGTTGTCACATTTCGGCTGCAGTCGAAACGGGACGTGACGTAGGAGCCAAAGATCATTTCTTTGAGAAAAAGACTCACTCCGTGGAAAAAACTCTCTCTCCTCCTCTAGTGCTTGTTTACTAACATTGCCACACATATTTATGTTTCTTTGCATTTTTTCCCCCCGTAGTAATAACAAAGAAAATAAAGTGTTTTTATAAAGAGAGAGAGAGAAAAGTGGACATTTTTATCATGTAAAATATGGACAGAATCAAATGTGTCTCTTTAGATTAGATTAGATTAGATTAGATTCAACTTTATTGTCATTACACATGTATAAATACAAGGCAACGAAATGCAGTTTAGCATCTAATCAGAAGTGCAAAATATAGAAGTGCAAAATATACAGTTAAATGCAGTATTTACAGTAGTGCAAAGGTGTAAGGTGTGTATTGCTATGTGCATAATATGTACAGATAATTATGTGCAGAGTATGTGCAGATAAAACAATGTGGGCAGTGGTTAAGGGCAGATTATATACAAATAACTTATGGGAGCATAATGTACAGGTAGTGCAATTAATAAATTAACAGAGTGCAGGATACAGGATACTGGCTCTGATGGACTAACGTGAGACAAAACATACATAAAAACATGTCTGGATAGAGTGCCAAGAAGTCACAACACTGCTTTCTGTGCATGTCAATTATGTAACACAAGTGTTTCGACAGAGTGAGCTCACAGCAGTGATTAGTTGTCCTATAAAAGGTGAGAGGTGTTAAAAGAGTAGTTAGTCATTCCTAACAAATAACATAATCCATACTGATAAATGTTACACTCTTCGTCCATACCCTCAAAACACATACAACATAATTTAAACTCAAGTTTGTCTCCTCATTGCGAGCGTGACTTGCATTATGTTTGTTTTACAATATGATTTAACACACATTACAACTTCTTAACAGTAACTACTGTAGGATTGTCTACCACCTCTGGATTTTTCTTCTTGTAACTAGTTTATATGAGTGTTATCTTGTTAATATATAATGTAATATGTATATAATATATTATTTGTGCTAAGTGAGACCTCTTAGTTTTTTTCCCCCCTGCTTTGGCTGAAGTGAGTTTATTATTTGTTAGCAGGGCTGAAAGTGGCTCACATTGTTATTTCCATTCAATCACTGGACAAAATGTTTATTTGCTGAGTAAGTCTGCTCAAAGTCCAAATGAAAGGAACAGCTTTGCGCCAGGCGAATGTTTTGCAGAGCTGGACACCGTGTCTGTGTCATGAGGCCTCATTTGGCATAAATGAAAGTGAAAGGAATCTTCTACAGGGTGAGAGCTTAATGCAAACTAGTTAGTAAGCTTGTTTGTTGGTTTGTTTTGCAGAGATCACTGAAGTGTGAAGATGAAGTGCTCAGAATGTAGCCATGATATTGTGGAAAAGACAGCAAAGTTCTGCAGTAATTGCGGCACAAAGCTGTCTGTCCAACCTACAAACACACAGGGTAAGTTGATTAATTCAGAAACGTGGTTTAATATTGTACTTTTGACTAATGAGGTTTGCACAGTGTATAAAATGTTTATTATAAAATCATCCAGAATATCATTGGAGGACATATGATCTTTACTGTACAATAAACGAGGTCTGTTTTTTGGGTGGGACTACACTTTCACCCGCTAAACTGTTCAGACATATTTAATTATAACTTTCAGATAAAATATGTAACAAATTGTGTATAAAGTAAGTAAGAAACCTTCATTCTCTGTAATGTCATGACATGAGCATACATAAATGACTCATACAGTGCCCGTAAAAGCAAAATGAAAGTACTTGACTTTTAATTTAAATTCAAAACTTACATGATATATGTTACATGATATATGAATTATATGATAATGAAGTCATATTTTTCACCGTCCACATTATTTATAGCCCTAAACATGGTAACACACAGGAAAAAGTATCTACGATACTCTTTTATAGTCCGTCTTCTGAACATTGCAGTTTCACCGGTTGTTTTTTGACTATTCAAACACAGCCCTTTTATTCTTTTACCACGAGATGGCAGCATCTTTACATCGATCCACAGTTTTGCACACAGTAAACATTGGGATTAAACAAAAAGCATCTTTGCACACTGAATAAAATAGCATTTGAGATCAGAAAGCCCATGTGAAAAATACATCCTCAAATCTTTCACAAGCTCCGTGATGTGATTTGGATTTAACTGAAATGCAAAGTAGTCTACAGCAATACACTGCTGATAACTCCTTGAGCTCACAGTGCTGCGTAGTTATCAGTCATTTTATTAGTCACAGTTCTTTACACCCGTCTCTGGATGCAGTCTGATTTGTATACCACATATTTTAAATCCAGATACAAAAAATGAGCCCAAACCCTTGGTAGCAGACTTGGAGGGTACAGCTGAGAAGTCAGCATCACAGGAAGACGCTCCACCTGTGGACAGCAATAAAAACCCTAAACGACTGATGAATGATGAGACCATCAGCAACCCAAAGAAAAAGGTGAGTGTTGCTGTCACTGTGTTGTCTGTTTTTAGCCTGGAGTGCTTCATATAGTGATTTCATGATTTTTCAATACCCAATTCTCAAGCATGTGTATTTTATTGTTAGAGTATTTTTAAAACATCTGATTGTCACTGAGGACTGCACTGTGTTTTTTCTTCATGCGAACCTGTGCAGTTTTTTTTATCAGTGTTTTTCAGCAGCTACCAACTTTGAAATTCTTTATGCAAGAGTTAAGTTAGATCATCCCGCTTTATTATTTCATATCACCAGAAAATTATGTTACTGTTCGTTCTACATACCTTCAGTTAACATTGCAGGGGACACCACCCATATCCTCTCATTTCACAGACATACAGACTGCAGGTCAGTGAGTTTACAAAGGAACTGTTACGACCTTGCTCTAGGGTTTAATGAACTTTTGTTTTAAAGGCTCCCGGAAGGAAAGAAAGTGTTCAGGAGCCTCTGATGTCTTATGCTGTTTATTGACGCTTGGCCAAGGAGAATTAGAGCCACTCTCAAAGTTCATCAGAAGTGCCTGAGTTCGATCTCACATTCTGCCCAACTCATCCTGGTGGATAGACTTTAAACCCCAAGATAACACCACAAGTACTACACGCCCAGAATTAGTCAAAGAGAATGATTTTACCCATGGAGGTGGTATTGTCAGCATATTCTAGTCTGGAGACACAGATGTCTGTTTACGCAGATTGGAACATCAATGGCCAGCTATCTATTATGACTAAGAAGGCAGTATTAGGTCTCTTTGGCCCTGGCCACCACAGTGTTGAGATAGACTGGCACCTACTGTTCCCAACCAAAGCCAAACAACTAATATTGCCGAGGACCTCAAGGCCCACACGTGACCTCTTATAACCTAAGGATAGAAAATTCTATAACATACACAACTTTACTCTCTCTGTCACCCTCTCTGAGCATAGATAACACACTTTGTTAACTTAAATATGAAAATATATTAAACACATAATGTATATGTAAGTATTCAGTCAGTGATACAAATAATCTTATTTAGCTTAATTAGCTCATGTTTTCATGATAGTGGGTCTAATTTTGATGTCTCTTAACAGGGAAATTTAGCTAAAGTATTGGAGTATTCACACCTAGTTTATCCATGTGATCACAGCGCCATCTAGCGACTGTAACATGCTCTGCAAAAAAATAAAATCAATTATAATACATACATTGAAATTAATTGTTAACCTGTCAACAAGAATATGTCCAGTCTATATTTAGATTAAACATTAGCAGTGAGATGGTTTGACTGTGCTGTACTGATCCTCTACCTTCTGGTTTTCATAGAAAAAAAAGAAGAAGAGGAACAAAAAGAAGAAAGATGGCACCTTGTTATCAGACCAAGACCAAAGCCAGTCTGACCTGTCCCATGTCTCCCTGGGAGACAACCAGGGGCGGAAGACAAAGAGCGATAGAGAGTCTTCTGACAGTGAAAGCTCAGATAATGCAATGGATGTAACACCAGACTCACTCCAAGATGCACTCTCTTCTCTAGACAGCCAGTCTAGTTCCTTAGCAGCTAACTCTCCTGCTCCAGCATCGGAAGACACACAAGACATTCAGGGAGAAATAACTGCTGCCAGAGTTGAGGCAAAAAGCTCAGAGGAAACTACACTTAACACTGATGAGGGAGAGAGGAATGCACTGAAATCAACTCAGGATCAAACACTCAACACCACACCGACTGACACTCCAACTCAGCAGCCTGTCCCTGAGGACAGCAAGAATACGACTTCTCAGTCAGATACAGGCAAAGGGGCAAAGGCCACTAACACTAAAGAGCAAAAAAACGTCAAGAACAACTCAAAGAACAAGAAAGACATAGCCGACATGAAACAACCTGCACTGGACCAGAATGCTAATGTGGAGCCGAATGTGAAACAGACAGGACAAACCAAACAGAAGGGAAATATTCAGCAGGACCAGAAACAAAAGCGGGCTCCGGTGGCTGAGCAAAAGACAGTTGGTGGTTCTCAAACACCAACAAAGGTAACTAAACAGAGTAGAATTTATGAAAAGCAATCATTATTGACAAACAGAAAATTTCATCGTATTATTTTTATGTGGAAAGAAAGAGTTTATGGGGTATTTCTGACAGACATATTTAATGCCACTTGTACAGACTGACAGCACAGGCTCCAGTGTGGACCCAGGGGGGGCAGCAGAGCCCACGGCGGTTCAGCAGTCTGGTAGTGGGCAGAAGTTGACCCCAGAACAAACTTCAGAAACTGACAAGGGAAGCAAAGACAATAATAAGGATAACACAGAATCCAACTCCTCAGCTGTCCCACCACCCCAAAGGTGATGAAATTCTCTCAGATGGTTTGATATATTTGTTTCAAATCACAGTTGCCTGTTTCATCTGTGCATTATATTTGTTATATCTGTATTTATTTATTTTTTTCTTTTCAGGGTGACCAGAAGCAAAACCATTGCTGCACATGACAGACTCACCATTTACTTCCATGCAGTTCTCTCAAAGGATTTCAAATTTGATCCAAACGAAGACCGTATCTTCATCGGGGCTGGGTTCATCAATGGGAAATGGGAGGAAAATAAGGTTGAGCTGTTTGTGACCAGGTACTTATTCTTTAAAGAATTGCCAATTAATTGAATAATTTAACACAACGTATATTGAAATCTCTTTTCCTGTTCACACAGGGATCTTGGTGATCATGGTTTTCTAGTGGAGGGCAGTCTGCCAACAACAAGAAAGGAAGCTCTATCTGAGTCGATACCGTACAAATATGTTGTCTATAAGCAGAAAAAGAAGGCATATGAGTATGAGTACATCTACAAACTAGATTCTGCACAACACAAAACCAACAGATGTCTGTTTGTGACACCCCGCTTCCTCAATGACAACGGTAATGTAACCTAGAGTTGGTCCTGCTTTAATTGTATTACATACATGCTAATGACGTCTTATTATATAATAATTTAGTTGTTTTACACACAGTTAAATTTCTGTTGTATCTTTTTTGTAAAGGGGACTGGCATCAATATGATGACATCATCTGTGCAGAGCCATCAAAGGGCGTAATCCAACGCCTTAAAGAAACATTCTGGCGAGAACAAAAGAGGAGCCTGATTCAAGGCAGAGAGATTGCAGGGAATATAATGCTGGAGAGCATATTTGATCTTCTGCGCAGCTGGACTGATGTCAATTTGAAAAGTTTTGTGATCCAGCTGGATCAGTTCTTCCATGTTTATGGGGAACCTTTTGTGTATGAAGAAAGTCAGAAGAAATGGTACTCGTTAGACTATGGAAAAGATGATGTAAGTTCACAGTCTTTGTGTACAAAGTAAAGATACATCCAGGTATGGACAACTCAACTTACACTCTCTGTGTCTCTCATATAATTTCCTAGGTGAGGAGGATGCTAAAGGAATTCATGCTGACAAAAGTAATCCCTCAGTTGTTGAAGGATGAAGATAGGAGGATGCTCTACATACAGGATCCCATGAAAGCAGCTGTGATCATGCTTCATGTATGGAGAAGGTATCAGTTCAAACTGGATCATGGCGAAGTCCATAAGCTCTGCTATGTGCTCTGTTTTCCCAAGCAAGACAAAGAAAATTTCCTCAAGTACTGGGCAGAGTTTTCTCGGGATGTCGCTATTTTCAAAAAGTAAGTACCTCATCTTTTCAACATTCCAGTCGTCATATTTATTAGTATTCTGAAATAACTCTTTTTTTTTGTTCAGATGCTCATGAACTTATCTTTATTTAATTTGATCTTTAGTCTTCCAGAAAACCTGTTGCATCTGATAAATGTTGTGAAAACAGCGCGAATGCCCCCGTGGATTTTGGTACTACCACTGCTCCACCTCCTCAAAGGCACCACAAAGCCATTTGATGTACCATCTCATGGAAACTTAAAGTACGGCCCATCCTGGGCAGGTTTGCAAGGCCTTGAGTTAGGTCCTACAGCATACATGAACAGTCAAGATAAGAGGTAAGAGTCCACCTTACCTCTGCTAAAGTTCTGCTTGCATGAACTGAATGGACATTGCTCTACATACAGTATGTTTACTTACTCTTCTGTTTTCAGAGCGCTTGTCAAGTTGATGAAAAACCACAGTCACCTGATGGAAGTGGATGCACTTTTAGTGCGTTCCTGCTTGTACTTGATGCCATTTGATGAAATGATGGAGTGTGTCAACAACATTAACACTGAGCTTTTGGACATACTTCATGTTTTAACCAACAAGTTTCCTCAGGACATTTCCTACAGTAACTTTGAGGTGAAGTAGAAACACTAGTTGAAAATAATATATTTTGGGTTTGTATTGTAAATTAATGAATGTTCATTTTATAGGAAGTATCTAGCATTCTCTCACATATCCAAGGACATCTCATTGAAGAAAAATACAGGTGATTTGCTCTTCTAAGTTTATCACAAGTCACAGACAGACAGATGCATGTGTTTTGTTCTTTCCATATTGTTTTGACTGTTTTGCTGTGCAGTTGATGAAATTAAATTTCCACATGGAGGGTTATATTGTTCATTGATGCTTTTATTTTGTTTGTTCATAGTCATTTCACAGAGGCTTATAGGAGAGCATGCCTAACAACAGTAGTGAAACTGTTGGACAGGGTCTGCAAAGGAGTCAAACTGGCATATAACCAGAAGTTCCATGGTATTCCTGTCACTTGTATGAATCTGGTCGCATCAGTGTCAGACTTTGTTCACTGTAACAAGCAACAGGTATGTAAAGTTAAGCTCATTAGGCAAGCTGTTGTCATTCCAGACAAAGTTAAGTGTTGCTTATCTCAAATACTGTGCTAATAATAATTTTCATTTAGGCAACTCAAGAAGAGGAAACAGAGCAGCACTGTGTAAAAGACTTGATCGATGAGGCGTTGATGATTATGAGAAAGTGGATCAGTGATTCTTTCAGACAGGGTTTGTTCAACAGGACTTGGGGTCTGAAATCATTTGAGGACAAGGGGGAGATTGAAGTGAGTAGTTTTGCTGTATTTTGTTGATTAAACACAAAATATACAGATGGATGTTCACAACCAATCATTGGTAGAAAAAATTGGAAAAACTTGGTTGATTGTGTCTTGCAGATTTGGAACAACATCATCTCCATCCACTTCAAAAATGAAGATAGCACAAAACAGTGGAGAGAGACATTCACTTTGGATTTTGAGGGCAAGTACAAAAAGGTATGTGATACACCTTAATCCCTGGAAATATATTTTTTGGTTGAACTGTGAAATATTAAATATATTTTATGGGTCTGTCTGGCTTTAGGAATCGGCTCTGGACCAAATTGAATTCTACTGCACAAAGATAGAAGAACTCCGTGAATCCCATTCACATGTTGCTGCGAGTATTGAGAAGTGTGCCCTTGAGGCTGTCACATCCTTGTGCCACGTATGAAGACTTCTCATTCATTTTGAAGATTTACATTATTGGCATAGCTTTTAACAGACTTGGCCATATTAAAAAACAATAATAACTTCAACAACAAAAAATAGCGAATTGCAAGATTAATCTTTCAAGGAGAAGTTTTCATATACTGCTGAGCCACAGATGACCTACTTCTCTTTAATAGATGCTCAGTAATGTTTACAGTTGTTTTTACCTCATGTGCAGAACAAGTCTGAGGGAAAACTCTTTGAGAGGTTGAAGATAAACTGGAAGTTTGAGAAACTCATCTCAGCCATTATCCAGAAGTCCTGGCCAAGGGACAGTCAAGGAAATTATCAGGAAGATGAAGAAGTGGTCCTTCAGCACCTCCTCTCCTGGACTGCTGCCAAAAACATTTTCCAGCTACATGGTATAACCTTAATATCCCAAATTATTACCATAATTAACCATAAAAACACACACACTAAATAATCAAACATCCTTCAACAGAAAAAAACCAGGCCTCATTTTATGAAGTTAAGCATTTTGATTGCTTATGAGATTTTAGACAAAACACTGACATGTCATTTCTGCCATTGCAGACACAGATGAAAACCTGATTGAGAAGCTCTCTCTAGATGCTATGGAAAGAATTGCTGTAGCCGTATCAGCATTCACAGCCATCAGCGATCAACTGGTCCGTGGAAGCATTAAGACCAGCCTGCTCAATATCATTTTAGAGAAGAAAGGCACCTTCTTAGATCTGCTGAGGATTGGTAACAACAATCTGCTTGTCATCAGTGATTTCCCAAGAAATCTTTTCAACTTTTAAAAATAAATGACTTATTTCATGTGATTATGTGTAGTGACCTTATAGAAATATTGAGATGTGTGTGTGATTCAACAGATTGCCTCTCTGAGAATGAACAATACAAGGATAATACCAAAATGAAGAGGCTGTTACAGTGCAGAAAAGATGAACTAACAGCTGTATACCATGAGAAAGAGCTTGTGGATGTCTTCTTAACAATGAGCCACAAACTTGAGGAACATATGAAAGGTATGGTAGTTGTGTCAGGAGAATGAGTCTCTTTGGTTTCATCATGCACTTGCAGCAAATCTAACACATTTATTTTATTTCAATGATAGTTGATGTTGCCAGCATGGAAGAAAGACAGCAGGTTGACATTGAGGCCTTGCCCCTGAACAGTTTCATGGAAGTTTATCAGTTTGATCAAATGACCTCTCCTATTGCTGGGGTTGTCACCTACTTCGAACTGGATGAAGACATCAGACACATGGCAGAGATCCTCTACACCTTCAGAGACAGTTACATCTTCAAAATGTGTTGGGAGAAACGAGCCAAAATCCTGGCTGCTGAAATAAATGACAATAATCTTGATGAAGAAGAAGATGAAGATGAAGATGAAGATGTCGACAATGTGGCAACCCCCCAAATGATAGATCATGACATTTTCAAGCCTTGCTTTGCTGATTATAAAAACATCTACACTTGTCTGAAGAATGGCAGTATAACACTTGAGGTGGTAAACGAGCTCTTCAGTGATTACAAGGGAAAGTATGAAGAGCTAGCACAGGATCTGGACATCATGTGCAAAATTGATAAATCGACTGACAAACAGTGGATCCCCATCAGGGTTCAACAGATCGAGCAGTACCACGAGCTTCATCTTGCTGTGACTTCAGCTGAAATCATCATGATGGTCAAAGATACGCTTTGTCTTCAAGGGGACTTCAGGGTTCTGGAGACTCTCACGGAAGTTGTAAGTGGAAGTGTTTTGAAATATATTCCACATTTTACAAATTCATCAGCAAAAATACTGCCTCATTAAGCTACTGTATTTAAAGATGTGTACAGAGAATGCAACAGAATAGAAAATATCCCAGTGATGAGTATTCAGAGGTACAGTATTTGGGCAAAGTTAACTTGAACCTTTGACTCTCTTCAGAATCGTGCAGACTTTAAGAACGAGCAGCTCAATCGGATTGACAATGAATTGATGCAGGCAAAAAGGGTTCTGGTGGACATCACTGAGCCCCGCAGACTGTGCCTGGGGGAGCTAGGATTGAGAGGACACTTTGTAAAATGGGTAAAAGATGCGCTTGAAGGTAAGAGCAGTTGTTATCTGCTGTAGTCACGATATCAATTTATTTTAAAACTCATTCAGGAAAATTACTGAGTTAAAAATGTTATTTATTTTCAGATATCAATGAGTTAAAGGTGTTTGTTGACCTGGCTTCCATCTCTGCGGGAGAGAATGACATGGACGTGGATCGCGTTGCTTGCTTCCATGATGCTGTCCTCGGGTACTCTTCACTGCTATATGAGCTCAAGCCAGACTCTGGTTTTCTTGTCTTCAAAGATGTGCTCAAGAAGCTCTGGAGAGCTTTGGAGAATGATAGCAACCTACCAAATAAACTGGTAAGCGGATGCCATGCTAACATTCCTCCTAAAAATCTTGATAAATTATCTTAATCATTTTGTTTTTTTAATCTGAAGTTCTTTACCTAACAACGGGACCCCTAGTGTTTGTTGATGCCACAATGACTCCATAGACCGTTGGGAATGTTTGACAGACATTAAATCACTTTGTTTAGATGATTTTGATTAATTCCTCTGGGAAATATATGCAAGATAAACTAGAGAAGACTCTAGTTCTCTTGTCTCTAGTCTAGAGATTGAGGTTGTTTTACTCTCATTCACACAGAATTTACTAATGCTGAAGGGAAAACATCTCTAAAATACATTGATGATTGATTATACAAATAGTAAATGCTGTTGGGTTAATCCTGACCTTAAATTAAACAGCACAATTAATCATGGTACCATCTTTTGTAGCGGGACAGTGCACGCCACTTGGAATGGCTGAAGACTGTGAAGGACAGTCATGGGTCAGTGGAGCTGTCATCTCTCTCTTTAGCATCAGCCATCAACAAGAAGGGTATCTACATGATCAGTGCCCAAAATGTAAAAAAGGTAACAAACAAAATCAAAGATGATTCCATCATATGTCCAGACAGCACGGCTATCTCTGAAAACCTACAATGTTCCTACAACATAATGAGAGAGGGTGTTTCTGTTTTTCAATCTAGTTGAGTCTTGACACCATCCTGAAGCTGCAGATTCCAGAGGAGCATGATGAGGGTCGGCAGATGCGCTGCTACTCTCTTGAGGATCTGCGGGAGCTGCAGAACAAACTCATGCTCATGTCTGGGAAAGGGGAACAAGGCCAGAATGACGTTGATCACTTTGCAGAGGTATATTGAAATGTTTCCCTTTTACTTAATGAACATAGGTAATTTTCTTACTACTACTAATGCCGCTACTACTACTTCTACATATACTATTGATAATAATTATTTATACTTATAAGATTTTTTTGTTTTATGTCTTAAAAGATGCATCAGTTGTTTAAGAAATTCACAAAAAAGAATTCAAATAATACAGTATGATATTAAAAGTAATAATACATTGTTGCAAAAAAGTTTTTTTATTAAAATTTGATTAACTAAGACATTATGTGATGTCTCATTAAGTGTCATAAGTGTTTTAGATTTTATTTATGAAATAGATTTCCCTCTTAAAAAAAAGATAAACCATTACATGTGACTGTAGGTTTGTATTTATTTTCCAGGTTTTTGCCAGTGTTCAAAGACTAGCTGAGGCATTCATTTCCCTCTATACTGCTGGGAATCCTCTGTTCAGACAATGGGAAGCTCAAATCAACTGCAGCTTAAGTAGCGAGGAACCCAGTATTATGATGGACTTCAACCTGGGCAGTGTTGTCAGTGTTGTCATTGTGGAGGGCAGCATAGTGGAGCAGCTTCCTGAATTTTGCAGGAAAATGGAGAAATGCCTGGACTACTGGATGGACTTTGTGGACAAACAGCGTTCCCAGCATTACTATCTGAACTACTACACAGCCGAACAGATTGTCTACTTGTGCCACAAGCTGACTCAACGAAATGTGACCGTCGAGGACCAAATTCTCATGATGCTTTCCTTCGTCAAGCCAAATTGCACAGCCTCAGACTTGAGGGAGGTCAGACATGCACTCCAGTATGATATCCTTACCAAACCAGAAGAGCAAAATGAGGACATTGAGTTTCAGACGTTTGTTGTGGTGCCAAGAAGTGGCTTGGGTTTCCCAGACTTAACCAGTGAATTGGCCCTGCCAAGTCTTTTGGAGTCAAATGGTTCACAACAATTTGATCTGATTTGGAACTCCTATATGAAAGACATGAAGAATTTTCTTCCACACATTCTTGATATCAAAAGTCTTGGAAGAATGTTGGAATTACTAGCCAACAAAGAAGATGAGAGTGAAGAAGGAGAGAGTGAAGAAGACATTTCTGATGATAACACAAGGAATCTAATACAGCGGCAACTGCCTAAAGGATTGGTCACTGGAAATCCAAATCTCATCGTCTGCCCGCATGATGATGTCTTAACATCTTGCATCTCCATTTACATGAGTAGCGAAAGTGAGACACTTCCCACCTATGATGAGGTCCTTCTGTGCAACTCCTCAACACCATACGAACAGGTCGAGTTATTCCTCAGACGCTGTCTCAGCACAGGCTACAGGGGTCAAAAGATATACTCTCTACTGTATGGAGATCTGCTCACTTATGATGTGAGCTCTAAAGTTGAGAACTTTTTCAAGCGAATGAAAATGCAGAGCAGGAAAGACTACAGACTTGTTATCATCTGCAGCTCAGAAAGAGAACATGCCTACCTTCCTTCAGCTTTCAGCCAGTACAGATTGCACATGATTCCCCAGGAGCCATTGAAGAGGATCCAGAGGTACCTCCACAAACACTTTGTTGTCCCAGCAGATCAAGTTAGTGCTGCAGCTGCATTCAAAGACCGTCTATGCGTCGGTGTTGTTACATCGAAAAGGGCTGGTGTTGGTGTGTATACATTTGCATTTCTCAGCTATTTCAAATGTGTAATTTTCACTGATGGTGAATATTTCATTTATTTTCAAGATAATTCATACCTGCCATAATGACATTTCTTTTAAATTGCAGGTAAATCTCTCTATATCAAAAGGCTGTATGAAAAGCTGAAGCACTCAACCAAAAAGTCGTCAATGATGAAATGCATCCGCTTGATCGAACCTAATGTTGATGAGAATGTCATCCTTCAATCTCTGTTGAACACCCCCAAGAGGAAAGAACTCATGATGTTTCATTTTGATATCACATCATCGGTAATAATGACTCTCAAGTTTACTTATCTTAGTTTAATAAAATCTTATTAAAAGGACATGTCAACAGCTTATATATGGTGTTAACAGACTGTGTTTTATGTGATTGAAAAGGTGCAGAAAGGTCTCCACGACTTTCTTTTCAAATTGTTGATTCTGCGCTACTTGATGGACTCTGAGGGGAAGATGTGGAGGTGCAGTGACAAGCAGCTGTATCTCATAGAGATGTTAGAGTCGACTGTCAAGTCATCTAGAAATCCTTCACAGCAGGTAAGAGTTTGTCCAAGTTTAACACTAACCATCTGATTTTAAGCCATTGCTTACCCTATGTTGTGTTTTCGTCTTTGTTTTCTGTATAGGATCAAACTGTGAACGGCACATTCACAGACGTGTTTCCAAATATTTTCTGCCGACCACCCAAAGAGGTGCTAATGCTAGAGATGAGGAGACAAGAAGATCCCACTATTGTGGGCACTGATGACCCACTGATGGATGATGAAGAATTCAGGAGCGCAGCCTTTCAGCGGCCATACCAGTATCTCAAGCGCTTTCACAACCGCATTGATCTTGATGCGTTTACATATCAAGGTGTTGAAGGGTCCCACGTGGAATGTCTTCAGATGCTTCTCATGTACTGTGGAATCATGGACCCGTCCTGGGCAGAACTAAGAAATTTTGCATGGTTCCTTAACCTTCAGCTGCAAGACTGTGAGACATCTGTTTTTTGTGATGCTACTTTCATCGGAGACACACTAGGTGGATTCAAAACATTTGTAGTGGACTTCATGATTCTGATGGCAAAGGACTTTGCCACTCCATCACTCAGCATCTCTGACCAAAGTCCTGGGAGGCTGCAGATGGACCTGACTGGTGTCCGAGATGAAGACTTGGCTCCTTTTCTGATTAGAAAGAGATGGGAAAAAGAACCACATCCATACATTTTCTTTAACGATGACCATGTGTCCATGACCTTCATTGGCTTCCATCTTCAGCTCAATGAACAGAACTCTGTTGATGCGATTGACCCCACCTCTGGAACAGTGATAAAAAAGAATGTCATGACAAAACAATTGTATGAAGGCCTGCAGCTACAGAGAGTCCCTTTCAACATTGACTTCGATGGCCTTCCAAGAGGGGAGAAAATAGAGCGAATCTGCAGGGTTCTTGGTATCCAGTGGCCTCTTGACCCTGATGAATCATATGAGCTCACAACGGACAACATACTGAAGATGCTGGCAATCCACATGCGATTTAGGTGTGGTATCCCTGTCATTATTATGGGAGAGACAGGGTGTGGTAAGACAAGGCTCATCAGATTCCTTTGTGAATTGCGAAGAAGTGGGGTGGCCACTGAGAACATGAAACTGGTCAAGGTGCATGGAGGGACAACATCAGAGATGATTTACACCAAAGTCAGAGAAGCAGAAGACATTGCCTTTATTAACAAGCAAGACTATGCATTTGACTCTGTTCTCTTCTTTGACGAGGCCAATACTACTGAGGCCATCAGCAGTATTAAGGAGGTCCTCTGTGACAAGACAGTCAGGGGGGACAGTTTGACACCAGATTCTGGTTTGCAGATTATCGCCGCATGCAACCCTTACCGAAAGCACACCGATGAGATGATTCAGAGGTTGGAATCTGCTGGCCTTGGGTACAGAGTTCGAGCTGAAGAGACTGATGAAAAGCTTGGGTCCATCCCTCTTCGCCAGCTAGTCTACAGAGTTCAAGCTTTGCCACCAAGCATGATCCCTCTGGTGTGGGACTTTGGACAGTTAAATGATCAGACAGAGAAAATATACATTCAACAGATTGTGCAAAGAGTGGTTGAAAACAAAGCAATCGACCAAAATTACATCAAGAGAATCACTGATGTCCTTTCAGCTTCACAGAAGTACATGCGGACAAGAAAGGATGAATGCAGCTTTGTCAGCCTGAGAGATGTAGAACGCTGCATGCTGTCTTTTGTTTGGTTTTATGACAACCATGTCATGTTGTTTGAGGAGCTTGAAGCATTTGAGAGTTACCAAAATGCTGAGAGGAATGAAAGGAACCAGAGACAGCCTGAAGTCAGAGACCCTGTCCTCTGGTCTCTAGTCATGGCCATAGGAGTGTGCTACCACGCCTGCCTAGAAGATAAGGATAAGTACAGACAGAAAGTCAGCGACAGTCTGCTGCCAGCATACAGCCCAGCAAAGGTGATGCAGGAAATCTCACTCATGCAGGATTTACTTTTGAGTGGTGTGCCAATGGGGGATACTATTGCAAAAAACAGTGCCCTCAAAGAGAACGTCTTCATGATGGTTCTCTGTATTGAGCTAAAAATCCCTCTCTTCTTAGTTGGAAAACCTGGGAGTTCAAAATCTCTGTCTAAAACTCTGGTGGCAGATGCAATGCAGGGCCAAGCTGCCCATTCTGACCTCTACAAAATGCTTAAACAGGTCCATTTAGTGTCCTTTCAGTGTAGCCCTCACTCAACACCAGAAGGCATCATTAATACATTCAAGCAATGTGGACGCTTCCAGGAAGGAAAGAACCTGAATGAGTACATTTCAGTTGTGGTTCTTGATGAGATTGGGCTAGCTGAAGACTCTCCAAAGATGCCACTAAAAACCCTTCATCCACTATTAGAGGAGGGATGCATTGATGATGAGCCACTACCACACAAAAAAGTTGGATTCATTGGCATCTCCAACTGGGCCCTAGACCCTGCAAAGATGAACAGAGGCATTTTTGTCTCTCGTGGTGACCCTGATGAGAGAGAACTCATCGAGAGTGCTAAAGGCATATGCAGATCAGATGCAATGGTTTTGGAGAAGGTCAGGGATTTCTTCCAACCCTTTGCAAAAGCTTACTTGAACATCTGCGGAAAAGAAGGCAAAGGGTTTTTTGGCCTACGTGACTATTACAGCTTAATTAAGATGATTTTTGCAGTGGCTAAAGCTTCTCAACGAAAACCCACTGCAGAGGAAACAGTAAAGGCAGTGTTAAGAAATTTCAGTGGCAGGGATGATGTGGATGCAGTTACTGTCTTTACCAAAAAACTGCTGATTACACCCAACCTGGAGAACATCAGTGCCATTGAGTTTGTGAGGGAGAACATTCAGGCAGTTGGACAGGAGGAAGAATGTCGGTACCTGCTGGTGCTAACAAAAAACTATGCAGCCCTACAGATCCTGCAGCAAACCTTCTTTTCAGAAAGCGGGCAGCCAGAAATAATCTTTGGATCCAGTTTCCCGAAAGACCAAGAGTATACCCAAATCTGCCGCAACATCAACAGAGTAAAGATCTGCATGGAGACCGGTCAGACAGTTGTGCTCCTAAACTTGCAGAACCTCTATGAAAGTCTCTATGATGCCCTCAACCAATACTATGTCTGCTTGGGAGGGCAGAAATATGTGGACCTTGGACTGGGAACCCACCGTGTGAAGTGCAGGGTGCACAAAGATTTCCGACTAATTGTCATTGAAGAAAGAGAGGTGGTCTACAAACAGTTCCCAATACCTCTCATCAACAGGCTGGAGAAACACTACCTGGACATCCACACTGTCCTTAAAACTGAACAGAAGAGGATGGTAGATGAATTGGAGCGATGGGTGAAACTTTTTGTGTCTCTCAGCAGTCAAAACACAGCAGTAGCTCATACGTACAAGTACCAATCACCAGACGTCTTCATTGGCTACCACTCAGACACATGTGCTTCTGTGGTACTTCAAGTAATGGAAAAGCAGAGGGACAATTCGGAGAACTCAGATCCTGAGCGGAGACTACTGGATGAGGCTAAACTCATTCTCCTCAGATGTGCTACACCAGATTCAGTGGTGCGGTTGGACTGCACAGGCCTTCCCAAAGTGGAGAGTGAATATCTGTCCAGGGTCTACTTTGAAGAGCAGAATAGCAGCTGTTTAGCTGACTTCATTCTTGCTGACACAAGGCAGGATGTCCATTGCTACTCTTCCTTCACAGAGGTAACCTTAAAGTTATCATACAGTACTACTTTTAAATACTGTGTATCCTGAAGTTCTAATAAGGCCTTAATAATTGTCATTTTAAACCATAGGTAACAACATTCTCCAGACTTCTGACAGGATCTGATTTGGAACCACTGGTGCAAATGCTGCATAGTGTGGAGCTTCTCTCACTTCAGCAGTTTGACACAGAGCACTCCTTCCTGAAGAAGATCAGGTTTGTTGATATATTGGAGAATTTATCATTTTACACTTGGTAACAGTTTCAGTGTGTCTGTAAGTCCAGAAAAGCACTGTATAATTATTAGCAAGAATATACTTAACTCTAATGATCTTAAGGTATGATCTCAGTCTAAAGAACTGTTTTCTTGTAGGAACTTTCTCACAGATAAAAATGGAGGTGGTAACACCGGACCCTGCAACAAGATCCTCATCATTCAGAGTGACTTTGATGAAGCCTCTCATAGTGCCAATCTCATTGCATCTGCGAAGTACGTCCAACACTTTCCTCTTTGTTGGGTATGCACCATAGTGTAGTTTTGCCATATTAAGTTTTGCTGTTCATTTTTAGGTATTCATCCATAAATGAAATCAACAAGATAACTCAGGAGAGCACAGGGAGCAAGGTGTTTGTCTACTTCATCACCAGACTGCCAAGAATGGAAGGAGGGACATCCTACATCGGCTTTCATGGAGGTAAGGTTACAAAAACCTGTGAAATTATTGTAGTTGTAATGAATATATTTAGTTTTGACATTATTTAAAGAATAGAGAATAATCTGATACATATTGATATTTACAGGCCCCTGGAGATCAGCTCACATTGATGACCTCAGACGGTCAAAAGACATTGTTTCAGACATCAAAGCCTTGCAAAACATGACAATCAGTCAAATGTTTGAAACAAAGATTCAGAGCCAGCCTGAAGGTAACTGATTAATAAATAATTGACGGGAAAGAATAATTTCCTTTATATAAAAATCTATATAAAGAAATCTTTTGTAAATTAAATTACAAAATGTTTTTCTACAGCCATGGAGGTGGATGACATGTACACTGAGACTGAGCAAGAGGAAGCAGAGTTGGAGGACAATGTGAGTACAGACAACATATTTCAGACATTTGCTAAATGTGCTAATTTACAACATTTTTTGGCAGCATTGGATATATGTTGTCTGACCCTGATGTCATGTAATTTTATTCTGAGTTACTTGTGGTACTAGTTTTTGACCTGTGTGTTGTTCTGCTGCAGGGCTGTGATAACGCTGTGGACACTACAGCACTTGTGCGGAGCTGTGTGCAGAGCGCAGTAGGCATGCTGAGGGACCAGGTGGAAAGTGGCCTCCGCAGTACACAGAGAGTTGAGATCCTGCTGACACTCCTCAGTGACAATGACGAAATAAAAAGTACTAACAACAACTAACAACTTTATTTCAGTATTTTCTTTTTGTTACAGTAGTTACACTGCTCACCATGTTATCTAATTCATGTCAGGCGAATTTCTGCAAACTGTGAAGAAGCATCTTCACTCTTTGCTGGAAACTCATGAGGGCAACTCCTTCTCATCCATCAAAAGCAACTGGGTCATTAAGGAGGCCTCAAACATTGATGCCTTGCAAGAAGGAGGTACCTTCAGGTGAGTGCTTCAGCCATTTGTGTGTTTGCCTATTCCTATTTTTCGGAACAGCATTGCTAACTCTAACCCATTTGGGCGTCATGACAGGCACACCTTATGGAAGCGTGTTCAGGCTGTGGTCGTCCCCCTCTTGGCGCAGCTGGTTTCAGTCATTGACCGCGACCAAAACTTGGACATCCTGCTTGATGGAAACTGTGCTGAATCTGTCAAGAGGCTGTGGTTAGATATCTTTGGCGATGATAAGCTGTTAGAAATCCCACGCGTAACACTGGATCACAAGTAAGTAGTGATAATATTGCAGTTTGCATGTTGATACGAAATTTCTATAAGTAATGATGACTGACATACTGTTTACTTTGCACATTTAAACTTCTTTATTTTCTCTTTTCACAGCTCTGAGACAAGAACAATCCTTGTACAGAACTACATTGCCAGACAATTACAAGACAGGAGCATGAGCTGCAGCATGCCCTTCAGTTGGAGGATCAAGAACTACCTGGAGGAACTCTGGGTTCATGCACTTCATAATGAAGGTAATGGACTATCATCATGTTATTACTGTGATGTTGTTGTGCGTTTTTGCTTTTACATATACTTTTTTGTTCTGTTAGGCCACAATCAACAAGAGTTTGATGAGTTCTTTTGGAAGACACCACTTGGACGATACATCATGAAAGCAGACCCAGAGTTGCAGACAGAGTTTTTTCACCGCTACCTTCAGGATTTTGTCTGCATGACAATGAACGTGACTTGTCCAGAAGATCTGCAGGTTGTTTTTTTGTTTATTTTGATGATGACTACTATGATGCTTTGTACATGTATATACTGATCCACATTATTTGCCTTTCTAGCTCCTGTGTGGTGCCTTGAATTGTTGTGTCAATGAGCTGCGATTGCAGCTCAATACCATGGAAACAACAACATCTCTTCCATGGGTCCACGCTGCTTATCACGAGTTCAAGAACCGTCTGCAGAACCTCCTCAGAATGATCTGCATTGAGCCCCAGGTGACCCAGCACCTCTTGAACAATCATCATTCCAGAGACGGTGTTGAACTGGTAAGCATCTAAAGATTTTTTAAAGTATTATCAGCAATAATTTTCTTCATTAGTTCATTCATGATTTTTGAATTTGGCTTCCATGATATTGACTCTAAGGTGAAATTATTTTTTGGTAATATTTGATATTATTTAGATTGACATTTTAGTGTCCTGCAATTTGTAGTGATCATATTCCCGCTTTCTCCAAGGTACTCGACGTGTATGCTGCTTTTGCATGTGTGGAGTACCTGGAGCCTGGAGCCCTGGACACAGACGCCCAAAGACAAGCCTGGCTCAGGCAGGTCAAAAAACTCCAGGTTCCAATTGAGTTGATCTGCTCAGAGGACAGTGTGAGATGCTATGGAGAGAGGAGTAAGGCGATCATCCATAGAGTCCAGTAAGTTGAGTTAACGAAAAACATTCAAGTGGTAGTTTTTAGGTTACTTTTAGATACTACTTTAGCTGTATTGATTTGGATGGCTAATTGTTTGTATTTTTTTATTCTTAGAGCTGGATGGAATCGGATATTTTCTCTCTCTCTGTTTGTGGAGCACATGTTGTTGGGCATTGAGGAGGTAGAAAAAAAGCTGACACCTTTAGTTTTGGAGCATACAAGATTCCTTGGTCAGGTTGGTCTGGATTCTTTGTACTTAAGTTTCATGAGATTAATTCAATGAATTACCATAAAACCACATCCACAATAATTCCTTCATCAATTATAAAACGTATTACATCTGCTCTCTCATCAAGGTACTGGAAAAAAACTCAGACCTGAAAACTCCTCAGGCATTTGAGGCAGTAATCACTCTGCTCAAAACCTGCAAAGATGGAGCCGTTGAACGCATCTTCAGGTAGAAATTCACTCTTCTATCTTTTGCACTTTATCAGTCTCCCTACTGTATTTTGCCTCCACCCTGGGTCTTCACCTTTTGTTTATATTTTTTACAGATTTGGTCATACAATGTGCCCAGTGTGTATGGGAGACCCCCACGATCCACTCTGCTTGCCATGTAAACACATCTACTGTGTAGCCTGTATCAAAAAGTGGTTGTGCCCCGGTCAGATGTACTGTCCCCTCTGCATGCAGCTAGTTACCGATGACTTCCCCTTGGTTCCTTCAGAAGCCACGAGGTTGGTAACTGCATGTGGATTAGAACTACAGGAACTTATTTTATTTGTTTTGTTCTTAATGAAAGGCGCAGGTATGTTGTGGTTCTTTCAAAAACACCCCAAATCCTTTGATGTACTCTCTGCTGCTATATGTTCCTTCATCAGATCTAGGTAATGTCATGCTGTGTGAATCTGTCCTGTAATAAATTGTAACTCTTTGTCTCTTTTTTTGTCTAGGATTCTAATCAACCAACATGCTTGGTTCAGGAAGCAGTGCAATGCTTTCTTCATTGACCTGGTGTCCACTGTGTGCTTCAAGGACAACTCTCCACCCTCTTCAGAAATCATTCTGCATTTGCTGTCTTTTCTCATGGTGGAGGCCAACCCTGTCTCCATTCTCGGAGGTAGGACACTGTTCTGACCCTCGCCCCTGTCTCTTCCTAGACATGTTTTGTCAGCTCTGACTATGCTTTTTTGTTTATTTGCCAGGTAAACGACAAATTCTGACAAAGGTGCTCTCTCCATTTGATGACTCTGTGGATAGAAATCCAGTGGTTCGGTCGGTAGTGCTCAAACTCCTGCTGAAGTACAGGTGAGGTGCTATGGTTGCACTATGGCTGTGGCTGTGGCTCGGAGGTAGAGCGGGTCGTCCACTAATCAGATGATCCACTCTGCATGTTGAAGTGTCCTTGGGCAAGATACTGAACCCCATTGCTCCCAAAGGCTGCGCCATTGGTGTGTGGATGTGTATGAATGGTTAGCTCCTAAAACTGATGAGCAGTTGGCACCTTGCATTGCAGCTAATGCCAGTGTATGAATGTGTGTGAATGGGTGAATGAGATATGTAGTGTAAAAGCGCTTTGAGTGGTCGGAAGACTAGAAAGGCGCTATATATATAAGTACAGTCCATTTACCATTTTACCATTTGCACATTGGCCTACTTATGTAAGCTTCTGACATTTTTCGGTGTGTTTCTCATTTTCTGTATGAATTGAATTTTATTTAAATTATTATTTTTTACTTTTTGAAGCTTCGATGAAGTTAAAGGTTACCTGCAGAAGCATCTGGTGGCAGTTGAACAGAGCAACATCTTGGAGCAGACGGACAAAACTGAACTCTACTTGTTGTACATTAACTGCCTGGAGGTACACATTAAGATTTTACTGTATATTTAAAAAGAAGTTTTCCCTTTATTCAGCAAGACTTGTTAAGATAAATAAAATGCACATATGCTAACCACACGTGGATTGTATCTGACTTACTATGTCATTTCTTTAGGATTCCATGTTTGAAAGGTTGCAGTTCAGGTCCACTGCAGACCAGCAGGCGTGTGTGCGGGATGAAAGTGCCTTCCTGACTGACTACCTGCAATCACAGACTGCTGAAACAGCCACTGTGGAGTATCTTCAACAGGTGGCCAGAGTGCGCATGGACCTGGATATGGCTGCTAGCCTCATCGTGGAAAAACTGAGAGCCACAGGTGTGTGACTCTGAGGAACTACAGTATTAGTTTCTTGCATACCATACACTTACCTAAACAAAAAATGTAAAGACGTTGTGTGTTGTGTGCTTATTTTACCAAAATGTCATTCTTCTTTCTGTTTTAATCATACCAGAGGCTCAAAAAAGTGGCACCACAGACTTCCTGACCAGTGTGATGAGTTTGTGTAGGCGCAGTGGAAACAACTGGTATCGCATCTACTTAATTCGTAAGATCTGCAGCCAACATGGAGTGGAGTTTGTCCAGAAACTTATCAAACAAGATACAATGTTCTGGCTCTTCCCTGAAGAAGTTCTGCAAAAGGTTCAGTTATCCACATTGTGATTTTGAGTGTTAATACCCAGATAAATGTGAGTTTGTACCCTAAATGTAATGCTAGCAGTAATTAAATTGTGTGGTTCCATTTTCATGCCTCCCAGAATGAAGAAGCCACTCCAATAGACCAGTATCTTGTGTGTGGAGAGCACTACAAGACTATCAGAGAAGCTGTCGCAAAGGTAGTTATGGAAGGAAAAGTGGACGGACTGGACGTCACTTGTGAGGTGAGGTCACTTACTTGTTGGTAACTGAGCATCAGATCAGGATTCTTTTTTTTCACAATTTTGTGTGCATTTACACAGGTGTCTTTTTCGTTTTGCATTTTCATTTTTTCTTTGTAGGGGTGCAAATGCTTACCACAGCAGACAACAGTTTATCTTCTGTTGGCGCTGTACAGAGAGGTCACCACTCTCTACAGAGAAGGCAATGCTAGCTTCCATCCCAAGCCTGAGGTAGACCCAAGTTGCTTTCAAGTCATATTCTTCTAAAGTATCTAAAGCATGTGTGCATTCATGTATCTTTGTACCTACAGCAAGTACAAGCTCTGGTGGACTACATCCAAACCTCCAAATTCCTTGCCAGTCGAGAGTTGAAAGCCTTCGCCCAGGCCTTGGTGACCAACAGTCTCAGAGCTTTGTATGTCCCTCCAGGCACCTCTGGTGCACAGTGTGTGTTGGTTGACTTAGGTATTCACCTGGCTGCTGTCTTGCTCTGTGGGAACCAGGGGGTCTTAGCTCCCCTGCAGCAGCTGGCAATGGCACCTGCCAACATGCAGGTATGTATATCGTTAGCTGCTTCCAATGTCTAATGACAATTAGGCTTCCACTTCTTTCAAGTCAATTGAATGTTTTAACCTGTTTGTACAGAGAGCCTTCTTGCCTACCATGGCAGACGATATGTTAGCTGTGGCTCAACAAGCTATGGGACCCGTGCAGTGGTATAGTAAGTCACAGAAAAAAATATTGTACGCTCATATTCGAAATATTGAAAGATTCTATACAGCTGTACTTAACACTTTTATAGTAATTTTTATTTTCTCTTTTTATAGAGTGTCCAAATGGCCACCCCTGCACCATCGGAGAGGTATATTATATTTGATCTATAAGAAGTTTGTAATGAGTCTCTTTTTTTGTAGTATTATTTTCATACTATGAAATCTTGAGTCCTATTTTTTTTCTTTCTTTAGTGTGGCCAGCCAATGCAACAAAGTCGTTGTCTGGACTGTAATGCTGTGATTGGAGGACACAACCACCAGGCTGTGCAGGGATTTCAAATTGTTCAGTTGCAGTAAGTTCTATAGAAATTAATTTGGTAACAGGCAAATACTTATAAACAATAACAACCGCCACAAATGATTATAGAGGGAACTTATCATGAATTAGAACTTCAAGTGTAAAGTTATAAACTAGAAACTGACTGATGGAGTTCATAATACATTGATTCATTCATACCTGTTCTCAATGATCAACTGTAGTAAGAACTCATTGCTGTAATAGTCCATGCAGTATCATAAGTTCAACATTGACTATGTTAAGTAAAGTGAAGTACATATTAATACACCTATAATAATGCATACTCAATCATAATGTTTCGGTTTTGGTGTTTAATAAAATGTAATATAATTTCATACTCACCCATAAGACACTTGAAGTTATAATTCATTCTAAGTGACATTTATACTGTTTTGGGCGACACGGTAGTGTAGTGGTCAGCACCGTCGCCTCACAGCAAGAGGGTTCTTGGTTTGAACCTCAGCTGGGCCCTTTCTGTGTGAGTTCTCTCCAGCTTCCTCCCACAGTCCAAAGACATGAACTTTGTGACTCTAAATTGTCCCTAGGTGTGAAAGTGAGTGTGAATTGTTGTCTGTCTCTATGTGTGACTTGGTAACTTGTCCAGGGTGTACCCTGCCTCTCGCCCAGTGTCAGCTGGGATAGGTTTCAGCACCCCCATGACCCTAGTGAAGATAAGCGGTTACAGATAATGGATGGATTTATACTGTTTTCTGACTGTTCATATATCATAAAGTATTACAAAATATATATTTAATTATTCATTATCGCTCTTCTAAAAGGGGTGACCGCACTCAGACAGGCCACATCCTTGGTGATCCCAGTCGTAGAGACAATCCGGACATGTTGGACACAAAGAGCATGTCCCCTGTTCCCTTCACCATTGTCCGCATGCTCACTCACATGGCCATGCTGCTTGGTGCCTGCAGCCACCTACAGGTAGCTTAAACAAAATAAATAATTCTAGTGTTGTACTACTGTTGTTAGAATTTCAGGGATGAAAATCTGGTCAATCATCCACTTTATCTGTGTTTCTAGTCTATCTCTGCCATCATCAAACCTCCAGTGACCAACCCAGCTGCATTTCTACTTGCACACCTACAAGAGGATCTGAAACATCTCATCAGATCCCTTGGTAAAGGGACAGACGACACAGTCAGTGCTGTTCACCTGATCATCAGCAGCCTCCTGGTACCCCACCAGCAACAACAATGTAAGGAACAACAAATCAACAATTTGTGCTGCGTCGATATATAGGGAGACATAATAATACCGATGTGGTTCAACTCTTTACTAAAGGTAGTAAAGTGTGTTTCTAAAGTTTGTTTCCTCTGAACTGTCTACTACCTTATAAATTTGTAGGCTGCAGGACAGTGTTGGAAAACGAGGGGGTGCCCTCTGGTGATCGTAATTGGCTGGTTTTGCAATTTATGTATAGACTTGATATTCTAATATATACAGTACATATTTGCTTTGTTATTTTTGGCTTTACAAATGGTACAGGATGATATGGTTATGTATTTACAGTGGTCACTTGCTATAGTAACTTCACATAGCATTCACATAAATCATGTCATTATCATTATGTCAACATCATACGTTGGTTAGATTTTAGCACTGGAAAAGGTAAACACTGGATTACTTTCTACTATTAAACACAGCTGGTCTTTTCTTCCAGGGCCTGTTCCTCATGACAATATGCTCTCTACCAAAGAGGCTAGAAATCAATGGGAGATAGAAGTGAGCAACATGATCATCACACCTCAGCTGAAGGTAGAAATACTTTCCTATCTGTATTTATTCTCTGTTTGCTTGGAAGAGATCTCTGTATAACACATTGCTCTGTCATCTTCTCCTCCACAGCACTTGGATAGACAGCTTATGGATGTGAACACATTCATCCGGGCTGATTCTCGCATCTCTGCCAATCCAATCATGAAGCTCTTGTTTGGCGATCCTCGTCTCTTCTTGGGGTCACTTCCCCAAAATTCTCTGATCCACAGTTCAGCTGTGTGGAGCTGCAGAGAGAAAGTGTCTCTGCTGAGCCTCACCCACATTGTAGAGCAGAATGATGGCAAAGACACCCTGCCTGTACTCTGGAGATTCCTGCACAAGGTAGGACAACAAAAAGTCCACTATAAAAACAAAACAAAACATGAAAGCATCCTGCGACGATTACGGTGTTGCAACGTATGAAGAATCACATATACAATTACATTATTTAGTGTCCTTAACCCTTAATCTTATTGGTTTTAGGCTGAAAATCAAAGTCAAAGAAGTCACTCGCCCACTTAGGGTAAAAAAAAAACAAAACAAAATATGTTGAACATTTATTTCCAAATTAGCAATCAGACATATGTCTTACGGAACTTTTAACATTTATTCCAAAATATCACCCGCGTGATACAGTGCAAGATTATGCAGACAAATGTTTTGTAATAGAAATATGTTTTTGTGTTCAAATCACAAATTACAAAATGTTTTTTAAAGAAAATTCTGAAAACAAAGCTCCAAAATCATCAGTTGACACTAAAATATGCAGGACAGAGATATACTTTGTATTTAAAAAAAACTACTCATACTTTTATTTATTAAAAGCTCCACGGTGACAAGAAATCATTTAGTATGCCAGAAAAACTGTCCTGAAATCTAGAAAACAAACATGTATAGAAAGTAATATGGGATACAGGCTTTACCTGTTCATTAGTGCATTTAACAAGTGATACTCTGAACAAAGGATTGATTTTGTTTTTTAGGAGCCAGAGCTCCGACTGGTGAAGCACCTTCCTGATATCCTGACACTGCAGAGAGATCTGGTCAAGAAGTTTCAAAACATCACTGAGCTGAATCACAGCACCATTGATGAATTCCTCCACAGTCAGAAAGCAGGTACTAAATCTAACTGTTTTTAGAGCTGTATGACTCACTTACACAAGAGATACAAAGTTCCACACAATTACCTCTTTCTTGGAAATGTCATAGTAAAATAGCTGGCAGTCTAAAGTAAAAAAAAAAAAAAAAAACACTGCCAAGGAATGAGTTGTTTTAACCTGGAAGGAGACAATGATTGAGTATTCTTAAAAGAGCAAAATGTTTTCCACACGTGAGACTGATTTGAACAACTATGCCTTATTATGTGTGTACACTTTGGATTCAGTTTGCATTGTCTTAATGTGTGCAGCTTCTCTCAAAGTCTGGTATGAGAGACACATCAAAGTCTTCCTGACAACCTGGAATCAGCTCAGAGTGTCTTTGGCAACTAACGGTAAATACAAACACATACAGCACACTTTGTTACGCAAATGCTGGCCCGTCCAAAGTCATGATCTGACTTAAACTGAAACGTTTTCTCTTTCAGGTGAGATTAAGATCCCAGCTGAGTTTTGCCAGAAGGACCTGGACCTCAACAGTGACTTCAAGGTGCTGTTACCACGAAGACAAGGCCCAGGCCTGTGCTCTACAGCCCTTGTCAGCTACCTCATCGCTCTGCACAATGACCTGGTCTACTGTGTGGATAAACACACTGGAGAAGAGACCAGGTGGGGGCGCTCATGCCATATTTTTCTCACTTGTAAGAAGACAGTGTGTGAACTTCTTTCCCAAATGTAGACTGCTGTACATTAGTTTAAAAGTTTTACTGAGATATTAACTTTTTAATTACCATACAGAGCCAGAAAGGGGTGGGAAAAAAAACGTTTGCAGATATACTCAACTGCCTCTTGGCTGATTCTGGCTCTGTTTTTCCCTTCCTGTAGCTACAAAGTGAGCCCTGCAGATCTGACTGACCTGCATGTCATTCGCTATGAGCTGGAGAGGGACCTAATGTCCCTGGTTTTGTCCAACACCCAGTACAGCATTGAGAGAGGCCAGGAGACTCTTCACGAGTACGACTTGCCCAAGATCCAGCACCAGATCATCTCTCGCTTCTTACTGGGCAAACCTCTGATCACTCTCAATGTGAGCAAACGGGGAAAATCACAGTGGCTTTTACTGCAAAGCAACTGCTGATTGTTTGGAAAAATGTCAAAACACCATATTCCTTGTGCTCTCGTCCCTTTTTCTACAGGGCATTCCAACGCTAGTGAACAGACATGACCGCAACTATGAGATTATCCTGAAGGATGTAAAAGCAAAAGTCGAGCAAGTGAGTTGTGATATAAAGAACAGTAGGTTCCCACTGGAAGAATTATTCATTATTCATGTACAATATATGAAACAGGTTTAAATAACGTGACTGTGCCAACAGGAGCCTCTCCAGACTCTCACCTTGTTTGCCATGGCTGGGGAGCTGCACTCCTACAGTGAGGTGTGTGAGGCCTTGTCCACGCTGGAAGTGGCCCTTGGTTTCCTCGCCATGACTGGGGGAGATCCTCAAATGCAGCTGTCCAGCTACCTGGAGGAGGTGCTGCAGATGGAGAACCAGATGGCTCCGCATATCCTCAAGGTCGGCCTATCTGAGACACCGGTTATTTTATCCTGTTGCATGCTGTCTCGCTTCCACAGAATAAACTTTAGTTCTTTTACTTTGTGTACAAACACAAATTCCAAATGTGTCCTTGGTCAACTGGTCCTTAATTGGTGTGGGCCTTTTTTATGTGTTAGATATGAGATAGAACTTAATGATCTCCCTGTTTTGCCCACAGGCCTTGAGCATGTGCTATCTAAAGCATTGTGTGGCTCTGTGGCAGCTGCTGGCCTCACTCAAATCAGAACACATGCTGCGTCTCAAGAGGGTAAGACATTACACAAAGCTTACAGATGACTACTTCTGTATAAAAGTACAGTATTTTTTCTTATTCCATATGTTCCTCTGTTCTTCAGGATCCATTTGCGGGAGTCTCTGAGAAGTACAAACAGGCCCTGAGTGAGGACGAGCACAGAATGCTGACTGGCTTCTTTTCCAAGAACAGCGCTGACAGTTTCCTGCTGGAGATGCACGAATTCCTGCTGCTGGTTCTTAACAAGTCCAATGCACCTGATACCTACAAGCCTGACTGGGGGTAAAACAAAATGTCTTTACAGTGAAATATTTGTCATTTTCCAACATTTGCAGCTTTCTATAAATTCCGTACATGCATAACCTATATTTCTTGTCTTTTAAAGCCTCAAAATAACACTGGTGTCTTACATGGAGCGCAAAGACCTGGACATTCCCGCTGATGTGGAGGAGTTATTCCCAGAGGAGATCCTCCTGTCCCACTATGTTGAAGCCTGGAAGTTCATTGTGGCCTTCAAGCAAGAGCGTCAGAGACAATAAAGAGTTTTTGTCTGCCTTCCTTTTTTTATATTCTCAAATCAGTTCTCTCGAAGTTTACAATCATGATAAATCACAAGTATTGAAGCAGTATGTATGGGTCATATAATCTGTATTTTTTTCACATATTTATGCAGAGGTGTGCCTTCATAAGAGCACCAATGTTAAGCTTCATATTGCCACAGAGGAAGTGTGTAGTTCACATTTCATCTGACCTGAATGAAGATGAGAACTTTTTTCCAATTATGCGTTTTTGTTCTGTATTATGTGTCATTTCCCTAAGTTTGCTTTCGTGCACTTTACTTGTAATGTGAATTTGTCTGTTTCTAAGAGGTAGAAAAAACTCAGGTACAAACTGTGGAATAATTCACAGCTGACCTAAATCACTTCATCAAGTATAATGTGTCATTTTCACTTCCACTCCGCTCTTTTGTATCACCATTGAGTCGTCTTATATTGATGTATCATGTTTTTAAAAAGCACTTGCACTTGCTTTCCTTCTGCTTTTTTGCTTTTCCTTTCCATTGGCTTGAATAATAATAATAATGTTAATTTCCTTTTTTTTTTTCATTTTCTTTAATTCTTCATAAACATATTTACAGATAATTTCTGTTTTTGATTAGCTGTTTTCTTCCATGTGTGCTTAATAAAACTGCTTAATAGCATAAATATCTTCATGTGCTTGTTTTGTATATTATAAAATAATGATAATACATTTCAAATGTAGTATCTTATTTGAGTCGTGCTGGTGTGTTATTGGTCTCAGTGCTCCTGAGTTCCCTCCTCGTCTTGGCTAACCACTAAGTAATATCACTTTAAATTGTCTAAACTTTATTATATATAGCTATAAACTGGACTTTTTGTACTCCTGAATAGTGGTCGTCATGATGTGACAGTAGAATATTTTACTTACTATTAAGTATAGTAATGTGGATGTTGCGTTTACATTCACCTCCTCTGAGACTAAACTCATTTATGGGCATAAACTGGTCAAAAACAAGATATATTTTCTCCTGCTAAGTAATATTTTGCTTTTACTTTCCTAATTTTGGACATTTCTGTTGTCATCCCTTTAAAAAATGTCATTTAAAACATGGACATTTCTGTTGTCATCCCTTTAAAAAATGTCATTTAAAACAGCGTCTCTGCAGAATAATCCACAGACATCACTGGACCATTTTCATTGGAACGACTCTAAATGAAGTAATTCTTGGTACCCCTTTATGTATGTGCACTTGAAAAGAGAGTTATACAATAGATTATCACCTGCATCACTTCTGTAGGTAGTAGTAATTTTCTTCTTATTCATGTTACATCACAGCCCAGAGCTAAAAGAGGCTATCCATGATGGAGTGCTCAGGAAATGGCTGGCTGCCTAAGGTTACGTGACTTTCTGACCCTCTGTTGGTGGGACCTCAATGTGTTTTTGATCAGGCTGATGAAAGTGATAAAGACAAGACAGCCATAAGACTGCTTTGCTGGATGGCTCCTTAATTCAATTTCCTCTATACCAAAGCAGTGTTTAGCATAACAATGACAAATGGAAGCATGCGCCTGTGAAAGTAAACCATGCCAGCGCCCACCCTCTGGGAGTCTGCAGTCAAATGATATCCGTAAGAGTCTCACAGACTGTAGGGTTTCCAGATTACACCCAAATAAATAACCTAATCTATAAATCATGATGAAGTAGATAAGACCCAAGTTGACAGACTAAAAAACAGAGCTCCACACCACCAGGCTAAGGTGATGCTGTGGCCATGTCCTCGCTGCTCATTAACAAACCCAAATGTGGATGTACTGTTCATGGGGTTATTAAACACACCCACAAATGGGTCATGAGCTGCAATTTGCACAACTCATTCCTGTAGGACAGGCCTCACTGAGCAAGTTCAATCACTTTCACTTCCACTTCTGTAGGCTTCAAAGCCACCGTGCCAATGTTTCAAAGGGGGCAAATTCTTTCCCCTGTTCTCTGTTTGTTTCTCGTCTTTGTCTCTTGATGAGGATGAAATTAGGGGCAAAATTACTGTGCATCGTGGCTCACATTTAATTATGTTCATGGGTGATGGACAGTTGGGATCATCAGGTCGCAAGCATGAGGTTATTATGATTCACGAAGCTAAATAATGATGTGCAGAAATAATGCATTGTACGTCATTGGAGGATCGGATGAAACTTTCACCACTTAAATATAATATATAGATGATTTCTGCAAAGTTTGGACGAAGAATTGGTTTCCAGGCCATTAGATATTAAACTGCTAAACCTGTTATACAAGAGTCTGAATGATGGTGATTTAGGGTTCATTTTGTCTCCAAATAAGTAGCTCTGCTGGGTCGTTAACATACCAGGAAAGCCGATCTTCAGTCAGGATTGTCCATTTTTTTAAAACTTTTGATGAATGAGCAGTTAGACTAACTTGAAACCAGTATTAAAGAGTATTTGTGGAATTTGACCCATCTATTTAAAATGATTTGGTTTTATTTTAAACCATATTTTTAACAAAATCAGTTTTCCTGCTGTCCCTAGCAAACATTGTTGCATGTAATCCCATGCTCTTTCTCCACATGGTTCCTGTTTCTCTCTTCTATGAGCTGCTGAGGAAAGGTAGATGATGTCACGAAATAATATTTCAAAATTGAGCAATGTTAAATCTGGGTCAGCAATCTTAATCAATTCTCCCCTTTATACTTGTCTTGAGTTACTCCTATGTATCTATTAACCCTTCAGAGATGCCCTCTGAACTTTGCAATCCAGTTAAAATAATATGAAGTTCAGCTTTGAATCGGTACTGTGCCTTGATCTGTGGAGGAGCTTCAAACTTAACCCTTTGCAAAACAGCCTCAGATATTCATCAAGTTTACACCTTGGGGATCCAATATCATTCACAGGCGCTGTCGCCAGTGAGGCGCTCTCGGCCAAAAGGGAGCTAAGATTTTAATGATTGTGGTATGAAATCAGTACCAAGAAATACCCCCGAGACCCCAGAAAGCACACCAACAGGCTACTGTATTTTCTATGGGGCATTACATATGCTTTACTGGCGGTCTGGGAAAATGTTTTCTTTAAATTAGCCCTTCAGGGTGCTGCTGTTATTGCATTATTATCAAATTAGTGTATTTTAATTACTACGTCATCTGAAATGTATGTGCCAGTAGGTCACAGTGGGGTGAGAGCAGAGACCGTGTCCAAACTCTCAGGTCGCCCAGCCTGCTGTGCATAACTGAGATGAGGGAGAGAGAGAGAGAGAAAAAAAAAAACCCTCAGCGAGCACATCTGTGAATTATATTAGCTAATTGTGTGCACTTCTCCCTGCACTCAACACTTAGGTTGTCCTCCAAGCACAAGGAAGAAATTAAGAGCACTGCTGCCATGTTGTTCTATTAAATACGTGAAGAGAAAATACAATTACTAGTTAAGTGGGAACATACCACATGGGATTATGAGAGGCACAGCATTTCAAGACTTCAGAGTGAGTTAATTTTTTGCCATGCATACAGTATGAACAGGTTTCCAAGCAGCACCACTGTGAGATGTATAACAGAGTACAGGCAACAGTATTGCAGAGAACATTTAATAAATATTTCTAAAATTCACATGCATTGTATATACATAACAAAACAGTGCAACCAAAGAGATATTTGAAGCAAGCCATCTTTGGCTTCTCAGTCTGAACTTCTCCTCTCTTGTCTAAGTCTCTAAAATATAGATAAAACAATTAAAAGTTTGGCTGTTCTTGCACAATACTGAGTCCCCAGTGCAGGCAAAGCCTGTTGCTAAACTCACCCTGGGCAGAGAAAGAGTAACTGTACCAGATTTATTACTACAGCTTGTATTTCGATACCAAACTGTCTGCTACAGGCAGACAGCTCAGCCTTTTGCGTTCCATAACAATAAAACCACATATTGAATCAGATTGTTATGGTAAGATGAGAGTATGTTTGAGAAGCCCAGAAATGTGTCTTGCATTACCCAAATAATAAGAAGAAGCAAAATCAAGACAGGGTTATGTGTCAGACGCTGAGTTACATCTACATTGTACACCTCGCTGACTTTTGTTATGGGAAAAAGGCACCGCAGAAAAGGTAAATGCACTGGATACAAGCCAGAATTCCTCATCAGTGCATTTTGTTTGTAGGGAAACAATTTGGTGCGCTGTCTCAAGGCTGGGAGACAAATACTCTAATGTTACATCTTCTGCTGTGCTCTACAGTAATACCAGTGTTTTATTGTTTCAGGTGGTCATGTTTGATATCAGGTGCCCGTGAGCTATAGTAAAATCACGGCTAATGTTCCTACCATCACTTTACATGTGTTGTATAGAGATATATAACACGGTGACTTTGTCCTGCATTGGCCTGCTGCAAATAGGCCTGCAAGGGGTGGTGTCTCTTGAAGACGGACACATTTCTTAACTTGTCTTTACTCCACATCACACAAATACGTACATCATGTGCACGGGTATGTATTTTCTCCAACAGACGCACGTACACAATCGTACATATTATAAACAACTGAAAGGATATGTAGTCATTTTTATACTTAAACGTGAAACTTATTAAATAATATTAGAGTGCTGTAGCATAGTGGCTCTGTCAGTTTGCATCATTTCAACAACTGACCACACGGACCACATGAAGCATGAAGCAGTACAGTACTAACAAATGCATGCCTTATACAAAACTATTCTAACTGCATGATAAGATACCTTACTGGTCAGTGTACATTTGAAGCTCATTTACTGTTGAAGATGTCATTTAAATAAAAATCCAGAAAAAAATCACTATTTGAGCTCGCTGTCTCTCAAAAAAAAATCTCTAATTAAGATGTTTGAGGTCAGTATTATTCTTTAAATCCAGTTGATTGTTTGCATATCTGAAATGATGAAAGAAAGACTAGATAGCTGCCGCTACCACATAATACCACCTATATTTTGTTTTGTTTTTTGCATTAATTAATTTCAGCTACATTTTGTGTGGTTGAGATTACAAATAAACTTATATTATAGTACATCTACACCTAACCTAAGCACACTAGCCTGTAACCCAGTTGCCCAATCATTCTGGTACTCTTTTGCAGGTCTTCAGCTGTTTCTAGTTTCCCACCATGAAGAATTAGCACTTCACCTTCACTTTATAGGTGGTGCTTAGAGCTACCTACTTTTCTAGCCTTTGGCAAACATGTCCAGATTTGACTGAGGAGGACTTAGCAGACCTGTCAGGTTCCCACCCAGGTTTTGCCTCTCTGCTCTGATTGTGGGTGTGTGTTTGTCCCTAAAAGCCCTGACTGACTTTGTTTCTCTTTTCTGCCCAGTGACGGATGGCTGTTCTTTAAAAAGACTGGAGTGCTTGCCATCTTTGTACATCTAAATGTCACCAAATTGTTATTGCGTAAGATTTCCAGAAATTTCACAGTGTATAGTTTTAATTCTTGGAGGGGTTTGGATCAAGTAACATAAATCAAACAGGAGAGTATCAGTTGACATCAAGGCTGAGAAATGCCTGGAGCTCTTACAACAGAAAACTCTGCTTTGGAAGAGAGAAAACAGTTGCTGCCTGGCACGCAGCAAAGAGTGTTATATAATACAATTAAATACTGTTCTCTCTCTCTCTTTCTCCTCTTTGTCCCCTTGTCTTTTTTCCCCTTTTCTTTCTCTCACACTTCTTCTATCTTTCTTTCACTTTAGCTTTCTTGCATCTCCCTTCATTCATTCTCTTCTCGCTGATGTGCTTTGTTATCTGACGACATTTGGCTGTGAATAGATAATGACTGTGCAAGAGGTTTTGTTTACCATGGATACCAAAGGATTAGACTGATTACTACTGGTGCCACTGTTGTAACAAGCCGGGGAAGCCTTCCATGGTGTATGGAGGTGCTGACAGTTATCCTGTACAAGATTAGAGAACTTGGATTATGGGCTGTTTTTCTCCACCTGGTGATGAGAGACTTGAAGAAAAGGCTGAACGTCACAATACCAAGACGAACTGAAGAACAGGGCTGTCCTGGGTGAAAGCCTCCATATTTGTTTTGAACATTGGCTTGTTCATTCTTCAGAGATGTGTTAGCTGTAGTCAGTGAAGCGCAGTCTTAGTTGCGAAAATGACATCACTTTCTACCTTGACCTTTCACCTTGGTATTCCCTGATGCCTGCGGTGGCCCATAGAGGAAGATGGTTCCTCTGCCTCCAACTAAGCTCCACTGTGGTCAGGGCCCAAGCTGGTGTTCAGTTTCACAGCTTCTTGGCCCCAGCACAAATACACAACACCCTCTCCGATTGCACTTGATAATATTTATCCTCAATTATAATTCCACAGATATGGATTCTTGAGTCGAGTACAGTGGCAGCAGACAAAGCAGAGAGACCTTGAGCCCCCGACTAGGCCTTGCTGAGGTGGGTTCCTGCGTGAACCCCAGACAATTCATGTTCTCTTCAGCAGTGGGGCAAAATAAGCAATGTAGCCATTAAGAGCTTCAATGCAACGGGGAAACACATGGCTGTATATTTGTCCTTGTGATGAGAGCATGCATTGCTATGGTGAAATGTGAAACCAGCACACTAAGTGTTGCATGTGAGGGGTGGTCACAGTTTAAATAAATGAATCCAGCTTCTTGTGAGCCACAGCCTTGTCTGCAATAACCCCCAAACCTAGGCAATGTCAAAGATAAGTGTATTAATGACTTCAGTTCAACAGCAAGCCATAAACTATGAAGTCGTAAATCGGTCAAATGCACATATACAGGTATGAGAAACACTCTCCTCAGTCCCAGCCATAATAGGATGATTGATATAACCAGATGATTGATGATTTCCAGAGTGGAAACAACACTGTCAGGTTGTTGGTTTTGAATGCAAATGAGCATTCGAATAAAATTAATGGTAGAAGGAAATTTTAAAGTTGTAAATTAACCATTTGGCCCGTGTGTAGGGAGGTTTTAGTTAAGCATCGAGTCCCAAGCCTAAAGTTTCAAGTCCAAATGATAAAAGGTAATGTTAAAACTTGCAATAACATTTTCTTTTTGGCCACTCGGGGGCAGCAGAAACAAGCCGTAAACTCAACATATAAGATCATTTTTTTAAATGCTGAACATATTAGAGAGAGTTATTCTAAGAAACTATTAAACATATTATAAAACTATTATGAAACTATTAATTATAGCCAATATAAAGTTTAACAATTTAAGTAGTCATGAACTTCTCAAGTAAAAAAAAAGTATGCAAAATGTGCAATATTAAACTCAGTGACCCAAAATATCATGTTAGCCTCCAGTTCTTTACTATATGACGTCAGGGTAACCTGTGACTGCAAAGGAGACTCATAACATTGCATGCATTTTGGGTAAAAATCCAATTTATGTTCTACATAAAGGGCAATATTTTACTTGGCCAATCAGAGAGTATGTACATCCCATTACCTGTGGTCCTTATTACCTCAAACCGTGGCACCTCATATGTCTTGAGATCATCCGTTTCATTTCTGGTCAGCCAGCATCCAGAGCTGGAGCTCTTATTGAGGATCAGCCTGTGACTTGTTGATTGTCTTGGCTATTAGAGATGGCATCAGAGAATTGAGGATTTTCTAGCAGGGGAAGTAGATGGAAATAATGAGGGGAAGGAACTGTTGCCAGCCTCTGCTTTTTTAACCTGCACACACATAGAGAGATCTGTGTGTAATATTGTTATTACTGGCAGGGCCTATTTTGGGCAAGTCAGCACTACCCTGTGATGCCCAGGAACGACATGCGTGTAATTTCCTGCCAGGGGCAGTCATTTCGTTATTACTGCTGCTCACTGGCAGCCTGCTCATGTTCTGTCTCTGGTTTCCAAAATGAAGCATGTATATTTTTCTTTTGTCGACAGCAGCAATATTTCCAGGCAAATCAAGATTGCGGGAGAAGGTTTGAGGTCTTAAAAAACTTCAGTTTATAATGAAATGTATGAAATGTCTGAATCGAAGCATTTATAAATATGCTCTAGAAGTGCTCTTGGCTTTGAAAAATAGCCTGTTTACTCTACCCTGTAATGCCCCGTAGGATAGATTTCCAAACTGTATACATAGAACTTGCACAAACAATACAGACTAATTACAATGTATCTTGAATTACATGATGTTTAGCTGGTGATAACAGGAAGGTCACATGTAATTAAATGTTATTAATGAACATACTGACTAAAATGAATGTTTGAATGTTGAGTATCTGAAGTGAATGAGCTCCACCTTTCTCTCCTGAATGTGATTTGTAGAATTCATTGGCCTGATGGGGCCACTGTCTGCTTAGATTACAATCAAGTGTCAGGGGGAGACAGAAATATGGTTCATGTTAAGTCAGAAGCTCATTCTTAGTAAGATCGATTCCTCATGACACAATGACATAAAATTTATCTGGAAATTTAACATGAAACAGTTTTAATGTTCTTTGTGAATTCAGGCCAGTGTATTTGTGCAAAATGAAAGTGACAATTTTTGAAATTTTCATAGTTGTGGCCAAATTCTCAATACCAAATTCAGAAATAAAGCTTTTGATTAGCCATGACACAACAGAGTATTGAAAAGGATCAAACGCGGAGTTGGAAAACAGCTCCGTCCACTAAACAATGTGTAAGCCTCAACTTATTCCACCCAGTTCACTGGCAGTATATTTCGCTTTTGGTCTCCTATTATTAGGGGAAAAACACAAAACAAAAGAGACTGGCACACACACACACACACACACACACACACACACACACACACACACAAAGAGCCTTGAAGTTTTTAAAAGGCAATAGGTTCACCCTCACAGAGCCCCACAGCTGAGCATCAGTATTCCACAGTCATCAGATAGTTGGCTCGGGTGATAGCACAGCCGGTGGTGTGGGCTGTTAGCCAATGAAGGACTAATGGCTGAATAACTGGCCCCAAGCAGCTGGGCCCATCAACCAATAGTCACGACCACATGACATCACTATGCACTTTTAAAATCATGATGAGGGACGAAGTGAATTGGTGCTTCTCTCTGTGCCGTAACATTACGATTACGCGGCGTGAAAGGAGCCATTTGGACAACAGCCCTGAGATGTCAGAATACACTCTAACTGTTCATAAAGGGGAGGAAGGATCATGCTAGCCTCTTGACCTTATGGGTCTTAGGCTCAGTGGTGGATAACAACGATGAGCTCATGAAAACAGAAGATACCATACATAAGTTTCAGCACATTGCATACAAGCTCATACAGTGCTACTGTTCATAGTGTTTTTCATGAATTCTGCAACATGTTCAGTTTTTCATTGGTTGCTAACACTACAGACAGGACTGAGATAGCAACACATCAGACGGAAATTCAGGTCATATTGTAGTTTCTGTGTTCACTCCCACTGACTAATTGAATGGACTTTATCAGTCGGGCTCTATGCAAACTGTTAAAATCCTTGAGGCGGAGAGGAGGAGCAGTGTTGGAGGAGGCACAGGTGATAACCTGGGATGGCCTCCAACTCTTCCAGATATCACAATGTCTCCAAACTGTGAGATAACCAAGGCCAGCTCAGCTTGTGGAAGAGGAGTTGTTGTTTAAAGGTCCGGTGTCGGTGTAAGATTTGCAATACAGAACTGCAGTCTCATTAGAATGACCCCTAAATAAGTTGGCACACTGTGTATAATTATAAATATTGTTTTCGGAAAATTAACTGTTTTAAATTTAAAGCCAGCAACTAATTAAGAAAAAAAAAGTTGGGACATGGTCATGTTTACTGCTTTGTTCATCAGCTCTTCTTTTAACAACACCCACCCGTAAGCATCTGGGAACTGAGGAGACCAGTTACTGTAATTCTGAAAGTATGTTTTATGCAGGATTTCAGCTGCTCAGCAGTTTGGGGTCTCCTTTGTTGTATTTTATGATTCATAATGTGCCAAAACTCTGGATCTGGTTTATATATGGTTTCCTCTTTGCATATTATTAGTAGCAGTAGAGTTTCATTTGTGGATGCAGCAATGGTTTTGTAAGTGTTCCTCAGCCCATGCCGCGATGTCAATGGCAGAATCGTGTCTGTTTTTGATGCAGTACCGTCCACGGGCCCAAAGATTACCACCATCCAACACAGGTTTTCAGCCTTGTCCCTTGTGTGCAGAGATTTCTTTTAACGATATTATGTACTGAAATCTGCAGATTCTTTGCAATGTCACGCTGTCAAACCTTATTTTTAAGTCTTTCACAGAGTGGTGAACCCTTCCTCATCTTTACATCAACCTCTCTGGGATGCATTTCACCACTTTTCCAGTCTAAAAAAGTGTTCTACGATATTTATATACATTAAAATATTTTCTAGAACCTAAAGAAGATTTTTCTCATTGTGAATAGTTAAATATTAGTTTATATTGATGGTGTGTTATGATCCTGATCCTGAAATTGTGTGAATAAAGATTGATTCGCAGGTAAGAAGGACAGAAAGTACTTCAGTAAAGTTCCATAGTATAGGTTGTAATCATCAGATCTGTAATATATCAACTGTCAATGTTATGTTGCACTACTTTGAAAACAAGTTTAAGGTTCCACATGGAGGACACAAGCAGTTTGTCATTTGGAGGACAGTTAGACACATCATAGATCCTTTTCAGTCCTCTGGGTCAAACAAAGGACTCAGCAGCTTTTCGAGTCAGACCTTGACAGCGGACCAAAATCTGGTCAACCATGTAAATCTCTGACATACATTATGCAGACGATCTCAAGAATAACATTAATAAATCTGGTAATGGGCAGGATGGAAGGGAAGGAGGCTGCATGGGGGGAAAAAAGTGAAACAAAAATCAAATAAGTATTTCATTTCCTTTTGAACTTGTGGAGAAGCTTCAGCATAGGCCTGCTTTACATCACCATGTGATGACTTTACCACACAGCCTTCGTCCCCCCTTTGGGCTCATCCATCTGTAGGTCTTTAGTGCAGATAAGCAGACAATGAGGGATCAGAGTTCATGCCACAGAGGTGTTTAACATACTGTCTCCCTCAATGCCGAGCAAGAGCTGCCATTTAATCACCTGAGACACAGAGAGAGAGAGAGAGAGATAGAGGTGGTGTCACTGAGTTTAGGTCTTCATAGGATTTATGTCCACTGTGGCCCTCAGAGCTGAAAAAGGATATTCTGTTGATCTGTGTCTACGTTGTGACCATGTAAATCTGTCATTTGAATGAAGATCTTAATATTTCAACAGAATGTTCGCAGAGTTCAGAGGAGCTATCAAAGATTTATATACCTATACATCTCCTCTCTGCACTCCTTATGATCTTCATCAATGATAACAGACACTTTATCTCCCTGTTTCTCACCACCGACAGGACCAATTCCTCCCAACACATTAAATAAACCTTTACAGCTCTGTTAAGTTTCTGCATCACATATGAAAACAAACATTGGGTGCACATATGGCTCTGTTAAGAGCAGCAAAGAGAACAATTTCTTTGGCTGTTTTTGAAGCTGTTGCAAACTGTAAAACATCAAACTTTCCCAGTTTGATGTTTAAATATGCAAATGAGGCTTTACCTCATTGAAGTTTGCTAATATGTATACATTTTCAGAACAGAAATCACTGTTCAACACCGAATATAGCCAGGTTCAATATTCTTGTTTTTCATTTTGTTGACATGTTAGAGTTTTTTTTCTTTTTATCAATCCATTAATCACAAAAACTACTGTTAAAAAAAACAATATTTGACATATTTATGGGAATAAAATGTAAAATAACATAAATAAGGTAAGACACTACAGGTGCTTGAATAATAATAATTAAAAAAACAGTGTTCATTTTTAATTCACTTTTAATTTCTAGCCTTAAATCTGAAAAACACAGACCATGTCTTGAGCTTTCTCATATGTTAAATTATCTTTTGAATTAAGTTTTCTTTTTGGACAAATCAAAAAGCACAAAAAACATCTTGCAGGATTTATAAAGCCAAACCATAAATCTAACGAAGTAACAAAGCTGATGCCTCTTCTTTAATATAATAAGGCCACAAATCACATAGAGTTGATCCACGTTAACTTACACAGATAGGACACACATAAAGAAACAGAAAACAGCAGTAATTTGTGTCCTATCACACACGCATACTCAATTATTCCCAACCGGTGGCTCATATTCCAGTAAGTGAGCTTCTATTAACAAACAAAAAGACATTTTCTCTTGTTTTTTTAGACCCTTTGTCCAGTAATCAGCAGAGATGTGGAAAGGTTGTTGATACTAATGCTGTACGGCAGAGCCTTCCGACGCACCGCTGATGGACTGTTTGCTTGGACAGTTCTCCTGCGATTGAGAGGTGATGATGGCCAGAGGGAAGTTGTCAGTCAGAGTTGGCCGGTGCTGCCGGTGCTAACAGGTGTGAATATGTCACCGTGTCCGTGTCTTTAGCTGAGCTGTATGGAAATGCACATGTTCAACAGCTGCACAGAGTATATGTGTGTGTGTGTGTGTATGTATACTAATGGTAGGGTGGTGGGATTATTCTCTGAGGGAGGAAGCCCAATACCCCTCCCTCTATTCTCTGTGAGTCTGTCAGCGCTGCAGCTCCTCAGGGTCTCAGCACTCCAATATAGTGAATCAATATGTCGACTAAATTCTGCTCCTGAAGGTAAAGGTATTAAAATCCAGGGAGCCACAGGAAGTCGGAGGGTTAGGGGTAGGGTTAGAGTTAGGCTCAGGGCGCTTGAACTCTTGTGTCACCCTGTTCGTCCTCTATAAAAGCCACCTCTGAAAGTGAGTAAACTGTGACAGCCGCTGTTTTTCTGGCTTTTGGAAAAGCCAACTTAACTTCCTCTCTGTGAGCCACAAGGAGCTTTGGGTTTTCAGCAGATTTTTGTAATATGGCTAAAACTTGTGGTTTTGGAGTGGCCAGCCATATTATGTACTGCACTGGCTGAGCTCACAGAAACAGCAACTTGAGCTTTATTCTGCGCAGATTGTGGTCGGTGGCCCTTAGCTTGTTAGTTTAACAACCAATACAGTGCTATTTATGACTATATACAGGCTAGTGGTCTGACTAACAAAGTGATAATAACATATTTGAGATGTAGATTCAAGACAAATCTTCAGTGCATGTTGAAAGAATTAATCATAGTCTAAAGAAACTAATGAAGTCATTTTTGTCTATGATCAGAAATGTGCAGTAGTACACACAGTTAGTCCACTATTGCATAACACTCCATACTGTAGTCAGGAGGTGATTTCAGGCTACTGGACAAAGCAACACTCACGGCCATGGAAACTGTCAGTGGTATATTGACACAGCATCTCACATACCCAACGGTCTACAAGGCGATTCTGGATCCCTGTCCAGTGATCCCAGAGATGTCAGCCTTCCTAATCATCACATCCTGAGGAAGATGGAGGACGCCAAGGGATGATGGCATGCCTGCTGTCACAGCATGGGACATCATGAGGTAATATGTGCTCTGGGGAACTCCTCCCTGTGCTCTGCCCTATAGGGCTTGGCACTGTCACAGAATGACTGAGGTCTATTTTCTTTTTTTTTTGTCTTTTCTGTTCATGTGTAAACCACTTTCATTTCTGCCCAGGCGTTACCAACAGCATCCGCCAATTTTTGCATCTTTGACGTCAATATTTGGTTTTCTCTTTGATACTATAAATGGCCTCTTTGTTTTTTGCCAAGACTATTGAAATTCTTACATTATGCTCTGTCGCATTCAAGACAGCCAAGCTCGGACACGCAAACTATATAGTTTTGGTTGCTTAAAATAAGTATGTTTTACACAAGAAGACATGTGTTGTACTGGCCAGCCAAAAGCCTGATCAGTAAATTGCATGGTGGATAGATTTACTCTCTAACTCCCTAAAGACTGTATCCTCCAATCTGTTTTCTACAGCATTACTTATTGTTTTCTAAGTATTGAATAAGACACAAGTACTTACACACAAATGCTCTATTTGCGTATCTAGTGTTTTAATCTTAATTTTCCATGGACCTTGAAATTCCAAAAGCTTTCACTGTCAGAAAGTATTCCACTTTCCCCCCCCCCGCCTAAACATCTGTTAAAATTAACCTTGGTGAAAGTATTGGCTGAACATTTAGCCATTGTTATTTCTCTTAGCTTTGCTATGGAGGATGTAATGACCTGTGCAAGCAAACACTGTGTTCCCAGCTAAAAAAAAAAAAAAGAGTAATGGCATTGTTAAAGCATCAATTAAACAGCTCACAGTAAAATAAACAAACAAAACAAACACATGCAGACAGCGTGTCCATTATGATTGGGAACCTCAGTTGCATTGTTCTTCTTACAGGAATCTGTGAGACATAGAGGAAGAATGTAGGGAATTGAGCCCTGGGGCCAAACTGTAACACCGCAACTTGTCCTTACTTTCATCTACAGGCTGACGAAGCCAAACACACACCTTTATACTGCCTTCAACCCAACTGAACAAATAGCACAAACACAAAGGCGATTCAAAGTGCTTTAGATGAGGCATAACTTGCATGGAAACAACATTTAAAGGACAATAAACCACATAAATGTGTATGTCTATATGTAATTAGCATGCATTTTATTGAACTTGCTGTGCACAGGTCAAGATCAGTTCCAAAAAAATCAGTACACAGTTTATGATTAATGGGCTTGTTTTGGAGTGTTTATGACAGCAGTATCCACATTATACGAAATATTTTGTGCATGAAAGTGTACCAAAAGTCTGTAAATGCTTTCAAATGACATTTTTCTTGTTGATTATTCTAATAAAAAGTCTTCATTTTAACTATGAAAAGAGTCTCAGCTTTACTGCCTTGTTGCAAACTGAAGAAGAGCAATTTTTTCTCTCCTGCAGTACCATTGCTGATCTAGTGATGGCAATCTGGCTCCATTCAAACGTGTACACTCGAACCACTTGACAACTTTTTTAAATGGGCCTCTGTCCCAGCATGTTCAGTCCAGGAAAAGGAGAATTACAATAAGTTATTAAGATGTATTGACACCAGATGTGCCGTGCCCCTATTCTTGAGATGGAGCAGAAAAGTTCAAGCACTAATTGGCCATCTGACCAGCCAACATGGTTCACAAGCAGTCAATTAACACATGCACATATGAATACATACATGTAATGCACAGGGGAGTTTCTGTAGCCTCACGCTTGCAGGTTTCACTAATATACACTGATTTCTAAGAGCAGCCACCATGAAAACTAGAACAATGCAAAAAAAGTAACATTATTTATATACTGTTTTCTGAAGAGTCCTGGGTACATTTACTAAAAAACACAAGATTATATAAATTGATTATAATAAACATATATATTTCTAACAGAATAACTGTACAGTAATAACACATAATCCAATGCAACACTACTCCAAACTGCAGCCTCAAAAATACCACAGAGCTTGATTCAATCCACTTTGACACAGTTTTACAAAGACAGTATCTTTTCAGGATCTTTAAATTGGATTGCATTGTGTAGCACAAGTGGTTTTCTCACCTGTGAGTGATGTATGTGTGGAGTGCCAACCCCCAGACACACTCAGTTGTAAACTTAGACTGTTTCTGTAACTAATAGAAGTGTGGGTGGGTCAAAGGTCTTTAGCATCTCTCTCAGATGATGATGTCTGATAGCTTCTAACAGACTGAGTAAGGTCCATTCAGCATACAACAACACAAGCATTGATGTGCATTTGTATGTATGTGCAAAATCTCCCCCAGGCTGTTTAGATCTTCCCCATTTGTGTTTGGGGTGTGTGTGAGGGTTTGCATATTGTTTGCTGAAGTTGTTACTCAGACTACAGTATCTGTCATTGATCACCACGGAGGCGCTCTCCTTCTACATCAAAACCCTCCATTGTCCAAGACATATCATCCTGTTGCAGTTGCTAACTGTCAGAACACTGTTAACACACATATAAACAGTAGAAGTCTGACCATTATCAACTGACCCAATATCACACAATACACTTTGTCGTAGATTACGAAACAGCTGTGGGCATTAGAAAAGAAACAAAGGCTCTTAAGGTGTTGTTGGTAAATAAAACTAAACTGAACATACATTTGATACAATCACCTATAGACAAAGATGTCTTTTGTGCTTTTTGATTTCTCCAGACAGTCAGCAGACTGAATGATGTGTTTTACTGTAGTTTTAGGTTTAGTGTTGCACATTTACACCATTTACCAAAGGCTTTCACCTGATTATTAAATATCTTTCCCTTAAACATATAGAAGTGGCACAACCTGAGAAGAAACTATTTAAACTAACGTAGGATCTGCTCATATGCATGGACACAACGTTCAGGACACTCAGCAGGGTGTCTTTTTATTGCTCGTAACACGGGCTAAAATCATTTGTTCAACAGTAGTTGAAAACCTCCTTAGCTTCTAGCGGGCAGGAGGGGGCTGAGACTTGGCCAGTGTTAAAACGGCAATGTGGGCCCAAGGTGCCATTAGTGGCTGTGGAGCAGCTGGAAGTGATTCCAAAAACATGGCGAGAAGGAGGCAGTTTAAAACCACATGGTTTCAACTGGGTTTTCACACTGTTCTTGGCAATTTACAACTAATGGCTTCACGCAGCCTCAATGGGACTTTGTTTGTGTTCAACAAGAAAGACAACAGCGATGACCGGATTAAAGATGTGCAACTGTGGTTTAATGCAACGCAAGGCAGCGTGGCTACTGTATCGTAGGTGTTAATGGGCTTATGGAGGGTATATGATCCCACATGGAGAGTGAAGGAAGGCCATCTGCTTCCTGTCTTTGACCCAGAGTGAGTTTGTTTTGGGTGTCTAAAAGCGCTGGCTTGATTTTGTTGTAGATTTAGCACAAGCCAAATGTTATTTTTTTTCTTTTAAATATCATTTTTGTGTGTGTAATGCTCACATAAAACCGATGAAAGATAGCAAAGCAAGAGTTTCTCACAAGTAAAGTAGATAACTTGATAAATCTAAAACTTGGATCGTATAGCTCCCTAGATATTTCTTTCTATTTGCATATTAAAATTTGTGTGAAGTCATTATCAAATGATTAAACCCGGACAGCTGATTTTGGTGACGCATAAATACACCATAAACATTTCAACCAACGAAAACACACTTTCTCTGATAGAATTCCTGTGCATAATCTTACAGTCTTGTACCAGTGGAAAGCACCTAAACAGTCTCTTGTTTCGAAGGCTTTTGTGCTTGGCTCGTCTCTCATACAGTAGAGTAGGTAGACAGGCCTGTTTAAAAAGCCCACCTGAATAAACTTCCTGTGCTATCTGCTCTAATTATGGGATTATCCCTCAGGAATTCTTATGAACACAGCAACACACAGGGACACACACATATGCACAATGAAACAGACACACGCGCACGCACACACACTGTTTTGTTAGTTTTGTTCGGAATTTCCAACGTGTTGTAACAGTAAGTAGGTAGCATAATGTGATATTAATAACAGTTCTAAAATTACATATAGGTGCAGTGGAAGTGTTTCAAATTAGAAGGCATCTGAGCTATTTGCTTATTTTTTTCCTAATTTGTTATTCAAAAGAGCAACAGTTCTGCAAAATACACTGTGTATAATGGAAAAAAAAATAGTTTGGACTCATCCTGTGTACAACCTTTGAATGCACCTTAATCTGCTGGTCAAAACTAAATGACCATTATTCAGTGTTAAATTCACCAGATCTAATAGGCTATGAGTTAGATAGAATTTATCAGATTTGTAATGTTATTATCCAATCTGAAGCAAGAATATTTTCCTCTAAGTTGGTCCGAATGCACAAACAGGCTCTTACTGTAGATTGAAATGGGGGCGTTGTGATGTCAACCTAATCAGCTCGTTGTTTTCATCTCTTTGGAAATAAATGGTCCTAATAGCACATAAATGTAGCCTGTTTTGTTAATAGCCGAACTGGCCATTTCATCCACAGATCAGAGAATTTGTTCAGTATCTCCGTGATGTCTATCTTGCATGTTTGCAGTCCATTTGCACAAGGTTACGGTGGTTAAAGATTCAGAGTCGTACGTTTTAAACATTGTTCTCTGGCGGTCAAGAGCTCAAACCTTGCCAGCAAACTGTGTTACTAACTACAACTATAAGATCTTAGATTACAATTACTTCAGTGATTTCAAATGAAGCCATTAGGCCTTTAAATCCACTACGGAATGACTCAACATATGCAAAAATATGAAGGCTATTGTTTTCTGTTCCACAAAAACAGTGGCAATTTTATAGACTGCTTGAAGCGGACAATAAAAAAAATAATATGTATTTATATGCCAAATGTCACAAATCTCACAGTGCACGCAAGCAACATGCCCACACACAAACACACATGCACATATGTTTCTGGTTCATTTCTTTCGGCCGTTGGTCCACTGTGAGTACTTTTCGTTTCCTCTGAGTCTTTTAAGCATTAAAATTGCTGTGATGCATTGCTTCAGGGGTGTCTCTCATGAGGGCAAGAAACCAATGAGCTTCCATAAGAAAGCACTAAAAGCTCTTTACAGTCAGTACCAAATTATGTAAAAGATTCACTTGAAATGATTTAAGAACAAATTCTGTTCATTCATATTTGCCCTTTATCTGAGTGGAGCAGTGGACTGCCATCAGCGTCTGACTGCTGACCTGTTGCATCATCGTGAAGGATGTTTCTAGAGTAAGAGCAATCCTCAGAGACCTCTGCTATAACCAGACCATATATTTCCTTCTCAGAAAAAGGCATGCTGATTTACATTAATGGACCATGGCAGCTTTACTGTATGCAATCCCACTGCATCAGTTAAAAAGACTTTTCTCAGTGTGCAAATGTTTGTATCTCTGGCTTCAACTCTTTTATCGTGTCTCTGTCAGCACATATGAAACAGAAATCTACACAAGATCTTATTGTGGACAAACATTTTTAAGCTTTTCAAATTAAAATAAATCTATTTTCTCAGCAAGTAGTGTTAATGTACTTACAATCTCTATATGCATTTATACAGGCTATTTCCATAGCTGGAACCAGACATACAATTCCTGAACAAATCAAATACAAATGGCTCTTATATAATAGAAACAGCTTAATATGTTTAATCTGTACTTTATTAGAAAAAATATACAAACCCTTATGTTTAGGCAACCACGATCTCCAGATTCCTCTTAACAAAATCATACGGTCATTTTTCTAAGATAATAAAATTTGTGAAAGACAAAACACAATCTATACAGATTAAATGTTATTTTCGATATCATGTTCAATTTAATGTTTTAAAATTAAATACTTTCTATAATGTTATATATTTTGAAAATGATTTGGCAGCTTTATATCCTTTGTCTTTTTGGGACATTACAATATAAATGTTCTCCTGTGGTTGAGGGAATAGTAATTATAACTGAGGGTCGGTAAAATTGAGGGTTAGAGTTACTTTGTTCTACATGTACTCAATGTACTTTATAAGAGCTGCCAGGATCTGAACCACTTCAGATTTGAATCACTTACAGAAATTGTGAACTTATGATCCCATTTTGTGTTTTTCAAATTAAATCAAATACTGTATGTCTCGTAAAAAGCTGCCGTTCACCTAAATGATAACCCAGGTGATAGAAAGTAATAAGATCCAATGTGAACATTGCTGGTTCATTGGGACGCTCTCTGTGTTTACTCTAGGTCAGACTCAGAGATAAGCATTTATTTTTAAATTTATTAACCTTTAATAAACCAAGAAAGGTCCCGGATAAGACAAGCAACAGCACAAACTGAGAACATGTAAATTAAAACAGACATTTCTCAAAAACTGAGTCTTGAATGACTTCAGTGGATAGTTAGCATGACCTTTAGAGTCACAATGGCCACGTTTATGGGAAATAAGCCAGGTTGAAATATACCAGAATTTCCCGTTAACTCTCCTCATGAACATGCTAACTGAGGAGTCTGACTGAGGGTGGGGGTCTTTAGTATTGCTTGTGGAAGAGGAAGGTGGAGGGGGGAGCGGTGTAAGACATGTGTCTGTCATGCTGGCAGTTTCCTGGCCTTGACTAGTGTCTCCACCACCTGGGGATGATGGGATATTTACAGAGCGTGTGGGGTGGGTGGAGTGAGACTAGAGGGTGGCCAGGCGCCCTGGCTCCTTCATCCCGCACGCATGTGCAGGAACTTCTGTATTTTTAACATGTGATGTGTTTGGGGGGGAGCGTATGAACATCCAAATATTTTCCTAGCTGATTTTCTGTCGGCAGCTTTCTCAAAATTGTGCATCAGATTCATTCTGTCATGGATGAAAAGGTCCTTTCAGTATAAGCGCAGGCTAGTTCTGACTAACCTGAGCTTCAGACACAAACACTAAAGACGTCTTACTAAAACTTTACTGATGCTTTTGGACAGCAGTAATTTGATGTTGAAATCCTTTCAACTCTTGTTGTTATACAGTAGTTAATCTGTATTTAGTGTCCAACAAATACAGTTTAAACTGTAAATTGATGTCTGGATGGATGATTGTTGATCACGCCCCTATTTTTCTACTTCCAGCAACGATTTCTGCATTTAACTGTTGTTGCTATAGGCAGATCTCAAATATTCAAACACTGATTTATTCAGCCACATGAAAAAATCTCCTTAAACGATGTGTAGACTGTAAAGATGACGATCGCGGAGAAGTGCTTTATGGGTGTGTGAAGTGCATGCGCCAGGCGGGGAGATGTATTTCACTTTAATTTCCTCCACAGACGGCTGCTGCTGCCCTGGCAAGGCACACTCAAGGATGTTATTGCTCCACTTTCACAGTCTGATACTGTACAAGATAAGAAAAATAGCAAGAGTCTCTTGGCAGAGAGAGTATTGTGTGTGGAATTTATGAGCTGCTGAAAGTAGCACTTTAAATAGATATTTTAAACTGAAATATCATAAGTGCTTGTGCTTAAAATATACCGTTAAAAACAAACTGCTGATATGGTAGTTACAAAAAAGATTTTTTTCAGGGTAAAAAATCTAAAAATGCTTGACGTAACATGCTCTCAATATATATTTTTTTCATCTTTGCTGACTGTATTCACATGGGATGTTCTTGCAAGCCACTAATGTTTAGGGTCTCTGTGTGATTTGACAATTAATGATGCTTTCAGGAGCCTACATTCCAGTTTTAGAGGTGAATATGAGGGGTCACAGCCTCATACCTCCTCCTCCATGCATGAATGAACCTTCGATTTACACAAGTGGCAAACTTTTCAGACAGGCAGGAAGACAGGCTGGATATGTTCAGTTGCTCAGTGATCAGCTTAATAAATGTTTTCAAGTGAAATGGATATAAACAATTTTAAGTTTTGTAATTACAAGATTCAAGAACTATTTCCTACCTGGTGTGAGTAAAATTTACAAATGGTATGCTCTCCTTATGTTGGCACAATGGCTTCTTTTTAGACTTGATAGCCACAATTTCCCACTGAGTCGTTCCCAAGCAAAAGGGAACAAACAATATATTGTGTTTTCTCCTGAGAATTTTTTTTACAAGCGATAGTAACTCATTTTGTCAAGCTAACCTGGAAATCTGTTTTTTTTTCAATAGAAAAGAGGTGTTTAGAAAATAGTTACTGGGAAAATAATCACATCTGCTGTCGTTAACTTCGGCACAGAGATACTAGTTGTGCCACTGGTTTAATGCGAGGGCACGCATGTTGCTACCTGTCCAGGATTATTAGCCTGGACACCGAGTAGTGAATGTAGCAATTAACGCCCGGTGGAGTGGTGTTGTCAACGTTATGAGGTGAGTGACATGAGGCAGACCATGACTATAACAGGTGGAAGCAAAGGTCAGGAGGGAGCAGGTTTCTGGAAGAGGCGGGAAAGGAAATTTAATTTCCTTACTGGCCACTGTTAAACTCATATTGGCTACTTGCACAGTAGCCAGAAATTACCAGACTACCAGGCTGATGGAGCTCCACCACTGCAGATTATCGCACTATTGAAGTCATTCAATTGGCTCCTGCTGCAGTTACCCCTTTACGAAAATTAGAGTTAAGGATTTTTTTTTAACTCCTCTGTAGCCTCAAATTGACTAGATTGGTTGCAAACAGATTCTTTCACTTATACAACCCAGATAGGTCAAAGAAGTCTAAAATGTCGGATTGGTCTTCACAGTTCTCCAGAGACCTGTATGGCTCTTTTGTCCAGTATGTAAGCTGCGGTCCTGCCCTGCGTGTCTAGACAGAGGAAAAGGGAGAAATATCCGCCAGCATGTACTGTAAAAGGACTCATTCTGAGGGGAGGGAGTTTAATTACTTTTTCCTTCCCGATAACCTCTTATTAACTCTGACATTTACTCTCTCTTGCCAACAAATTAAAACCGAAGACATACAGTTAATACTTCATTTTGTTGGAAAATAAAACAATTGTGGATGAATTGATTAATGCACCAGACATTTGTCGACACACCGCAGCAACTTGGTCACAAAATGTGACTAAGCTCACTTGTTTGAAAAGGAGAGGCAGCAAATGTGTCATCTAAACATGGTGGCGTACAAGATGACATAAAATAAAGAGCCTCGTTGAAACCTGACTTTTTTGGCTTTTTGGCCAATAAAAGTACTAGATGTTACTATTTTAGCCAATTGAACATTTCCAATGTTTTCAAGAGCTTGAGGTCAATGCCGCACTAATTTTCCTCTCCGTTAGAGAATTCATAAAATCAGTGGTGAAGTTAAATTTGTGAAGTCCCCTCACTGTGTGGTCTTGGCTTATTAAAAGACCACAAAATGAACCTGAAAATAAGAAACACAAATCATATCTGATACAATAAATTAGCTTAGAATTAATGTGATCTGAATGTGTCAGTGTTTTCTTTATCCTTGTGAGTAGTGTACAGCTTGCTCGGCCAACCTAGACAGATCAACTTTCAGTCATTACAGCATTTTAGATGACTGACAGACTGAACAGACCTTGTCCTGCCTCCTCCCCTCCATCTCAAAAGCTACTGAGCATCTCCTGTCACCAGGCCTCGCGGTGTAAAACCAACGGCTCAGCCAACGTGGCGTGACTGGCAGTGGAGAGAAAAATAAACAGACCTGGATTATGATAATTGGTTGGTCAGCTTCAGCTCGAGTGCAGCACCGAAGACATGCTCAATTAATCAACTGTTCTGCTGAAACCTTTTATAACGAGCACAACAATAACCTTTTAACAGATGGGAATCATTTTCCTTAATTAAAAACAGAAATAAATACTGCCTTGTGACAACAAAACCACTCTGATTATACACACTTCAGCCATCCCTTCAAGATTTTTCTAAGTAAGCCCAGGGTAACCAAGCCAATTGCAGATTGTCTTTTTTGTGACCTTGTGCCTGTTATCTTAATTGGACCTTAAATCACAGGATGCTACGGAGACATGGGGGATTAATAAAGTAAAGTTATAAAAGAAAAAAAATCAAATTTACTAATACAAAAGTGATCTGATGTATGTGTGAGCTCCAGGTAATTGTGGTTTCTTTGAACATTTCTCTTTCACTGTAACATCTCACAGCACTTTCTCTAATTACATAGTCTTATCTGATAATGTGGTATAGTTGTGTGAACTGAGGAGAAACCTAAATTGTCATGTTTACTTAACCAGGCCGTGGTTGGGGACTTAAGGAATAAAATGTTATTTTTGGATGTTATTTAATTACACAAGTGCATTGTCATGACACACAGCACAATTAAATAAATCAATGGAGCAGTGAAGGCAAGATTGATGTGACTATTATACAGTTAATAAATATGTAACCATCAATGAAGAGTTGCATGAAGGAAAGTTCTCTCAGCTCTTAGATAAACCTGTCTTATGAATACAATACTCTGCAAAATGAATTGTATGCAGCGTTTTTAGCTCAGTTTGTTTGTACTACAAAACCTTTAATCTCGCTCTCAGGGTGGAGATGTTGGCACTGAATCATACTGTACATACCAGCACATCAACAACAATGATCTGACTATGTCTAAAAGCTGCTCAGAGTTTAAGAGATTAGTGCGACATAGCAACTCTTTCAGATTTACCCAGCAGAAGTAGCATTTGGTGACGCTTCAGTGTGCGGCCTTGAATGAAGATGGTTGGTGAGAACTCAGCCAGAGGAACGGTCCATTGGTTGGTCTGTCTTCACAGCTACTAGATGGGTTGCCATACAATTTTATACAGACATTCATTGTTCAGTTGCCAAGCATTTAATCCTGAAGACTTCATGACCATCACGACGAAATCTGTCCAAATACTGGTAAAACTAATTAGCCTGTGTACTTTGTGTTTGTGTTCACTGTAGGTGAAGGGGACTACAAATACCACTTGGCATCTGTAAATCTGGAAGGCTCTGACTCATGTTAACTTCTCAATGTCAGCACACGATCATATGGAGGAGATCTAGGGAGTGAGTGTACAAACTAAAAAAGGAAGGAAGCAAGTAAACTGGAAAATAAGCAAAGTCAAACTAACACAATAGTGTGAAAAAGATTGAGAAGTGACTGTTTGCTTAAAAAACAGCAAAGACGGCTATTGAAGAGGTTAGTGTAGATGCTGCTATGATTAGTTATATCAGTACTGGAGAGCATTTCTTGAATGAAAGAAGAACAAAAAAGAACACTAAAGACTTTTCTTGATGGAAAAGATGTTTTCTCTCTTCTCCTTTAGACATCAGTAGGAGTTTGTCTAGAGTTTGCTCATACTGTACGTAGATTTCTTGGTCTGATTGGTTGAGGTTTGCCTATAATGGACAGTAGTAGACAGATGGTTCATTAAATCACACGGCCTGTAGATTTTTAAAGTGCCTGCCCTTTTCCAAACAACGTTTTAAGTGAGGAGATTAAGATCATCATTTTTTTCTTGGATTGTCCCAACTCCCAACCAGAAAATGTCCTGGTTTCAACATTCAATAACAAATTGTCCCGATTTCCACATTTTCAATAATAATTCTAACATTTTAAATGTTTTCAACCCTCATTACTACCTAACCCAACATGAAAACGGAAACACTGCACTGCATTAGTGTGAATTCAACACTGATTTGGCTTTATGCATGTCAGTCATTGTCATTGTCATCTTCCTGATAGAACCTGTCAGTCATGCTGGAGAGAAAGTCAGTCTTTCTTAAAGAGCTACAGGAGGCTTCCTTAACATCCTGATGTTAGCATTTAACTCAAAGCACCAGTAGCTCCCTGTTGTATATAACATTCATTCTTTTTATGAATGAATGAATATCACAGAGTTTTTCGGCTAGTTTATTCACTGATGTAGCTCATCCATCAGTGTCACAGTTGTTTTGGCTAGTTATGCGTGATATTGTGTTCCAGCAGAGATGTGGAAAGCAATCTTTCCACGTCTGTGAGGACTGGTCACCACAGCCACAGTCCACAAACTTGCTGCCCACCGGCAGACAGGATTGGTCAGTCTGAAGATTTCCCAGGCACATGTTGATAGCTGTAGCTCCCTCTGTCTGGGTGTCATATATCAGTGTACTTTTAGGTCTCACGCAGACTCACCCTCACTCTCACCCTCTTTTCATTCTTTCTACTCTCTCAATCAACCCCTCTCCCTCCTGTGGTCCAATAAAAAAGAAAAAGCCACTGTGTCACTGAAACCACACTCAGCCAGACAGACTGTAGAGCTCGTTTGAAAGAGCCTCTCTCACTGAGTCTATTTCTCTTCAGAATGACCTGGACTGCTGGCGCTGGGCAAGTTTAGAGCGGACTTTGGGAGGAGACAGACTGTAATCTCACCCTTAATCCATTTTAATCAACAATAACACACTACCTCCAGTCCCAGGGCGAGGCCACAGAGCATTTCTGAGCCCCAGATTTACATCTCAGTGAGGCAACGCTGAAATATGGCTTTGATTTATTCGGGTTTTATTTGGCACAAATTGTCCGAGTTACAGATCACATAGCTCAGCCCTTTTTCCCCAGGCGTTAATAGAAAGTGCTTTGAGCTGTGCTTAATTGCAAAAGAAGGTTTATGTCACAGGAGCATTTTAGCTATTATTGTCTGCTGGTTTCTCTAGAGGCTGCTTGACTTTTTTTTAAAGTGACATTCAAGAAATGAATTACTTTTGAGAACTTTAACAGACTTGGACAAACTTTGGACTTCAGCTAACAGGTATTAAGGAATTTGGGGAAATAGACGTGATAGAAGTGAATGATGTTTCGTGGAAACTTTTTAGTTGTCACGGGGAAATTTATGCTACACTAACTCTGTACACTTCAAATAAACATATTTCAAAATTCACATTTACTTGAATCAGTTATTATTGTTGCTATATTATAATTTTACTGTGATTTGGTGCATTACAGGTAGAATTACCAATTATTTTTGGTTTCAGTTTCTCAACATGCTCTTTACTGTATGTGATTAATTCTAAAGGCAAGGTCTTACTTATTTCTTACTTCTTCTTACTTATCTCACCTATTTTGACTGTTCTTGTTTGGTTAGTACTCCTTGTGATACTTAATGAATCTAACCCCTTTATGTTTCAACAATATGGCAAAATCCCTCCTTTGACTTTTTGATGTTTCATTGGTTTTATTACAAAACTTTGAATTACAGAATGAAGCTTTTTTTTTTGTTGTTGACACAGATCAAAATGATCTGAACTTAAGGGTAGGTGAAACCAAATAAAAGACTGCATACTACCTTCTTTACCATGACACCTCCACTGTATTTTTAGACCAGACACAGCATGACTCTCTCAACAGTACACAGAGCTAATTACACTTTCTAAAGTTGTATCCTTCCCCATTACACCCCTATTACTGGTCCCATCCAACCCTGACAAGCACCCTCTTTGTTCAGTAAGTCTCCTCCAAGTGACAGGATGTGTTAATATCACTTGGTTGATTGGACACGATAAGTCTTGCACACTAGCGATTTTTTTTCTTGTGTATTCAGGCCCAGTGTCCAGCAGAAAGCTCTGCCTGCATCCAGATCTCTCGGCTGGCTCTGAATTGGCCTCTTTGTCTGTCCCTGCAGATCTGAATCATCAAGGCCAACGCTGTGCCCTTGTACGCCGTCACCATGGGAACGGCGACTGCGGCCGCCAGCGGGTTTGCTGTTTGCTTTGGCTGGAAATCAAAGCACGAGTGGAGGTTGGGATGCATGGGGTAGAGTGGGAGGTGATGTGGCTTGACGTGGGATGGTAGAGGTGATACAGTGTCTTGAGGTACACCGTGGCTTTGTCCCCCTAAACAGGAAGCCACAGTACACTGGTCCTCCCTAAGGGAAGGGATCAAGTTTTTCCTGACCACCTCTGCCTTGTCATCAACCCAACATGCTCGTCCTGATCCTGACAAGATCCGCATGTGTCACAACCTACAACATGACCCAACCCCCTGCAAACCCAACCATACCCCGCTCGCTCAATTTGCTTGCTTTGGCGCTCCTGACTAGACTCCTTGAAAACAGATACGATGTGCTGTTTTAAAATGTGACAATATCAAACAGCTCCGCAAAAATCAATAAAGCTGCTGTTCACAGCCCATCGGCCTAGAAGATCGTGTTTCATGACTGTGGCGTGATTCTGTTGCGAGTGACAGGTACGCTTTTGTTATCGTAGAGAAGGCTAATCACTGTTGAAGCTACTGAAAGCAAACAGGCTATTATATACCAGAAAACCACACTGTTGCTCTTTTATTCCCAACAGAATCACCAGGAGATTTCCTTTACAGAGTACAGATCACTTATGTGCCAATTCATCAGGTGTTGAATTTGAATTTGTATTTATCGTCAGCTCCGTTACACAAATAAAGTTATCTTGGTTTGTAATTTTTGTGGCTGAAAAATTCATATTCGATGGACAAGGCCATTTATCACTGTCAGAGCCAAGACTCACGTAAAGCCCCTTCACCAAAAGAAATCCCTGTTTTGACAGGCGTTCAGGAGGCAGGCACAGCTTAGGCTGGGACAGGCACTGTAGGGGGTCTTCTGGCATACAAGGTTCTGACGTCCCTAGGCCCTCTCACATTCAGGTGTAAAACCCCTCGAGCAGCACAGCCAGGCTAACATTGCCCGGGACTTGCAGCGCCACGGTGTCTGCTGCAGCCCCCGAGCCTCCCTGCCTGCTACTAAAATAGAAGCAACCTCACACCAAGACATGGCTTCACATCTAGCATATAAAAATCTGAATATTCAAAGGATTTGCAGCTCATCCATCATTTTTTCATACTGAAATAAAAATGATGGCGACTTATTTTGCCGTAGCTCTACTCATGATTTCTATGTTTTAATTTAAAGTTGTGGTGAATTTAATTAAGTACTGATTAAGAACTCGTTTTTTATCTTTTTTTTATGGATTCACTCACACAGAAGTCACAGTTGCAAAATTACAGCAGTGTAGGATCATTGTAGCTATGTTGACAGTGTTTAAATCCTCTATTGCAAAAACCATAGTCCATAGTATTTTAAATCTTTGTAAAACTGTTGTTCTATAGGATACAGGTGACGCCCTTTCAGGCCCAATATCCCAGATGATCAACAGATGATTCCCCATGCCATTCACCTCTGTTTCCTGTTCAGCAGCACAGCGGATATCAAAACCACACATGTTCCTTCAGCGCTCAAGATTCCCTGTCTGGGAACGGCCCCCTGAGGGTCAAACCTCGGGTTCTTCCTCCTCTTCCTGCTATTTGCAGGTCAAAGGCGATGGCCTGTTGGCGAGGCATTTCCCAGTACAACTCTTCTGGGTTCATAATGAAACCTACATGAAGGAAGAGCAGTGGCAACTTCTGTTCATCAAAAGACACCAAAGCAGATACAATCTTGTGAGGGTGAGTTAATGCAAAGATGGTTGTGTTTACCAAAACAAGCCAAGACATAAACAGAGAATAAGTTGGCCCCTGAGGAAGTGAACAGATGTAAAGGAGAAAGTAGCCAGATGGGAGGGAAGACAACAAGATCTGTCTCAATGGGCCGTATGAGAAGTTACAGCATGCAACAAAAGATGGTTATCTTGACAATATGTTGTATGTTTCGAGTATGAGATGTTTTTGGAAAATGACTTGAATGGATTGTTTGACAAATGAAATCAATCTGAAAATCAACCCAGCCCACAGAATATTGGGAATATGGAGAATCTGACTGGATCTCAGAACATTTTTCTTGGGCCTCATTAGTGTCATGACTGATTTCCCGTCTAATATTGAGTTCGGGTCTCCTTGAGGGACCCCAGTACCATGGAAGCGGATCTGTCAAGCGGAGTGATGGTGATGGGAGCCTTTTGACACATGTGTACTTTTACAGTGAGAGGGCATGCATAATGCATGTGGCTTTAACCAAACATCCAGCACCCGACTCTACTGAGGTGTTATCTGGTGTGTGACTCGGGCTCTCTTCCTGAGTGGGATGGTGTATCAAATTCCTGGAGGCCCTGCTTCCTCCAGTGTACACATGTAAATACTCATGGGCTGAGGAGCATGTGCACACAAACACTCACACTCATGCATGCAGGAAAAGTCGTACACATGCAATCATACGTCTCCCAGCTGATCAACAGCAGCACCAGATGTTGTGTTGCAACATCCACATTCTGAGTTTAATTAGAGGAAGGAATTATCTTGGATTCACAATGGCCTAATGCAGAATAGGTGGTTTTTTCAGGTCACTAATAACAAGTTATTTTCCATTGCATAATAAACTAAGTATTCTGAAAGATATCAGCTGGTATGGAGGATGTAATTGCACTAGACTTCTACATCTCCTTGGATCCTATTTAGAAAGTTGTTTGTGGAAGGAAAAAGGAATTTAGAGCCTCAACAGCTTCTTCTTTCTGGCTGTCACACAGCCATGTCTGGCCTCTCCCTTGAGCCTCAGTGCAGGCTGCGTGGGCTAACTCCAAGACATCTGGCATGATAGAGTACGTCTGCATTGTCTGTCAGGTCAGGTTTGCAGACACAAACACACAGAGATACAGGCTTATTGTCAAAACATTTAAAATATGAGGGCCCTACAAACAGAGGAGCAGACAGATATTGCATGTTATGTAATGAATGTGGCAGCTGGGGGGCATTTGATTCATGCAATAACACGAAGCAACATTTTAATGATGCTTACCAAGCCAAAAGTTTGCTTTGCATTTCATATTCATACAGTGTGCCAGAGAAAGTGTGTATGTGAGTGGGCAGTTTTTTGAAAGGTCTTTTTTAGTCAGTCTTCAATCTTTGGACTTCACACATTAAATGGCCCTTTCTACCTATGAATATTTGTGCAAAATTGATCCTTACTATGGGACAATTGTGTAAAAAGGTGAAATGAAAGACCGATATTGACACAGCAATGACAGCTATCAGTTCACATATCTTTTAACTTGATTATGCAACTTAATGCAAACATTTATATCCACCTTAATCACGATGAAATCTAGTTAAGTGTGAATACATAGGTTTGAATAGCATGGCTGTACTACACTCTGTATGCATAGACGAAGGTCTGTCATCAGGGCCTCTTATAAGACCAGGTTAGCCCCACAGCCATCCTGATTACCAGGGACCGCAGGAGTTTTCTAAGCTTCAGCTGAAAGGGAATCGTACCCAAGGTGCCTTCCAGGCCCCATTTGACCGGCTTTAACGCTCTATGTGCATTATATGACCGCTTTGTGGTTTCAGCAACCTGTGGGCCTTCCCTGAAAATGAACCCCTGGTTGCGAGGAGACTAACTTATATCTGTGTGTTTATATCTGTCAGAAAAAGGCCAGACTCAGTGCCGTGACTGAGGTTCCTCTGCTGATGTTAAAGTTTTGATACTCCTCTGATGCGTGGAAGTACCCTCCAGCTAGCATGCTCTGATAGGGTCCAGGGGAGTATGGATCTGAAGATTGTGCAAATGTACCTATGGTGTCAAAAATAAGCTTTTTGACAAAAAACAAATGAAGAAATACAATTTCTGTAGCTTAATGATCTCGAAAAAACATTGTTAAGTTTATGCTGCAGTGACGTGTAAATGGGTCCAGGGGGCAGGATGTTCTCATGCAGTTATTCCTTGGTTAGATTTGCATCTGACTATATTTTGTTTGATTCAGGGCTCTGTTTTAGAGGCTGTTTGAGTTCCTGGTTAGAAGTTGCTCATCTAACAATTAATGTGGCTTTAATATTCTATTCATTTTCTGCTCAAAAATTGCAATAACTAATGGTAACGAAACATATTGGTAATAACAAGTTTTACTGCAAGTTGGCATGTTATTGTTTAAGTGGCAACAGACAACTTTTCAACTCCCCCAGCATTTCCGAGTAGTATTACCTTGGTCTGTAAATAAGTCCCATAAATTAAGCCATACCATGCCAGGTAGCAGACAGGATGGACTGGTTGCACAGCAGACATTTTGGCTTGTCATAGCAGGAAACTCACAAATGTATTAATGATAGTTGCATTCCACTTAGGGGAGGTCCTGCTATGGTTTCATGCTGGTTCACTGCCACTGTTACTGGGACAATGAATAGACCTGAGCTGTCATTACTGTTTTTCCTGCTGTGACAAGTCAAAATGTCTGTGAACGCTAGGCCTATAGGGAACCAATCTAAATATGCATGGTGTCATTAAGTTGTCATCAATAATCATCAATTAATTCATAATGATGAGCAAAAAAAGTTAAGGACAGGCATAAGGCGTGTAATAGCCATGTGGGAAACACAAATATGTAGACAAGTAACACTGCATTGTGAACCAATGGAGGAAAAAAACCCTATGTTAAGTGTATGATTCACGTTCAGTATATAGCAAACCCAGTGCTGGCTGCATCCAGTGTTGTGTAACACAGTAAGTGTGGCAGGCTGTAAGTGTGTGAAGTGCTGAGGCTGGAGCAGCTTTCCCTCTCATTTACAGTTGGTTGTGTGAGAATATGCAGAACGCAGGTCCAGGCCTACAGCTGCTTATTTACTATGGAGCAGTCACGGCAAGCAGACAGGAGCAAGAGCAGAAGCCAGGAGGGGTACACCAGGGGCCTGGCCCGGGGGCCAACACAGTGTCTGACAAAAGCATAAACATAGGGGACCTCCAAACCCACAGGGCTGCACCACTGCCAAACACCGCCCACTATACTTACCGCCACCATCACATTCACCACCATTTCAAAAACCTCACTTTCCCAGCAACAGTTTGTTTTAGAAACAAGCATTTTGGGCAGCAGGAACCTGACACTGCTTATGTTATGATTTTGTTGTCATATACTAATTAAGCATAACAGAAACTGTGCTGTATTGGCCCTGATGAAACATTGAGGACGATGGACAGAAAAGAGGTCCAGTTATTCAGGGTAAGGCTTAGCATGTTCATTTAAGCCTTTACCTGTCAGCAACAGACTTGGTTTAAACATACACACTGTGCATAATCATGCCAATGTACACCAAAGAGGGAATATATACTGTACTATACTTCTGAAATTCATGTTTTGACTTTGTATAGTGACTTTTAGCCATTTGAAAAACATCTGACCTCACTGAAGTCACTGACATTGAATGGATGCAACAATCTGAACAGGTCTCTGGAGGTTTTTATACTGATATGATAAGAGTCTCATAGAGGAAACCGTCTTATCAGTCTAAACTGTTCCTGTGACTGTCATTAGTGTAGCCTGTACCGAGGTGCGTAGGTGGACAGCCTGAAGCCTGCAACTTCTCTTTATTTTGTACACTTGGTGTTTGCAGAGTGGAGCCCTGTACAAGCTCAGACAGCATTTCAACACCATGGACCCTCTGGTCAGGTCAACAGCTTCCACCCCCTCCTTCCACTATCACTTCCGGAGAAAGAAAGAGAGATGTCTCAACTGGAGTCACATCAAAGGAAAAAGAAAATAGAAGCAGGAAGAACTATGTTTGGTCTTAAGCTACTCTTTTAAAAATCACTTCAAAGACAGACCTGAAAAGATAACTGCAAAAGGCAACCCAGTCAAGTCATTGTACCTCAAAACAGATTCTCTGACAGAGCATCATCAAACCATTCGCCTTCATCCATTTTCAGCCACAGTGGGACAATCTGGTTTTAGCCTTTTATGCTTGAGTCACACTTTTCAAACAACAGATGGCAGTATTTTAGTCTGAGATGCTCAGCCTCAAGATGTTGCATAATTAAAATAGCCAAAACAGTCACTGGTTTTCATTGGTTTTCTTTTTGTCAGCCAGGTCCAATAAGTAAATTGAGTTTTGAAAAGAACAGTTACAAGTATATATGAAGACAAGTATAAGATCAAAAATATCAAAATTCAATACTTTTGGCCTCTATGACCCACCACACTATGTGCAGGAGAATCCCCTGTCAGTCACGTCGTATGTTTGGACGTTTGTATTATTCCCTCACTACTCTGGTGGCCTGGTCATGCTTTAACAATGGCTGAAGGCCGACTGACTCCAAGACATACAAATGTATGTGGTGGAATGTGTCTCATGTTGTGGAGGGTTTCCTACGGTGCGCTAGCAGGCTGAGAGGTGTCACGTTATTTAATTACACACAGCTTACAACTCAGCCTACAGGGCCACCCCGTGCCTTCATCGGGTTAAATATTGTTACCTTTGCAGAGAAAATATGAATATGAGACTTTGTTTGCATAACTTTAATTAGCCCTTAATTAATATTGTCATCTCAAGAACAGGCGTCAAATCAGGCGGGTGAATTAAGTAGACAGTGTGTGTGGAATGCGGCTCCATTTCAAGACAAACCCAAGTGAGAGAGGGCGGACAGAGTGAGAAATCCTCTCATTATAAAAACAGAATGAAATAGATCCCACCTCACACATGATATTGCTAACATGACAAGACAACATCTGTTTTCGTTGGGCCTCCAGGCTCAGCCTCCATGCAAAATTATGTTTTTTAAAGGAACTAATATTTCCTCCTCAGTGGTGGTTTAAGATGGAGAGAGGTTTTGTATATCAGAAATCGAAACCGTTACTTGTTGAAATTTAGAGTTACCTTGGTGATGGCCTTGTCTTTGTCATTATAGAATTTACTGAAAACTGAAACCGTGTCCCACTGAGGGAAATCAGTATTTACTTGTTGGAAAAATCACACTGTACCTTTGCTCCCTTTGCAACTGTCTCATCTCAAACTGAAAGGATAGAAACATGCATTATATGCTGGAGCAGCAGTGGGAAAGAAAGACAGCGTAAACTCCAGCAAATGTCAAGTGTGTAAATAACTCCTGTACTTGATTTTGCATCGATGGAGTCTCACTGCCACCTCACATTCTCATTTCCAGACACACAAAACCAGAAGTAGTCTCCAGGGCTGAGTGAACACCACATGAAGGCTGTCTTTGTCCTCTGTGGCTGTGGTACTGTAGCTTGCTAACTCTGCAGGCAACCCTGGCCTGCAAACAGCAGTGTGTCACCCAGGAGGTGTCGGCTCAAACGTGCCGGTGGTTGTGACATCACCCCCTTTTTTTTTTCTTCTTTTTTTACCACCATGTTTGTATTTTCATTTGTGCTTGCATGTGCATGCCTGTTTGTTTGTGTTGACTGATTTAGATGTAGATTGTTGGTCTCATTTGGCTTTGGCCCTGTGTGTGTGTGTGTGTGTGTGTGTGGGTCCTCCTGTGGAAGAACGGGAGTCACTTATAGGTTTGCCCTCTTCTTAGCTCACTTCAGAAAGGCAAGGTGGTATTGTATTTATGAAGCAAGCATGACATTTTCTGCCACTGACACTCTCCCTCATTAGAGTTATAAACAGACTCCTAAGAAGGCCACCTCCTATAATTATTCGCTCACTTGACCCTGAGTGAACAGAGAAGTTTGTTTCTCTGTGCCAAGACATTTGAATTTGCATGAACACAAGCATGTAGACATGGAGATTTGTGTATTTGTATGCCAAATTGTGTGTGTGTGTGTCTCTCTCTCTCTCTCTCTCTCTCTCTCTCTCTCTCTCTCTCTCTCTCACACACACACACACACACACACACATATATACATATGTACACTAACACACCCAACTTACCGTACTTGCTGGTGGAATCATTATTTCCTAAGGTGTATGTTGTCTTAGTGCTTTTACTGTTTCAGTCCTGCCAGTGTCATGCCTCTATAAAGCTGTCAGTGTCAGTGTAGGCCCCTGCAAGTCTGCTGGTTTAAATCCATCTAAAGGCAACAAACTTATGTTTCTGTGGACCTGTTTATCAGCTCAGGTGAACTGCCACCTTGCTGGGTCACCTATGTGCTGTAGGCCTAATAGCACCATGTTTCACAGTAGACTTATAAGCTATTTTAACTCACTCAGGCCACAGCTCTAACAGCTTATTTAATAGGACGATTGTGCAGTTATTATCGAGAGATAACACAAAGCCAAAAGCAGTCAGAGAAACTTCAATTATAGGACAAATATATATTGACAACTCGGATATTTTGGAGAAAAAAAGTATAATTAAGCATACCCGCCTCCTGTTAGCAGATATCTAAAATTACCCACCTTGTTTTGCAGCTCGTAGACTGTGCCGCATTCTATCGCCCATGTCTGAGTTTGGCATGCAGACGTAAGGCTGGTGGGAACCACTTTTTCCAGAAGTCACATGACATGTTTCCAGTCTATTGGCAATGCCAAACCAAACGGCCAACCTGTCCTGCATACAGTCTACACAGTACATGCAGCTGGTTTACTTCCAAAATATTCTGGGAATGGATCCATCAGTGTGTGTCTGTGTGTGGTGTAGCCTGTATGTGTGTATGTTCATGTGCGTTTGTGTTTGTCATAATGAGTATGTATGTACCATGCCAACTTCCAGTGCCCACATCCACCTATCCAGCAAGCTGGAGTTGCAGTACACATGTCCCGTCCCGTGGGCCAAGCCAAATAGCTGCTTACCCTCGTATTCTCCCACAGCCTCAGAGCCGAACCAGCAGACAGCAGACAGGCACGCTCCACCTCTTAGAAAAACCAGAGGCCAGATACCACAGCACACCTTGCTCACAGTACATAACAGTGTGCCTCAATGTACCACACTGTGCTAGAAGCCTCACTGGACGGCTCTGGCCATTTGGTGGAAGGTTTTATTACAAAAAGTACCACACAGAGCATTTTTGTTTCTTTTTTTTTCACCATAGGCAATCCAATTGAGAGTTAAACCCATAGCAGCCTCAAATAAACCCCCCAAAACTATGTATGGTCAGCTCGCATTACTGTTTTCAAATTGTCACTTTATCAATTGGTTCCTTTTCGTTAGAAAGTCTAAGTAAAGTCCAAAACAACAAGCATGATGTGATGACCCTTGTACACATCAACATAGCATCACAGCATGTTAAGCATATTAGAGGAAGTTGGATAAGTACCCTGGATTCATGAGTCACTTGACAGTGTCTTTTTATTTTACTCATCCTCCATGGGTAGGATTAGTAATCCAAACATGTTTTCAACTTGAGTGTATTTACTGAAACTGCAATGGAGGGAACAATCCCCAGTGCTTTAAGTATCAAATGAAATGCCACTGAAGAGGTCAAGAGTTTGCAGGGTCTTTCTGCAGTAAGAGGGGTACACAGGACAACTCCTGGCCTCTCCAGAGAGACCACCAAACACCTGACCTTCCCACAACATTCAGTGGGAGTTCAGATTGTAAGGATTTATGAGAGAAGGTGACAGGCTCTGGCATAGGTTCTGCCCCATGACCGACCCTCAGGGGTCCTGCTCTCCCTTGTGTGTTGACAGTGTTATTGCGCATGTGGACCCCTGAAAGATTGGGTGTGCTTTTCTCCCAATTGTTCTGACCCCTATAAACTGTGGCCTGGCTACCAATAGGCTTTTCCGTTTGGAATATCTCACCCTTAAATGGATCTCTCAGGTATTGGGGCCTCTCAACGTGTGCCTCCAGTGGGCTACAGGAGCCCCAGGTCTGGGTTCATTAACTCTGCATTGATTGCTTGAGCTTTGAAAACGTCCGGCAACTGCAGGGATAATATGACTCTATGAAAAGGGATTGGGAGTCCCCGAAGACTAATTATGGCACAGACAAGTAGGTTTGTAAAGGTTTAAAGGTACGCCTTGTATATAATCCACATTTCTCCAATTTGAATTATGAGAAGTCTTGTTTGACTAACGATTGCTATTAACCAACATATTATCATAACAAGGAGGTGTTTATTTTGCATTACCAGTAACTTTTCTTCATCATGCAAGAGATGATAAAGGTTCCTGTGCTTTTGCAACTTCTTTAATTAACAATAACAATGCCTACAAAATATATTTTGTTTTGCAGTTGCTTGCTCCACCAAAGGATTCTGGTCAGAACATGAGGTTACCAGTTATATTTTGGAAGCAGACCTCTCTTTAGTGCTGTGTCAGGCCTACCCATGCTACTGTCTATGGAAACTGGCCTACGTGTGATTGATGAAGGTCCTAATGTTCTGGGTCCTCCCAGGTGAGCAGGTCCTCAGAAGTGCAGTACTTCAAGGTGCTGTCCGATAACATTGGAGCTGTCCTCCTTGCCACCGTCCTGCTAGGAGCCTCATTTATCATGAGTATAGGATACTGCTCACTTCACAGCAGGGCTCACATATGATTTGACCCTCTTTCCAAGGGTGTTATGAAGGAAACACCGGAATGTTACTCCCAACATGACACAGCTTTCAAAAGAGCATTCATGTATCAGCATAATCATCATCCAATGCCTTTTAAGCTGTTTGAAAAAGACTAACTCTTTCAGCTCTCCTTACATGATATCAAGGTCTCTGCTCCAGGAGTAAATCACACAAATATTCAAGGCTAACTAACCTGGGATGAGCTGAGGTGAGCTGGGTCCTGCCACAGCCTCCCAGTGGCCACCCCACTCTTCATTCCTCCAGACTTTTTGCGAAAGAAAGCAGTCTGGTTTCCAGATCCTGATGGGCTCGCTGGCAGATGGGACTGAAACTCTCACTGAGCACCTCTGTTCCCAATTGCTCATGGAGAGGCAGGAATTTACTGCGACCACCTGATTGTTTTTGATACGTCTTGACTAGTTTACCCAAGGTATTCCCATACAGCAATTATTGTGTGAATAGAGTTATTATACATGTAGGTGGACCGCTACTCAGGGTCAAAACCACATGTAACACCACATACAGCATTCCCTGTTGCTTCAGAAACTGACCCTTTGGCTGCAATATAATTTTCATTAAAATCACTGAAAATGGCTGCATGTGTATAAACATACTGAATGCTTGTTGAAATTTTCGTACAAATTATTGTTTTGTCTTCTTGTATGCTATAATGTAGTTGTAATGAGATGTATAGAATATATAGTTTTCTGTGTTTTTATGAGGCATCAATTACATTATCATTATCATCATTGATTGAACATACTTGATAGCACACTATTTTAATTTAGTAACTTAGTTATCATTTAAAATATTCTGAACAATCTTGAATGAGATCTTGTTCTATATAATAAAATCTAAAGATAAAAGGGTCGACTTCAAAATGAAACATTTCCCTAAAACACTGAGTCAGGAAAATTGCCATGTCTAGTTTGTAATGTAGTAGACAGTAGGTTGAAAATATGCTATTTTTCTTTCTTTTTCAATGATCCCCCTTTCAAATCACCAAAAGTCTTATATTCCATTTATTCTATTTTTTCAGTGTCAGAGACTTTGATTGTATTCACAATAAATATGTCAACAATGTCAATTTTCATGTTCCTTACTTGATTCCATCTGAATCTTTGTATTCATAGTCTACCCTTTCTCCGTCATAATATATGGTTCTCTGTAAACAATGACATGGCTGTTGCTTGTTGAAAAGTGTGTTGATCTTGGTGATGCATTTGGTTGCCACAGCCCTTTGTAAGCACAGGACACATGTTTCATATTCCTCCCCTTTAATTAGGCCGGACTGGAAAAACTGACCACACTCCTTGTTTTTTTGGTGTAAGCTTGTGGAAAGGTGTGTGGTGGGCCTGAAAAATTAATGCATGCATGGCATCTCTCTACAGTACCTGCACGATTTATAACCAAGTATGTTGGACACACCGCAGTGGTCAGACTTTTAAAAAACATGTAAAACAAGGCTTAATTTCAACATCTGACAGTTGGTTACTAAGCCAGTTACCACCAATAAACAAACACACTCCTTTTCTTTAACTATTTGAAAGGTCTTGAAAATGAACCAAAATATTCTCTGTGGTGACTGCCCTGCCGAGGTTTGAATAAGGCAGTTTATGTTTAACCACCATTTACATTTCACCAGAACTATGCCTAAATTTGTACTGCATTTATTAACAGAAAATATATTCAGAGAGTATGACCAAACAAGTGGGTGGCTGTATCACACACACTGGTTGTCATCAGTTAAGTAGACAGAACATGTACAGTATATCAATACACCAGGCTTTTGGTGATCATTTAATGTTTGCACATCTGAACTCAACCTTTTTTCAGTACATCTTTGCCAGGTCAGTTTTAATCAGGGAAACGACTAAGGGATTTCTGTACATGCTTAAATTCCTCCATATTTAGGCCTATGAGATGAATTACCTTGTTATTAAAAAGTAGTTGTCCCTTTATAGTACCTGACATGTGAAAATGTCAGAAACACATGTACGGTCTGCATCATCGTACCATGAGGGCTGTAATATTGTCAAACAGGTCAACATTTACAGCGAAACACCTGAACAGAGTTCCAGTAAAAACAGAGATGGGCAGGGTTTCCCGTCTTGGAGAAAAATACACAAAAATGACCCTTGATTTTCTTTTTCTATTAAAAGAAGTGTTAAGAATAAGCCCCTTTATGGAGCTCTTTCACCTTATTTGTTTTCACTAGAAATTCAATGAGCGTTGAAAAAAACAAAAAAAGGCTGTAAAAGTGGAAAATAGTAGACTTTGGTAAACAAAAAGAAAAGGGACAGCAAGGAAGATGGCACTCTGAGTCATGTCTATACAGTGATGATCCTTGTTTTTTTTCCAGGTTGTTAGGAGTCATCAGCAAATCCACTTGCATCTAGCTCTTCTTACTTCACAAGTGAAACTAGTGCTAACAGTATATCAGTCACTGCATCTCCAGTTACTCTTTCCTATGCATTTATTAAAGAAATTAAAACAGTCCCCTTACTGTGCAGTAGATCACAACAGATTATTTTGTTCTTGACAAAGAAGTTTTCCTAGCACCATCATTTGGTGTCAGCTGGGTGTTTTGTTGCTATAGTGTCCACTACATTTACTGTTTAGAGCAACACTGCATGACCATAATGTAATTGCAGATCCTGTCGCCTATAGCTGACAATGATTTAACTTTTTATTAACCTTTTAAAAAAATGATCAGTTTATAGAGATGAACTGAAATGTGTCTTTCTCTTGCTTATCAGTTTGCAGACTGGATAGAAGTCTTGGCCTTGTTTTTCTGGATATCTGGTGGAAACATTCCTGAAACATTTGCCGTTGCCCCCAGAGGTAAGATTGTCGTTAGATACCTACCATAGCTATATGGACTCTATGCATTTGTTTATATTGTTATTTCTTTAGGGTTGAGGCCTGTCTTCAGCCTTTATTGCAAGCGTGTTACGCTTACTGCATGTGCACCTACACACATAGTGAGGCAGTAAGATTACGCTTTGGTAGATTGTTTTTGATTCTAAAGATAAACCAGTGAGTTCATAGGTCTTATGCTGGTTTGATGTCGCATGGCGATCATTAAAATCCATGAAAATATGAAGAGACATATGTATTGGATTTCCTTAAATAGAGACAGCACAGAAGAGTATTTGCCAGCTATGTCGACCAAGTGCAAATGTTTATTTTAAAAGTGATGTTTGAATATTGTTTTATTTCCATATACTTGTAGACTTGGCTCAGCAGGTCAGTCTCTCTCTGAGACATGTTTGAACTGAGAGCCTGGATTCAATTCATGTACTGTAGGAGTCTATACCGGGACAATGTGAGTAAAAGGAAAGTTGTGATAAGAGAATCTGTGTCACCGTATCCAAGTAAAATAAGCGTATGACTGGCACACTTTATTTTTGAACATGTTCATGGAATATCAGGTCTGCCCAGTGGAAAAATACCACAGGTCAAATCAAATCCAGGATCTCTTTTTTAGACTTTCTAGAAGTTTTCGGAAATTTTAATTTACATTTCACTGTGTTTGTACAGGATTATGTTTCATGTGTAATAAAACACCTTTTGGGTCACTCTAATAAGATAAAAAGGTCTTAAATGTCTATTTCTAAGATTTTGTCTAAATTGAAGATAGTGGGGAATAGACTGGACTAAGGATATTAAATCAAACAGCTACCAGTAAACTGAGGGACATTATTTATTTTTAAGGTCAATGAACGCAATATTGTCATGTACTCAAGTGCCTCCGAATGACTCAATACTACTCTGTTTTTAAAAATGTTTTAAAGATGCTATAAAGACTACGGAAAAATAAGTAAACTGAAAATAAATGACACAGTTTATGGATGAAAGTAAGCACCATTTATATTTTCTAATATGCAATAACATCAATTCGGATATAAATATTTTTTTATATAAATTATGGTTATTTTCAAGTTTGGATATTGAATATGAGAATAAGTTTGGGAACATTATCAGTGAAGATGATGATGCTAAAAAAAATCTACTACTACTCTAAAAAGGAGGCAACCCTTCACTGAAATCAATCACTCAATCAGCTAGTGAGTGTGACTACGGTAAGTTATGAAGTAGTCTTGTGTCTGGACGCTATGGGAGGGACAATTTTCTATTCCTTAAGTAAATACTACATATGCAGTGGATATTAGGCTCCATCACAATCCCTGGTTATTTGGCAGACTGTTGCTAATGGAAGCATGGTCTTGAGTGGACGTCACAAGCACAAGACTGAACAAAGAGGCCCTTTCTGTGGGCTAGAAGGTGCTGAAAGGCAGGGTGAGGGTGGCAGGCCTGTATGGAGAACCACTATCATGCTGGGCGTCATATAGCAAAGCTCATAGACAAAGGTGAAGCATGTTATCCCCACTCCATTGCCTGAGACCTCTGCTGTGGGGTAAGATCAGTTAGTAAATACTGTTGCATGACATTTGGATATGATGAGGTGAAGTAAATGCAGTTTCTCTGGCTCTGTTTGCTAGACACTGATGTCATTTCTTTAAAGGACAGCAATTACCCTTGATAATAATTTTGCAGTGATTATATAGATTATATAGGAAGTTGTGTGTGTGCTGAGGAAGGCACAAAAAAAAACTGCATTCTGCCCAGTTTCCTGGATTGAATGATGGGATCCGAAACTAGACATGGCAAAGCTTCATACCTCATTGATTCTGTGTGCCACAGTGTTTTTGCATCATATAACATCATAATGCAGACCACATGTGCCCACACATTCCCCCTTCAATAGGAAGAGGTGAATGTCTGGGACAGTTAGGAGGGAACGTAAAACAAAGTCCCTCAAAACACTTATGTTGGGTTTCTCCTGTTTAAGAACTGAGGGGAAAAAAGCAGGGTGAGGTGACTCAGAAAATGATTCATTACCAACTCAGTCGCCTTAGCAACACAATCGCCTTGTATCTACAAAGCACTGATTCACAAATGCTCTGTAGGACATTTCAAAATGTTGCCTTGGTTCTTTGACATCACTAAAACATAACGATATAATGTTACATTATTCAAATGGACTGCTGTCTGTCACTGCTGTCTTAAGTAATAGTTGGTGACAGGAACCTATTGATGCTGCTTCTATAATATAATAGGCAAGACTAGGTCCCTTATTATTATTATTTTTATTTAAGATTTTGTTTTCATCCTACCTTATTATAAGTTGTATTTATCTACTAAGCAAAGAAAAAATCTTCAACTATCATAAAGTAGTTGAACTAAAGCGTTTTGCAACAATTACACAATAATAATAATAACACAAAGAAATTTAATTTGTTTTATGTCAGGAAAATAATCCCAAAGAAGGAAATAGAGTTACTATTACCAATGCACATGTAAAAGACATAAATTATCATGGATCATGCCCTTGCCATAACCTCATTGACCCTAATAACTGAGATAAAATGTGCACACACAGTAAATGTGCCCATTTTCATAATTACTTTCAGTAGCAATTATACTGTATGTGTGTGAATGAGAGGCAGAGCAATGGGTGGTCATACAGTATGGCACATTTCCGAAGCTGTGAACAGGGAGGGCTTAGCGTGCTAACCAAAGGAAACCCTCAGGGCCACGCGACAGGACCTGTGGAGCCACTCGAGTGATCCCCTAGCCACCACATACAGTCTGCCTTTTACCTCCTTGTGTGTACACAAAGGGGAACTTATCCAGGTCCCCCGCCCTCTCCCTTTCACCCCTCCATCCCTCCCCCTGCCCTTCATAATGGGACTGAGTCAGATCCAGCCACTGCATAATAAAAACCTGCCTTCATTGCCAAACAATCACAGCAGGTCGGGAAGGAGAGATCATCTAAAATCAGTCCAACAGAAGATAAGTGACCTGATACTGCCGGCTGAAAGAAAGCAAAGGGAAGCACAAAGCGGGTGACTTTCTTCCACCTCTCATATAACGTAGGAGTAGCAGAGCTCCACGGTCATTATGAAAGAGAAAGTTAAACTCCTGCTCGGGTCATAAGTTTTGTGTTATACAGTGCAGTTTTGTATGCCACATATATAAGAGGTATAATACGATGATATAAAACAGTAATCAAGAATCAGTTAGAAACAAAGTTAGTGGTTTGTAGTCAGTCAGTTTGGGTTACAACATACAGCCCTGACCTCTGGATACCTCTCTCATCTCAGACATGCAGTCACAGCCAAGGGTCTGAAATCCATCTCTCTCGTTGTGTCTGAGCTCCACCAGCCATGTGTGCTGGATCTGTCACCAGTAGAGAGTACTGTAAAATGTTACGTTTCCTCTGGCGGTGCCTTTACAACACAGAAGCATGGAGGCCACACGCAGCTCCCAGAGATCCCAAGATGAGAGTAAATAAACCAGGGGAGCCATCCCTGACACATGTGTGGCTACATACAGTGCAGACTGGTGGGAAAACAAAGTAAGGTCAAGCATGATCAACTCCTCACCTTTTCTCAGGATGCTGGCTTGATCTAGTGACTTCACTGTAATGTCATAATTGATCTTGACCAAAATAATATTAGAAAACTAAATGATTATAATATTCATGTACAGAGACCTAGAGAAAACGTGTTGATCGACAAACTATTGGGTATTGTGCCAATGCATTGATTTGCAGTACTAATGATACCAAATAAAATTTGATTTAAGTATACTTATGTTCTAACAGATTGTTTTTCAAGGTATAATATGGGCATATGCATATATTGTTACAGCATAATCTGGCAGATTCATAGTGGTTCAACATATAACAAAAGTTTGTTTAGGCAAAAAAAACAAAAAGGACTTGGTTGGGAAGGTCAAGTTTTGGTTGAAATAAGTTAAGGTTTGGGAAACATTATAGTTTGGGTTAAAGTGACCATAACAAAAAATGTGTTAAGGTGAGGGAACAATTGTGGTCATACTAGTTTATATTTAAAAAACAGGCTAGATTTCCACTTGGAAACTGTAACGTTTTGGTGACCCAACCATCCACTTTGACCTCTTCTCTAGGTTCTGTAATGACATCGCCTTCCTTCCTGTCATGCTACCCTCATAATCATTATGGCCGCTAGAGGGCTTTGTCACTTGCATGTAAACATATGTCATTATGGGACCAATGACTGATGCGGTCGTTTTTTCTTTGGGAGGACTCGAGAAATCTGTCAGACTTCTTTTTGCTTCTTTAACACCTTGTTCAATAAATTACTGAGGAATGCTAGAGCAGGTCCTGCAGTCTGCACAGAGCCTCAAGCTGTTCTTCTGATGTATTTACGACTGGGCTAATGTTAGTATTACAAGTGTTTCCATAATCTGTTGCTGTGGGGTTAAAGGTGCAACAAGGCGAAGGAGTGTTTAGATTTATCTAGCAAATCGTGCAAAGGGAGAATCTAGTTGGACAGCTCTGGACTCGACTTGCTTGAGAGTTAATTCTGGCAATAAATGTATGAGTAGAGCCTGAAAACTGTTGGCTATCAAGGTTTAAGACTTTTAGGGGTAGCTCCAGTAAGTGCCAATCAAGACAGATTATTTGTCCAAGTAAAGCCTGTAAACATGCACCCGAGTTCAGTCCCTCTGCAGGTTCTCACAAGGTGCCGAGGAGTATTCACCTTACAGTATTCCAGAGCAAAGCAAGCCATCGTCACCAGGATTGAGAGTGACAATACTGACATTTCAACAGCTATACACTCTGAAACGCACATGCCTAATCTGTATTCCTAAGCAGGATTTGCCTCCAAATTGCTCCGTTGCCTGTGGTCCCTCTGTTTGTTGTTGTCCATTGCTGCACATAGACTTTAAATAAACACAGCTTTGATAAGCCAGGGGCCAGACAGTAACCTCTGACCCATAGCAGTTCCGATCGGGATCCAGGGGCATGAGGTTCACCAGGTGACATGAGCATAGCTTTAAATTAGCTGCCCTTTTCTACAGAGGGAGGTTTATAAACACTGTGAGTGGATAAGGGAGTGTTGGTAGGAAATTGACTTTGTCCAGAGTGTGTTGACCAGGAGGAGAGCAGAGGTTAAGAGGTACAGAGCCTGAGGAGGAGGCGGATGTTAGTATGATTTTTTCACCCAATGGACATCAACAACTATCATTTTAAAAGCTTTTATTTTTTATGCTTGCCATTAAAGGTTTGAATTTCAGGTATGGTCTACTGTATGTACGAATTACAATGGTTATCTAGCACATTTTTCAACAAGCTGGCATGTTGCTATGTTATAGAATTAAATTGGTTTCCGATTTCTTTTCATTTACTACCTTCCTACTCTCACTGAATTTTTTCTCCCTCTCCCTCAAAGAATATAAACGCTTTTTTAAATTAAAACAGTTTCCCAAAATGTCTGAAGGTAAATTCAAGAAAATAACTTTATATTATAAAAATATTTCCCCCTGCAGAATAAGGGTCCTTGGCTTATTTGTAGTGGACGTGGCCATAGGTGCCGCCAGCCAGTGGCAGTCTGAGGCCTCTTTGTAGGCTGTCGAACAAGCACCAGACCACAAATTATCATTGGAGCAGGTCTCCTCCACCAAAACCAGGCCCACCCCTGCCTCCTCGAAAGCTTGGGATTTATGGCATGTGTCCAAATAAACATTTCTGAGCGCTGTGGCAGAGAGGAGCCGTGGGTGAGCATGCATCTGAGAGAATCAGATCACACCTGTGTGAATGATGTAGCCTGCTGCCAGGAAATACAACCCCACGCCTTCATAGATACATCTTAAAACTTAATTTATGTATGGATACACGATGTTCAGTATCTCTCCCTGGCTCCATGTCTCTTGTTTTTAGCTTGACTTTATTTCCTTTCCACTTCCCGTTCTCACAAGGTCTTTGCTTAATTCAGTAAACCTTTTACATGGTAAATGAGGTATGCTGTAAAGTAAACATTGCTTAGAAATGTTTACTTTTGTCTCTGTATAATTTCTGGTCTGTACAGTAGTCACACTTATACAGGTAGAGTGCTGAGTGGAAATCTTTCCAATGGTTCTTCGTCATTTGTAACCATCTACCAGGGTGGGATTGCTCATTTTAATATTCCCTTGCCCGTTGAAGAAATTAGGGGCATTTCTCCTTCTCCTTGTGGTTTTGCTAGTTTTTTTTACAAGCTATTAATAACAGGATGTCAGAGGGTACACTTGATATTAATTACTGTTCATATATTTATGCTGTTAATGCTCTATACAGAGCAGTCATTTAGGCTTTTCTTGTAATGTTGAGTATTTGAAAATATACAATAAAATAATACTATAATAAACTTGATTTATACGTCACAGTGTGTCATAAGAATGAAGTGTATAGAATATAGTGACCTCTCCTTTTTCTGCTTAGCATGAAGTTTTTGTAGATTCTGTAGATATAAAAGGCTAATTTTACGGGAAAAAAAAAATTGTTTTTGTTTTTTTAGACTTTTCAAGCTTTTTTTTAATTGACAGAGACAGCTGAAGAGTGACAGGAATGTGGGGAGTGAGAGATGGGGAATGACATGCGGGAAAGAGCCACAGGTCGGATTCGAGCCCTGGGCTGCCGCGGCAGGGACTGAGCCTTCGCACATGGGACGGCTGCTCTACCAACTATTTTGAGGTGATTATACACTAATGGGAACATAGTTATGCATATGATTTTATTCTGCCATTTTCTGTAACTATAGCTGCATAAATCTGACACACTGGACATTCAATAGCAAATTTTGACAACAAAACAAAAGCCAGAATCAATATCTTAATAGACAGATAAAATGATATAAAAATGAGAGCCTTGTATTAATTATTGCAAAGGGCATTTATCAAGGTTGTTAAAGAGACAGAGGCTGAAATGTAGAGCTGTGTGTCGTCTGCATAACAATAGAAACAGCGTGTTCTCAAATTACAGCAAATATAGACAGCAAGAGGATAGAGCCATGCACTAAACTTTGGGGGCACATCACAAGAGATTCAGTAATTGTAACTGTAGAATATAAAGTGTAATAAACCATATCAAAAGCAGCACAGAAACAAAGAAAAACAAATATCTAATTTGTCTTATATGTTTTTTTATTTGTATGTTATAAATTCTCTGCTTTGACAGAACTAACACGCAGAGTGTATTGTCTCTATTGTCAGAGTACATGTTAAGAGTACAGCATTGTGTTTCGGGGGTCTGCCTTTGTACCTTCGTCATTCAACACCATAAAACTCAATACAAACATAGTATCTGCTTAAAACTTTGTGAACTGTTGTCCATGTCTAAATGTGCTCCATGCTTTAAGGATTGCTCTTTTTGCACCACAGTTTTACCAGCATTCTGTAGGCAGTGTCAGCCTATAAGTCAGTGTGCAAGATTCTGCTTTTGGCATGCGGTGTTGATGACATCAGTAATTTGTCACTCTGCAGACACACTGTGATTTATGACTTTTCCCATGCAGCAAAACGTGCCCTTGGTGTTTCTTTATTACATTTAAACCTGTTACTGTAAAATAGGGAGATTACTGCATAATACATGCTTGGAAAGAGCTGCAGGTTGAGCAAATATGGTGTGTTTTATACTAATAAAGTAGCTGGGTTATGGGTAAATGTTTACATTATTTTACAGCTTGCCTTGAGGAGGGAAAAGATTTCCATTTACAACCAGAGTGATGAATGTGAGTAATTACCTTGTATTGTAAGCAATATACTTCACCCCCTAAAGCTTCACACTGTTTTATAATTTGGATTTCACACTCACAGACTAATGTTAAAAAAATGTCTCTGTTTTTAATGCAGTTTGGTCCCTCTTGTTTTTCAGTTTGAGTTTTTCTGTTCCTCTCTGTATTTTAGGGTGGAAGTAAATTAATAAATTGTAGTTTTGTGGTGTACCGATTTTCATTAAGTTTGCTGTTTAAGGCCTGTGAAATTAAACAAATTCAGTTTGCCTCTCCCTTCCCTATATGCCACTGTATGATAAGAGATACGGGTACAGGTAGGTAGATCGACCTAAAAGCACATCCTTTTGATATCAAATGAACCTTTTAAGTTCAGTAATTACTTAAACTGGCACCGAGTTACTTTGAGCACTGATGGACAACATGCTTACTAGACAGTTTCTGTATATTTGCCCAGTGAGTGATGTGCAGAAAGACATCCTTGTAAAGGCCACCATCATTGCTCTCTGAGGGCACTCTGGGTGATGACACATCATGTCTATCAACTCTAACATGGCTGTCAGCACAGAGAGCGCACCATCCGTGCCAGCCAGTTCTTGCCTACTGCTTGCTCATATTGTACAGTATCAGCAGAGAGGACCAAGACACATGGAAATACAAAGCAGACAAAGATGTCTTTTAGCCGATATTGACACACACTCAGTTTGATTGCATTTCAGTTAAGTGCTGAAGGATCATCACCACCAGGGATATAAATCAAATAAATGCTGCATGTTGGTACACGTGGATCCTGCTTGAGGATGTTTATATGTAGATTATTTATGTGTTAGCATGCTCCCATGTTAAGGTAAGGATACCCTCTCTGTTAACAACGGGAAAAATAATCTGGAGAGTACAGGCTATATTAATAACATCCTTTTAAGAGGATGTCTAAAAAATGCTTTCTATATGGAAGTTCAGTTTTTTTTTTCTTTTTAGTAAAAATGGTCAGTGACAAGTACGGCCCTACAGCAGACAGGCACCCTGGAAGTGGAGGCCTATAAAGTGCTCATAGGGAGAATGAGCATTACAGTTGTCAGCGCTGGATTGATGAGAGTCGAGGGAGCATCGGTGTTGATGCCGAAGGGGTTAATGTCAGCTCTGAGGGCAGGAGACAGTCTTTACCGGGAGTCCCATCACTGTGGTCAGTCTGGGAGTTGTTAGAAGTGTTCATTAATCATAGTCCTAATTTGTTTTTACACGACTGTGCTGACACAGACTGAATATTATTACAGTGGCAGTAAGGTGGGAATCTGAATGGTTGAAGGTGTCATTGTAGTGCATGCAAAAAGATCCAGTGAGTCTGTACCAGAGGTAGGTGGAGGTAGGGGTAGTTTAGATTTAGCCCTCAGTAAGATGTCAAATTGTAGAAAAGTATAAATTCATCCTTAAATATGTAATGCTGCCATTCTTCCTTATTATGCACATTTTAAATTATATATCAGTAAATTCCATTATTTGAAAGATACCATAGTACTACAGAACAAAAAATAGCTCATGGAGAATGTACAAAATTTTAAAAAATCACTGTTTGAGTTTGTAAATCACATGTGACAACATGTGTACATAGACAAGTGTGTTACCTGGTCAAACAAATGTATTTGCATGATTCTCCAGGGCACCTTTAGACTTGATAAAGTCAAAGGACAGTTTACAGTGAAAGCTCATCTTGTTAACATTGTACCAAGTCTTGACAAAACCACACAAATAATATCATATTGCAACAAAGGATTGTGTTTAGTTTTTGTCAGTTTTAGCATTGCAATTTTACAGATTATTTCATTGCTATCACTGTAAGAAAAAAGGAGTCTGAAAAAATAATCTTTACCACTGAGCCTTCAGATTCGACTAATTTTCCAGGTCACTTTAGGTCGAAGAGTCAGATATAGTATCAAGTACTTCATTACAAATGTTGCTTTAGAGAATGGCTTCATAACTTAACAGGGGATCGTCTGGGCTAGTTTCTTTCCTGTTATGTTAATTATGACATCTCGCATTAAACAAATGTACTGGACTAGGAGTGAAACCAAGGAAAACACTCCACATCTCCTCCCCTATGTGTTTTAGGAGTTGGCTTAGCTCAGTGAAGTAGAGCCACAGCCTCATCCATCAGAGAGGCTACATGAAGTCATCACTTGATCATTACAGCATCTGAGGAAATGTCTCAACAGTTTGAAGTTTGAACCCTCTGGAGATAAAAAGATATAAAATATTGTTGCAAGTTTTTTTGTTTGAGAATCTGAAAAAATGTTCACTAAGGCAATGAAGATTATCTTTATATTGTACATTAATAATTCTGTTAGATTTTAGTGTCATTCTGATGAGCAGTGGTGTTAACTAATAAAACAAATGGAAGGGGTTCTGAGTTTCAGACCGAAAATCTTAATATCTTTATTAGGACAGATTCTCAGGAGGTAAACAAGCAGGATTCAAATAAAATATTTATACTTTACTGAGAGCGCACGCTAATATTTGTTCTCATACTTGATATTATTTGTTTATGTTGGCATTGGGTCTTGCAAACTAGATCCATAAACCCAAGAAAGAAGTTGTGTTTTCTCTTTTAAGCTCAAAATGATCAAACATAGGCTTTATAACATTGATGAATAAATCTCATGAGTTCATGCAGAATTGTTGGATATTATAAATATATACCTTAACTTTAACACCAAAATCCACATTTACACCAAATTTGAAACGGCAGCTGTTTAATGAATTTAATATTGTTTGTTCATTTTCAAATATAGCTCATATTCACATAAATAGCCTTTTCACTTAAAGTTGTGGAAAAGTAAAGAAACAGTCGAGAAAGTGAAAGACCTTATTGTTTGCCTTCACCAGTAGCAGATAAGGCCAAAGGTTGCTATGGAAACTCAGCCAACTGGAGCCAGAGTCCAATTTAGGAAAACCACAAAGTCAACATGAGCGCGTGCTACGGTTGAGGGAAAATAGAAAAAAAAGTTGTGATTATGCAGGCCATAATCAGAAGTCAAAATATATAAACTAAAAGGCCCTTGGATACAGTGACACATCACCATTAATTTCCATCAGTTCAGGTAAACTATCATTCTGGGGCACAGGCGGAGGCTTGATGACACATTTACAGTATATATAACGTGAGACTGTCACTATTGCAGAAACCATATCCTTTTATTTATCCAGGGCAAGGCCAGATGCTGCGATGGTTACGTGCTTCCTTTAAATGTTTTAAATCAACCACATCTTTTGGCGTTGAGACATTAAGCTAATATCTTCATAGAACCACCAATGTCTGACATGAGAAACTGAGAGCTAATGTAAGACCAGCAGGATGTAAGACTGTGGAAACACTAAAGAAAGAGCCGGTTTTTAGTCTTGTTTTGAGAAACTGTCGCCAACTTATACAATATTCAAAATGAAGTTTTATATTTATGCAGCTAACACTTCACAAAAGTTAGAGGCTGTAGTACAGGGGAGACTGTTAAAGGATTTTTTTCTCCAACAGTTTTGATATTCCTTACCTCTAATCTAATATATCTAATCTAATACATCTAAGACAAAACATAAGACATCAGGTTTCATGTACAGTGTATCAGTATTTTTGATATTTTTCTAACCTTACCAGATTTAAATGGGATAGCTTTAGGTTTATCAGTCATTGATATTAGTCTCACCAAAAATATGAAAATAGCTTCAACATTCAACACATCACACTGTGCGGTATATGTGAAAATATACTCCAGTGTGTGTAGCTCTGTGTTTCTTATGGCTGCGATCAGGATGCAGTCGGCGGACACTGATCAGGCTGCTGTGGCCAAATTTAGCTGAAATTAGACACCGATCAACCCAGGCCAGAATGATTTCCTTGGTTGCATCACATGTCACATGCAATGGTAATTTCAAAGTGAATATTCAGCACATGCCTTGAACATGACTTTTTCGGTAAAGCCCCATAAGCACGCTTCTCTTTCATGCAACAGAGTTCTGGATAAGAGAAGAAATTACCCATAAACACGAGAGAGCAATATTAAAAGACAAATCCAGGTACCATGACAAGACGAGTCTTGTGTCTGAGTGAAATGGATGGTTCGGCTACAAAACGTCTGCAAATGTAGCCACTGGAAATGTTTAATTCATGGCTTTGTGATCATTGGTAAGTTCCTATTTAACACATTCATCTATTTATAGGAAGTCTGAAAAGAGTTTAAAATATTTCACTGTCTTACTCTTCTCTCCATCATGCCTGCCCTGAAGCAGAAGTTCAAACAAACAATCATAGTCATGAAGTATACCACAATAGCCATGGTAATGTCATTATCAGCACACATCGACTAGGAATGGAGGTTAGAAAAATAGCTAAATGTAAAAAAAGGCTGATGTATAAAAATTATATAATACAAAAAAAAAAAAACTTTCAGTATCAAGTTATTTAAGAATGTAAGAAACTGAAGAACAAAGACCTCAGATACTCGGACTGATCCCCAATCCAGTCATTCCAGGTCTTCATCACATCGAGGAAACCAAAGTTATCTTATTTGCTAATTTATGTCATTTGAGGAAACGTACCAAATGGGACACACGTCAGTGACCAAACCATTGCTGGAATTGATAGTGAGCGTGTTTTTTTTCTTACATCAGTCTGGAGAAAAGTCCTTTACACTGCCAGTTTTAGCACGGGCGACTCCCGCCACTGGTGTGGTACCTGTCCAAGAACAACTTGTCTGAGGTAGCTGCAGAGCCGGAGTCTGACACCGTGATTATAGGTGGTGCTCTGGGTGAGGAAAGCTGCGGTTTTCGTGCTGAATATCTGAGAAATCCATTGTGAGCTTCACCTTTTCTGAGGTAGAGCTTGACTGAATTATTTGCCGTTGGGAGGAAGTAAGCAAGTCCCGGGACTGTTACTGGGAGCTATATCTCAGCTGTACTGCAGTGTGGATAGGTCTGGGTGTTAAGGATATGCATTCACATATGTGTTATGCATTTTCAAAGTGTGTTAAGTTGTTTGAAGACAAGGCCTTGGAATAAGCGTGGAACAAGCTGACTATATTTGTTAAAATGGGTGATTTTGTACAAAAATTTACATGCGTGAAATGATGGGAAGATTTGAGGTGATCACCACTTTAGTTGTCACTCACTTTGCTTCACTGCTAAGTCACCTTTGAGGAGGAAATAAACCATAATCCACACTCCAATGGAGCCATTGTGTATGGCAGCACTTACCTCATGTTTACCAGCAGAGAACCAAACCATGATGGAGGGATTGAGATGTGGGGAGGGCCTGTGGGTTAGGAAAAACTATATCTTTCTATCTGAAGAGCCATAATGTCAAGCATGTTACAGTCCATCAGCTGGATACCTGCCACAAATAACTTCTACAAAGAGGACTCCAGGGAGCCGTATCACCAACTTCTTAAAGGTTCTTTTTTTCCTCTCGTTTCAGACAGAACTGCCTTATGACATGCTACAGGAGACTCCCGCAAAAATATCATACACTTGACACGTAACATCTCTCTTTTTGTGTGTGTGTGTGTGTGTGTGGTGGGTGTGAGGGTGGGCCGACATACGTGTGGCATGTTTTTGGGGAGAAAAAGCGGTAAACACGATGCGTGTACGGATTGTCATGACGTGTTTCGAGCTGCACAAGACACGTTGTAAACTCTATCAGTCACCCAATAAATCGTGCTGGAAGAAAAACACAACACAAGATATATGGCTGTTTAATGATCGTGAGCTGAGGTGGAGGTGTAGTGGACTGGACTGAGCCTGAATGGGGGTGTGTGGGTTCAGCGAGAGAGTGGGGGGTGTAATCCACTGGGACTATGCTCAGCTTGGAGAGTACCAGCCTACATGGGGGTAGACACAAGGCTCTAGTCACAAGGGGTTAATTGTAGGTGTTTAAAGAGCACATGTCGTTAAAGAGCTGGTGGGTGGAAAGAGTTCTATTTATACATGGCAGAGGTAATGAGGTGAAATTATTCTGTCGGACAGAGATGGGATTTGACCACAGCAGGCTGGTGGAGACTCTCCTGCCCGGGCTCGGACTCTTGAGAATGTTTTCAGTCCAAATACGGCCGCTGAAACGTAAGCTTGCTAATTAATTCCCATTTACATACGGCCAGCTGTGGTTTCCATTGCGCCCTACAGCCCAGACGCCCTGTCACAGCAGCAGGCGATTGATTGACTAATTAATGATTCCCCAGATGCAACAATTAAATTGAAATTAACTTAATAGCCCTCAGACGGTATTATAGCGTGGTAATGTTTTCATTACTCATGTTTACATGATAACACATATAAACACAGACATACATGGCAAGGAATCACACAAGCAGCTCGGAGGCTTTGACAAGACTCTGATTTTTTTCAGTCCTGTTCAGTTTTATTGAGGGAGGTGTTCTTGTGTAAGTCTTTGCTTTACACAAATCTGTGTGTTTAGAGCACTGTAGCTGTACTGTGAAAAAGTAATTTGAGATTGATTAAGGGCAAATATCCCTGGAGTGATTAAACAAGCATTATTTGCTCCACTAGAGGGAGCAACTCCATAGGGATCAGATACAAAAGACATGATCACGCTATTTGATATTTGTAAGAGTGAGACATGATATACTTTCTGCATCTAATCGCAGCCTTTAAAATGTGTAGTTTTATCCCAAATCTCCAGGATGAGCCACTAATCAAGTCAAGTTTAATGAGGATGTGAATGTCAAAGCAGTAATGAGTATAAATGAGCTGTAGCAGCATTGTGACTTGTTCAATCAATTGCTAGTTTCCATAAAATCTAATTAAATAAAAATGTTTTAGTGACTGAGAGATTTTAAGACATGTTATTCATCATATCTTTATGAATTTTGTGACTATATCAGGACAACCCTTAATATTTTAAATGCTCTTATTTTCTTACCTTTCCTTACATTTTTATCCATATTTTTTTTGTTTTTCCTGTTATATATTTGAAATGTTAAATATATAATAAAGACTTTACAGTGATGTAACTCACACTATATTTTTTTACCAAATGCTTGTTTTAAGGATACATTTAAAAAGTTGCTCTTTCCTCAGTTAATCGAAGAAACAACACACATGTTGTGTACTTTACTGGTCAGTAAGGTGTGGTCCAAAGCCAGGTCTGTGGCTCGTTCTGTGCTCACTTTTGATGGACATTGGACGCTATACAGCCGGAGGATGTCCACAGGGAAGAGTTTGTGGTTGCCAGAATCTGATCATGTAACCAAAGAAAAAAGAAAACAGCAAACTGAACAACCTGCCAAAATCATCATGCAATTTCTGGAGCACTCTAAAATGCCAGGGGAAGCCGGATCTCCTTTCCTTGCTTGATAGTTTTCTTAAATTACTGCTCAACTTCCTTTAAATCCCTGTTAAGCAGAAATGTTTTGGAGCGAAGAAAGTAGAGAAATAGCCAAGCACTAGAGAGAAGTGAGAGTTTTTGCTGCAGTTGTGATTAATAGACGCGCAGAGCAATGAAATGTCTGTCATTCATACACCGTTTTCCCCTGGCGCTCAGGTTACACGGACTGAAACAGCGTTTGTCCATATTAGTGAGGGCCCAGTTTTTACCCTTCCTGTCTGCCTGCTGCTGGTAAAGGAGAGAGGCCAGAGTGCTATGGCATGACGGTCAGTGGCACCCACCCTGCATTTCTATCGGCGCCTGCTGTCCGCGCCAAGGTTGAAAAAGGTGAGATGGCTGATATATACACTCTCACACATAAGGCCATCAAAAATAAGTTAGAGGCCACCTCAGTCTGGAGTGATATACTTTCAGAAAGCAGAAATGTGGATTAAATCTTTTGGACAAGCAGCGTAGATCCATCCTGGCTTCTGTAGGAATGTGAACTCTGAGTCGCTGTTGACAGCTACTAATAGACCCTTTGACTATGAAATACTTGTAGTGCTTTGGCCAATACACTTAGAGCTTAAAGCGCTTTCTACTTACTGTATGTGACACCTTATCTGACTTTGTAACACTGTAGCAGAGATGAATGAATAAACTTCATCGACACTGGTGACCCGCTTGAAGTTGGCTCGCTCAGTTTTGATAGTTAAAACGTCATGAGCTGGATACGTATTTCATTACGTGTGCTTTTGATTTAAGCACAAGAAGAGCGGGCTGCCTCAGGCAAACCCGCACAAAACGGTGATTCACTGCCTTTGTGTAAATATTCTTTTTGGCTCTTGTCTTTTGGTTGCGTGTCAGTATGTCTTTTCCAGAGTAAGGGTGACCTGCCATGGTCATAGGGCCTGTGTGGGCCTACCTCGCTTCATCAACTTCACAGAGAAAAAAAAAATCTTTCTTAAAACTAGTCTAGTAAGGTAACTAGTTATAAGTTATAGTTACACCTCTAATTTACTGTCATCCTAAAAACCTGAAACTAAAAGGTTAACACAACTAACTGTGCCTGCAGTTTCTAAAATAACCTGACAATCCCCAGATATTATATGAATGTTCAAGCTTGTCTTAAAGCTGTGCAGTCTTATTTAAATTATTAAGTCACTCACTGGAATTAACCATCCAACCGAAGCATTCAAATCTGACAGCAAACAAAGACTCTGTTCAGATGTTTGGTTTTGCTTTGAAGTGAAGCCCAGCAGACAAACTGAGCCATCAATCATGATTATAAGATTAAAAACATAACTACATTAGTCACCTTTGTCTTGGTGTATGATAAGCTGCTTGGTAAAGGAAACCTGATATAGTATTGACAAACTTAAATACATTTAATAACTGTGCACAGGTTCGCAGTCTGGGTTACATCCTGAAAAAACTGTGAAGTCATTCAGATTTTGCAACAACTTAAGATGGATGTTTCTGTTTTGTGAGACAGGAGTACACTTTGTAATTATAACAAGATGTTGAGACCGGTTGTGAAATAAATGTTTTAGTTATTCCATGAACTTAAAACATTTATTAGTGCTGGGGGGCGGGTAGGTTAAAAAAGATCACGAGGATGCAGCTCATCGTGTGAGGGTTAGGGTTGTGGTGACTTACTGATTAAAATTTTAAAGTAATAACAAATAAAAATGAAATAATAATTTAAAAAAAGGTGACAAGGTGTAAGGTTGTGTGGCTCAGATGTTTTACAGCAAATTGAAGTTAAATGTGTTGCTAGTTTTTAAAGGGAATTTTTAACTAAATTACAACTCCACACTTCTGCTAAATACTATTTCATAAGAATTATGTCTAAAGTAACCGATTTTCAATTTCAGAGGCCTGTGTCTGCTGATAGCTAATGGATTCGAAACTCTTTATTATTCATTATTAAAGAGTTTTATTTATTGTATAAAGTTTGGCAACATCCAACTGAAATTTGTAATGGACTTGGCTGTATCAATAGCCACTTTTTCAAATACTGATTTCAAATAATGACCTGTTAAACGGAGCATCCTGAGGTCATCATATCATGTGATTGTTGAAAAAAAATCCTAATTTATTGGCCTCCACATGTGCTGCATTTGCTTAGACAAAAAGAAATGGGAAATACTCAAATACACTGAAATACAGGCCAGAGTTTGATAACGTAAACTCATGAAGTGACTCAGCCACACAGCCCTTGTCCCTCTTTTAGCCTTCTAAGCGCCTATAGCTGCTGCTTCAGAGGAAAACTCATCAACATATCCCTATTAAGCCACATTTAATCAACACCAATCCCAACAGGAGTGATAGAACTGTGTTTGCTGTGTTTTGTTTTGGAAACCCTACAGTGGCCTTTTGATTGAAATCACAGGTCTGTCCTGGTTAGGCAGCTGCTGGAGAGATCATCGTCTGCGTTTGCATGGCACCCGCTGAGAGGCCTGAGCACCATGGGAGAGCTCTCCCAGATCATTTCCATAAATATGAGTAATGTGCCCCTTTTCCACTTTGGTGAAGGTCCCTCAGGGAGGACGTGGGGATAAATGCGTACGCCGTGACATCCGCAGACCAATAAGTTATCCACAAATGCGTTTCCACATTTACAGAGATTTGTTTATTGCAGTTTAGCAGCGAAGACCAACATTTTAATGAGAACAGGATTTGACCCCCTGACTGGTAACGGCTTTCTTATGAAAAAAAAAAAAGACATGGCTGGATGTGTTGAAGAGACAATAACTCATATGCTTAAAAATGTTTTAGCCATCACCTCCAGCATATGGTGTCTTACATATAGGAGACTCTGCGTGAAATTACCCTGGACTACCACAGCGAAAACTCACATTTTAACTCATCAATCTGTCCAAATCATCACATCTTTAAAACTTGGATGTTAGATTTCTGTGCAAATTTATGTTGTATGACAAAGGTGAGAGAACTGGATATAAAATTTAACAAAAACAATTTAGCAGCTACTGAGGCAAACCATTCAACAACTTAATTTTAAAACCAATGAGTCAATTTCCTCAAACTCTAGTAGTCCTTTCTTTTTTATTTTCAGTAATAAAATATATACTTTATATCCCAGCGTTGCGGTCCATTGCATTTAAGGCTGTCGTCCATGTCATATTTTCTGTTTTTGCTAAGCTCGCACTGTAAACTCTATATACCTGCTTTAGGCACAATTAAACACACACTGAAAGGTCTGCATGGGTCAGGAGACAGCTCGTCCAAAATCAAACGAAACTCAATAAAACGCAATGCTTCTGCCAGTGTTGTCGTGAGAGAGTGAGAGAGTGGGATGGTAATAACTTTTTATCATTGTATGGAGAGACAGGAAGGAAAGAGCATAAAACACAGCTAAAGGCTCAGCCTCTGATAAAGTGGTTTATTTTCTTCCCATTACATGTGTAGCATGTGTTAGTTCATGTTCAAAAACATTTCACACAGAGAATTTCTTTTCACTCTTTATTTCTGTTTGATTCAAAAAAGAGAGACTAAAGGAATGTTAAAAAATATGAACTGAAAACCAAAATTCACTGAGTTTTTGAGACTCGGAAGCCTCACTTCTTGTGTGGTTACATAATGTGCAAGAAATGATATGATGACAATATTCCACTTACATATAAAAGCTAAATACTGAAATATGAATACTATAATTTAGAATCATGAAATAAAAGAGTAGCAATTACTTCTGCAGCTGTCAGGTTTGAATAAATACAAACTAAAATGGGCTTTACATATTTCAACAAGCACTTTAGCTCCCAAAATGCACACATTACAGATGTTTTTTCCCTATGGGGATAGTGGGGTCAAAGGGTAAGACCTCCAGTGCTTGTGATGTTTTTGCCGACTAAACATGGCATAAATCGATACGTCGGACGTAAAAAATATTTGAGTTGATTTTGGATTGTTGTTCTTCGAAATGTAATTTGTAGTTCTGCACTCACCCAGCTCTTCAAGCATCCCCTATACCTCCCCTTCATCGCTTCTACACACACACTGTAAGTTCAACTGTGCTTGGGACAGTAAATCAAACTCCTCTGAGGAAACCATTTATAAAAGCCTGACATCTGGCTTCCGTTTTCTGATTGCTGATTACACCTCAGAGTTTTTGAATGCAGCTTTGCTAGTCACCTCAGGACCAGCACAGGACAAGATCCTCCAAGCTGTAAATTAACCACATACATTATCTATGACCCCCAAAATTTGATCCGCTGATCACCGTCTCCTCTTTGCAGCGGGCGATGTGAGGCCTCCTATCCTGGAAATGATAAAAGAGAAGAAAGCTCTTAATGGATTTACCAGCGCACTGAGTCCCTGCCTTGTCTAATATTAAATCACTGCTTATATTTCTTACAGCTGGCTAAGCCTTGAATGGCAACTCAGACAGACAGTCACAAACCGGTGCTTAACAAAAATAGAGATTATACCTTAATATAAGTCAACATTAGTGTACAGCAGTGTGTGCTTGAATGGACACATTAATATTGTTGTATGCCTTCAGTTTGAGTAAAGTCCAGGACATAACTGCATAGCAAGGTCAGGGACTTTTTACTTTAATGCAGTGGCCCTTCAGAGGTCAACTTTTAAGCGTCACATGCAAAGAACAAAAAACAATAGTCCCATGGCTGTTTTAAGACTTAGGATCTGCAAATGAAGTGTATCGATGGTGACATAAATCAGATTGATTGAATTTTAATAGCGGCATCTCCTCCTCTCATAAAGTTAAAGATGAATCCACATGGTCACAATGTCCTTTGTGTAGGGAGGTCAGTGAACATACCTGAGACAAGATAAAGTAGTATTACATTATTTCACAAAAGCTGAATTTTTCCTTGAATGGAAGCTACTACACATACATTTTATCTTTAAATATGTCAGTTATGGTATTTAAAATATATAAGTCAATATATAAAATAATAGTTTTTTAAATTAACTGAACTAAGCTATCATAACTATTCATAAAAAATCCTTTTTTTGTCAGAAATCATAGTCCTCTTATTTTTTAAGCACTATGAATTTCATTTGAATAATTGTTTAAAATTACATTATAAATTCTGACCAAACTTGCAGGTTTGCACTGCTGTCTTATTGCAGAAGCTCTTTCTCCTTCAGCTCTGACACTGGTTTTAAGTCCCATCCATGCCCCGCTCTCAACATGTTGTAAAAAAAAAAAAGAAAAAGAAAATTAGGTAAAAGGCCTCTTTCATCAGTAATTGATAGGTGCTTGTTTTGGTTCAGTGGCCTTGTGTCACTCTTGCCACTATGCGTTAGGAATATATCAGAGCTGGAGCAGTGTGTGAAGGTGGGGAGATGGTGGAAACAAGTGTGTCATGACTAGAGAGAGTGACACATACGCCATGCTTGTCAGGATGACTAATAGCCCAGGGCAACAGGTCTCACTGTGGGGTGTTAACAATCAGCCAGGCCTCAGGTTGTAGCCTGACAGCCAGCCACATGACTTGGATACAAGTTGGTCACCTGCACTTTGTATGTCTTAACAGGACCTTTGTCCTTAACCAACTGGTTTCACCGTATGTGAAACATTCTATTGTTCTCAGGTGTTAAAATACTTCCCATCACACAGTCTTGATAACTGAAAATAGCTTTCAAAACTATTTGCCAATGACACGAAATGAAGGACACTTAACGCTCCAGATCAGTTCACATGGATCATTTAGTCTTTTTGCTTCAACTGAGAATCTTTATTTGACAAGTCAGCTCGGAAGGCAGTTCATCAATTCAGAGTGACATTTACACTCCCATTCACCCATGGGGGGGTCACAAAAGAGAGACCTGCATGCTCAACAGTATCCCTTTTTTCATTTTCAGAAATTCTTTGTTTGTTCTCTGCAGTACATATGTTTATCTATGTATAATCTTGTAATTATGTTGTTAAATTCTAACTTTTGCTCCATTATACACAGTGTTACATAATTAAGCAATATATTTAAAGCAGAAAAAAAATGTCTCGCCTAGTAATTACCTTGTAATATTAGAATGGGTGAAACAACATGTGATCTGTAGACAGCCACCGGTTGGGCCGCTTTGTCAGACGCCTTGGTGAAAACTAAGAAGCTTGTCTGATGGCCAGCTTCCTGTAAAGGGTGATTTGGCTTTCAGAGAATGCGACATACTCCGTCTTCATAGAACTCGTTCTGTCAGTGTGTACAAATAGACAGACGTCCTGACGGAAAAACACCTTTTATGACCTGATGTGCGTCACAATCTCCTAAAAATAAACCATGGAAAATAAACATTATATTTTTGGCTCGGATTTTATTCCTTTTATTTTAACACTCAATACTGAAACTGGTTAGTGACGGCCACAAGCAGAGAGGTTGCACGTACATTATTTAGACTGGAGCGGACACTTTAGCGCTGTGCCGAGTAACACTCAGGAGGCCTGTTTTCTCCCAGACTTAACTGAACATGCTGCCATTACACAGTACATTGGATATTACATACAGCTGGTCATGCGCATCCAAAACCCACATGCTGACAGTGAGAGATTCATGTATTTGTCGATGTAGGAATAGATTGTAAATGTTATGAACCTTTATACCTCTTGGTTTGCTGTAATTTTATATCCATTGTGACATAATTGCACAACACAACACCTGAAATACGATATCTGAACATGTTGTACAGAACACAACACCTGAAATACGATATCTGAACATGTTGTACAGATCTATTTATACTATTTATAAAAACGAATTAGTGCAGGTCAAAGAGCTTATCGTGGTGACATCATCCACATAAAAAAAAATAAAAAATACAGCACAGCTCCACACCCACATTCAACTGACTACTGGCTTCTATTTTCCCAACACTGGTTGACGTCTCTTCCAATTATGCCTGTTCATTTGCACATCAGTGTAACACTGGAGCTCAGGTTTGTTAAAACAGTGTTAACAGCCAATTACTCATGAGTAGAAGTGGCGGATTTTAATGTTGCCCTGGAAGACAAGCGTTTTCCAACGCCATTTTTATTTTCCAGGTGTGTTAAGCTGTTTTTTATATGGTGTGTGCAGACAGCTTTGCCCACCCTGTAAACAGTCATGTAGAATGTGTCGGGACAATAAAAAAAGGACCACCAGAAATTTGTTGTGAAATTTAATTGACTTCTATTCATAAGAAAATCAGCTCTGGCTGATCAGTGAGTTAATGAAGACTGTTCTGGTTCCAGTGTTTTTTAAATATAAATATATATAAATGTGTGACATAGCGTACTAACATAATATAAAATGTGCCGTTTTCTGTCACCTTTGTTTTTGGCTCTTAATTTTAGTTTGTTTGTGAGCAGATTGATTTGATCAGAACAAATATCTGAGTGGACCAAAACCAACAATGACAAGTTAAATTTATGTGTGTTTCTATACATCCCATAAAGCTGATAGCATAATGCTGACTTATGACATAAAGATGACTTAAATGAAACTTTAAACAAACATAAATTCTATATTTCCATCATGTTTTCTGCATCGTTTTTGTCTTTTTGAGGTTTGAATGGTGCTGTTTCTATTGTGCCCTCTTCTTCTGCAATGGTTTTAATGGCACCTCACTGGAGAAGAAGCAGCTAACCAAACCAACTGTTTATTTTGTCCACCTTCTAACACTTCTCGGAGTGGCTTTGAGTTGTTCACTAGAGCTTGAAAGCATAAAATAGATGGGAACTAAAGAAATATCTGTGAGACGACATACAGTATTGAACAATTTACTGTGAATAAGCCACCGAGCAGCACAGAAACAATAACGACTCATTTGTTACTAATTGCTTAATCATCACTTACCCTTTTGTGCACTCTAAAGCAAAGTGGTATATTACCCTGAGTAGTTACTAAGTAACCCCTCATTACTTAGTGATTATCTCACCAACTCACAAATCTGTATCCTATATTGTACAGTATCACCAGCACGTTTCATCAGTAATGTTTATAATCACTTGAGTATGTAGTATATAGTTAAACTCTTAAGTTGTGTACATGAATATACATGTATTTTATGGTCATAAAACTGTGACTTTAACATATGCAGCAAGGTGACTTGGGCTTGACTAAAATCTGGCATAAACACCCTGTTATGTTAAAATCTAAATGATATGTGTATCATATTTCTCTCAAGGCAGTTGTTTTTGTGAGTCATGCAATAATCTGAGGGGAATATTTTTCCTCCAATCCAGAGATTTGACTGCCTGAGGTCTTGGCAGAGTTCTGCACAGTCCGGGAAAAACTCTGCTGAGCACTTGTGATTAAGTGTCTTTATTTAAGCCCGTGAACTCAAACGAGCAATCAGAGCCAAACCGAGGCTCCAAACTTCCTCAAAATCATGTTGCTGGAAGCTCTGAAGAGTGTTACTGACCGACTATCATCATTTCTCTCCTGTCAGCTGGTACTGCACATTATACTTTAGTTGTTAGATTCACTAAAGTTACAAACTTTGCAATTAAATACAGTAAAAGACATTTGCGGTTTTGCTTTCAGTAATATTGCCATATTTTTGGGCATATTCATATTACCAAAGAGATACTTAGACATGTGTGCCAAAACCTAAAATGCAGCCTTCCATACAGGACTAAATTCTGTTATATTATTAGAGTAGCAAATATTGACAAAGGAATTCTGAATAATTATGGCAATGTCTTGTCCTGACATATTGAATTTTCCTCTAAACTGAACACATCTGTCTGTATCTCTGTGTATACATAATAATATAACACAAAATAATCTAACCTTTTAAATCATCCCGGCACTCTACAAATTTTATCTTCACTACTTTAAGACTACTACATTATGACTTTGGAAGCTGGTACACAGAGAATGAAGACGTGCTGAGAAAAAAATAAAAATCATCAAAACAGGTTGAGCAATGCAACATGTCTGGATGATAAAGCATGTTTTGTTTTCGGTGGTTTTTATGAATGAATTTATGTTCCTGTGTGTGGGCAGCCTGGTCTTGTCTCGACCTGTTTGACGGTGAAATTCCCACATTCTCTCTGCCTTGCTCACATCACTCACCCTGATGAGCAGATAATGTCAAGGAAGTCGGATGATAGATGTGTATTTATTTAGTCTTCTCAACATGACGCTATAATGTGCTGTGTGATAAAAAAACAAAATATATACAAGCCTGTTGTCTCATGGTTTAACAACCAACAACTTTCATTTGTTGTATTATTCTAAATAAACTAGTAATTCACCATTCAACTGTGTAACCTATGATAAGCTTTTAACAAACACAGCTTAATTGGGATTAAATGAATGTGATTTTATCTGTGTGACACACAGGTACTGCATGACACCAGCGGAAAGTCAGGACCAGAGCGGCTGTGGGTGTATTGGGTGTCTATTTTTAGAAACATTTAAAGGGTGGATGAGGTCAGAACACCTCTGAGTGATTCAGTGGCACCAACTTGTGAGACCCGGCCTGGCTGGTCATCTCAGACGTTGGGGCAAGACCAGACAAACACCAGGAGACACTGGCATGATTTTGCCTTTAAAGGTGCGCTGTGTTAACTTTAACTACAGAGCAGGGTTTTAATATGTTTGTCCTTTTTATTTGGTATCATGTGATATGCCAGAACACACGAATGGCTATAAATGCATGCCATGAGCTGATGTTAAGCACTTTTATAATAATTGGGGGAAATGTAATAAGGTTGATAAATGGACCAGTTCATAAAACTGCAATTAAAAAGTTATAAAAGAAATAAATGATGCTTTGGCTCCAGATTTCTGAAAAATCATGTTGCTAGAAGCTTTGAAGAGTGTTACTAACTCATTATTTCTCCCTGACGAATGGACAAGATAAAAACTGCAATCAAATAGTAATAAAACAAAAGAAACCTTTAAAACATTAGAAAAGATAATTAACTGTAGCATATATACAGATTATGACAAAAAGGTTAAACTATACAAACAGGTTTGATCTATCTACATGAATGATGTATGAAGTATGTGTTTTGCATGTGCAAATTCCTTTCGTGATAAACAAGGGCATCACACATACAGTACATATATCACTCATACTGTACATGAGAGCACAGCCAGGCATCTTAATCTTTTTTTGTTGATGACAGACAGAATTAAACAGTCAACAGCTGGGAGCTCTGGGATCGCTGCTCTTGTTCCTGTGTTTGTGTTGTATCTGCATGTCCATGTACTTCTGTATGTGTGTGTGTGTGTGTGTCCTGCCAGTATACCGTTTCAATGTGTGTGTCACAGCAGGTTCAGACGGCCAACACAGTAACCTGTTTAACTCACTCGGCGCCTGAGCCACTGATGGGGGCCCTTTACTGCTCCTGGCTGGTCCAGCCCCTAAAACAAGCTCCTGGGCTGCGGCAGCGGTTAGGACCCAAACCAAGCCTCCATTCACCTCATCAACCCAGCTGTTTATTTTCAGAGGCATTAGAGGAAACACTCGACAGGGCTTATCAGATCCAAACAGTCGCACGTCTTTGTTATTTTACACACAGGCCTCCTCTCAACTCAGCCTCATTTTCAGTAATTGTTTTCTTTCTTGCTTGGTAGAATAACACGGAGGGCTACATTTAACACAAGTGGTAAGCGAATCCGTCAGTGTAAACAAGGCAGATACAATGCACACTGGGATTTTATCTGAGACTTTTCTGTTATTCTGTTTTTTAAAGGGCAGGGCTGGAGCGGAGTGGAGTGTACTTGTGTTAAAGTCAAATTGGTTAAGTCTTCAACCTCCCATATAGACCTCTGTTTTTCTCAATTACTGCTTCACTAAACATCAGACTCACTCAGGGCTTCTATTGGTTCTCTGGAGATGACACGCTGATAGGCATTAGGGTGAAAAGTTTATAGACGACTCCTTAATTCTCATATTATTATTAAACAATATTTCACACTAATGTTTCTCACAGCAGGACAGAAAAGTTGCAATTGTATGTTGTGATGCTAAATAAAGAGGGAGTTGTGACACTGTAGTACACATGCTCAACATGGTGGCAGTGTTGCACTGTCATTGGGGCACCTGAAGCCATCAGTGCCACTCAGTACCAAGCAGCTGGAGACAGTGCTGAGGATTATGAAGCAGCCATGTGTATCAACAGGGTGAATATTACCAAATTGTGATGTACAGTGTACGACACAGCTTGTGTGTGCTGCAGATTGTGATGTGGCAGACAGTACACAATAGTTTGAACGTCAGAAAATAATGAGTGTGCTGAATTTGGTGAGATATAACCATGTCGACTCCTTATCAAAACAGACAGCCTCGGTACAGAAATCAGTGAGTTTTCAGCATGCAGGAAATGTTTGCAGTCACTCATGACTGACAACACAACCTCTATTCAGCCGCAAGGTCCTCGGACAAGCCAACGTTACAGCCGAGTATCAAGGCAAACATCATCGAAATACCCCAGTCCACCCTCTAATGCTGCCAGCAGGAGCTCTTGTAGATGGGCCCAGCTCCACTCTTGCCAAACTGCGCCATAAAATAAACACACAGTAAATCCAGCATGATTAACATTAATCATGATCACGTCACTGCTAATGCACTGACTGAGGAACATACAGTGAAATCACGCTGACCTAGACGCTTGTCTTCCCGTCAGGAGAGACGGTGGGGGGAGGCGGGGTGGGCACTTTCAAGAATGACGCTGTGATAACGAATGAATAAAATCATTAAATGTGAAATGAATCGGTGAATGAGTTTCAGACCTCTGATGACGTGACCCAAAATGCACAAGTCAACATAGGTGTTAGACATGGTAAACTTCACTTTATTTGCGTGACCCCTGCATCTGGAGTGAGCGCTGCTTTGAAAACATGCAACTTTTGGTAAAGACGTCTATTTAAAAAGGCTCTTTTCAACTGTGGCAGTGCCAGACACAGTTTGGCTAAAAGGTCCCGCAAGGCTTGTAACTTATTGTTGAGGATTGGATTTCAGCTAAAATTAGCCATCAGACCCAATTTATTACTCTGATTGAGGACTCTGAAAATGCCAGTAACGGGCTCCCCATTATATAAGCTAAGCCTTGAGTTGAAGATATAATGTTGCAATTTAATTCAGCCCACATCACTTGTGAGGCAAATGTGTAAAAGTGGTAGTAATGGTAGCTTAGGTTTCCCCAAAGTATTGAACTGGCCTGAGACACTTGGAAAAACAGCGAAATCCCCTACCAATTTTATGGAGGTGGCAAAACAAGCGTCTTTCCTTAGGTGACTTGACTTATTAAACCCACTGGAGACTGTGAGTTATGAAACGAAAGAGCAAACTCAAACTGGCACATTATGGCTCTGTCAGTTTTTTAGAACAAAACGCACCTCAGTCTGGGCGCTGCAGACAAAGATCTGCTCACAATTAGAAAGAAATGTTCCTGTCATTTCATTCATGATGTTAATTCAAAATAATTCAGCCCTAACGTGTTGAATTTAACTGTAATATGTTTAAGTTATAATCATCAGTGCGGCAGAGATATTTTATATGGCATAATAGCCATTCATAACCAAATGCTTCTGTTTATGAGCCCCGTCACATTGGTTTACCATCATTAATCATTTGTTCATCTGTTGAACAGAGTGCACAGTTCTCTGTGCTGTAAAAGACCTCTTTTACATGTTTAATTTACCCTGGTTTATTACGAATTCTTTATCATTGTACTGATCTGTCTTTGAATGAACAGTGGCAACAGTGTTTCTCCAGAGGTTTTGCACACAAGCTCACCTGAAGACAAATGTCCTTTTGATTGAAAAGTCGTTTCCTCCTCACTGTTTAAACACAGGTGTTGATTCTGGTGAAAATGACTGCTGCTGCTGCTGCTGCTGCTGCTGCTGCTGCCTCCCTCCCTGCATTTGCTCTTATGAAAAAGGCCAAATGGTGCCTCTGCTGAGTACACTTAGGCAGGACCTGTAGACACTCCAGCAATTATCAGAGATTATCTGACTACTACATCCCCCTTGCACCCCACCCCAACACACACATACACTCCCTTTCTTGTTTTTCCACCCTGTAAACTCAAACAACAAGAGCAGCAGTGGACCATAGGTGGCAGTTTTGAATAGGTCGACTCCTTGAGAGTATGAACCAGCTCTGCTGCCAGGAAACTCTGTCCTACTATGCTTTTGCAGCACAAGAAGTCAGGCACTGCTCCTGGATCTGGACACAAACCATTTCTCCTCTCAATTCATGTCATGTACTTTACCTAAGCGGGGTGTGTCTCACTATGCTGCAGCCTCCAGAATCCCTGCAAAAACGTGCAGACGACGACAAGAAAGCTCCGAAATATTGCTGCAGTAGCAGGCGCCGAAATATGTTAAGAGCTTTCTGTGCTTTCTTTCTTTCCGCTTAGATTATCTGAGTAGGTTTTGCTTCCCAGGGTGCAGTATGGATTCCTGCGCGTCTGTGGTTGGCACAAATGCATGTCTCGTGGCACACATCCTCGCCAATGGCACTGGCATCCTCTGAGCCCACACCTAGTGCCATGCTGCTCACTCTTCACCACTGACATCCTCCACTCTGACCAGAGACTGTAAACACCAATGGAATGGACCACACACACACTCACAATTTTTCAGTTGCTGCTCGGCGCAAGAGCATGTGTGTGAAGAACACACACACACACACACACACACGTTTAGCCCAGTCAGAAATGTAGTACACACACACACACACACGTTTAGCCCAGTCAGAAATGTAGTATGTTTTTTGATCATATAAATTACATTCACATGCATTCTAAGAGTAGGAGCTGTTGGTGAAAGAAGCTTTTTATTTGTCTCTCATGTGATTCAATTCACCTGTGTGTTTGTAACCATTGCTGAGGCAAGCAAACAAGTTAACTCAAATATCAAAGATTCAGATAAAAGATAGAAAATATTTATTTAAAATGTATTATTTCATTCAGTTATATTAACAAGCAAAATAAGTATTCTAACAGAGAAGGTTTTAACTTTCCTGAAAGGTCCTGAAATTAAATTGAAATGTAATATTTAACTGTGAAACTCCAAGATCCATATCTTTACTACTGTATACCTTACTATAATAATATAGGTCATTGATTTAATGTTTTATTTAATGGAGAACATCAATATTATGATGCCTCTCATATTATATCAGCAGATTACTGCACTAAAATATTGCTTCTGTTTTCATTAAACTTTTATTTATAAGACACATCTGTTAATTTAATTAATTATTTTAATATAAAAAAGTCAGAATTAATCTAATATCTATAGGCTATTTATATAAAAAAGTACTTTATTACAATTTTGAAGCATAAAATCTGGTGAAAATAGACTTTCTTTAAAGAAAAATAAACAGTAACAAAGAATATGAATTTAAATATCAGAGACAAATATAACAAGTTTCCAGTTACAGTTACATAATGCCAAAATAGCGCTGGTGTAAATCAGAGTGCATGGCACAGTAATGCAGTAGGTGAGGCGCTGTAGGAAGTGGGCTGTTTGTACTGCACGACAATGTGTACTTTACAGGCCTCTGCGGGTTAGAGCCGTGTGTATATAATGGCCAAACTGTACAGTAGCTGACCACTCGGTGACAGATGCCAGCTGACATGTTGGACCACAACACCTCTTCTGAATCTTGGTGCCCAGAGTCCAAAGTCTCATTTCTCATGCCTATAGAAACGGATGCAAATATCTCAAGTAAATTTAAACTGAAGCTGAAATTAGAGCACAAAAAGGTATCTTGTGGTTCATCATTACAGCGACTTTTAACAGGAACAGCCTTCTACGCCTGCAGTGTTTTAAGCACACAATTAGTTGAAAGCCCAAGGCACCAATCCATCACTGAAACAGAGTTTTCAGAGTTCATCCTGGTACAAGCTTTGCAGACTTTAAACATCTTTGCAAACACTCTCAGAGCACCAAGTCATCCTGTCTGCTGTTCTCTCCAACACACACTCTCACTTGGTGGGATTTACAACCCCAGGAAAGGCTGAGAGGGTAGGCAGGGAGGTAGATCCTCTGCCCTAACAAAAACTTTCCTGCTTTCTGCATTATCAGCAGCAGGTGTGCCATTTAAAATAACAGGGTCAAGCTCTTCCCCTGCACTCGATTCAAAGGGCAAGGATGAGGCACTCAGGGGACAGTACTTACAAATCAGCTGACATTCACTGGGCCCCCAAATGCCATCATGCCCTCCAGGTGACTTCATTCATCTATACTGGACTACAGCAAACAGGAGTGCCAATCCACCTAAATATTAGGAGAAGGAATGAAAGAGGGGACGGGATCAACATCGTTCGTGACTCAAAAGAGCTTTCACAAGGGTCGAGGCACTCTCAAAGCTTGGAGGGAGTTGCCAGGCTGTGTATGTTTTCTGACCAATTTTAAATAAACATGCCCAACTCCAGATTTAATGAACAGGAAAAGCAGACTGATGAGAGAAATCAATTTATTTAAGGACTGATGCCACATGATAAACAGTGAGCTCTTAACGTTGCATTTTTGGGCGTGCATATGACGTGCACGGTTGCCAGAGGTCACATAGTAACACATTTATAATAGCTAGTGAATTTGACAGTGTAAATGTAATTTGAAAAAAAGTGATTTAAATGATACTACTACAGCCCAACTGTTTCATGGAAGCTTAGATAATTCAGGTGATTATAGCTCACCTATCAATGCAGCTATTTTAAAGGCTATGAAAGGGCCTCTGTTTGTTCGGTTTGATGCCCTGTAGCTGAGCCAAGGTGAATCCCCCTCTTTTGTCAAAGCAACATTTGCATGATAGCTGCAGTATGACACAGGCCAGCATTAATAAACATCTACCCAACCCAGACGAAAACTGCTATCTTCGTGATCTGTTGACTTTTTGAGCAGATGAGATGAGTAAATGTTAAAATGTGTACGGCATAAGAGCGGAGCAGTTAGAGTGCAAACACGACTGTGTCAGAACAGCTGTGACCACAGCATGCTGTTAAGGTGAGGTGAGAAAAGATCTTTGTGTGTGAGAGTTGAAATACAAGTCTCACTGGGTGAGCAACAGAATCCCTGAATCTTTAAAGCCTTTGTCTCGGATCTGTTGTAAAACTGTATGTTTGTGTAATATGCAGGTCCTTTGTGTGTATAAGTGTGGCTGTGTTTGTTTGTGTTAGACCTGGACCAATACATCAGCTGATATGAGCTCATTGCCAATAATTGATGCATATCAGTTGATAAGTTAGTAAGAGTTACAGTCCAGAAATGCCAGATGATGATGATAGATGTTATGTAATTTAGACACGCTGTCACCTTTACAAGTTGAATCAACTTTGAATTGTCACAATTTTTAATGGTCACGATTATAACACCATACAGCGTATTTGTATCATTTCAATAACGTATTAGTTGAGATTTAACAACAACTTTCTGATTAGGCACAAAAAACATCTTGGTTATGTTCATGAATTGTTATAAATTATTCCCTGTACGTGGACTATCATAAATATACCACTGGCTGATACATTGATTTTAAAATACATCTTTCATTATCATATTTTCTAGATATCAATGACAGTCCTGGTTTCAAACATCCAGTAGCAATTTATAATTGTTTGAATGTATGCATAATTGTATATTTGATGTAGTTGATGCATAATCCTTATACTTATTGTAAGTTGCTTAGGATAACAGCTTCAGTTATTAAATGTAATATGCTGTAATGTTAGTATATCTGTGTAGAACTACAGGACTACACTATATGTATATACACTACTGTATATGTTTGCAGATAATGTTTGTGTGGTCTGGATAATTGTATATATGGAGGATAATTATGATACCATGACAGACCAGTTTAAGAGAAAATGATTTTTATTTATAGAAACAAGAGTGTCCATAAATATATTCAGATATTCAGATATGTCTCTTTGCTTAATTAGATCAAATTAAAACCAGTCCTTTAGCATTAGGGGCATAGTGGGCATTAGGGGCACCACATAAATCCTCAAAGATAATGGTTCAGTTTAGTTTTACCAGCAAGGCAACCCTACAGAGACACATTTAACCGATGCCCTTTTTAGAGGAGTACTTGTGCACATTTACATTTCATACATATTCCTTTGTTTTCGATGTTCACAACAGTTGTAGCAGACATCACTTGGTTTTGCCCTTTTCAAGATGGGCCTGAAGATGATGAAGATGTTTTTATCTTGTTGTATTTATTTAACCATTTTGTAGCTGGGTAAGCATCATTGGGATTATCAAAAGATGTGTTGTCATGTGACAGACTTTGTGTGTGACGCTGTGCTATCTATCTACTTCAGAGGACTAGTCAGACAGTCATAATGGGAAAGATAATAAATAACTCCCTGTAAACGTATTTATTGTCAGGTAAATCTCAAGTAAAAAGGAGCTCATCACTCACCAACACAAAGTGCTCAGGCAGAAGAGCCTTTTTACGCCACATTAGGGAAAAGAAAAATGTGCAAGAATAACAACCATGTCACTGATGATTTTTCAGGGGGTCGAAAGGGAGAAGATATTATATTTGAAAAAAAGAAGACAGAAAGCATGATTCCATGACAGTATCCAGGGCTGGCTTTCAGATCAGAGGTTGCAAAACATTACGGCTTCAAGGCTTTTATCATCCCTAGTGAGGGCCGCTGGGTCGGAAGGATAAATGAGGAGGTGCACTCCACTTTGGTGTCAGGTGGGTTTCGGGTTCCCGCTCCCCCAAATGTTTTTAGTGTTGACTTTCACCTTGTAGCCTTGCCTCCAGATCTCCTGAGTCTACTTATCATGTACAACAAGAATGATTGATGACCTGGGGGAGTGATCATCAGCTTTGAGAGCTGATGCAGCAGCCAGCTCATAATTCTTTGACTGTGTAGAGATTAAATTAAACTGGAAAACAGTCCGGGTATAAAAGGTTATGACTTTTCCTGATCTTTTCGGAGAGTCAGTGAGACAATGTAGAAACAGGTGCATGATTTGTTTGTCACCTGTGTTTGTCTATGTAAATACATGGCTGTTTGGCATGTCATTTACTTTTTACCCTCTTTTTCTCCTCCTTTTTTTCCAACTACATGAATGTCAAAGTAAAGTAAAGGCTCTGTTATTATTTATTCACATTTTAAAACAGTTACTGATTCAGTATTTTCTGTTTTTTTTACAGTAGCTTATGTACATGCATGATAAACTGAGCAACATCACTGAATTTGAATGTTTTATAGGGAAGAACAGGCATTCCAAAGAAACAAGGAAAAAAGTTGCGAACTACAAGGCAACCACAGATAACGTCCTCAATTAATTTAGCTAAGCAAATATGTTATGATGGTTAACTCTGAGCTCTGGCTCCAGAGAGGATTAGCTTTTCATGGTTTATTTAAACAAATAGTTTATAGGCATTTCTCTATTTCTATGCACCTGTGTTTTTGTGACTAATTTTCTTAGTACAATATTTGTTATATAAGGGAACAAAGAAATAGCTGTTGTAATAATTGTTTGAGGGTATTTTAAAAAAAAAAAAAGAAAGAAAGAAAGAAAGAAAAAGCCAGGATCAGTTCCAGCCCTGCACGATCCTAATAAGCATAAAGCGGTTATGGAAAATGAATGAATGTGTATTCTTTGTTTTTCAGCGTATACCTACAAAACATGACTAGATCATACTAATAAGTAGGAATCGTATCTTTTCATTTTAGTAGTAGATTTCCATTGACTATAACTGAGTCTGATGTTATGCACTAAATGCTCCAGGTAAGATTCAAATCTCCTAAACATGCTATGTGATCAAGCCGGTGATTCTACCAGGTCTAAAAGTTTTTTTTTCCTGCAGGGCACAAATATCCACCACATTACTTGTTGTAGAGTTGTAGATCACAGTATCACAGCCTTTTGTTTCATGCTCATTTAAACTGAATTAAATACTGGACATGACACATAGCGGTGACATAAATGGGGCAGGCAGGTGGATGGACTCCTTTGTCAGGCAGGTGGATGGTCTGACAGCATGCCTGTAGACAGGTCCAGCTATCCTGGAATGTGCCTCTTTGATCCCTGGATTATAGTTTCATCGTTTGGGCTGGGCTCATCTGCTCTCTCAGATCCAAGGGGCCCCTAAGATCCTATTGATATATTACTTGTCTGTCATGATATGCAGATCCTATCACCTGCAGGGATCCTCGGCTAGGATTAAACATACCCAAATTTGTGATATTATATCATTTATGAATTAGTAAAAGACCATAACTACTGCAAAAAGGGTGTTTTTTTATAACTGAAAACAAATAATGAATTTCTTGAAGTCTCAATCTAAATACCACAAAAATATAGTACTATATGAACTATATTTCTGTGGTGTTTAGATATCCAAAAGCTACCTGCACAGCAGAATAACAGCAACGTTAAACAATAATTAAGTTTTGAACTGCAAAACCTACACATGCATGCATGATCAAACAGAATAAACATCCGACTAATTGCCAGCATCAAAGGATTACAGCTATTTCACAAGTACCATTTTACAAGAGGATTGTTACAGTAAAGAGAGCGTCCTGAGACGGAGTTAAGTAATCAGTAATGTGTTTTTATGAGGCACATTCCTTTGCAAAAGGAATGCCAACTGAGTGACCTCAAAAAGAAGAGTTGAGGGCTGAGCTATGCACTGAAATAACCCATCAGGTCTTAAATTCTCTCCAGCTATTGGCTCTGACTGCACTGGTCCGTCTTGTAGACCATGCGGTAATAACAGTTGTCTTTTCCTGCAGTATCGATGACCCTGTTGATCAACAGTGATAATGCACTGACGTGTATGGCAGTGGGACTTAACTGTAATAATGGCTAGACCAATAAAACGCTCCATTATGATAAAGATTAGATGAAAATATGTGAGTGACGTCTGAACAAGGTGTTGTTAATGATACATCACGCCATGTCTTCCCTGACCTTTCTTAACAGCACTAGAAATAGCAATATGATAATGTGGGAATCATAAATGGGACAATTTTGCAATCATCCCCCTAAAAAAAAGTTCCCTTATTCTACATGTAGAAAAGACGGAAACTATTTTCCCATCTGACACCATAGCAGGGCTCCATCAAAACAACCTTTGGTGCACAGGTTACGACAAACAGAGCTCCTTCACATGAACTTCAGACGGCTTTTGGTCTCCACCGCCTCTGATGAAATGGCTCTTGCATTCCTGGCGAGGGTGAGTCAGATAAAGAAACAGTATGGAAGCACATGCAGGTTTCTGCTCACTCAGTCTTCCACTCGTACTTCACACCCGCATCCATTTGAGGAGAAACGTAAGGGTTGTAGATTTTTGGGTCTTTTTTGGTCCTAATTTCAGCTGTTGTGGAGACTTTTTATTCATTTGTAGCCTTAAAAGACTTAACTGTTTAACTGTTGCAGGCTGCCATTTATAGAAGTTCCACTTTGGCTAAAAATACACAGAGATCTTTATTTAAAAAATATTATAACATAAATATTGTACCATTTTAAAAGTTTTAAAACTGTACTGCTATCATGATTAATGTCACTCAGTATAAATACATGTTGATCTAGGAAGTCCGTGAATTGACTTTCCTGCTGAGCAACACTCACAGCTTTCTCCACCTTTGGTGCAAACACAAGTTGTGTTTTCCTTTCAGTATAATTAACATGTCAGCACAAGAACGAAGCCATTAATCTACTCCGTTAGTTAGTTAAGCTGCTTGAAGAAAATAATTTACAATGTAATGTTTATAAATATATTATTTTAGGGAAAGTTAATAACAGGGACTGTATGTGCAATGTTTGATACAAACATGATTAGTCATTAGGATCATGAAATATGGAGTAGAACTGGAAGAACAGATCATAAGATCTCTATGTGATGTTAGTGGGATAAGAATAGTTCTGTTAACAAGAGAAAAACAAATACAACTATGTATTTCTATCATTAACACATTGGTATAAATGTTATTTACCCCTATTTCACATTCTTACAGAGAGTTCAGTACGTAAATCCCACAGTAAATATAATATCCTTCACCACCAGCACACAGTACACCTTCCTCAACCTCACCACAGCTCTGAGACAATAATTACAGCCTTTTCATGTTTTATGTGTTTTACATTTCCTCTTTCAGTGCAATGAAGCAATCCTCCACAAGTCCCACAAAGTTTATCCATGAGTGGTTTGGAGGCTAAACCTATTATCTGAGTATCTGCTGATCAGACAATAGAAATACTATACTATAAGAGCACTTGTCATAGAGGAAGGGTCTAAACAATTATAAGCCAAGTCAGTGACAAACACGTCCTTAACATCAGTTTCAAAGTTACTGATGGAAAATAAACACTGGTCATGGTAAGTCAAATATTTACCACCTCTTATTCTCAGGTGATGCACCGTGGCTCTCATGACTTAGTTGGTCATGTATGTGAGGTTATGTCTTTTCACTGTAACACTAACAGTCAGCCTTTGATCCAGATTCACAGTCTGACCCAGCTTTCAGTTACAAGGTGGGTGTGCTGAGGATATACTGTGGCTTCCTTTGTGGCAACAGTCTCATTTGGAGCCATGTTTAAGGGGAAAATAAAATTTACCCTGTGTCTTTACCCGGCACACTGACAGAATTTCCTGTTGTAAATCCCTCCTGTCACACATCACACATCATGTTGAAAAAATAGCATAGACCACTCCTTGCATTTACACTGCATGTGACTCAATAGATATACTATTACTCAGACACTATAATTAAACCTGTGTTATGAATGCACACACCCTTCCACATACCGTTGTCTTTCCAGTATGTGGATGGAATTAGATCCCCTCACCTGTAAACTCGGATTATCAGGGAAAGCACCTTTCATGGCAATTCATCACAGTTTTATTAATAGATAGCAAAAAATAAACATACATTTTAAAAGGTTAAACATATACACAGTATCTGACATAAAAGTAAGGAAAAAGGTATTGTTTTGCAGTGTGGGGTTAAACACAGACAGACGCACCCTGACACACAATTATCAAATGTTCATCTTCTTCCTTTTCTGATATTCATCCTCCAGACAGTAGCGCAGCGGGCAAGAGGCCAACAGTCTCAGACACAGACAGTATTAGGCTGCTGTCTCAGCTAATACTCAGACGATACATCCTCCAGACCACGAGTGATTCATTCTAGGGCTGTCTCACAGACCCTTTAGTGTACGGAGCATTTTTTACATAACCTAGGCACGTAATTAAAAATTAACAAGGCTGTGAAAACTACATTTTATAGGCCATGCACCTTGTCAGGAAGCCGAGTTCATCACGCGAAGCACAAGAAATACTGATAAAAGAGAATGACACAAACTAATCATCCTAATGTCTAGATGCAAAACACTGTAACAAATGAGTGAAACTGATAGAAGACACCTGGCCAGACAGACAAAGTCAACACACGGTATCAGAAAGAACATTTGCTGCACTTTCTAATCAGTGCAGAGAGGAGAAGGCCATGCAACTGTACACCACATTAGCAAAACACTGGAAAATAAAGACGGAAAACAGAAATAGCAGAAAAGATGCCAGTGAGATTTCAAGGTATATATTAAAAACAAAAAAGGAATGCCAATATGTCATTTAGAAATAATTATAATTATAATTATAAGGAAAAGTTAGTGTGTTTTGCTACTATGCACATAGTCTTTACAGCAGAGTTGTGCCTGATTGTGCTAATTATTTGGCTTTTGATGCCAGTTTTACCCCTTTCAAAACCGGGTATGCTCAGAAGAATATTTCATGATTAGGGGTCAAAGGTCAGATAAAATGTTCTACTGCTTTGTGGTGTTTTTCCAGAGGTAAATCTCTCTGTCTGACCTTAAAACACATCTACTTCCCCATTCTCCCCTCACACACAACGCACCCTCCCACTCATTTGACCTCTGACAACTGGGGCCCCCCTGTGCCACAGCCTATTGATTCCTTAGCATTGAACTTGAATCTCGAGGCCACGGAGACTACAATCAAAGAGGCATTGTCTCTCTCGAAGACAGATTGCAGACCAAACAATACTTGTTCACTTTCCCTCATTTCTCCATTCATAGAATGAACCACTTATCCTCAGCTGTCCTGGACTTTTTGACCATTCAGTTCATGTGGAATGCGTGCATTTCCTGTGTATAGAAGATGTCCTATTTACTCTGACGGATCACCGGATGATAACAATCTTCATACGCCCCTTGGTGTAACCCGACCAGTGTTGGTGGCAGGAAGTCAGAGAGGTCCCCTTACTTACAATGTCTGACATCTATATTATAGAAGAAAATCACATATAGTTCACGTTGATACTGACTGATATAGTTAAATGCATTTAACATAGAACACAGAAATCTACAATACTGCTTTATTTTGTGCCACACTGATTAAATTGTCAACAACCCACTAACCACTCCTAATTATAATTACTTTACTGTCATCACCCTTAGCAGCAATGTGGCAGGCAGAATGGCATTTACTGTATATTAAGAGGACACGGCATAATTGCACACTTAATTCTTCAGCATAATTACAGGAAAACGTTCTAATGATTCCAGTGGAACAACAGTATGAAAATATATGGTTTACTTTACCTGGAGCTCTGTTGAAGCAAATTAGACATACATTCACAGACTTCTGCTGGTGTAAACACGAGGCATCTGAGTTTCATTACAATGAAGAAATTAAATAAACAGTAGCCTGAAGAACACTAGAGGATGCATGCTTCATTAAAAAGCAATGTTATTGTAAGTAGCTAATTAACATGTGGTACCCTTTTGGTTTGCCTACCGTAAATATACAAATTAATCAATATGCTCCCTGATTGGTGTGAAGGTAGACCTACAAATCACTCTGTATACATTCTGTATTACGGCCTGGCAATGAAGAGGACTAAGAAAATATCTGCATTCAGCTTATACCTTTACTATTTGAAACCAAACTGGATCTGTCCTAGATTCTCTGCCAGTATTATTTGCTTTAATAAAAACAAAATGCACTCTGCAAAACAAATGATTCCCGTTGTTTCAGTCAAGCAAACATTGTTTCATTTTTACTGCTCATGTTTCACTCCCTTGACCTTGTATGTTCACAGTATAAAATGCAACTTTTTAATGTCTTCTAATAAGTTCAAGGAAGGATAAGCTGTTTGTGACATTTAAAAAAAAGAAACAGCAGGGACATATATTGATTAGTTTCTTGTAAAATTTCTGAATTCATTTATTGTTTATAATTTATTTGATTAACAAGCCTTTCGGGATGCGACAACAATGCGAGAACAGTGAAGTAGGTCATTTATCCTACATAGGGACCTGACCTCAAGTCTGTGAGACAGCTGTGTCAGGACCCTCTTAACCCTGTTGGTTGGGAAACAGCACAAAGGCAGTAGTGGAAAAAAAAGAGTCCTCAGAAAGACAACCAGTTGAGGCAACATATTGTCATTTTCCTCGCATAAATTTTACACTAATTATGAGAACTTGTCATCTTCCCACCCCAAATTGTGTCCATTGGAAAGTCGGCACGTCTGGTACTGCTACTGGGAATCTAACTGAGGGTGGGAGAGAATTTCGCCTTGCATGTGCCAACCATGCATCCTCTTTCTCACACTTCTGACTCACCATGCTCAGCTGACATGCAGTGGCAGACATGACAGGCAAGGTTTTCTGTCTGCCTCAGCATGCCATCACTGGCCACCCACTTCCTGTGCCAATGCAATTAAAACAGGCTGTCCCTCTCCCCTGGGGTAAATGACTTGAGTCTGATTTAAGTGATTTGATTTGATGTCAGCCTTGTGAGTATTTTTCTGCTGAACCTCACCATCAACACAGCTGTTATTGACATGCTTCCCAGGGTAGTCCTAAGACTAGTCCCTCCTGACTCATCGAGGCAATAGTTAGATGATTTCTGGTTTTCTAATGAAGGAGGCCATCAGTAGGTTTCCTGTTTCAGCCTTGTGCCAGCCTCTGGACAGTTCATGTTCCACACTGTCACATCACAGAGCAGCAGTACTGCATTCTGATCATGAAGCAACTACTGGAATATATTCTGTGCTTCACTGGCATTAAACATGTAATTCTACATTCCCTCCCTTGCAACAGGAAATACCAGCCTTTCAAGCAAAGATGTTCCAGTACTATCGTCTCCTCTCTGGCTCCTGCAAACATGACCAGACACAATACCTGACTCTGTGGAAGGACTTGAACAATGACAAGCAGGCTTATCCAAATGATAACAGAGGCCCCACCTGCACACAAACTGGATTCTGGGAGGAGATACAACAAGGCAACAAGGTTGTTTTTTCCATCACACAGATTTGGCATTGCTTCTGCTGGCAGATAATTACTGTCTTTGTGTCCACAGAGAAAGTGTAATGTTACCTGTGCATCTCCCTGCAAGAAACAATCTCTTCTGGGTGTGGACGTTTTTGTTCATGCTTTGTGATGTCAGGGTTTGCATTGTTTTTCCTCCTTATGTGATGCGACAGTTGTACTAGCTCTGGATTTTTTAAATCCAGTGGCTGGCTCATTGCATAGGAAGGTGTACAAGGCTGTGGGCCATGTTTCTTGATCTGTAGGGTGTCTGATACTGACAATGACTGTAACAAAATACTGTGACAACAAAAGACTGGGTGAATAGGTCAGGGCAAAGATTCTGTAGTGCTGACAACTAACAGCAAGTCTAGCACGTTACATCAGAGTCATATATCCCTCCCTGTCACGTACAAGTTGCTATTTTACAGCCAAGGTTATCTTGCATGGATTGCTTCTAGAGAAACTGCTCCTAAACACTTTGATGGCTGCTGTATGTCAGCAGTAAGGATATCAGGTAGACAAAACTCTGTGATGGCTGAGGTGAAGTCATTATGTCAAAACTCATCCATCATGGACCAAACAAACAATAAAAACCTTCAGGAAAAGCGGCCCGATTTCCAGACCCTCAGTAGCATTGATCATATCAAAATGTTATACTAACTCGTGATAGAAAGAAAGATTAATCGCCTCGAGTGCTGATTAAAAACGACAAAAAAGGTCAACTCAGGCAGATTGTATTTCACATAGCTTACATGGATAACTTTTTTTCCTAATGTTTCTCTCCATAGTGTGAAATAGGGGAGAGACGGTGATTCAGCCGCTCATGTGTCAACCTTTTGCACACTTCCCTGTCCAAATAGCCAATCAGGATCCATTTAGGCAGCAGTGGCCTGGAACAGGAACTGACAGGCCTGGCAGAGGTGTTCTGCACCACATGTGAGCAATGGAAGTCCTCAGCAGACCGGGGTTGAAATCTATACTGTGGTTTGCACAGACACTGCTGATTACCACACTGCTGGTGCAGACATGCAGGACAAGGTTGTCAGGTCTAATCGTCTAATAGAGAGAGAGTGAAGTCACCCTGATAATGAAGAATTCCTAGAAAGTTTTATTTCTCTCAGCCCTTAATTGATTTGCAAATATTGGTATGCAGGCAAATTCACTGTTTTCTGTTATTAATTCTTAGTACTTACTATATATTTAGACTCTCAAAACTTAAAATTAACGATTATTTTTCTCTTTCTTGTCTTTATTTTAGAAATGTCAACCTAACATTTTCAAATAACTCACATTTTTTCTGTATTTAAAGCGGTCACTCTCAAGCAATATACTAACAGCAGCACAGATAAATGCATGATGACAAAAAAACACTTTCTTCTGCACAAGATAAATGCATGGTTACTTGGCAACCAGCACTGTTATTTTGTTCTTCATTATTTTTATTTATCCTGTGTAAACTTCAGTTCTTGGACCGTGGTTCTGCTGCCAGATCACCTTTCAGGAGGCCTGCAATTTCAGTGTCCTGCCTCCACGCTTGGATTAGTTTGGTTTAAACAAACTGGCTCTGGGCTTTGTGAAGCCATTCAGACCACAATCATTGTTGAGGGCCCAATCAGCCAAGTTTTCTTGCCTCCCTATTTTTTTTTTACACTTTGAAGGTAATAGGTCTATTTTTAAATATAACGATATGATGCATCATGTCATTTTTGTTATAACTAGACACACTTTTTGATAACCTGGCCAGAAATTGTCATGGTTTTGAATTCAAAATAAGTCTGATCTATAGATATAATCTATACCTGATTTTATAAAAGAAAAAGGCTGGTCTGGTAAAGGTAAAGCCATGGAAAATATTGTTAATATAGCTTATACTTTTGGGTCTAAAATCTGTTTTACTACTGACAGTAGCACTTAGCTCTGCTCCTGTGATCCCTGTCTGCTGCTCCAAACTGGGAGTAAGTTGACCACTGTAGTAACACACTATGCGCAGGTGCCTCATACTATACAATCCCACTTCAAGATAACCAAACGATCTCTTGAAATTGTAGCAACATTTCCTTCCTAATATACAGTAATGATAATTAATGATACTACTTAATGATACTCAACACTATATGATGCTAAAAACAGCAATACAAACAAACCTTGATAATAAAAAATACATTCTGTATTCTGTATCCTCTACAGTTTGCTACACCAAAGCTGAATATATAGTGTGAAATGACCTGCAGTGGCACCATGCTGGCTAGCTTCACTGCTTAGACTTCCACTTATGCTCTGACATGAAACCTTTTGTTTACAGAAAACACATGTCAACCTACTGGGCAATGCACAGATTTAAAAACAAAAACAAGAAAAAAATGTCCTGAGACTCTCTTGTGTTTACTCTGTGAACTTTGCTCAATTTGTCTCAATTGCTCAGCCACGTCACTGAAACTGTATATGTCCTGTCAAAACGAGGCAATATATGACAGATCACCCTGACTTGATTCATCTAGAATTTGGCATATTTTGAAGTTGTGTACTCTTTCCATGGCGCCACACTAAACTGCCTAACATTTAATTAATTTCCCTTTATTTACACTTGGTCTTTGCTTCTCTCTCAAAGACAAAGTAAGCCTATGCATAAGTCAGGGTTTTTAATTATCATTGAATACCAATAAAAGGTTCCTGCCAGGAAAGCTTGGCCTGTATTTGGTTTGCTCTGAGTCCAACACAACTACAGTCCCATAAAAACATTATCCATTTACATTCCATTCATTACCACCTCAAGACATCTTTGAGTGTTGCTCCAAATGTTTAGAAAAGCACATTTTGAATTTGAGGGCATGCCTTGCAAGAGTTTACTTTATGATGTGGGATCTAGGACCCAGCAAACCTTTCATTTCACACTCAAAGTTTCAAAATTTATTTGAAAATCTTGGAATCCAAGAAGGTACTTGCATTGGGCAAAAGGGGCCTTCATCTCATCTAAAGCTTCTCAAGTATTTCTCTGGAATATTCTCCAGGGTCTAAATTGTTTATTAAAACCCAAAGCATGACTGTTTTTACAAACTAACCACAAACCCATCCATCATCATATAGCAAGTAACCAAATTAGTCTTCTTCCACTCAGGGACTTGAAGACAAAGTGTACTGGGATTCCTGTATGCTCAGAGGGGATAAAGGTGTTCAGAGAGCCTGTGTTTGATGTTGCACAGACACCATGTAAACATCATAATCATCATCACATATAGGGCACATACATTCCTGTTCACTTTACTTCAAACGTGGAAACAGTGCTACATAAATGCTAAAACACTGTTTGACATTTTTAGGCAATTATCCAACAAGGAGGAAATTTTTTAATCCATCAAATAGAAACACATTTATGGTAATTACATCTACTGGAAGTCCAACTTTATAAGAAAATGTAAAAAACTTCTTTGGCTTTATCATAAAATAAAAGCAAACAATAAGCTGGTTTAGCTCTCTTTCCTGTGTATTAACACACTGGACTGTATCTTTGAAAGGTTGTTTTTTAAGGAACAGGGGAGAGAAGTAGTTGGACAAGAGACAAGAGAGACTCAGCTGAGAATCAAAACATGTAGTCGGAATTTTCACACTGCACATTCTGTGTAGGACTGTGAAAGTGTGTCTTTTTTTCTTGCCAAGCATCCTGCATACTTTATAAATCAAATCATCAGTGTGAGGACAGGTTGATGACGTCATTCACGGTCGATTTCCAGCAGCCGACAGGGCTTTGATTAGAGCAGTAAATCTCCTCCTGTTTTGTCTGTCCTCCTGAGTGAAAGGGCAGCTCAATGGTCAAACCTCCATATGTTGCTGAATATTGTCTGTCTTTAACTGGGCTCTGTGGAAAGGCTTGAATTTGCCAAGACTGGAATTATATTTTAAGTGCTGGAAGCACTATATCCAGCGGTTGACATTTACAAAATGTGGATGATTAAAACAATTTAAAAGTTGATGATTTGTAAGAAAAGGAATTCTAACATAACAGTGCTAGTTTAAAATGCCAAGAATAACTATGCCAGTATGTGATGGCCCATACTGTTACTCAATTTATGGCTGATGTTTAAAATAAAATATTCATTTATGTTCCAATGCACCAAAAGTCTGCGAATTCACCCTTAAAGAAGTCATAATTAGGCTATAACATTGCTTTAAAAATAAATCTTCCAAAATAGTACCAAAACCACATAGCGGAAAAAAAGAAAATGAGCTATTTGACTGTGTAGTAAAAATATCTTTTTCTTGATGCATTTGTTTATGTACCAATCTTATACTGTTATTCTGTAATAAGGCACAAGTATTAGTAATATATCCCATTGACGTGGCAGAGAAACAATCGCCAGAGGTTATCTAGAGACCAATAATTTCAGTCTGGTAATAATGGGCATTGATACATGATACATACATGTAATATTCATCTAGCAGAACAATTCTGGATTTTTACAAAAATGGTTCAAGTGTGACTTTGCCTTTGTAAGCCAACTGTCAATCTGCAGAGACGTCAACGTTACGACACAGCTCTGGCATGTCCTCTTATCAGTGCTCATACCATTTAAACAGATCTTTACTATGGCCTGAGAGTCTAAAGAACATCAACAGAGTGAGAACAAAGTCCAGAGTGTAAGAAAGGAACGGAGAAGTGACTGTGAATATGAAACCAACATTGTAACTTTTAGAATTACATCAAATACGCTAGGTCTTGCATCAGCCTTATGTATATATAATTGATTGCTGAGGTCCCAAACCTGCACAGAATATAATGAATGTTCAGGACTGTCTCATTACTCCAATGTACACATGGAGAGTAACATTGCATCCCAACATGCATTTAACTGTTGTCCAAGCTGTCATTGCTCAGGGAGCCTATGGTCTTAAGTGCTCAGCCGGTAAACAAATCAGGGTTTATTAAATACACACTTGTCACTCCCCACTAGCCATGCATGAGAAAATTTATTTTGACAAACGTTGCCCCACAAGACTTAAGTGTCCCTGGCTGACGCCAACAGATAAATACCTCTGAATTAGGAAATGGATTGAATTTAGCCAAGGTATGCTTTTAAAACATGGATTTCTCCCTATCCTTGTGGCCTATCTAAGGTCAATAAACAGTCAATGAGTGACACATCTAATTGCTTAATCTAATTGTGTGGCTTAAGTTTGAATGTCTGACTACTGTACATAAAGACTAAGCAGTTAGCTAAAAAAAAAAAAAAGTGTCAGAACATGTTTATTTATTAAATTAATCTAGGAACGTGAGAAAAGTAAGAAAGAAAGAAAGAAAGAAAGAAAGAAAGAAAGAAAGAAAGAAAGAAAGAAAGAAAGAAAGACGAAACTTGATGACAGAAAAAGAAAGGGAGGAGAAAAAAGGTCCACATTGCACACATATGCTGTCAAAACATTTAAGTCACTGAAACATTTGGGGAAAGTATATTATTATGTACATACAGTATGCGTGCATGCATCCATCTGTGCATGAGTGTGTTTATGTGCCTGTGCCACATACATTATAGCATGCTCATGTGAGAATACGTCTTTGGGACTGTGAACATGCATTCAAATGTACTCACTCTGGTTAAAAGGTCAGACTGAACAAATGGGAAATCTTTACTCATGTCTGGGCAAAGGTGCATATACATCACATTCATGTGACACTTTGCATACATTTACTATAAGTGAGGTCAGGAGGCTGAAAATAGTCCCTCCACCACCGCTGCATCTAGTAGCTGTCAGTTGCCAGGATTTTTTAGGCCACACAGAGGGAGTCCCCTTTCATACAGCCATCTGTCTGATTGTTGTAATACAGCAGGGCTGCAGTGGCACAAGTAAGTTGTCCAACCTGCCAACCAGCAGCGGGTGATTGGGCAGTGGAAAATGCAGTAACTGTGTGTGTGTGTGTGTTTGGGTGTGTGTGGTGATCAATGAGTCAAGCCTGAACCAGTGCTTGGTTCAGCTGCAGGCGCTCTGCTGCTTTTGCTGCCAGTATAAAGTACTACAATGGCAATATAAAGAGAACTTGGGTTACCTGCTCTGAACATTGTGTGTTCAGACCACGGAGTGGAGAAGGTGAGAGCTTCCAGACCTGAAGGAGACCTCCCATGTTATTCTCAAACATGCATGGACACACACACACACACATGCCAAGTCTGTGGCAGGTCTCACCATGTAAAGTACCAGTGGAATCATGGTCTTTGAGGCTGGACAAAAACACAGTGAAAAGGTGGGAATGATAATAATAGCGTGAGTGTATTTCATTTACTTTGCACTACTTTGGCAGTTTTGTTAAATTGATACTAAACTTCTCTGCTCCTGTTACAGATCCTGTGTTTTAATGGCACATACTGGACTTTGTCACAGCTGACAAAGCTCTGAAAAAAAAAAGAAAAGAAAAGAAAGAAAATGTAATAAATTTTTGTTTGGGTTCTCTTGACTTTTTCTCTGGTAACTGTTCCCATATGGTCAATGTCACACGTAATCTTCACTATAGGTCCACAGAACACAGCCAGCTAGGTGGACAAGAGCTTTGCAGAGAAGTAGAAGAACGCGGGCATCCCATGCAAAATTACATAATGTATTCACATTTAATACTGTTTACGTTAAAAACAGGCCCAGCCAGTCCTTGTGTAAGTCATACAGCAAGGGAAGGGTTGTTTGCATTTCATGTGGGGCTGTGTGTGTGTGTGTGTGCCTGTGTGTGTGCTTTTGTTGGGCAACACTGACTTGACTTTCTAAGCGGAACTCAATAATTAATTAAGAATTCTTTTATATTTTGTCCCCTCTTTGTTTCCTATTGGTTTTCCCTCTTTCAATTTTGTCTGCAATCAACTTTTAACATCTCTCCCCTTTCTTCTCTCTTGTGGGCTGAGTCATTATCATAACAACAGAGTGAGGCACAAAAGCCCTATGGGCATGTGACAAAGTTGTGGGATGGGATGGGGGCACATGGACTGGGAGAGAAAGAGAGGGAAAGAGAGAGAGGGAGAGAGAGGGAGTGTGAGAGAGAAAGAGAGATAGATAGACAGAGAGAGAGAGAGAGAGAGAGAGAGAGAGAGAGAGAGAGCCTGCCCATGCTAATATCTGCAGCTGGGCCTTTGGTTTTGTTCTCTATGCAGCTGGGCTGGATGAGAGAGCCTGGATTCCAACACACCCCCATCGGCATAAATCTTGCCGTGCTTGAGGCTGCAAACACTGCAACAATGCCACTGGGTCATTCTCTGCCAAGTCGGCTGTGTCTGCACACACACGCACACACGCACATGCTCACAAATAAATTGTTGTTGTGTGGGGTTGTTTGTAGCTACCAAGGCGTTTTTGTTTTTTGTCTTGTGGGATGCATATATTAATCGTCTATCATTTGTTCAGTCTGAGGCTAAATGAAAGCCCAGACGATGCTAATTATTCCTTTCATTCTCATTGGCATTGTCCACAGAACAGGACCAGACAAGATTGTGTCATGTGCAGGGGTCAGCTCCAAGATTGATTCTGATGATCACTTGTCACTGAAGGTCTGGAGCCTTCCAGAATAATCTAATTATTCCTTGTCCTTGCACCTCTTGCAGTTGTTGAGATAAAATTGTTTGGGCGATGAGTTTTGAAATAGAGACAAACAGATACTAGACATACTGCAACACTGTGACAATCAGATGTGCCTTTTCACCTCTGACATATTCAGCGCCCACACACTGCTCCACCATAGCAGTGGAATGCACCCTGACTGAACCAGCATGGATTAAAACAAAGCAATGCTCAGCCACAGTAACAAACTTGTTCCCAAAACATTTGTCCACAGCTTTCAGCCTATCATTAATAACCCCATAAAGAGCTCTTTATGTCTGAGTGGACAGTGTCACTTTTTGGAGTCAACTTTGACGAGATGAATGTGCGTGGTGAGCTTGAATGCTTCGCAGCTGGGTGCGAGCCGGGCGCTGGTGACAGCGGGTACCAGGGCACAAATCCCATGGCAGAAAGGGCATCTTTGTTTGGCCCAGGTGCTCTCTGGATGCACTGCCCTCACATCCTGTGCAGTCTCATTCATAATGCATGAGCCGTACATTTAAAATCATGAGCTTCCTGTCAAAAGCCAGAAAGGGCAGGCCTGGCCAAGTGTGCTTTCTGTGGCTTCAGAGGGAGAATAGAAGCGTAACATTTTCAAGGCATTGAAAGGACCTAAAACGAAGGCCATTGTAGCGCGGGCACGCATTATAAAAACACATTATAGCTAACTTTCCGAGATACAACAAGCCCTCATAAAGCAGTCAGTGCTTTCAGCTCTGTTGATGTGGACTTTCACAGTTGCCTACCTTCTTAGCAGGCTCTGCATGGACCACATAAATATGCATTATCTGAGTGACACGTGATGTGTTTTGTGTAGCTTTTTGGGAAGCTTTTAGTTGTAGCAGTTTGTCATCAGTGGCTGCCATAACGAATAAGAATGCAGGGTCCACTCCTCTCATGTGCCCCACTGCTCCCATGAGAAGATGTGGCTCAGTAATTACTGGAGGATTACAATAATCTATGTTTGGAAGCGTAACCTCCCCTTAGCCTTTGTGGCTCAGCACGAGATGAATCCAGTACAATTAAGCCATTTTGTTTCACTGCATGACTGTTCATTAGCATTATCTACACCAGTGGCTTCAGCTCTCAGACTGGGTCCCCCTCAGGTTCTCATCATTGCATCAGTTCCCTTGGTTACAGCTCAGTCTCCCAGAGTCTGGGGTCAGCAGGGTCAACACCTAATGATGTGATCAGACTACTAGAGTTACTCCTGCAAGTATCAAAACTATCTCGACAGAGGTCTCTCTTACACAGTCCAAGTCGCGCATCGTCATCCTCATTCTGGAGCAACAACACATGAGAGTGGTATAAATCACTAGTGTGGCTGACTTTCATGTGATGCATATTCAGTCCATTAGAGTCTGTCTTTTATTGTTTAAAGCCAGTTAGCCTTGAACCAGTGGGGTGCCACACCTCTGGTAAAAGGGATCAAAACTTTGTGCAACAGCCATAGCCTGGAGGAGCTTCCCACCAGCCAGCCAGTCAATATGACCAGGACCTGAGCAATTGGCTCATGCAGGGACACCACAGGTGGGGACATTAACCATTAAAGAGACACTTCTGCTGACCGTCTGGGGATGGAGTAAACCTTCTGGCTTCCTCAGGGCTTGAAATGATCATCTGGGGCAACTCAGCACAGCTTGGCTTAAACAGGATTTGGGGAGTGAAACCCCTTTATCAGGGCTTACGAGGATGAGACCATATAGCTGCTTAAGCAGATCCCTGGGTTGTGATCCTGCTGGGAGGAATTCTCATAAAAGTAAAGACGTTAGGAAATAATAGGGGGTCAATTTAGTGTTGCATTATATAATGAATTTCATTGTACTATAAAAGTTAATACTGTCTGGTGGAGACAAAGATTTACAGTATTAGAGCACACTAATTTTATTCCTTTAAGTCATACTGAGATGTGAAAAAATAAATGCTAACACTCCTTTAATTACAAAAAAATACCACAAGACACGCACAAATAGTATCTAAGTCCTGCAACAAGTATTTTAAATATTTATTTATGGAGGAATATCCAGGATCTAGTTTCCAACAGGTCCTTGTTTGTCCAACAGGACCTTGTCCTCAGTCTAGTGGTCAGCAAGTCTTATCCTGATTCCTGTCACCCCTCATCTTAGTCCAAATCTGGGGCCAGGCATAGAATATTGGCCAGTGATGAAAGGTAGGATATACCACCCACTGTTAGTTACAGATTTAATCATGCGCTGTTCATACCACAAGCAGCAGCTCGTGCAAATCCTGTTTGTTTACACTATTAAAATAAATTGCATGTTGTAATACTCTACATGGTACTTAGGAACAGTTAATTCCAGATAACTTATTCAGGAATGTAACACACACACACACACACACACACACACACACACACATGCACATGTGCACACATGCACGTACACACAAAATAAACTCATAACAAATACTTTTCAGCTCACAGCAGGGTGTGTCAATATTTGATTGAGCCTCCAAGTTTGACTTTCATTTGCTATCCTGACAAGCTGTCATATTAAATGTGTTATTGGTATACACTGAGATCACCCATTAGTGGGATGGAAAAATTAATTTGGCAGCAAAGTAGATTCCACTGTGAGGTCAGTGTCTGAGGGGGAGGATCTGGATCGCTAGCAGCCTGCTGTGGGTCTGTCTGTCCTGTCCTACATCATAAGCCAGCTATCCCCAGGCAGCCATAGGCAAGATATCCAGTCATAAGATCCAAAAAGAATGGCATCAGTCACACTTTAATGGATCCTGGATTATCGTGCCCTCGTCCCTCCACCCCACAGAGCCCAAAGGTGGGTGGTTGGCTCCGCTACAGTCTCCAGGAGCTGCCTACATCTTCCCTTGTGACCCTTACTGTTGCCTGTGGGCAGACTCAGCATGATAGCTACTAACCAGAGGGCCAGACCCTGCTGTGTCATGCTACTTACTGGCCTCAATTTTGTCAAATTAGTAACCAATCTTAACTTGTTCTTTAAGAGTGCCTATAATCACACCGTAGGCTCTGATGGATCTGTTTTGCCCACTGCAGGTGGACGGACAGGAACAAAAGCACTCCCCCTCATCCCGCTGATAACATTCTTTCAGCTTCAGATTGGAAGGAAGTCGCTCAGGATGTTTTTTACGTCCACATCAAGATAATCATGAGGTCTAAAATTATTTTCCTGCAGAAAGAAAAGGACAGATAATGCATAGAATAATTAAAATGGATTGCCTAAAAATTAATACGTTTTCTATTGATGTGCAAATAAAGGGGGGGTGAAAAGTATGTATATGTATATTTGCATGCATGTGTAAGATATAAATTGATACTTTTAATGCCTTTAATAGATTTTTGTTTATCTAATCCAGCTGATTTAAATCACCATCACAGTCTACGTTAATCTCACATTGGTGTCATCAATCTACAAATATATGCACTGACCCACATTCAAATATAGTGCTTTTGAAGGTAATTAACTGTGACAAAAAAGACTCATTTAGCGTAAAATTAGTTTCTAAAAGCTGACAGATTGAGCTCATTGCAATGGTCAGCAATGTAACACTGCAATGTTATCAGAGCTGCTCAATGAAGTAAGAACAATTAACTTCTGTGAAGGCAGCTTCTCAGACCAAGAGGCTGCTATCTGATCATTGGTACCACTTAGTGGGGACCTGCTGAGACCTCTGTTTATGCATTAACTGGGCAGCAATAATGAGCACTGGCCTCTCACGGCGCATGAGTCAAATCAAATTCCCTTGCCAATTAGAAGGAGATTTACACGAGACCCTGTAGCACAGAGGCTAATCTTCTTGGGCGATCTACGATGTTCCTGCACTAAAACAGCCTCTTATATTCTCATGGACCACTGGTGCTAGTCCTCGTGGTGGGATTTGTTTCTGTTTTCATATGTTTCTGCAGGATTGAGAGGCTGGAGCCAGTCTGTGTGTGAGCATCCTGCTTGTGGAACAGACCTGGCAAATGGCCCACTCAGGACATTTGACCCTGTGGATTTTTCGTTATTCTGTGTGGTTTTTTAGAGCTAGCACTTTTCCTTTAGCAAGGGCTAAAAGGCTCAAAAGGGTGGAAAGCAAAATATTATTATAAATCTCCTGGACGCCAGGTTGCATAAAAGGTTCCACAGGCGTTTGCATCAAACCTGGACTGTTGAGACCACAGATTCTGTTTTTGTTGCCATAAAACTGCCCTTTCCAAAAAAGTACATATATGTATATTCCATTTGCTTGACTCTTATAAATTTAAATGAACTGGGAAATCAAGTTTGCTCCCCAAAGAAAAACAGAAAGCTAAATATATTAGGCATATGAATGTAAAGATCTATCCATTGATTAAAAACTGTGGATGTGTGAAACACACAGTTTTGGGTGGTGTGGTATTCTGTGAATGCACAAGATGTATCTAATCTAAAATATCTAAAATATCTGACATACACCAATTCAGATAGGAAAACAAAGTTCAGTGCTCTTGAGGGCAGTTATTTAAATTAAAAAATATGATTTTATTTTTTATTTTTAAAGAGGCTAATTTGCTTCTTGGTTTCGATGTGCTATAGTGGACCTCAGGTTAAAAGGTTGTGTTTGGGTTCAGTGTCACAGGTGTTTTGAGAGAGTATCTACCTTGCTGTCATAACAGCCATGGGCAGAGCTTTGCGTGAGCCCCTAACATACTTTGATTCTATGGAAAACAGAGGGAAGCCTCTTAAAGACCTGAAGACCTCCCTTGTTTACTGATGCAGGATACCTTTCGCAATCCTCCTTTGGTCTTTGGGGGTGGTGTCCAAAGAGGAAGGGGGGCGCAGACCAGGTTCCTCTTAGAAGTCTTTTTCCACTTCCCGCTTTGGTTGATAGTGGTGATTACAGGCTAGTTTGTTGGGGTTGTCTGGTCACAGTAATTGTAGGTTAGTTGTCCATCACTCCGTGGTCTGCTGATAGTGAAAGGAAAGGAGAATTCAGAGCACTGAAAAGAAAGGATCCATTTAATAAGCTGGGTGAAAAGTTTTTTGTATGTATGAGCTCCTCACTTTGCCTTGAATGCCAAGAAATAGGTGTAGCTAGATAATAAAATGAACCACAACAGTGTCTTGGCAGTACCACTAGTAAAATGACTTCTTACAAGGACATGCATTATGTGTGTCGTGTATCCTTATATGTTTTCATATATGGGAAGAATCAATGTGATTTTACTCCATGTCTAAAAAAAAAGTGTCCTTGAGAGAACAGTTTAGCCATCAATCATTACATTAATGAGGCTTACTGGTTACCTAAAGGTAACAAAAAATGTTCCAATGATATTTGAGGGTGTGAAGTTATATAAGGCTGTTTTTAACTTACAGCTTTATTCACTGCTGGGGCTTTCAGAGGTGGCTATACTGCCACTAGGGAGCTGCTTGAGTTGGAAAAGCTATGAATACCCTTTTACTACATTCCCAGCCTTATAAAGAAAACCCACAATATGGACACAAGCGTGACAGCATGTGTTCAGGGAGCAAACTGCAAAACCTACAGGTATACAGAACCTAAGCTATACTTTAACACAGGAGGAATATATTTTAGGAATAAGTAGGCATACTGTATCAGTCCAAACCTTTGTGATTTCCTGGTTGTTCAGTATATCACTGCAGTATTAATTTAACCAAAGTGACAGTGTTTTCCTGGTATGATTTGCCTTCACTTTATCAGTGCCCAGGATTAAGTCTGTTTGCTTATGGACAAGAATGCAATTAGCAGAGTCACACTCACTGATCAATGCTGGCATATCACTAGCAGTCACCCATGAGCAAACATGTTTTTCGTTTGAAGAGATAGGAAAGGAATGTCAAATACGACCTGAACTCCAAATAGTTGGCTGATGTTATGTAAGAGGAAAATATTCATTATTTCCCATGTAGTTGTACCAAAAACCTTCATGAGGTCACCTGACTAAGGTGTCTTCACAAAGCCGCAGAGCCTATTTGTCACCCCACCCCAGTTCTCATCCCTCTGTTTCAGGTGAACAATAGATATGGGACCCCCTGCTGCTTTGCCAGGTGACCTCATCACAGGGCCGCCAATCGGTCCTCACTCAAGCAAACAAAGGTCGGCCCAGTGAAAATGCCAGTGCCGGTTCTCACAGTCACCCCGATAATATCTCCGTCCCCCCAGCCCCACACGCATTGACATGGAGCAGCCACACAGATAGAGTTGCAAATGGGCACTTCTATGAGTCAAAGCAGGGGAGGGTGGGACACTGGACATCCCCCCAGCGGACGCCTTGTTCTCCCATTAATTGATCGCTACTTGATCTTCGATGGTGATTCAGGGGTACTCTCTAGGGCAGGCCACCAGTCTCGGTGATATGTGTGGGAACTGTGTGGAGGCCATGAAGGTGCACCTGCTAAATGGCTGTTTCGGCCTATTCCCCCAGCACCCTGCCCATTGTTAGGGATTTATATTCAGTTTCCTTCTCAGATGGCCACACAGTGGAGGACTACTGAAGTGGGCTACTCTCTTTACAGAAAAGGGGTTGCTTAAAAGACAGACCTGCTAAGGTGCGGAGTATTGAAAGGGTGACACAGGAAGAACTAGGATAGATGCAGAGCACAAGGGGGTGTCATGGCACACAGCAGTGATGTCAGAGGTTTGGTTCTGTATTTGGACTTTCTACTTCACGTAGCAGACCTGATCGTTTCGCAACAACAATATGTAAGTTTGTATTATTTTGAATATGTAAGTACATAATAAAAACAAAACAAAAGCATTGTTAGTTATGAAATACCGAACACTATTTTTTCATTGGAAGGGGTGATCACAAGCCAACAATTAGCCTTAATGACATTCTGATGTCCTCTGGCCTGATGGTTGACCCATGACCCTCATTTTAATGAAGGCTGTAATAAGGGACATTACTCTGTCAGTGTGGGGTCTCTGTCGAAGGAGGAAAGCAAGATGAAAGGTACCCACTGAAGTGTGGACTGCAGCTGGGATGGGAGTTTAAGTAGACAATGAGAGACAGGTGTAGTAATCATGTGTAACAGACACTGTAGCACAGTAGCCAAAGTAGCTTAAAAAGGTTCCTATACTATAATAAATCAAATGTTGCTTCTGTTTCAGATGTTTTGCATAGTTTCAAAGATGCTGTTTATGTCTTCACACTAGAAAAATGTAATCCTTATCATCGTACAACAGAATAAATTTCATTAAAAATCATATATATAAAAAAAAAGAAATCTCTGTTACGAGTAAATCAACTTTTGTTTCCAAAGATTCACTTCTCTCTCTGTAAGCGTTCGACTCTCTAATCCCTTCCGTGGGAGCATGTCATCACTGTGTCATTCTCACACGTCTACTCTAAGCTGAGGCTGTTACCCGCTGGCACACCACTGCCGTGATCTTCAGAGAGAAGATAGAGAGGTGGAGGAGTGGTGGTGGGGTGGGAGTAGGACATTGTGGGGGGAGGGAGGGTTAGGAAAAGAGCCGGAATTAGCAGATTTAAATAAAGTCAACTTTCCGGCCATCTGGCCAGTGTTTGGGATAGAGGGGAAAGCCTTGAAGGCTGGTAGAGCCAGAGCAAGAAAGCTTTATTTTTAATGCTCTGTATCCAAAACCTCTTAGTAATACAAAAATCATAAAGGTCATTTTTAATGACCATAAAACTTTATGTTTTAGGCATTCTATCAGCAAAAACAATATCCATTAATTATATTTTATTTCCCGTTTGCCAAAATATTTGCACTCATTATCTCATTATCAGGGATTTTATTAGAATTAAAATTAGACCAACTGAAAACAATTGCAACCCTAACAATGAGACTGTATCAACTCAGTGCTCTCCAGATTGATGAGCTGATCGCAGTACACCCTGGAGTCAGTGTAAGTGGAGCTATAGAGACATGCATCATGGCTCAGGAAAAGTGGCACATGGGCTGATGAGAGGAAATCACATCATTTGAACTCAGAATAAGGTGACCAAGAGGACATATCCTTAAACCAAGCCCTCTAAAATTAAGGACAAAACAATGTGTCAGGCAATGATTGATCAGTCTGGGGTGTTTTGTCAAAATTCAGTCGTCTTTGCAGCCCCACCTCCAGGCACTTCCTATAATCAAAGGCCATGCCCACCCATGGCTAATTAGACATTAAGCAAACGTCAAGACGGCCTGATTTAAAGCAGCCACCCTAGACCTGAGCAAAACAAAGGGAGCGGAGTGGGGAAATGGGAGAGATCCAGATCAATATTGAGCGGTACTTTTGTTTGCTAAAATGCCATAGAGGCTGAAATAAATCAGATAGAGGAGGGAGAGAAGGGCTGGCGATTGCGTTCTCACGGCTCCCCGGGCACTGCACTGAGAATAGGCACACCTGGCCTAACAAAGCCCAGGAAGAGGGGAGGGATGAGCATGCACGCAGGCATGCTCCCACAGAACCACAAACACACACACATTATCTGACTACGACTCTTATAAGGTCATATAAACAAGAGAGTGTTTTATTTTAAGGCCATCTGTAGGCTCATCATAAGCACTGGTCGGCGCAATGCTAAAAATAAGAAGCCATTGAAGAAGGGAACACACTTTGTTCTTTATTGAGACTTAAGAATAAACACACAATATTTCAGTTTATATGTCCTTGAAATTTCTGTGAGATATGAGAAAATGTTTTGTGAGGTAGGCCTGAGTTTTGAAGGTAGTTGTGCATAATTTGTTAGAAGCTAGTGCTTGTCTTCCTCAGTCAAAATCAACAAGTGTCAAGCTGTGGACAAATCATCAGGACAACTTTTAGAAAGAAAATGGTTTCATTGGATTCGCAAGCAATATCTGCTCAATAGAGTTAGGGTTATAAACTACAATGAGGCAAAAACAGAAGATGTTATCTCTCACTATCCACAAGCCAACTAACTTGTGCTAAATTTGGCACCAACACTCATACAGATACATGCTGATAATGACATTTTCATTAGGAGCTGACTGTCCTGTAGGTTTTCTGTCACTTCAAGACCAACAGAGCAATCACTCTCCCGAGTTACAGAGTTTCCTGTCTGATGAAAATGCTTCACTTCACCCCTCCCTCCCAGCCAGTCCTCGCTCTGCAGCATCTGCGGCATGGCTCCCCCCCTGTAAATCATACTGTCACTTCTCACACTCAGCACCTCTGGAGCGTGAGCACCCGAGCTGGTTTCAATTTGAGCCCTGAGCAAAGTTAATAAGTTTGAGATAAATTCAGCTGGCCTGGCTGGAGCTGATTTGGAGTGGTGTACGCTTTCGCCCCCCTGATTAGCCCTGGTCCTAAACTTCATTGGCAAAGCACAAAGGGAGAGTCTGTCTCGCCCTGACCCCTAATGCAGTGTGACCCCATGCAGAGAAGCCTGTTATCATTGCTATTTAGAGAGTTCAGGTTACAGGTGAGTCAGGTACTAAAAAGATAATACTGACATAGCATAGGTCAACTGCTAGCCGTGGGGGTTCACATAGGAATAAATATCGAAAACATCCAGTTCAGTGAATCTTCACTTGCAAAGCAGAAATCAAAAAGCAAAATTCTAGGACGGTAAGATGATGTGGAAAGCTGTCATACAAAATAGATTGCATAGCAAATTGAGAATGGCTTGCTACACATAAGTGCCCATGTCATTTAGTAGAATAAACCTCACATCGTGCTAATATTCATCCGTGGTAACCTTTAGCAACTGGCGTGATGTTGGTAAGCACCCGTTTGGCCATCATTAACCAGCTGGAAGTGACTATAGCCCTTTCTGCTTCCCACCACATGATTGGAGGCTACCCCCAGTAACCTAACGCAGGGGCCAATTATAGATAATTTAAGACTTAAGCAATTTGGACAGATTTCTGGAAATTACTGTAGAGGTCTTGTTGCTGTCGCTGAACAGAAATGAGAGTGGGATATTTTGACAGGTTTTTACCACAAACCAGTTCTCAGATACACAAAGGCAGAGGTTACATGGTGCCTAATATCCATGTGTTGATTGGGGCTTAAGTCAGGGGGTTAAGCAAGGTCTAGTTATCCGGGTTCTGAATTACCACAGAGAAGGTTAAGCAAAACAACAGGCCTCCATCCCACCTGTCCGCCAATTATCACTAAATAAACACAATGGTCGGCCGGCTGCATGCACACGCATAAGATAAATTTACGTAGGTGGTCGGACTTTCCCAATTAAGGAATCTGACAACTGGAGACAGACTGAAAAATGTCCAGTTTGAGCCAAATACTATAAAACCCCCTGAGCAGTGACCAGTCTGGGCATGCTTTGGAGAGTCCACTGCTAGTACCTGCATTCATTACAGCTGTATTTTATGGTTAAATGCTTCAGTAAAAGACATATTATACAAAGCAGTGCCAAAGCAGGAACAAAGGACACAAAGATCAAAATGCCATTTTCATGCTACTCTGTTAACTATTAGCATTTTTCTTTTGGCGTTTCTCCCATTATGTGGTGCTATAAGACTCACACTTCTCCTTCTGGATCTAAGCCCTTTCCCCTGCTGTCTTTGGCCCCTGTGACCTGGCTGTGTTAACAGGTGGATGCACCCTTGTTTGCTGCCCGTCTCCCTGTGTTTGCCCACGATGCTCAGACAGGAAGCTGGCCAGACTGCGGTCAGCCTGAGCCAGTACTGAATCCTTTCAGCTAGGTGTGAGGAAGACATGGTGACATCACTGTTATGGGATAGTCTTGTGACGAAGGCGAGAAGGAGGAGACGTGGTGTGAATCTATTTCTGGATCTGCTTATATACGCACCATCCTAAATAGGAGACGCTACTGCTCAGTTGAAGGGTTTTCAAAACGCAGCACTGAAATGTTCAAAATCTTTGATATAGACAGGGTTGGTGGTAAATACAGAGGTGGGTAAACTCATCAATTCATTCATCTGATCTAAAAATAGGGGGATAAATTAATTTTAAATTTTCTGCTACGCCCCTGACAGGGATCTCTAAGTATGCCCATCAAAAAAACATAATGACTGTATATGGGATGTGTAAAACTTGGAAATCTTGGTCTCATGCTGCATATGGGTTAAATTAAAGTTAAAAACCAAACCCATTGAAAACTGGCTTTGACATGAGGCTGGACACCACTTTTGAATTGGGGTGAGTCATGTTATAAAGGTATCTGGCCCTGATTTTAGTTCAACCATCCAGGCATTAGCAAAAGCAGAACAAATCCTATGGTCTTCCTGCTGCTAGGCCCTGCTGTGTATCAGGGACTCGATGTTCTGTGGACCACAAATATCCAAAACTAGTCATGTCTAATTAAAACTGTGACTGCCATTTATTCAGGCCATGGGATTACAGCATTTGTATGAATGTGCATATGTGTGACTGCATGTGATTGTGTGTGTGGTCTTATTCACATCACACATACATGCCCCCTCCCCACTGCTGGGGCTCTACCACTTCACCCAGAGACACAATTAAGAACCCTGGCCGGAAAGCAGGCCTGAGCGGGTGGACGCTGAGATGAGACAGGCTCAACGGGCAGTTCCTTTCCCTCCTCGTCTCTGAAGGTTCCTTGGCAAGACGCAGACGGCCCGAGATGTCAGGGCAAAGCAAAAGCGCAATCTGTCTCAACACAGTTGGCTGACTGCAAGACCTGAAGCAATCGCAACACGTAGCATCTCTCTGCTTGCTTTGCACTGAGCCATGCATGCTCACACTGAGGGAAACAGGAAGGCCTGATCAGGCCAGTGTTTCACAGCAGTTAAGGTGGTCTGCATGTAAGAGCTGCTGAACTCATGGGACATGGCCACCGATAATTTTCTCTGCTGTAGGCCAGCTTTTCAGGAGAGCTAGTGAGAAAAGTATTGCACTTCTCAAAGCCATTGCCGGGATGTGAGCAACATGGTCAGTAATTACCATCAGATGCCTTTTCTTTATTTCTAAGTTCTAATTAGAAACATTAGTCCATTGTTAGCCGTCTAACTGGAAGAACCATTACTGATTTATCATCCGGTATTTATCTACAAAATGAGCTGTCAATAAGTGTGACATCTTTTATTGTAAGATCTGAAGAAAATAACAGTTCCCACTGAAATTACAAAATGACCATCAGTGTCCTCTGTCAACAAACTGAGACAAATCACCTCTTAAATGTCTATTCCAGAGTCCCTGGGGTCAAATGACAGTCCTGACTACATATAAAGGGCTATATTTAGGACAGTGCCTTGTATTGCCTCTAGCACCACATTAACCTCTGACCTCTAACTAAGCACTAAGCTCCTGGTGCTTTACAGCTGGGACAGCTTCTCTGTGCACTGTGAGACTGGTGTCAATTTATCTGTTGGACAGTGCCGATACACAGCACGGCTGGAGAAAAAGATACTCTAAACACAGACGAAAAATATTAAAGTTGGGATTTTGTAGCAATCAGTGGCTCTTTATTGCAATGACAGACAGACCGTTTATTTTTCAAGTGCTGTGTACCCATTGCCTCTTTTCAGGAGGCTGATGAGTACGTTTCAACACCTCCTCTACCATCACACGGACAGGGCAAAGTAGGAGCCCCTTTGTGTTTAGGATCGGGATGTGTACTCAGAACAAACAAACAGATTTACTACTTAGAAACATAAGTGCTAAGTGAGAGTGTTGCGTCCCATTGGGTTTTCAAGGCGACTATCATCAGGCCCATCAGAGCTTCTCTGATAGGAAGTGTCAAGTTTGTTTAGCCTTGACCTTTGATGTGAAGTCAGAGTGCCCTTTTAGTTTCAATTTATTTCACCATATGTTACCCTAAATTATCATCATAAAATATGCAATACATTTAAATTGACAGACTGCACAGACATTTCCTGGAACTAGCTATCTTTATTATTTCCTTATTTCCATGTTTCCTATTTCCTTATTTCCTTATGTATCTAATTGGTTGCTGGTGTTTGGCACCCAGGTGACAGGTGTTTGTGTTTCCTACTGTAGGTTTATTTAGGTTTTCACATGCAGACTACATCCACCAAACTCCTGCTCTGTCCTATAGAACAGGAGGAGGGCATCATCTGTGTGACTCACATTTCTATCTGTGCAGCCCAGACAGCCTGAATCGCAGCTGAGGTCCTGGATGTAACTTAGTCTCTATAACCCCAGCTGTAAAATGACACAAATCCTCAAGTAGCTCCTCAGCAGCCATCAAATCCCAAATGGCTGTTAAAGCTCACTGACTTCCCCCGCTCCTCCACCATCCCACCCTTGTCTTATAAAACCAGAAGCCATAAAACCACCACTGGGCTCATTCTTACTCTCCATGTGTCCCCTGTGTCAAGACGAATGGACATTTCATACATAAAGATGTCTCAATGAATATTTCAAATGTGATCGCTTCGATTGGGGATTCATATTAGACAACTTATTTATCAGAACACAGACGCTACAGATCCCCAAAGTAGCTGCTTGGTCAATGCATTCATGATTTCCAATGTGAACTAGAGAAGTAGTGACTGACGTAGAGTACAGTGATGCCAATATATCGGAGATTATATCATATATATATCGTTTTCATAGTGTGCCAGTCACGTAGTCACTTGAGTGTGCCTGTGGTGAAAGTGTTCAATAATGAAGCAAACTGAGAGTGACTGGAAATTTTTATGACCAGCTTCCAGGCTGACACGAGGAAAACATCACCAGCCTGAGTAAGTGTGCTGAGGAGTTGGATGTCAGAGCAAACCGCCCCTCCTGATCATCACACCACCCCTTCTATATTCTGTGTTCTCACTCCCACACCCTTTTCCTCTGCCACTCACTCCAACAGCTCTCCGCGGGTTGGACCAAGAAAAGTAAGATGAAAATCTTGGCAGCTGCTGACATCTTTCTTTAATATTAAAAAATAGAAAACTACTGACCAGATCAAACTTCACGAAGTGACCATGAAGGCATGAACATGACTGTATTTTTTATTTTTCAAATCATTTCACAGAGAGCCAAGTCTAGTCTCTTCAGGGAGGCATTAAAATATGATACAGAACATTCAATGGCATGCAACTAATCATGGACTTGATTAATTACTAATCATACACCAATGTCATTCCTACAGGTCGTGTACAGTGTAACGTATGCGTTCATTCTGTATTTGAAAAGACTTGCAAACTGTTCAGCAAAGAAAAAGCTGTTGAGTTTTGCATCTTATGGAGCTACATGGAAACAATTACTTCCTGGCAAATGCAGATTTGTTGGCAGATCTCTTCCTCTGCGTGTGTGTCAGTGCGCATTCACTTGTGTGTAGTTACACTTGAGCACAAAGAGAATAATTGCCACTGAAACGTCACCAGGTTTCATTTGACAAGTGTGCTGCGCATCAGCCAAGCAACATCTGGACGCAAACGGAAAAATGACTGCCAAGCACATGCATTACAGCTCAAACCTCTCTGCATGAGAATGCCTGCGAGGCTGAAAATTAGCTGAGAAAGTAGTGTAAAAGTTGCAAAGCAGGAGTGTCTCTTTGTCTGACACTCTACACTGATTCCACAAAAATACAGCTCAATAATTCCCATTAGAAAAGCAGCTACACACATAATGGTATATGATGTTTGAGGGAAGAGAAAGGATAGTTGGTGGTAAAAGCTGCGCAAATACAAATAAAAACTACCCTAAAAATAAAGCTAAAGGTTATAGTCACCCCAAGGAAGCATAAAATCCCCATAAAATAAAGTCCTCTAATGCATAAAGATGTAATAAATATTCCTTTCAGTGTTTTTACAGGACATATTAACTTCACAAGTGGCTGCTATGACCACATCCATACACAACTCCCTATGCTGCAACCCTTCTTTGTGCTTTTAAGGATTGAAGCATGCAAGTTAAGGTCAATACTTGGAATTTGTGGCAATAATAAAATTTAGTTAGCAAATGTGGAAAGTGAGGAAGACACCACTGCAAGAACAGAGATGAAATAAATAAAACTGAGCATTCTAATGACTAGGAAACATCAGATAAATCTGCTCCAAGTGAAAGATTTCAAGGATACGTGCGCGTTTAAATGTCAAATTTAACAACGGTACCTAAGTACACGTCCATATAGCTAAATCCAAGGCTGATGATATTAAACCTAATTAGAGACGGAGATCCTCGGTGAGTAGAGAAATAAAACATCATTAAATTCTTCTTTTTTTTTTGGATTAGATTAATGATCTTGGAAAATGTGTGTAGCATGTATTCTCTTTCAGGTCAAAATTCACATTGGTAGTTTTCAGTGTTGACACGCACCTGGCAGGGCAGAATATTCCTTCTGTTTTCTATAGTGTGCACCATACCGTCTGCAAACAAGCAAGGAATACTGAAAGCCGTCCTCGGATGAACTCTGACCTGGTTAGCTGTGCCACTGAAATGCAGAGTGGAGGGCCTCTCTATTCTGCATGTTTAATGAGAGCGGCTGACAAATTGAATATAAGTGCCTACCGAGACAAGGGACGGGAGGTTGGTGGAGGGTGTGCGAGTAGGTTAGACGAAGAAATTAGCTACTGGGGCCTGTTCTCTGTTGGCCTTAAGTGAATCTGATTGTCTGTAGGGGAGCGTAACTCAGCCAAATGATGTCAACAATAATGGTGAACATTTCCTTTCCTTAAGTTCTGTAAAAGAAATTATTATCACTGTCAACAACTATTGGAAAAACACTTTGTTTTTTTAAGTATGATAAGGTGTGCGTGAGAGAACCTGGACTTTTCTTAGAGCTGTAGTGATGATAATGGAGGTATTAGGGTATTCCTATAAACTGATATTGGATTATTCAGCGTCTCCTGATGTGGCAAAGTTCAGTGTCAATGTAGGTGGATCGGAAAAACAGGTCCCATTGGGAGAGGTCATGAACAAAACAGGTTGAATACAAACCCGCACGTTAGTCAAATTCATTTGGAAGTGCGAGCCAGCTAAAGGATTAAATTCCATCCATTCATCCATCCATCCATCATTTTCCCAACTTCCTGGTTCAACCTAAGGTACAGTACCATGCTTTTTGTAATTGTGCACACTCATGGTTTCTCATCGCAATTATAGATCATTGGTGAGATTACATTTGCTGTCAGTTTTGGTTCTAGCTTCAAATATAATGTCTGATAATTTAAAACCATTGGCTTGTTCATAATGATCAATCCAGTCATGTTTCTTGTCCCATTGCTCATATTTTCAGCTATGTCATAGGGGTTGAGATGGGATTTTGGCAATTATTTTGATGAGTCTAAAAAAAAATTATTATAATCGCTGAAAAAACTGGCAAGAGCTATGAAAAATGAAAGAAATAAAAAGATCTAAGAAACCATACTTTTTAACTACAGTTTTTAAAGTATTGTGCTGCAGTTGCTATGAGCAGATATTGGAGAAAAAACATTTGTCATTGTTATCGGTGTTGTCATCTTGCAGAATGATCCAAGATTGTTGTTTGGCACTAGGGCTGCCACTCGTCTGGTTCACTAGGAGAGTGGACATACAGTTTAATTACACAAACTGTCAAACAACTTCTCCTAAAGCTTACTGATACATTTCTGTCCAATTTAACATGGATTGTTTTTATTATAGTTTATATCCAATTCTCAAAGGTCTCTTTTCAGGCTTCACACAACAAGTTCAGTAGTAACTTCACCCACCTCAGAGTGTGCGCATACATCTGTTGCTGGTTTGAGAGTATTGTTTAGTATGCAGCCCCTCACATTTTGCAAAGGATAAGCAAAAATTGGCGAGACAACTGTAAAATGGTGATCAGTTGCTGAGTGTTATAGAAACCTTATGACAGCATGATAAACCACGAGGGCTGTCCAGCCTGCAGTCTACTGGCTGAGTGACTGGCTGTGAAGTTTCATAGGCTGAACATTCCCTCAGGGGAACAGCAGCCGAGTCTGACAGCTTTAGGGCGGTGGGGGTGGAGGGAGAACAGGAAAGAGGTGGTGCAGAGCAATGGAGGCAAAGCTGTTTTTTTATGACTTTGATTTGGGACACTACATCACTTGTATAGTGATGCTGGCTGAGTGAAAAAACAGGAATGGAATGGGGCCGGAGCACCGAGTCCAGCACAACAGGGAGGTGAAATGAAGAGCCCAGCAATGATGATGATGATTAGGCTTCCTTTGGCTAATGTGACTGTTTCAGGCTGCCTCACTAATCAAACTCTGGATTTTATGGTTGGATCACTTAAGTAAACTTCATCTGCCTGCTGTCTACTTTTGCCTTGTTCACCTCATCGTCATTTTGTGCCCTGCTTTGTTCGACCTGTTCTTGGCTCAGAAAGCTGGCACGGACAGGAACTGAGACGTGTCTGTATTTCTCTTGATTGGAGATGTCTGCAGATCCAGCCCCAGTACACACAGACCATTTGTAGGCCATAGAGAGCATGACTCTGATATTTTGTTTGAACGTCAAACTATCTATGAAAATCTTCTTTCACTACATTAATTATAACACATTGACAATTTCAATCTAGTTCGTTCCTGATAGTCCTCACCCATATATCGATTTAATCTAAAATCTAAAGTATGCTTGAGCCAAACAAGGAACGAGATATTCTAATTTTAAAGAATGGTAACTCCACAGAAAGCTAAAAGCTCCAGTATGTGTTCAGGATAAATCTGGAAGTGCAAAGTGATGTCCTGAAAGAGTCTTTGTGCAACTTTATATGAGACACTTGACAAATCTATGCCGAAATGTGTTGAAATTCGAGCAATTTACAGCATGATAATGCCAACCTTTTCCATGATTTCTGAGGTGATAGTAACAGAGAAATAGACTGGCTGTCATGTGGGATAGCTATAGATGGATGAGACCATTTTTATGTAATTGACTCTGCTATTGCAGTCTCTCCCAATGTGTTAAAGCAGGCATCATCTGAATTGGCACCCTGTTGTTCAGACAAACCTCAGTGTTTGGAGAAAGGTCTAAAGATTCACCATATCTGTCACACTGAGCCTGCATGGCAATAACTGGCCTGCGACTGCCAGCCTCCAATCCTCCAATCAAACAGCCTCTTGTTGGCTGATTAACTCTGTGGAGTCCTCCAAAATGATATAAGCCTGTTATTTTTTAATATAACGGAGGTCTGATTTGCACTACACGAGACTTGATGGAATCCAGATTTCACTCAGCACACTACAGGATGCCAGGGGAGTACAGTAAAGGGATTACATTAACCTTCAGTTGATAAATATTCATAAGCGGCCCATATTAAGAAAATAAAATGGTTGCCATAACAAATACACAGTGTTTATCTAATTATTGTATTGGATTAATGTTAAGTTGTCTTAAAGAAACCTGGAAGCATTATTTATTTAATGAATCTGTCCATTAAGTTTGCAATTTTGTCCAAACAACTTCTGTTGGAAGCATAACTGAAGTACCTGATTTTTTTTAAAGAGGTAGAGGTAGAGGTATTAACTTCATAACTGAGACTGTTGATGGTAGATTTGGACTGAGACGATATAGAATTACCTGTTATCATTCGTGTCAATGAGAAATTTATGCAGAACCCCAGAGAGTAGAGAGGTTGGGGAAGTGGACTCAGTTTTCCAAAGCGATAAAAATCAGCTGGCGCCTGTTGAGGAGGTGCCTGTGTATGTCCTGTCACTGCCAAGGACAAAGCCTCTCCCTAGTCCCGCCTAAAACAGGGATTTACACCTTAACAGTATTAAAGTGATCAGACGTGTTCCCTACTAGATAGAAGATTTAAATTACACCCTTATTTTTATTTTGCTGATCCAGTCTGTTTACCTCAAAGAAACCAACTAGGAAACTCTAAAATGGTCACTTAAAACCGAATGCCACCTCAAGGCCAGATATGTTCTGATATGATACTTAAATTGTCTTCCTTCAGTTCAAGTAACGTAACATAGAAATGCTGCTCATGTTGTTGTTTTTCCTCACCATTAGCCTTTACCTTCAGCCGTAAATTCCAGCCCCCAGTGGGACTGCACGCGCCTTCTGTTGCACCCTCTCCCTCCCTGTGCTTGTGATCTTTAGGCTGGTGAGAAACATGGAGAGGTGTTCCTTTTCCTTCCTGTTCCATGGACAACTTTAAGTGGTGGCCCAAGAGACTTGGATTGGGCTTACTGACAAAACTTTCCACTCCCCCCCACGCGCTCACCTTCAAGGGTTTATCCATCGGACTGCTCCGGATCCGCTCCTTCTCAGGCTGTGCCATCTGCACGTACTTCTGTATGCACACCCATTATTAAAGAGTTAGGCCTCAGTGAGCAGCTTCAACCAAACTAAAGTGCGCTGAAGCCACAGTTTCAGGTCACAGGAGTGCGCTGAGGTGTAGGTGCTGGGTAACTCAAGATTTTTAATTACAGAGTGTGCATGGCGGTGCGATAAGAGGGTCACGGTTTCCTGATAACCTGTTTGGTGAGTCAGTGGCTGTTTGTCGCCCAGACAGAGGGTAAGCTGTGAGAATGGGACAAAACCTCATCATTGTGTCAATACGTCTCTCTGAACTTCCTATAGACTCAAAGCAAGAGCCGCCATCTGCTTTCGCCTCTGACTGTTGAAACCACACACCTGAATCACTACTCAAAGTCTACCTCTGCAGAAAACAATGACAAATCCAGAGGAAACAATGAGAACATGGTTGGTTTGGAAGAAAGTCTAAGTTAAATGTTAAGACCTCTTCATGTTGTTGTTGGTATAGTACTGATACTGAGATTATTTAGACACATTATTCGACGCCCATTAGACCAAAAATAGCAGCGTATCAGTGTGGGGGTGTTGCTACAGGTATCATGGAAATACAATCCAGGAAGTCCAGTTTAAGCAACACACCCGTGAGCTCTTAGCTTGATCAGGTATCAAAACACTACACAGCAGTTTATAATACTATGAGACGGGTTTTCACAGCTCTGGAAAGTTACCATTTTATGTTGTGTGTCAATGATTGTGACGTAAAAGGTAGAAATGCCCATTCACGTTACAAAGTAAACTATGAATGTGTGTTTGCATGGATTTCTTTGGCCAGTTGTGTTGTGGTAAGCATTCAGTCAGGTTCAACTCTTTTGCTGTAAGAATTTGTGATACGTCCCTTTATGTTGGGCTCATGCATCGAAGTGAATGAGTTAGTCTGGTTGCCGAAAAAGAATCAGAAAACCATATAACACGTTCTGTGTTCGGCTAATTCTTTACAATCTAGCCCATGTTATTTATGCTTATTGAACACTCCTCCAATCATTCCTCCATTTATCACAACACCAGACCAAAAACCAGGTGATATGCCATCTAACTAACCAGCGTTGAACTCACCAGTCTAGCGTCAGCAGACAGGATAGCACTGAGCTCTGCAGCAAATGTAATAAACCTGTTACAGTTTTCTTACTCCCACCAAGAATGACAACCAAGCTCCTCAAATATTAGATCTCAGGAAATAGTGGAGGACAATTTCCTTCAAGCGTAACATTAGAATGCACGAGCCTGGCTCCCGGAGGTTCGGGGCCACCACCGCTGGGCCACTCCAATTAGATGGAGCTTCCCTGCTGCGGTTGATCCAGCCTGAACACAGGAGCACCCGAAAGGAGCTGGAGGAAGAAATGGAGGAAGGAGAGAGGGGAGACACACACAGCCCCGAGCGGTGTGTTATGCTTGGCACATATTTCGTCCAACGTCTCTCCCTGTCTACACTTCTGGCCCCTGATCATGTTGCAAAGTGATCATTAGACTGCAAAAAAAAAAAAAAAAAAAAAAAGAGGAAATAAAGGAGATGAAAACATGTAAGAACGGGGAGAGCGAAGACAAAGCTGCTACTGCCGTGGCCAACTTATTATCTCAGATTTTTTTTTAAATTACGTTGATTTTAAGGAAAATCTAAGTTTTCCTAAAGTACAACTGTTTTATCTTCTTTTACATTACCCACTGAGAGTTTTAAAAAAACAGAAAAACAAACTTAAAATTTAAAAAGTGACAGAAAACATTGAAAATTGTTCTGATCCCACAATGTGTTGTCTTAGAAAAAATACCCTTGATGGAAGTCATTAAAAGCAACTTTTTAAATAAATAGTATTTTATTTAACCTGACTTATAGCTTGATTAATTACATTTTGTTTGTAGATGCAAAACACTTAATGGAAGAATTTTTGAAACACTACTGTAGCCAACGGGAACCTCATCAAACATATAGGTGGCTATATAGAAACCACACGGAGGCCACACAAACTGTAGTTACTGTAGCTTTGGCTGCTTGTTTTTCCACCCATGGTGCTTCCAGTGTGGATTAGGATTGTTCTAGTTGAAGACAACTTGAGAAAGTTGAAGAAAGGATCAATTATCGTCTCCTCTTCAGCGCACTGCACGTTTCAGTTTCCCTGCAAAGCGTCTGCTTACTGCAACAGTAACTCTCTGTCACAGTGAATGCAGAAACCCAATCAACAGATTTTTCATATTCAGTACCAACAGTACAACATCACTTGATGGAGAAATCAGAAAGTAAATAAATGAATGTAAACACAATGATGCAGAAATATATAAATCCAAACTCGCACTGTGGTTTTATACAGTGACATCTTCTGCTTGCAGTGTCACATAAGCAGGTATTACTTTCATACTTTCAGGTATTTCATTATTTGGTTGGCTTCTTGGTTCTATTTGCATTAAGCATTAAGCTATATAGACAGTCGTAGTCAATGGCATATTTGTTCCTTAACATAAATGATTTTGGGTTATACCACTGTGTTTGCACAAGTGGTCAAAATAGAATAAAACCTGACTGATGAGTATCAAAATTCATATGAAAATGAACATTTTTAAACGTGTGTATACAGTGTAAAGTACAGTTTTGACCTTCTTGTTTTACTTTGCCCTGAAATAGGATTTATCAAGAATAGACTTGGCTCTCCCCATTGTAATAAGACACTGTTTTAAAGCTCTTGAAGTATGCCATTGTTCATTTCACCCCTGCCCTTTCTAAACGTATTAATCCCATTGCCACGGTCTGATGCTGAAATCCCCAGTGGAAACACCTAAGAGAACTGGATCTGCACGACCACACAAGATAGACCTATTTCCCCTGCAACAAGTGATATCAAAGGTATAACCATGGTCACTGCTGAGCAGCTAAGAGGAAGTACATCTGTAGGCCATCCATTTGTGAGTATTCAGCAAAGATTTGGGTACCGGCTCTGGTACAGGTGCGATCCTCTGGAAGGTGATTATATATCATCACTCTTTCATTAACTCAGTATTTCTAGTATCACGGTGACTGTGTGGAAAGAATGGCTCTTTTCATCCGTCATCCCAACTAATGAGCCCTGCTGAAAGGACCAGGTTAAGGTGGAAGGATAATGAAACAAGAGAAAAGGGGGGAGAAATGTGACAAAAAACATGACACCAGGGATTTGTGAAATCATGCAATGTGGGCGTTTTTTTAAATGTAAGTATCTAAATGTGTGTATTAAATTTATTACTGCTTCAGTATCACTTGGATATTTTAAATATGAAAATGAACTAAAAACTAGTGATAAAAAAATGGATGTAAACAAGGGCAGGTTACCAAAATATGAGGGGGAAGTCGGGGAAACACATTTCAGTTTATTTTTAGGTTATGACACTGCAGGCGACAACAACAGTCTCATTTTTACCTGATCATAGAAACAGGTAGGAGGGGAAGAGGCACGAATATTCCATTATGTTGACCAAACCCAGGCGCATACAGGTTCTTTGTGAAAGGTGTCTCTGTGTGCAGGCAGAGGTGCCACACTGACATCATCCAGAGCTGTCGATGGGACTTTTCATGTGTAGTGGTGCCAGGGAGCTAGTACTGTCAGCCAGCCTGAGTCAGCACTATCCTTCAGACACAACTGTGCAAGAATCTATGTCGGAAGAGAGTTTCACAATCACAACACCACATTTCTGCACAAAACAACCTAGATACAAAGTCTGGCCACTGAGGGATTCATAACTACATTTAACATTTGACTGAATTATCAGCTGTTTTTTTTTCTAGTTATTGGGGGGAAAAGTCAAGATTATTCATAACTCATTATTTATAATTTTATATTTTTATTATTAGATGAATCCAAAAAAAGACTGGTACATACATTTAAAGCAAAACAATTGTTAGTTCTGGTGCGTTGAGAGAGATTGATCATTTCCCCCCATGCATCTCTGGAAGCAGGTTAAACTTTGCCAAAAGTAAAGTTATTGAAAAACATCCTGGGATCCATTTATTCCCTCGTCATTATGGTGGCAAGCAGATGTTTGTATTAACCCTGGTAGCTGCATTTTGACAAATAATTCATTTGATTTATTTAGGTTCCACATAGCACCTTTGTATGGACGGATAAAGTTCGCTCAAATCAGCCTTGTCTTTCTGCTCCAGAAGGAAATGTGGTTAAAATCTTTGAGAGAAGCAAGGGAACCTTGAACTTGAGTTAAGATTTTTATTTAAATTTTTCATTATTACTTAGTAATATTTATCTTGCAGCATGTGTATTCCTGGTGTAAAATGATACATGTCAAATTAATCCCCACTATGTGACACAATCATCACATGTTGCACAAGTAGGGAAAATCAGTTAGCTAAAGTTATCATGCTATCATTAGCCACGAGTATAAAGTTATCGTAGTAAAATCCCTGAGTGTATTGACTTGAGCGAGGGTGTGTATTTTATTGCTTACGAACTCACCGTTTCATTTGCAACAGGAAGATCATTTAGTCCTTGAAAAAGTTACATAGTGTCGCTCTAAAAATAATATTTGCATTTTGTGCTGTCGCTGTTTTTTGATTTTTGCATTGCAAATAACAACGACACACACAAGGCAAGTGTTATTTTTATTCAGCTTTTTAACCTGTCACCTGTTCTCTGAAGACAGGAGACCCCTGTTGAGGATGCGAGCCCATTATTAGCCTCTGCAAAGACCCAGGTAATGTCACACCATTTTGTCAGCACTCTGAGAATGAGCCATTGTCATTCGAACATAATTACAGTTCAGGGTCTATTATTGGAAATGCAAGAGAGTGACCTGCAGAGATCACACTCTCTGCTTTTGTAGCATTTCGTTGTCATCTGAAATGACTCAAAGGTCACTTCACCTGAAGGCATGGAGGGTACCTTGTAGTCACTCAGCAGACTTCAATACTGAATGTGCTTTTCAAGTGTGCTGTCACGGGTTGGACAGGTTGGATGGTGAATGTTAGAATTCTCCAGGTTTTAACAAGGCAAAACATCTGTTACCGTGGCATTGAAATATCTACACAAGTTAAATTACGAGCGACTGTTTTATTGTGATTTTTGTGTAATCTAACATAAAACTATAGCTCAATGGTGGCACCTAGCCAACGCCGATGACATTAATTAAGAATAATTGGTTCCGCTGCTTTTCCAGATCAGCGTGCATTTCCTTCCCTTCAGATAGAGCATCAATGAGTGCCCAAGGTTTTTTCAGCTTACTAAAAGCCAGAAACAGATAAGGCCGAGATTACAGTGGCACTATCTCCAGAGGAGGCCAGCGAAAGGAGAAGATACTAAAAAGCGTGCAGCAGCAATTACCACACACTGCTGGTGAAGGCCAGAATACATTTGTTTCACAGTTGGATTGCTGAGTAATCCAACGTGGTATCTAATTTGACCTGAGGATAGAAGTATAGATAGAGTATAATTGTACTAATAACTGTATTATTGTTGGACAAGGAAGCTTTTCTGCAGTTTCCAAGTGTCTGGATGCTTTCACCCCTCAGTCTTATTGGGAGCTGTTGTGACTGTGTGTGGAATATCAGGGAGGTGTGAGAGAGTCAGAGCAGGGACTATAAGCCCATCCTTCTGAGGGTGTTAGGGCCTTGATAAGTCCTGTTTAAGGTTTACCCATTGCAAAATACTATGTGTCAACAGTTGCCCGTGGCCAAAGCGCTCTGATCTGGTTCTGCAAACACCTGAGGAGGCCCATCCTTCCCTATGAAACATTACCTGACCGTGGGCAAGGGTACAGTTGTGCAACCAAATTCACCTGAAAACTTTCACGAATTAACCAACAGTTGAAAAACCGACAGCGGAAGCACACGGAAGAAACGTTCAGATCGTCTGCCAACAGATCTCCCTCTTGCCATGCCTAAGGCAGTTGGCACTAGTTGTGGAAAGTCTCAGACAGGTGTGATGTCAGTGGTGAGTGGTTGAAGTCACCTCCACTACATCTGCCACACTATTTGTCACTCAGAAGTCTTCTTCATGGCAGATCATTTAAACACAGTGCACGTCTTGCTACTGCAATTCCAATGGATCTCAGCATTTAAGAAGGCGCCCACACAGCCAAATGAACCATGGCTCCATGACGACATGAACATTTTAACTTGCTATTGTACTTTTGGTTGAAATTCTTCTTCACTGTGGAATTTATCATACTTTTCCTTTAATAAAAAATATAACAGCAAAAATATGGCGCATGCTGTATTCCTCTTTTAATTCAAAACACACTTCAAAGGTAACAACGCAGAGTACTTACTGTACTAACACACTCACACACAAACACTGACACTAAAAGTTTTTTAAAAAAGAAGGGCGGTCTGCTCAAACATTTGCAGTGGAATCTGAGAGAGCAAGGAGAGGTGGAAGACATGATTTGGCAGTTTACCCCCACTGTTTGCCTCAAAATTTTGACGCCATGGGTCGAAGTCAAGCTGAGAAGTTTCCCAAGACCCGCTCGGCCTGCAGGCAGGTTATCCATGTAAGCTGTGAGCCTGGCCCTTAAGGATCTGTGCCCACCCCCACCCCTTGCGATCGACCGTAAGTCAGTCTCCAGGGCACTGCGGGGGCGCGAACATGCCCGACCGCACCTCTGATGCCTCTGTGTTAGCCATCACTGGGTTTCCTCCTCTGCATGTTGAGACCAGTCACCTCACAAGCTCAGCAATCTCAAAAGGCAGCAGCTCTTATCACACCTCCCACATCAAACCGTGCATCAAATATTCACCTTCTAATGAGACGTAATATGTTGTCTTGTACTAACAAAAGGTGCATTTAATGAAAGCTGCATGTAGAAGTATCATTTGACTGTCGGTACGTCACAAAGTTACACTTTATTGAGGGAAATGGATCAAGGATTTCAGTCCAAGTGCAGAGAATCTGGTTACTTTGAAGTGTTCTAAAATCAGCATAATTATACCTATTAACTGGTGATGGAACAAAAACAACTTTAGTTTTTACAATCCCCTCTGTTTCTCACCAACATGAATTTTGTCAGAAAAGCATTTTTAAACTATATGTTATATAGTTGTACGCAGGGAGCTGACATCCTGCCACAACCTCTAGCAAACCAATAAGACATGAAGCAGAAATAGCAAGTACATCTGACAGGCATATTCATTTTTTAATGAAAATGTCAGGGTCAGGACAGACTGAGAGGCTTTAACAAGAGACCTTGAACCACTACGCTCTTTATACAGAAAGCAGTGAAAGCCACAGTCAACAAACTGAACCTAATATTAAGACAATGCAAAAAAAAAATACAAATAAAAACATAAAATAAAATAAAAAAGCTTTATTTATTTGCATATAATTTGTGTCATTTGGAAGATTTGAGATGATGATTAGAGACTTAATTGTACCTGATATTACCTGATTAGCGTCCTACTTTATAAAAAAAAGTGTGACACTAATTTTAATTTATCAAGTGACATTCAAGGGGTGTTCATTTGTATTAATGGTTATTCAATTTCTATTAATGATTGTATATTTATGTAACTAATACAGTCGTTACAATGTTACCTAATGGATTACTAAATCATAAAGTTGAGATATAAATAGGAAACTTGAGGTCTTTTCATGGCTATACGTGGACTTAACTTACAGTCGGATTTCGTATCTAAAATTGAACACATGGATTATAGTGAGTGAACTCTCAACAAAGTGTCCTTTGTCCACCGAAAACAAGTGCTGGAGCAAATCCAGCAAAGTAGATCTTAGTGTTGCGACACGTTTGTTTTGCTCCAGTTTTTCTCAGACTTTATATTTAAAATAGTTTGAGGAAAAGTTTAGATTTATTACGTATAATATAATATTTAATGTGTTCATATACGTTCGTATAAAATTGTAAACTTGTTAGACTAATAACATCATCACATAATAACATCATCAATATTATTATCATTGATATAATTATTAGCCTGTTATTATAGCTCTGAATATCAATAGCGAGCGATTTTAGATTGCACTCAGCAGATGCTGCGAATTAGAAATCACCAATCATAACGTCATCAATCAATGAAATCATGAATTCATAAAATGAAATTTCACGCTCAAAAAACAAAAACAAATACCGACCTTATGAATGAAGTGGGACACATCTCAAGTTTCCTGTTAAATCTTTTAAAAACACATTTAATAGCAATCTTTTATCTTTAATTGTTTATTTATTTTAATAAATCGCCTTATTTGTGCAAAAAAACAAACAAACAAAAAAACAAACTGTCTACCGGAAAGAGGAAGGCTTTAAGTCTAAATGCAGAAGTTACATTTTGAAATATGTTTTGTATTACTCTCTTACCTTGTTTTAATCATCGCAGCCCCTGCACGGTTGAAAGGCCTCCTCTCAAGTTTCTGGACTGCTGTCTCCCCCTGTTGGTCCATGCAGTCACTGTGCAGAGCTGAGAGAGGGCTGCAGCTCCGTAACAGCCTCACACCGACTCAACTGTCACTGTGCAACAAACACTTCAGATCACAACTGCCCGCATTTATCCAGACACTACTGAACATCAGTGTTTATTCCCGCAAAGTCAATTATGAAAAGGTGCATTGGTGTTAGCGCTGGTGTAGTTTTCTAGGAAGAAACGGCTCTAATTTCTAAATCATCTGAACAGTGGAAAGTCTCATAAAAACAGCTGATGGTTGCCTTCAGAAAAGTAACATAATATAAGGATAAAGTTAGGCAGTGTAATTCAGAAATAGTATAAAAACAGTAATAGTATTTCAACATGTGAAAAAGATCATTTGTTAATCTGCAGTTCTGTGAATAATGTGCAAATAAACCAGATTTTTTTGTAAAATGTAAAGGAAATAAAAGTTAAGCCACAAGAACTGCAACTAATTCTATCAGTCCTAATGCAGGTTATACATATTGTGAGGCTGTTTGTGTAATTAAAGAAAACTCACAGGATGGGATATTTTTCCCTCACTTGATATCACTATAATATTAAATTGGTTTACATTCTTATTTCACAAGTTTAGTAAGTATATCCCCACTTCTATTATTTTGAGAGACGGTAATATTTAACCTTTGTGTATCACCTCTGCTTCAGATTTAACCGAAACTAAAGCTTATACAGGGGAAAAACACCTTTTTCCTACTTGAGTTGGGTTTGTTGTTGACTGCAAGAGTCCTTTCGCGCAGAGTCATATTACGTCTCCGCCTACAAGAGTCCGCCCAATCGTTCCTTGCCGTCAAACATAAATCCAGGGATCGCCTCCTGTGCCTTTACTCTTCAGCAAATCCTCCAAGAGTAGATCTCTCACTCACATTTCTCTTTAAAGCCACAGTTTTAAAGTGAAGCATTAGAAAGCGAAGCCACTTGCAATTCGCTTTCTTGTTTGCGAAATTGTGAAAAGTCGAAGGAGCGTCAAAAACTTTTATTTTTGGCTTCTTTATTTTTATTTTTATTTTTTTTACTTTAAAGGATTCACGTTTGCCAGTCAAACTGTGCGCCCTCACAGGCTGTCACTGCAGTCCTCGGGCACAGCACTTGGATTTAGAAAGAAGGATTTTCTTCTTTTTTTACTGCGAGAAGCTGTTCTTTAATTTTTTCGCATGAATCTCCTCGACCCTTACCTAAAGATGACAGAAGAACAGGAGAAGTGTCACTCTGACGCTCCCAGCCCCAGCATGTCGGAGGACTCCGCAGGATCGCCGTGTCCCTCTGGGTCCGGTTCGGACACTGAGAACACCCGGCCGTCCGACAACCACCTCCTCTTGGGTCCAGACTACAAGAAAGAGGGCGAAGAAGAGAAGTTCCCCGTGTGTATTAGAGATGCGGTGTCCCAGGTGTTGAAGGGCTACGACTGGACGCTGGTGCCCATGCCGGTGCGCGTCAACGGCTCAAGTAAAAATAAGCCTCACGTCAAAAGACCCATGAACGCATTCATGGTCTGGGCTCAAGCTGCACGGAGGAAGCTGGCCGATCAATACCCGCATCTGCACAACGCGGAACTCAGCAAAACCCTGGGCAAACTTTGGAGGTAGGTTCGCTTTGCATTTTCAATCACGTTTGCAGCGCGTTTTTACGCGCCACCGTGCGCACCGCACTATTTATTTCATGAAATGCACCACCTGCCTGCTGTTTCAAGTAGAGCTTTGCAGCCTGGCGATTTGATTAATGCATGTTAAATTACATTACTGTCTGTTGTTATTTTTGACACACTTCTAATTTCCCCGCTCGCGTTCATGCACAGAAGAAGACTTTGATACGCAAACTTTTGAATTGCTTCTTGTTGATCGTTGATAAAACAATTAATTCAACTTTACACAACATTAGTCAATCGTGTCTTGTGCTTCTTGGTAGCTGAATGAATGTTAACGTGAGTGTACAATTCTCTGTGATATTTTCAGATTGCTCAACGAAGTAGAGAAGCGCCCGTTTGTGGAAGAAGCTGAGCGTCTGAGAGTGCAGCATAAGAAAGACCATCCCGACTACAAATATCAGCCTAGGCGGAGAAAATCTGTCAAGAACGGACAAAACGATCCCGAGGACGGCGAGCAAACCCACATCTCTCCAAATGCGATCTTCAAGGCACTGCAGCAGGCCGATTCTCCAGCGTCTAGTTTGGGCGAGGTGCATTCTCCTGGAGAGCACTCAGGTAAGAAAAAAATAAAATAAATAAATGCATTCTAAGAAAGAAAGAAAAGTTTAAAAAAGGCATTTTATTTTTTATTTTTTCAGAAGTGATTTATTTTGATACTGTTTGTAGAAATCAAATCTTTAGAAGCCCTTAGGGCCTTGAGCAGACACCTGTTAATCAGTAATGATTAATGATTCATGAGTTTTACAAGCCACCATGCAAATACACCTGTCAGTATAGTGCTAACAAACTGTTACTTATAAAAGCATTTACATTTATACTCGAAGTTTTACTATATTACTATATAGTCCTTCGTGCTGTAAATATCTTTTTTAGATTCATCATTTGTGAATTACATTTTAACTGAGGCTAACTCTGCCTTTTCCTCTAACCAGGTCAGTCCCAAGGCCCACCAACACCTCCAACCACCCCCAAGACAGACCTCCCCTCCAGCAAAGCTGACCTGAAGCGTGAGGGGCGCCCAATGCAGGAGGGCACCAGTCGACAGCTCAATATCGACTTTGGAACTGTGGACATTGGTGAGCTAAGCAGCGAAGTCATCTCCAACATGGGGAGCTTTGATGTCGATGAGTTTGATCAGTACCTGCCACCTCACAGCCATGCTGGAGTGACCGGAGCAGCCCAGGCTGGCTACACCGGCAGCTACGGCATCAGCAGCTCAGTTAACCAGGCAGCCAATGTCGGGGCCCACGCCTGGATGTCAAAGCAGCAGCAGCAGCAGCAGCAGCAGCAGCAGCAGCAGCACTCTCTGACCACCCTGGGTGGAGGAGGAGAGCAAGGCCAGCAGGGTCAACAGAGAACCACCCAGATCAAGACAGAGCAGCTGAGCCCAAGCCACTACAGTGAGCAGCAGGGCTCTCCACAGCACGTCACCTATGGGTCCTTCAACCTGCAGCACTACAGCACCTCCTCTTATCCCTCCATCACAAGAGCACAGTATGACTATTCAGACCACCAAAGTGGTGCCAACTCCTACTACAGCCATGCAGCTGGCCAAGGCTCTGGCCTGTACTCCACCTTCAGCTACATGAGCCCCAGCCAGAGGCCGATGTACACACCGATCGCCGACAACACCGGGGTGCCCTCTGTGCCGCAGACCCACAGTCCACAGCACTGGGAGCAACAGCCCATTTACACACAGCTGTCCAGGCCTTGAGGAGGCAGCCTCAGCACTGACTGTACAACACCCATTCCATGCATAGACTTCTTTCTGCCAGGGGGCCTTTGCGCTACCATGCCACACACCGTTCATTGCCAACAGAAAAACATGACAAGGACTTTTTTATAGTACTGAAAATATATCTTTGGATTGGCTCACGACAGTGCCTTTTGTATTGTTCGGAATTGTGATTATATTTTTTTAGATATAATGTTTTTAAAAAAATCCTCTGTGAGGACATACTTGTTATAAATATTTTAGTATGTACTGTGTATGTGTTCTGCTCTTGTCATCATCGTCATCATAATCAGTGTCATCAGCATCCTCATCATCCTGATTTGAAGGTTTAACACGTCTAAAGGAGCGGGAATGCCGGGTAAAAAAACAAAAAAAAAAACACCCTCAGTGGCCTTACTTCTCACTAATGTATTTTTTTGTACAGAAGTAAGAAACATCTGTTTACTGACACTGCCGTCTTATAATAGCCTACATTCTGCTTTGAATTTTTGTACTGTACATATTTTATTGTAATTCCCATAAGATGCAAGAATTGAGCAATGCAGGTTCGAAATAGATTTGAATTTTTGGCCATGATGTGACCGTGTCATCAGTGAATTAGTCAAACGTTCTACTTCTTGTTCTTTGCTTTAGCTCAAATTATTGTGTTGGAAATGCTATAGCAGGTGCCATGTCATTCTACTAGGGGCCTTACTGTGTTGGTAGATGTAACTGAGCAATGCTTGCTTTTATCTGGGTACTGCCTTGATACCATTTGTGCCTCTGGAGTCACATTAGGGTTAGGCTCCTTCCACTGGCATTGCAGTGTCAAAACCACAGCATAATTCTGACTTCCTGCTCGAGGAGATACAGGAAGTGACCTTTGACCTGATTCTCCTCAGAAACCAGCAGGTCTGAGTCTGGCGCGCTTCATTCCTACAGCCTACATCTTTTTTTTTTTTTCCTAACCTTTTTTTCTTAATTTATTCTTTAGCATTAATTTTATTTGAAAGTAACTATTTGCAATTATCTTTTTAATTCAGCAGCAGCTAACTGAGATGAAAAAGTTTTCAGTGGAATGGTTTGCTGTCATATGTGGTACAAATTTGTTTATTTATCATTTGTAAATGTTTCCGCATAAAAGTTTCCTTTATTCATGATCTAGTTATGTACAGATTACTTATAATTACACGATGAGTCTTTCTCTAAAAAAGAAAAACTGGAAGCTTTTTTTCTTTTTTCCTTGCTAACAAATGAATTAATGGATATGGAAGCGGCGCCTGTTTTTGTAAAGAATTTGCTGGAATCAACAGGATACTTTTTGTTATTGAAAACAGTTGTGTTCCTCATTTTATATTCTGTATCATTAGTTCTCATTTCGTCATCTTCTTAATGCAGTTTCCGTAGGTAAACATGGCATTGTCTTAAAAGCTTATCTTTTGTATTATATTGTTTGCAATAAAAACAAAACACTGAGAAATATATGATCGTCCTGTGCATTAATTATGAGAATGTTTCATACAATGATATCTGTGTTGCTCTGCTGTGTCTAACAGCATTTCTTAGACAAAGACCAGTGAGGTTTATTTTTGTCAGCTATGACAAGGTACCTTCTACTGGCAGGAGCTAAATTAAAATTGTATTCACTGAGTCTGAATAATTTTGGAACAGTCTTCATCCAACTCATATGCTCCAAAAATAAAAACAACGGAAATCAAGGAAAATTGTTTTAACGTGACACAGATAATTTAATTTCAGCATTAATGAGAGCCAGCTTGTTGGCTACCCACATCAGCAGTTTGCTAAAGTTCAAAAAAAGAAAATTAGTTATATCAAGTTGTGGTTCTTTGAACAGTGGTTTCGCTGCTGGCTTCTCAGACCATGAGGTCACAGGTCCATTATTATCACGGCCTATTGAGAAGACATATGTCCACACCGCTCCCCCTTGCCTGTATACACGACAGCTTAAAGAAACAAACTAGACATTGAATATTGTTTATTCATTACTGGCCAAGTAATATAGGAATAGACCTTACCTTAATAAATCAGTGACAGTGTAAACACAATCAGGTACTATAGCTTTGTGTTGAAATTTGAGGCACATTCACAGATGACGTCTCTTTCTTCACATCAACTGGACTGAGCCTTTCTCTGCCACCCACCGCTGCACCTCATCTCACCGCGATGACTGGACAGTTTTACTTTAGCCTGACTCCATAACTAATCACTACACAGTATGCTGGGCTAAACTAAGCCTGTGCTGTGGTTCAACACATCTATAACGCAACACTGTAGAAATATGATAATATTATGGCCAGAGATTCATCAAGATCTATTGCAATCAAACCCTGTTTTGATGAGCTAAATAGATTTCATCACTTCATTGCAATATTTTGGCTTTCACTAACGTCACGGTCTATGACTTCCTCTCATAATTTCTTAATGGTCTACTACTGGAAAAAGGAAATAGATTTTTTATTTTTCCACTGTTGCACCAACGTGTAAAAAGAAAAAAAAGGAAAGACTGGTCAAGTTGTTTATCATACTAATATATTTATTGACGACGAGTGCACATTTATATTTTGAACTGTTAAACATGAGAGTTTGTACAGGTTTAAGGATTAAGTTAAGACAAATATTTGCTATCTTTTAAAGTCAAACAATGCTAAAGGTAATCACGTAACATTTCTTTTGTATTATGTGATATCAATATAGTAATAAAACCTTGTGGTTTAATCACATGTTCCGGGATCAGAAGACATTAACTAAGCTGTGGGTATGTGGTTAGCGCTGAAAGGGATGTTACAGTATTTCAACATAACAATACCTCATGGAATTCACTGACAATCACGCTGATGACATGTATTAAGTCAGAGTCAATCTACAGTTCAAATCTTTTTTATGTTTGTTATCTCTGGACTAACTCCTTCCTCTGTAACTCTGCTCCAAACTGTTGCCCTGTTTCGGGTCATGTTACTTTCAAGAACGAGCTGCTGATTAAAACAGCATTGTGTTATATAAACTGGCAAAACATAGAAAAATAAAACATATCAATATGTTTTATTGACTTAAGCCTTGTTGTGTTGATGGCAAGTCAGTGATCCTACTGCAAGCTCGACTCTGCTGCTGTCTCTGGTTAAAAATATGATGGCTGACTTCTTCCCCTCTGACAGTGAAGAGTGTGTGAAGTCCTGAGCCCACCTCCCACAGAGAGCCCCCGAGGCACATCCATCATTGATCTCCAGTGGCTCAGACCTGGAGTGAAGCAGCAGGGCCTCAGGGCCTAACGGGGCAAAGGAGGGCAGTTAGTAGTTGCTCGAGGGAGAGCAGAAAGTTGCAACAGTTGCAACATCACAAGGAAAGGAAAGAAAAACCTTTACTGATCCACTTTTTTGCCTTTCAAACCAAGAAATGGGGTTAATGACTGACTTGACTGAAAGGTCTACATTTTTCAGAAAATTTTAATATAGCGCTTATCCCCCAAAACTGAAACACAGTGAACAGTTGTTGGGGGGGAGTTCATGATGTAAAAGAAACTTGCCTGATTCAAACCACTGGCAATATCACAATGTTCTGATACTGTCAGAGCTGGCTGCAACCGGCATACACTAACACGGTACTCAGGATATGATTGGCTCCTGATGGAAGATGTTGCCTGAAAGTTAAACTGGAGCCAAGATTTCCGTTCAGCAAACAAGGAAAAAAGTCGAATTTGGTAAACACAGGTCCATGTTCCTCCAGTTTCAGAGAATGAACAGAACATTTTTGCTGAATTGTTTCATTCTCAGGTTGTTGGCAGCGTTTGTGCATGGGAAAATGCGAAAAGGTTTACATTTGCAAGTCCAGCTCCTCGAAAACAAATCATGAGTTCAGATAAACTGAAATCAGGTGATCATATTATCACTTTTTGGAAATAATTAGTCTTTCAAAATCTTCAGTTCATGATTAATGATAAAATTACTTCAGCCAATGTTTTTTTTCTACAAACATGATTCCATGAAAAAACAAAGCATCCAGAAACATTTTTACAGGTTATTACATTATGCCATCAATATTCTAGTTCCTCTTGTAGGTACCATTCACTGAGTCTATCATATACTGTATGTTTTAGTTACATTTATGTCTTACCATGTCTTTGTTTTATTGACCTATATACATTATGTTTGTTTGACTGTTTTACTCATTTGTAACAGAGAATGAGAGTTATAAGTGATATAAAGCGTAGAGATAAGATAAAGGTTAAAAGAGATTTAGAGACCCATGATACTCTGACCTAAATAAAAACATGAAGCAACGAGGGCCACTTTCAACAAATTTCATCAGAATAGTGTGTCATGTGATGTTGCCGCAGAGTAGCGACCCACCAGGAAATGACATCAGGATTGAGGCTTTCCCTGTGTGAGACCATGGTGACTCATTTATTGGGCTTGATACAGGCAGCCTTGCCCAGTAGCAGCCCAAACATAATGATGATAATGATTACAGCAACTACTAGAAAAGAAATTTAACTTTGAAACTAACTCCAAATGTCGATCAAAGTAATGTGGAACCTCAGATATTCAGGCTCTAAAAAAAAAAAAAGTATTAAATCTGTATAAAATAAATCAGAACAAGGCAAAACCATGTGCTCCAACCTCCTGACCTCTACTCAGAATGTCTGCCCGAGCCAGTGAGTAGATTGGGGCTGTGATGGGACTGCTCCCATCCAAACAGCAGGAGTGCCCTGATGAATGTTTCCGAGAAGGATCGGAAACAAGACCAAATTTTTCTTTCTCTTTTTTTTTTTCTTTCTTTTTTTTTTTCAGACAAGCCTTTCCATGGGCAATTTTCCCAGGACGACCCCATTATTATTCCACAGAGACGTCTGCCCCCTCCGAACCCTATGGGTGGTCTTTCTGAAGGCAAAAGGAAGAGGAAAAGAAAAGAAAAAAGGCGAAAAAAAAAAAATCTTGTGATACACCCGTGGAGACTGGACAACAATAAAATTCACAACAAAGTGAGATGAAGAGTCAAACCAGCACTACAACATATTGCAACCTTACTATGTGTATGTGTGTGCCATTTGTCTGTTAGAGTCTAATCAGAGCTAGAATGAACAGAAAACCATATCGACACTTATGTTTGTATTTCAAACATAATCTTATATATTTCATGACCAGTCTGTTGTGCATTCTTTGTGTATTTGTGTCACTAGTAACCAATCTCTCTGTTTAGATTACCTACAGGGACAGTGTGAACTAAGACCCACACTGAGTTGCTTTAAATTGTCCAGTCCATAAAATTCTTTCTTAAACCAATAAGAAACATCCAGTGGAGGATACCCCTGCTAAATCACGGAGAAAGACAAGCTGACCACAAGGCTGTTTCCATGGAAGCTACACTCCTGGCTGAAAAACTACTATGTGCTGATTGTTGGGAGCAAAGGGAGGGCACATTTCCGACATCCTGAACCATATTGATTATTGTATACATTAAATCAGAGGAGTCACATGAGCAACAGTCGTGGGATTCAATTCACTCTTGGGAAATAATATTTATTTAAGTTTACAATCCCCTCTTGTCACCGTTTGATTTCACTCACTGTTTGAGTAGACTTAGGAAGTGAGACTTTGCCCCACAGCCATCCATCTTGCACTGGCCCCATGAGGACATCGGCCTGTGCCAAGAGGCCGAGCTGGGCCAGCCTGCTGGAACCCTTGGTGAGCTCCGTGCCTTTGTCTGAGGATGTGGAAGAAACCTGGCACCGGCCCGAGGTCAGCGTCACAAAATTATATTACCATAATCCCATTAAGTGTGTCTGAGGCCTCATGAGCTCCAGCTCAGTCTAGAAGGAAGGTAGGTGAGGGCTAGCAGTGGGTGGGTTTGTGGCTGAAGAACACAATGAGTGGATAATATGAAATGGTAGCTTACCTGCTCTTTATATATTTTAGCCTTTGTTGTATATTTGGCCTTTATGTCAAAGGTATATCATAAATCCATGTACTCCCAAAGCATGTGTTTCACAGTCACTATTTTATATGACAGAAATGAACTGATTCAAAAAAAAAAAAAGCATATAAATGTGCCTAAGAGCAAAAACTCTCCATAATTAAAGCCAGGAGTCTAAACAAGATGATGGATCAAGTGGGTAAGCTTTATATAATCAAGGTTTCTCATCCTTATCTTTATTATCACTCACTGTTCAGAAAAAAATGATTCTCTCCAATGATGATGAGATTTTCCATCCATCTTTCCATTTGTTTCCAATTAAGACACTGAGAGAAAAGTTTGGGCTGTCCAACCAACCATGGCTACAGTAGTTTGTCTATGCTAATTCCCTTGTCTATAACTGGTAAATCTCCACAGAACATATCGTTTTACACATGTCCATTAGGCACAGGTTGTTTGAGGGGATGCAAATGGACATGGCAGCAAAACTGATACTATTCCCCAAGGGCATGAGAGCTGAATAAAAGCCAAACTCTGGCAGTTGATCCTTGAGGCATAACCATGGCTTTAATATATAAAGAGAGATTATCTGACATGTAACACAGGAATGCAACCTAGTTTCTGTGTTGTATGAAATAACCAAGAATTGTTCACTACCATGCAGTCTTGACTTTTTATAGATTTGTTCAGCTACTGAATTGCAAACAGGAGGATTGCTCTGAGGTTTCTGTTTGCTTTCTTTCTCAGGCCATAATTATCTTTCATGTTTGTCCTGTGCTGGATAACAGCGTGAAAAACAATGTAAATTGAAGACTTGTCACCAGCTAAGCTAACAGATTCTCAGATCAGAGCGAGAGTGGGAGGTGATGCACATGTGTGTCTTTTTGGGGGGAAGCAGAGGTTTAAGTTGTTCTCGCAGTGACTACAGTGGGCCAAGCTGAGTATTATCGGCAGCCATTTCTTTACTTACAGGGCCCAGAATCTCAAACATACCTCCCTCATGTTTGTCCATTCCAGCTACGGGACAACCAGTAAGACCTAATCCCTTGTCCAAATAAGTTAATACCTCAACTAACATGTAAAAGTAAAGTTCAGGGCCAAATGCAGATTCCTGAGAGACACGCTGTGCCCAACCTGGCAGTAAACCAATTAATTACACACATAGTTTGTCGTGGAGACATGAAGTGACACAACCCTATAGGCTCTCTCTGACACAAATTAATGGAGGACATAAAAAAAAAGTTTTTGTTTTGCTTTTAAAGTGTCTCTATTTCACTTTTCTTTTTTTTTTTTTTTCAAAATCTGCATTCCTTTGTGTTAATGTGTGTGTTTATGTATACGCCTGCAGATTTCTTTCTCTCTCTCCTTCTCACTTTTTTTTCCTTTGCTGACCCCCAACCACAGCTGATATGGTTCGTCTCTGCGGCCTTTTCCTTTGGGAGAGGAGCTTAGTGAAATATGGGCAGAATGCCTTACGGTCAATGGGGTCTTCACCAGCCTCATTTCCTCCATGCAGAGCTCTGTCAGAGAGAGTGCTAAGCAGAGCCCCCAGGCTTGATGCTGACAGCACAGGAAGAAGCATGCAGTATTAAGTTTCCTTAAAATATATAAATATCACTACACTGTCATAAATAGAAGCAGTAACTCAATTTGAGTAAAGAGGCTAATAAGACACAAGTGTCTTGTGATTCACTGCTCAAGGTTTGCTGGGTACTGGATTACTGAGGCAAGACAACTGACTGCTCACATAAGTGGGTGACAATAAGCTGCGAGTTAAATCTGCTTTGAAACAAAAGCGAATATTTGAAGAACTATGGTAATCATTTGAAACCTAATTTAATGGATCTGTCGAAAAGAAACCTGCACCATGTGCAGTGTTGTGGGTAGTACTCTAATTACTTTTTTTCGTGTAACGTAATGCGTTAGTTTCGTGCGTTAAGCAATCAGTAACTTCGTTATTTTTTTTTAAAAGTAATCCGTTGCTTTAAGAACTGCAGCCTGCTTTTTGTCAGACAGTACTGTGCCACCTGTGGATGTGCACAGTGCTGTGATGATGCGTCTGTGCCCTGCTGACCTACGTTACCTGTGCGTGTGTGTGTGTGTGAGTGTTTTCGAACCGCCGGCAAGATGGCAGAGAGGACAGCTTTCGAATCGTAGAAGTACGCACATTATTTTCAATTCGCCAGCGAAAAGGACAAGAACAGCATAACGGTAAAATGCACACTCTGCGTTGGTAAAAAGCTTCTGTCGACCACAAAAAATTCCATTACTGTTATGTTCATAGGTGACGCTGTAACCTAACAGATTACTTTGAATTGATGGTAACGTTGTAACCTAATTAATTACTTTCCAAAGTAACTATACCCAACACTGATCATGTGCTCACGCTCATTCTGCAACTTTCCCAAAGTTATGTGTGCAGCCTTTTTAGTGCATTAATTGGTAGCAGTTCTGGGGTGGGGGTTGGGCAGGGCTTGGGATTGTTCTGCTGCGTGCCCCTATTATTTTCTCCACAGGCTGTTTAGTGCTTTCCAACTACATCTGAAGCATCAGCAGTTTTAGCCTTATCGTGTGCAGAGGGGAATATTTTGAAACAAGGTGCGGGGGTACTCTCTGCAGGAAGCTTTTATGCAACTGAGAAAAGTTTATTTTAGAGTTGTCCATTCCTCTTAGACAGTTTGTTCGATGGTCGTGTCTCATTTAGTTCAACAACAGCTCACATAAGTTAAGATTTAAAACTCTTCCTAAATTAAGCAGCTGTATTTCCAACAAACCTCTTTTTTTCTTCCAGAGGGAACATGGAATTAACATCATGTCCCATAATGCCTTGCAGCAGCAGCTGGGGTGAACAGGTGTGTGTGGTGAGCACATGGTGAGGGTGATGAGGTCTGCCACATGTTAAATGCGTAAAACAAAACATGAACATGCTGATTAGCTAGTGCAGAGAGAGAGAGCGAAAGAGAAAGAGATGCTTACCCTTATTGGACTTATGTTTTGTGTCTCTGTGAGTTTATAAGAGCAGAGGAAAGTATAATACATCTGGAGAAAGAGACAGTGGGGAAAAAAATAGAAAAAGGTGCCAGTTAAGTGTCATTTTGACGTGGGTAGATGAAGGAGAAATTTGAATCTCTCACTTTAGAGCAGGATCACACAGTGGGATTTCAATAAATGAGTGAGAGCTGTGCCCAAATACAAAGCCAAAGCTGCCAGACAGTACATCCAGCTCCTTCTCTCTCTCTCTCGCTCTCTCTCTCTCTCTCTCTCTCTCTCTTTCTTTCTCAGCCTTTTTTCTCAAGTCACTTTCTGTAACTTGCTGTGAAATTCCAAGGAGACGTCAGGGAGAGAAGAATCAGGAGACAGACATTTGGTTTTTGTGTGCAGTAAAGCCGACTTCTCCAATGCATGTAGGCATGCTTTTAATGATTTAATGATTGTTGTGTCTTTTAACACTTTTAACACAGTTTTCACCCTATCTGGAAAATGTCATCATTGTTAAGACTAAACCCCAAGGAGATGAGAAGGAGAGGCCTTGGAATCAAACCGCAGAAGAGCATTTCCCCCCAACTCTATTACCATCGGTTGCTATGGTAATAAAACCTGCTGGCATTCATGGGCCTCGATGGCCCGTTGGCATTGGCCAATCACAAGTGAGATGAGGCTCCTAACCCTGGGAAAAATCATGCCCTTTCCTGATTTATGATACCTGTGAAAACTTCAAAATTCTCTCCCAGATGTGTCAACAAACATCACAGCGCAGGTTCAGCTATGCGTGCGCTCATGTGCAAAGATCCAACAGGCCTGTTTGACACCTTGTTAAGGTTTTCCTCTCCTTCCTCCTGCCCTCCCTACCCTTGCACATCCATGCTTCTGTGGCACTTTGGGCTTCAGGCACTGACCCCAAAAACTTGGAAGATCATTCAAAGGAGCCTCCTAACCACCACAACAAAGTGGTAACATTTGGCCTCCAGATCTTTTTTTTTTCCTGAGGTTTCCCCATGAACGCCATTTTAAAACTTCTCTTTATTGTTGTAAAGCAAATTGATATGCTACCAGAGATTCAGCTGTTTAACCACCGCTCTTGACTCTAACAATTAGAGCTATCAAACTTCACCCTCAACACCATATAATCACAAACTTGTTGGATCAGACGAGAAATATCAAAAAAATATTTCTTATGATAATGATGATATCAATCAAACAATTCTTAGTTTCCATTCACCGATACATCTGATGAATCAAAGGTTGACCTCTACATTAGAGGTTTTATGTTCTACCCAGACCAAAACAAAAGTGCAAGGACCTGTGTCCCTGTGTCTAATCTGCCAAAGTACTCCACAATAACCATGAGAACAGACTCTCCTGTAAGATCCAGGAATGCACTGTTGCATATCAATGACCCACATCAACAGAGAGAAAGACAGAAAGAGAGAGAGATAGAGAGAGAGCGAGAGAAAGAGAGAGAGAGACAACAAAAAGAGAGGATAAAAGGGCCCCTTCCTAACATGGGCACACACACACACACACACACACACACACACACAAACACACTACAAACACACAGAGGCAGGCAAGTCCGTGAAATATGACAGCCCCACGGTGAAGAAGGTGGGGGTGAGGGAAGCCATATTGTAACAATCTTATTCTGTGGTCATTAATCGTATCCTGCTGTTCCAGCCTCCCCGACCGTGTGCGCTGAGCGTATGTCAAACACATTTCCCCTCTCTCGGTGGGCGCACTCCCAGCCAGCTCTAATGCTGCACAAAGACACAAACCCTGAGAGCTCCTGAAGGCAGACAGGCCAGATAATCTCCCCCTCGGACTCCAGCGCCAAGTCCAGAGCCAGCCATAAAGACACAGAGAGACACAGGGCCACAGGGAACGCCCTCTGGCCTGGTTGCAGCTACGCCATGCTGCATTCACAACAAACGGCACGACAAATCACATGTATTGTGAATGAAAAGGGAATCATCAAACCTCTTTATCTCTGTTCCTACTGGCTGCATGACTGAAAGCTGTGAAATGCTACTGTTTAAATGTACAGCGCCTTTCTGTTGCTTTTTTTTTTTTTTTTTTTTACCACATGGCTTTCCAAAAGTAAGTTCCAAATAACAGTACAGATGGCTCAGCTCGAACATCTTTCCTAAGTAGGCTTATATGATCAGTACAAAGGGACACTTTAATGTGACACTGGGTTGGAATCAAGAAGAAAAGTAATCATTTGAGATACACTTCGGCTTTATAACTGATTACAGTTTCAGTATTCCGCAGCAATCCTAAATCTGTTCATTGATAAACATAGACAATTTCTGGGAAGCCATGGGTATTTGGCAGCGGTAAACTGGTCTTCCCTTTCTTTTTTTCCATCCATTTCTCCCTCCATACTGCCTGTCTTGCTCCCTCTTTCCCCCTCCTGCTGTGAGCTGCCTCATTAGGGAAGTGATAATCTAACCCCTCTGTTTCATCAAGAGCTGCCATTTGTCATTATGACTGACAAGTGCCGAGGAGGGCCAAGTGAGTGACAGGAAAAGAGGCCTCCTATTGACTCAGTAACTATTTTTATCTATTGTTACACCTTTCTCTCATTTTTCTTTTTGACAATGCCTCAATGCAAAAAGAAACACATAACTTAAAAAAATATGAGATGCCACTTTTTTCACCATTTGTTACCACTAATGCTATCAGATATAAATACATAAAACATATTACGATCATCAATCACTCTATATTTCCATATTGTAAGTGGGTCTACGTATATCTCAAAAACTGCAAAAACTGCACTGTCTATTGCCAGAAACCCGAGAAGCCTCTTGACAAGTGGAGTCTCCAGAGCAATGGAAAATCAGTATGAAACCCCATCAATCACAGCACAGGAGATTGGTTGAAAGACTTGCTTTTCACTACGTGTCTTGTTTGAGATCCTGAGAAGATAATAGATTGTGAAGCTGTCAAAATGGCTTGATTGAGGACATGTATTGATCATAAATCAAAAACTGTTCCAGGCTGTGCAGCTACTGTAAGCGGTATGTTGGTACCATACAGTTGTTATTAGAAGTAAATCACATCCTATGGTTTCCATTAGAGCTGTGGAAGTGGATGATGATGCAGGCTGAAGCAAATTTTATCTTACCGGATAACCTGTTACCCTGCTTACCACCACTTTGTATCAGTTGCTTCTCTTTTCTCAGGAACTACCAAAATAAACTAATACAGACACTCGAGGTCAAGACAGCTGTTAGACAGAGAGTGCAATCATGGCAAAGTTAAATTGATAATCTAAATGTGTGCAACAAGTTGATGCACAACACTCCTAGCATAAAGACACCCTTAACATGATCAAATTAGTTTGCCTGTGGTCAAGAGAGGAGTATAAAGAGCTTGAGATGCCTTGACAGAACCCTTGACCTGTGCGTCTTATTTGGGGTGGGTGCCCGTCAGTGGGAACAGGAGAGGGGTGATTGATTGGGTTCCTGTCTGCAAGCTCAGCTGGACATCCTAGAAAGATCCCCATCCATCAGATTATCCAGACCCAGGAGGAGCTGCTTCCAGATGGGCAGCATTGTTCCAGGGCCACCCTGGCAGACGTCTGGAAGACTCTGCAAGACCCTGAATGTTACTGACAGCAGCCACAGAAAACCACAACCTCTGCATCTGTGCCTGTCTACACGCTTCAGGAGTCATAGGACACACCCAACCTAATCAATACCATACACCAGATAGGACTTGCAGAAACAATAGCTGTCATTACAATCACTCGCCATAGCTCAGTGATCATCTGCAAAGTGGAGATAAGAGGTACCAGTGATGGTGCGCTGGCAACGATCACTGTGTCTAGTGCCTATTGAGGCGTAATATTGAGGCTTAATTGTGGTGCAAGGCCTAATTGCATGGTTAGAACAGGGGGTAATGAGTTAATCCAAAACCAGTCATCCATGATGAGAAAAAGCATGTCCTCAGCACAATAATTACACTTCTGTTCATTAACCTTTTAAGTTTCGAGACACAGGATAACAGGGTGTTTTGGGCTTTGATTATCTTTTATATATTTTATGTCTTTAAAACAGGTTCAGCATTTTTAGGAAGTTAGGCATGAGTCCTCATAGCATCCACCAGCCAACCTTGGGAGGCCAGAAGTTCAGTGAGTGATTTGGAAGAGAAGGCGTGCTTGCCAGGTTGCAAGTCCTGTTGACAGATTTAAATGTATTTTCTCAGAGGGGAGAGCAGAAGAGGACCAGGGAGTTGGGTGGGGATATACGTGATCCCATGGCTCCACAATGACAGGCATCACGCCGCCCTCTATGTAATGATCTCTTCCATATGGACTCGAGGAATGGTCAGTCTGTGTTTACATGAGCTGATCCCCAAAGCGTGTCCCAAGGCTCGTTCTTTGGCACTGCAGCCCGGGAGGTGAGCGGACGAAAGGCGCTTGGGTAATCAGGACACCCCCTACCGAAGATCCATTAACACAGACTGCCCAGTGGCACCAAGCAGAGCAGTAATCTGCCAAAAAACATGCACTTAAACACACACCAAGCACTGTTAAAGATTACACTCATCTTATTTTCATAATTGTTGGAGGCACCTGAAGTCAAGGCCAAGTCAACACATTTTGCCTGGCAGCCTATGAAAAGGGCCATTTACGTGGACTCTGTATCAAAAGCATTTCTTTCGTGTTTGCTTCAGAAAATTGAAGAAAATATCAGGGTGTCACATTCAAATGACATCCTCACAGAATCTGAGCTTCTTTGTCAACCTTGGACTGAAGAAGGTGTCAAATAATTCCAAAAAGGTGGAAGTCTAAAGTCTCTTAAGTTTTCCTGCCAAACTAAATTCCTGGTAGTTGGACTTCAGACTGGTACTGGTCAGTGTAACAGCACTTACAACCTTCTGCTCTGAAAGAAATTGTGAAATGGGGAACAGTTAGGACTGTTTGGTACTATAGAGCCAGTGTACTTAGAAAGGTGTATTAAGCAGTCCTGGAGATTCATCACAGTGATATAAGGCGAGTACTCCATCAGCATAGCTTTTACACAGAAAGAAATGAACGACCTATTCAAGTTTCTCCTCTGTCTCCCCGATAACCTCACCTCTATTCAAAACATCAATTCACCCTCAGAGTATAAACCCCTGTGTGGATGTTTGGAGAAGGGGGCTCTCCCCATAGTCTACTTAAATAACCACTTCCCCTGGAATGAAAACAGATCCATTATAGGACACTGGTATCTCCTCTCCTACTGGGGTACCTCTCTCAGTCCTGACTGAGTTCAGGGTCTGGGCTTAGCGATGGGCGCTGTGATGGCGGAAAACTGCCCCTTCTCTGTTGACTCAGAGCTGGAAGAGAGTAAGCTGAACTCAGGCCTTGTCTCACTTGGGACCAGCCGCACCCCTCTAATGACATCCAGCCCTTGACATTCTTAAAAAGTCTCTGGTTATTAAGGAAAACAAACAAGGACATCAGACTCACTCACTTTTTGTGCTAACAAACACCGTCCCCAAGCAATATGGCACATTGCTGGTGCAATGTAATAGTCTCCTGTTGAAAATCAAAATGGGTTATGGTGATTTGGAATGCATAGCGAGTAAAGCCCAGCGTTTATCCTGTGAAGTGAATGAAGGAGACACCCTTAGATTTGATAACACTCAGTGTGTGCAGGAAGGGTGGGTGCCTACCTGACTTAGGCAAGTTTTCTAACTCCTATACTGGAAGGACCAAAGGGAAAAATCTGCGCACACACACACATTTGCGGGCTAGAGCAATGTGTCCTCATTGCAAGGGGTTTCATGGTAGGATGTGGTTCTCATCCCATTGGAGGGAGCTCTTCCACCCCCTCCACCTGCCCCGCATCCCGAGCTCCCATTCCCCTTCCTCCCCTCCCTCTCTGCCCCATCTTGCCACACTTCATTGCCCTGCTAAACGCTGACAATTGGTGACAAATGGACTGCACTGCACACTGTGCGTCAGTTGCCCTGGGAGACGGTGGCAGACACAGGGCAGGGAAAGAGAGCAGAGGAGGAGGAAGGGAGCAGGGAGTCCTTGCAGCAGCAAGGCGCCTGGCACAGGTGGCTGAAAATCAATACAGATCCGGCCTCTGATTGGGACTGACAGCACAAGAGCAGTGGAGTGTGGGAATCCACTGAGTGCCACACACAGCTAAATTGGATGATGGAGGATAGGAGAGCAGAGGAAGATCAGAGGGGAGAGGGAGGGGCGAAGACACGTTATTCTACATTGTCATTTTTGTCACATTTTGATAGGGTGACAAGGACACGCTCCAAACGCATGCACAGATAATACAGGATAAAAGTGAAAAACACTTTAACAGATGGCATCTGAACACTTTTTACACAATTCATATTTTGCATGTTTCTGTAGCTTGTTTAATTACACTACAGTCCCAAGGGACATGTTGGCATGTTGAGCCATTAGGAGACTAAATGGTCTAGATTAGTGCAAATAACAACGACTCACACACACATTCATATACACACACTTGCAGGCTTGCTTTCTGTCATGCACAAATGCATACTTGCCAAGTTTGCAGTCACCCTAATATCAGCCAAGGCTGAGTGCATGCAAAAATGCTGCACTGTGGCTACTAAACATGTGACTGGCCATTGCTACAGGCCCAGAGAGGTGCAGCTAAATAAAAAAAGAGGAACCAAAACAGTCAAATATGACTCAGCGGGGAAATAAATACTGAGAACACGAACTAGAAGAAACTATTTCAAAAATATAATAATCAAAGCTTTTAGGCTGTCACCACTTTCGTCATGTCTTGGAAGAAATACACTGGCAAGTACAAGAACAATTGACAACATTATTTCAACACCCAAAAGCATAAAACATGTTTAGCATTTTCCACTGTTTACATAATTTATCATAACTCATAAACACACTTAAGTGTGGAATAATTCTAATTTCCTCCAGGAGACAGATTTACCTATCATATTAATGTCAGTGTTATCATAATTTAGTGCACGAAACAAACTCTTGCAGAGAGTAGGAGACAAGGTGACGAGGAAATGGATTTAACAAACTTTTTACGGGAAAATGGTTTTGGCCTGTGCTCAAACTGTGAATCAGATCTATGTACTGTACCTTCTGGCTGTGGACAACTTGTTTGTGCAATTTTTGAATCAGTGCTGATTGACTAAGGTTTAAGCCAAAAGTTTCTTAATCAGATTGTTGGAACCCAGTCATGAAGACCTCAGTCTACTTGACACGGAGGAACGTAGAGTAAGTGACATTCCCACCCTGCACCCCCTAGTGAAAGACTCCTCCTACATATGACAGTACAAATTAATCAAGATCCCAGACAAACCCTCACCCTTCATGCAACAAAAGGATTTTCCCCAGCCTTCTATGGCTTCAACAGGCAATTAAACTACATGTGCAAGTGTATGTGCATGTGCGCATGCTTATATGCAGCTATCAACAACTGCATCCCGTGTCATAAATTTATGCATTAAACATGAGCAAATATCTGTGTCAAATCAGCCATGTATATTTACATGTGTGTTTGCTTTGTAAGAGTGTGTGTGTGTGTGTGTGTGTGTTTGTACATGCATGTGGAGGGAAGTGTGTTTTGTCTGAAAGGGGGGCACAGAGGGGTGCCCGCGATCAGCTGTGTGCAGGTTGCCGTCTTTGAGGGGTGGCTGGGTGGGGGTGTGAGGACATGTCGTCCCTGTGTGTGGGAACCCCGCGCTCCTCACTTCTCATACATTGTTCTCCTGCTCCTACAAACCGTTAATGCCACAAAAGATGCTCAGCCTATTGTGGCCCGGGACAGCTGAGGGGGGAGGGCAATGGGGCGGAGGAAGGCACAGGAGGAGGGGTCTGGCGTAGGCTGAGCCTGGTATGGCTGCCTTGGCTACCTCCCCTATGTTCCTCTCCTCTCCTCTCCTCTCCTCTCTCCTCTCTGCTCCCCTGTCCTCTGCTCTTCTTTCCTCTTCTCTCTTCACTCAGCTCTGCCACTTAGCCCCTCTCAAGAGGATTTGGCCAGGCCGGATTTAGGGAGCCGATGCTTATCATACAAAAGAATTAAACCAACTCAAGGTCCGAGCTTTCTCTTCTAGTCCGCTATGGCTAATCTGTGAATCTGTGAAGGAGGGCTTAGGTGATGTTACATTTTCATTAGACTTCTGATGGCAAACGGGCCACTAATGGTAAGAGCCCTGGCTACCATTGTGATGCAAATCCTGATTATTTCTTTAATTAAAGCATCAGAGGGGGGCAAGAGGGGAGAAGGGGTGGAGTTGACACTGACAGAACTGCATGTCCTTACCCCTACGAGACAAGGATTCTCACGTCTGTCTCAGACTGAAGATCTAGGGCTCTGGGGGATTTGGCTGGTTTATGAAAGGCTGGTAGGGTGAGAGGATTGTGGCTGAGCCTTTGAATCTGTGACACAGGTCACTTATGTTGCCTGAGAGAATATAGTTTTATCCAACCCCCAAATAACTTACAAGATAATAATAATAATAATAATAATAATAATAATAATAATAATAATAATAAAGCGTTTTTTTGAGTACTCACAGACACTTTCAAGAAAGCTGTCTGACAGCATCTCCATTTGAAGTGCCATTTTATTATACTTACGTCACATGGACAAAATGTTCCTCACCACTGTTCATATGTTATCAGGTTTATCATTACAATGTTAATTCATGGAAAACCCCAAACTCCAGAAAAGATGGATTCAATGGGACAGCTGAGCTGAACTGGAACTGGTCACAACCTTCAAGTAAAACAATTGATAGCTGTGATGATCGTCTGTTACCGCAGGGTGAAAATTAAGGCAGTTGCTGCTAGTTTCTGTCCTATTCCCTTGAGATGGTGTGCGCCACAAAAGAGGAAGGCAGAAAAACATTGAATTTTGGGTAGATGAGCGATCCACCCTCAGGAACTGTATTGTTTGTCCTCGCCACGGTTCTGGCATTCATGGGAAGACTCTGTGTACCCTGTGCGCCTGTGGACCAGATGTGGTCCAGAGACTGTGGAGCAGGACAGGGACCATTTTAGGCACTGGAGACAGAGAGGGGAGAGAGAGAGACAGAGAGAGACAGAGAGAGAAAGGGGGGTGGTAAATCGTGTGCAAGACACCTCCCAAAACACCTCTGATCACCCTCCAGTAGCGGGTGAGAACTATGTGTGTGTGCACGTGTGTCATGGTTGGTGGTGAGTGCACGCCGCTGGTGATGACTGTTGGAGGTGTAGGGAAGTCGGGGAGCGAGTGGAGGGCGGGAGAGGAAGGGGTGTGTGTGGAAACCCTGAGAACTTTTTTTTTTCCCTCTTGGCCTAGCTGCGCTGCTCTCCAGGACCACGGGGTGTTGCCCCCCTGCAGCTTAAGCCTCTGTCTCTTTTTGTCCCCAGCACAACAGCCTGTGGCATTCCATGGCAGCAAATCTGGCTGTGCTGTCACATGGGGGAGATTAGCCAAACTAAGACCTCAATAGAATGCTCACTTTACTCACCCATTCCAGCAGTGGCCGCCCCCCGCGCCCAAACACCCTCACACACCCAATTTAACCGTTCCTCGTCTAGACAGAGTGCAAAGCGATTATTATTGGCATTATTAAGACTTATATGCAATGCTCTTTTTTGTCATTGTCACATTCCCAGCGGTACACATGAGCTGCCAAGCAATGAGTCCTATTTCCCACTGTGAAGGACACTTCCATGCTGGTTGGGCCTGTGCAGCGCTCCACCTGGCCAAGCTGTAGCTTCTGGGACAAGACGCAAAATATCTTGCAGTGGATTTACATCTATTTCCTATCCATTTTCTTCAGAAACTGCGGTTTCTCCTGCCTTCTGGCTCCTCCGGTCCACCTCCCCATCATAATGCAGTTATTCTGGGCTTGGTCACAGATATTTAGAGTTATTCTAGCCACACCGCCACTACCCACACACACACACACACACACACATCATCCTTATCTGGCTGGGGACACTCGGAGGAGGATCTTCCAGGAAACGAAGCTCCAGCAGGAGAGGTCTGTGGCTGCCTGAAGGGACCTAGGATGAACTGGGAAGGGGGAAACAGTGGAGATCTGGGTTGAGCAGAACCTACTCCTAGGGGGTACTGCAAGAACAAAGCCATCTGACTGCATTTATAGACAAAGAGGGAAACACATATGGTTCATGTTTGTAGCATGTCAGACTTACACCATTTGCCCCTTTTACACAACCCCTTCAGCCTCATTTACATATGTATTCCTGCCCAAATGGGAATTATTAGATTAAGATTTACCAGATATATTCCCTGGTAACATTTTTTCAAACCCACTTACATCAGGTTGCAGTTAATGCACTGAAAGAGGACACTTCACAGATTATTATAGTAGACAGAATCTGATGATGGTTATGATTTTAGAGTTAAGACCATTGTTCTAGTTATTGGTTAAGTGAATCAATCTTACTCTTTGGGTTAGCTTTACAGAGATGGGGATGGCTGAGCTTCATGAGGCCCAGGAGCTGAGGCCAGAGCATTAGTCTGAGTTTGCAGCTGGAGACTGGGGGCCACAGTTGCAGCGGCACAGTGAATAATTAGGTTTATTTTCACGTAATGGTCTGCTGCTCAGAGCAGCACCGTTGCTAAGCATAGGCAAAAAGCTATTTTATCGCTGCCACATAAAAGGACCTCTCTTACCGCCTCCCAAAATGGATGTCATTAATGGACCAGGTCTGGTTCAAAAGGGGTGAGGGTAGGGACATTGCAGGCAGGGGGAGGGCTGATACATTAACTAAGAATATATAGGCAAGAGCTGCCCAATCCAAGCTGGCAAGCAATGCAGGCCGTGCCTCTGTGGCACTGCCTCCTTCACCTGTTTTACATTACAGGCAGAGCAAAAGCAACAATAAACCGTGAACCATGAAGTTTAACCATTAGGCATTGCAATATAATTGCCGTCTATGGTATATCGGCTCTGAAGTCACGTACTTGACACAGATATTGCTTAACAGGAACATACAAAATCTGAGCCGCATATGGACCACGGGGGACAATACTCAAAACTTAGGCTACATTACGATTTAATACAGTCGTATGCCAATACCTTGACAAGTCACTGCAAGCCATATGTCTGAACCGCCTTGCTGGCTATGACCACATAATACACTGAAATTATACCTCACAAAATAACAATATATTGTTTACTTTTATCAACACATAAATATTCACTTCTGACAATAATTCGGCTTCCAAACTCATCGGACTGATTTTGTTTATCCTCATCACTCAGTCTGCTGCTTGGTTCTGACGTAGCCATCTGGCAGCTGCAGTCAACCCAGCACACCGCAGCCCAGCACAGTCCGAGCCAAGCCTAGCCAGGCCTGCGGCGCAGTGGGCCTGCTGGATTTTACTGGACAGATTAAGTCATGCTTTTGCGTCCGGGAGACATGGTGAGACCCAGCGATCATCTAAGCCATCAGTGTTCCAACAAACCCAGTGGCGGGGAGCACCAGTGACGTCCGTAAATCACATCATTCCCCATCAAGTGAAAAACCCTCTATCTCCAACTTTGGAGTACCTAGCTCACCTTGCACCCCTGGCTCCAGAGTTGGAATCTACATTCAGTACAAGTCATGATTGTCTATGATTTTTGCAATAAAATGCTATATAGCCAAGAAGTGGTATTAATAAAGTAAGATGGATAGGTCCAAGATGAAAGTAATAGCTTTGGATCACTGCAGAACTGGAGATCATGGGCATGCAAATGATCAGAGGGTGGGGTACTCCACCCCATAGGTCTATGGGATTTGGGTGGGAGCCTTCATCTTTCACCTCTATGAGAAATCAGGCGCCTGAGTTAAGTTTACCTCTCTTTGTCAGGCTTTGGGTGTCTGTCAAACAGACAAACCTTAATCACCTCCTCTTGGCAGTTGACCCAGTTCTTATAGGCTGGCTTTGCAACATGGAAGCTGTGGTCATAACCAACATATCCATTAAGTATGGATTAATCCCAAATCGTTACATCCCCAGGGGCATGGGATTACCAAAAAAATCTAGGAAAAGTAGGACTGGATTATTTATGGGGAGACCAGGGAATGTTTTTGTCACAGATGACCTCTTGCCACTCTTGTGACGCACACACACAGAAACACACCCACATGCAGTCAGTAGCAGAAATGAAGTCAGTGGTTGGCACAGAAAGCTAGTTTGGGTACCTGAGATGTCAGGCTTCTGGCTCCACTGATTCAGGCTTATTGCCCCTTCCTATTCCTTCCATCCTCCCCACTTTCCACTCACAACAGCAGTTCTTTGCCAGTGGGGTCACCGACTCACACAACAGTCTCACAATGCTGTATTGTCCATAATATGCTAATATCGGTGGTAAAAGCAAGTGATTTTAGACAAAAGTTGATGGTCTGTGATGTAGCTCAAACAACAATCTCCCCCTGTTCAACAGATTCTACTATCATTTCAAGCTGTCTCATGTGGTAGCCTTTTAGCTAATAGGACCAAAATCAGTATTCATGAGGCATCCTACACTTCCTTTCTTGTTTGCTTTCTGCTGTGTTCTCACCATAAATTTGGGTCCTGGAGCAGCAACTTTCAGTGGTTTAAATACTTCTTGTTTTGTGACTGTATGCATGCTTGTGTACATATGTGTCTGTGCACATATGTTGGATACACATTCATGAGGTCTTATGTGTTTATTTGTGTTTGAGTAACTTACTGATACACATCTCCCCCCCCAAAAAAACCCTGCGATCTAAGAAGGGAGTCTGGAATTCCCATAATAACTTATGACTTTAATTGTTTTTGTAGTTTACAGGAAAGCTTCTGGAGCCATCTCTCAGTTCTGTTCTTGTCAAATTTCTGACCTTTTTCAAGAGGACACAAACTCTAACTGAAACTTTAAGACACACATTTACTGCAACTTTGAGAGGCAATTGGGAATTTTTAACCTGTGCTCTCGTGTGGAAAACATACAACCACAGTGGCAGGTTGGACTTGGAAACAAGGGAGAAAGCATGCTGAGACAGAAGCTGTGAATCCCCACTCCCAGAAGGTTACCGCTGGGAATGTGTGAAGTTTTGTACTACCCATGGCAAAGGGAATGCACCAATAGAAGCCACAGGACACTCCCATCTCTGGAGAAAAGAGAAGTACAAACCACAGAAGTTATAGCAGAATACCACTTATCACAATAATCGCGTCACTACACAGTCAGAGCGACTGTCATGACTGTGTATTTAGACACGGCAGCAGACTTCCCCTTTAGATACAAGTTAGTTAGAAATGTGTCTGAATGATATCATGCATGTCAGACAGATGTGACAAAATGAGAGAAGTGAAAGTGCATAATGTCTGTGTTCAGCCCACAGTGATGATGTCAAAGTGACATTTGATCATGTTGAGAATGTCTGTAACATGTGAAACATGACTTGGAAATAACATGAAACAAAATTAGAAGTTGAATATGATGATGTTAATGAAAGTATTTCAGTACTTCAGAACTAAGGGATGAGATCAAGTTTTTCTTAATTTTATAAAGAAGTAAAAATAGAGAAACAACAACATAAAATCACTGACCTGATTATGTTTCTTTCACTTTAGCAATAAATGATAATTCACACGTTTATATCATCCTGGCTTTAATTTCCTTTTTACCTGCTTCAGCAAGTCATCTCTGGACTCTTTTACAAATGGTCCAGAATGCTACTGCAAGAATGTTAACCAGGCCAGGGACAACTTACATTACACCCATCTTTTTTGCATTGCATTGGCCTCCAGTCATCAGCTGGGATCAGCTCCCTGCAACCCTGCTAAGGACAAGCGCTGCCCATAGGTGTGAACGGTTGTTGTCAGCGCTGTGATGAACTAGTCTAGGCTAGCAGCTGATGTGTAAACCTTTATCCTCCTGTAACCTCTCCTCTAGCATGAGTGGGGAAGACAAAATGACCTCATCTTGGGTTCCACAATGACCTTCAATTCACAAGAATATGAAAGTTCTTCATGGTCAGGCACCATCATATCTTAAAGAGCTCATAGCACCTTACTACCCTATTAGAACACTGCCAGTTTTCAGTTACTGTATGTGTGAACATTGTACATCCCCCCTGAGAATCTTGGCTACTGACAGTAACACTAACGCTGGCAGTGCTTATACCTGCAGATGTCCACTCAACTCTAACAGTGTCATTGACCCAACATGTGTCTTACAAAGTCTTCAAGCAACAGTTCACATGCTATGAGAGAAATGCCGTGATCGTGGCTATCGTTCAAAGATTTTTCCAGCACCCTTTCCTGAATGCAGTGGAACTAAAGTCTCATACCGGGTATCAGTTTCCACTTTCCAGCTCCCTATAATTGAACAAATTGCTTTGAATCAGATTTACTTGCACGGTCTGTTCTTTGTTATATGGGTTCAGAGTGATTAGAGGATCATGACTGAGCTTTGCCTCAAATGATGACAAACTACATGGATTCTCCTTGTAATGTGTTCTCCACTGGCCAGCTTTACATTGCTATATTGCTGGCTTGCTGCCAGTTGAAGAATCATGCCGATTAGTTCAAGTCACAAAGAGAAAAGTTGAGGAATTTCGTAATATTGTATTGTACAAATAAATGATTAAAAACATCAACCCACTTATGACACATGTTGGAGAAAATGACCTTTCTGTATTCATGGCACTCTTACTGGCTCCAAGGAGCTGCACTTGAATTGAGAACAAATGTTTTTCACAATAAAATCATTTGGAAAGTGTTTCTTAGCCAAGCTGCTAAGTTATTAATTGGCCACAAGCTGCTAGTTATGCCTTTATGTGTTATTATTTGCCAAATGCATATAGACCTTCATTTGAACTCACAGTTCTAGCATCTAATCTTCATGCACAGGAGTGCATGTTTACACGTTTGCACTCTATAAAGGTGAATATCTTTATTGAAAAGTGATAGTGGCCTTTGACAAGATGTCAACTGACAACCGCGACAGATCCAAAGATGTACAACGTACTTTCTTTCTTTCTTTCTTTCTTTCTTTCTTTCTTTCTTTCTTTCTTCCTATTGATCTCAATCAATCACTCTTTTTCTCTTGCCCTCATATTTGACACAATGTTGGACGGTTACTGAGGCATGACAGTAAATGCAGCATGAAGTTCCTGGTTTTTCAATGCTTGACATTTGAGGAACAATGAGACTTACACTTTGAATCATCAGATGCACTGTCTAACAACAAATATGCTGGCATGAAAATATCAAACCAATAACAAGTTATGAAGGTAAAAATAACAAAAATACAACAGTTCAATTGATCAAACAGCAAAAGGCACCAACAGGCAACAACATGTGACTCAGGTCTTTTGGGCATGTCAAGTAACAGGTTGTATCAAATCAAGTCAACTTCAATTGGCAGTCTTACCTGCAGTATTGTTAAGAGAATATTAGTCGCAGTCTAATACTGATAAAGTCAGTATGACAATTATTACCAATCTGGTCAGGTTGATTGGATGACTAATCATGAAAATGCCATTCCCACCATCTGCTTACGTACCAGATAGCTCTACACAGACAAACGCAATGTCAACATTGACAATGTCGAATATTTTTAATATATAATATTTAAACTGAAAAGAGTCACCATGTTTTAAATCAAGAGATAAGTATTTGTTGTTTCTTATTTTTTTATCAAGTAAAGTTACAAGTCATCAAAACTAGGCCACATCTCTGCCAACAGGTCCCCCTTTCTCATAAGAAAAACTCGACAACAATGTACACACAGTACAACAGAACAATATAATAACAGAAGTGCCCTGAGTTTCAATTCGATAAACATTCTCATGGTTTCAGCTGTCCTAGGTGCCTGCCAGCATGTTGCTGCTCATTTCCTCTCAGGGCCAGGTGACTGACAAAAACACAACAGGCCACAAAGTTTAAACAACCCGCTACTTCACTGCCAAGCACTTTGGGTTATAGTGCCATCCCCACACTGAACAAAAGCGCCAAGCAACTGAAATAAAGAGCCATATCAATTTCAGTCTTAATGAGCACCTTCTGTACTCAAGGTTAATAAGTAGAATCAGCAGCTATCATCCGAGTTTGTACCTTACAGGAAGATGAAAAAAATGCATTTTATGATTGTGGTTGTTATTCTAAGAACAACATGAAGTCAACTGATGGCAGATTTATACTTTGATAATGACAGCATAGTTTATATGGTGAGTGAGTAAATCATGTCTTCTATCATATTTATCTCAACAGTGTACAAAACATGATTGTGAAGTGATGTGCGTCGGAAGTGAGAGAACTTCATCCCAGTGGAAAAAAAAAAAAAGTAAGTAGACGCGACAGAGGGCCCAACCCTGCCTGGGATTTTGGGTTGCTTTGTGATGTAAACAGCTGCATGATGTTATCCAGCCTTACAGCAATGAGACGTGACCAAGCCTCCCTCCCTGGTGCATCATCTCCCAGGATCACTTCAAGGTGAGATACCATCAGGTGGTAGCGATAGAATCAGATGCAGGCCCCCAAACATCCCTCCGCAAACAATATCGCTAATTTGTTCCCCTCTCTCACTTCCCCAGAGTTCCACTTAGTGTGCGTAAGCTTTTGTTTTGTCAAGCGGAGACAGCGAGACAGATTCCTTGTCAAAACTCTTTTCCTTCAGGCCTCTTTCATGAAGAGTTTGACTTCCAATCTGTTGACTGCACCAATGACTCCACTCATCTGTAAGGTTCTGTCTGTGTGTGTGTGTGTGTGTGTGTGTGCATGACCAAACATAAGCCTACGCATTTCCTTGCAGTAGCTGTTGAGCTCATCAGGTTTTTAGAGGAGACGGCTTCTTTGACAGGTGTCGTTAAAGTATGAGTAAGTGTATCTGTGCACGGGGACGCTCACGGGCTCACAGTTGCCTATTATTAAAGAAAACATTCTGCAGTCACCATAGCGATGGCAGGGCTCTGAGATGGCTGCTGGGAGTGCTGACAGGCCTGTGTCAGAGCAGAGTTTCCATCCCCGGATCACTCCATCTCTCCACCCCTCTTCACATTTCTTTTGTCAAACCATTGAAGTGTTCTCTTATACAACTTTTCTTTGCTCTCGTCTCCACACACATATTGTGATTTTCGTTCTTTTTTCACTTCACCCTCTGTCCATATAGGCTCTCCATGGCAGCCCCTCAGTTTGTAACACGTACACAAACTTGAACACACATCTGTATTAGTTCTTGAGAGACAGGCAGCAGCAGGTAGAGCTACCTCAGTTATCACACTCTACCCCGGGCAACTACCATGTCTTCTCAAGGTAAGCCTTCAAATTATAACACACACAAAAAAATAAACAACTTTCATCTCCTTCTATCTCCATAGATCACGAACAAGGGAAGTTTGTGCCTAAAAGTAACGCAGATATATGACTGTACTCATATGTATGGACACTCTTTGTAGAAAAATTTTAAAGCAGCTATTAACTATATAGAAGTGTTTTTACACAAAACATGCGCTGATCTGAGCTGACTGAATAAAAGGTTCCAAATAGTTCAACAAACAACGAGACAGTACCAAGTACTTACATTGCATTCTTAGAGTACAGAGTTAAGCCAGCCAGGTATAGCCCAGTATTCAAGCTGTCAGTCACTGTAATGCTTATTAAGCAGGCAAATAATGGTGCTTAAAGATACTTGTGTGAGTGTGGCATAAAGTAGCACATACCAGTTCATGTGCCTCACCCACACAGCACAAGTTTACTGGGCACAAGCTGTCAGCTTATGTGTTCTGCATGAGTCAGATTTTCTGATTAGTGGCCTGTTTGCATAGATACAACACAACAAGAAACAAATGGGACTGAAGAATAACCAGTGGCATGTTCAAATGAAAGGAATGATTTAATGATATGAAGGGTCAACATACGGTCACTTGCCTTAGCTTTTGACACTAAAGCTGACTGTACGGCTGCGTGTACATGAGACGGACTGAGGAGCATGCCTTGGCATCATTTTCAGTGTAGCACTAATCATTTTTACACACACAACTTATATGTTAGAGACAATTAAGCAGTACTGTTATCGCTCAAGCAGAGAGAAAAACATACACACTATGCTAACTTTTGTTTTTATTCCCATGAATGCCCACTAAAAAGAAATAGCAGTTTAGACTTTAACAATTTCAGCTCACTCCAGGATTGGGTTAATGCATGTCAGTCTACATATGAGCTCTGTAACATATTGGCAAAGCATGCAGTTTTCCCTGCATGCTTGGATAGGCAGCAATTGCCAGATCTTTGTAAAGTAATACACAGTATAATATGATAGATAAATGATGCATGTATGTATGTTGTGGTTTTGGTTTTAAATCTACCATCAAATTGTTTGCCTGGTTTTCTTCCTTGCATGTTATTTTTTATATAGCATAGCAACAAATGCTGTTTATTGAATTAAAAAAGAAAGCAAAAAAAAAAAGGAAGAACACAATTCTTTTTCAATGTGCGGTGAACAAGTGAGCTGGAAAAAAAACAAAACGTGGAAAACACCAGGTTGAGAGTAGCAAATTAAACGTATTCTTTCACTGCATTCAAAGTTTGTTGTAGTTACGACAAGGCGAAGGAAAACACAGTTGATGTAATGCACCTATAGATGTGTTGACATGCCACCTCACTGACAGATGATAAGTCTACACCCCGTTCCAGAGGGCAAGTTCGTCAAACTTCACAGTCTAATGCCGTAAGTGAGGGAGAGGGGGGGAGTCAGCGTGGATTATATTTCTTAGTACATTTGATGTATCCAACATCCTTCCTTAATCAAACAGTATTATATTTCTATGTGGTTGATACATAGGTGGGACCAGAGCTGTATCTGACTGTAAAAAAAAAACTGTACAAACAATAATGCATGTCTATGAGTGTGTTATCTTTGATCTGTTGTGACTGATCATGTAACTTGCGGAAGTTAGAGTGTCATAATTGTTCAGTCACTACAGCAAATCTGGCATGTCTACCTCATCACTTAAAACACGATGACATTTGTATGATTCATCTATACTGTAACATCTTAAAACACCTTCCTCTTTGTAACCTGTTAAACTTCAGTCCTCGTTTAATGTGTTCTGGCATCCTGATCCATTTGCAGGTCATGGTCATGCAAAAAGGAGCCTTTGAGAGATTTGTCATAGTGCAGCTACGTGATTTATGTATAATTTTCCATCAATGTGAAATCATCACCAGTGTGCTTTTACAAGCAGGATAATACCATAAAATTTTGGCACGCCCACCCAAGTTCTTTCATCTCATTCTCTTTTTCCACCTTAATTCTCCTCTTAATTTTTAAGGCTCGTGGTAATAAAGTAGCTAGTAAGAATTGGAACGGCTGCAATCTGATGACAGATTCATGGTAAATTTAGGAAGAGGCTTTTCAAGTGACGCACAATGAAACTGTTACATTTCAAGACATGAATGGAGCTTGGAAACCTTTCTGTATCCAATCTGTTAACGAGCCACGACTGTCAAAATACTTATACACAAGGAGCTGTACTGTATGTGTTGTGCTGTGCCAACATATGAATGTGGGGCAACATACAAACACACACACTTCATTTCTCTTAATCACTCACCTTTGCTCTATCACACACATGCAAGCCAATACATGCAATTGTGCAAGCACATACACACACATCATGCACGGAGCCATCAGATACAGAGCTGCTGACAGTTTTGGACTGATACTCTCAAGCTACAGTGACAGGTTAAACAAGTCTGAGCAGTGTACAGTCATACACTTCCATTACCCTTGGCCTGAGGCCTTCAACACAGTAGGTAGTCGCAGCAGGGTGGGGCTCATGTACCTTTTACTGTGGCACCAGACCTGGCAAGGCAGCACAATACTCACACTGCTAGACGGCAGATAGTGAAGTCCTTTAGAGTTATCACAAGTACTTTGTCGAAGCCAATCTTAACTGTGATTATTTTGACAGCTCTGTATAGTTTTGTGTATGGAGGTAAAGGTTCAATTGCTTCATGCAGCATGACAAATGTACCTGAGACTCAAATCCCTGAAAAGCTTTGTAAACCTCAAAACAGCGTAACAATGCACAAGCCACTGGTGAAGCGTTTTATCACAAAGAAACTGCGTCATTCCCTTTCACCGACAATGGCCATACATGACATCCCATAATTTCTATCACTCCCTAGTGGTTGTATATCACCAAGACAACATTTATATAAACCTGTCCTCCCAGTGAACTGTGCTCTGTGCCCTGACGAAAGCGAAGGGGAACAACAGCCCTCATGGCTATGGGACAGGTAAATTGCACTGCGAGACAAGGGGCTGTTTGTGTGAGACAGAAACATGACACGTTCTGATGCAGGAAGTGAGTTTTTTCTTTTTTCTTCACTGTAAAATAAAGAATTAAACCCTGGGAAGAGGGAGCATTATAGAAACAATACTGGCACCTTTGTGTCTGTGAAAGTGTTAGAACAAGGTAATGTATGACTGACAAGCAATATGTTCCCAAGCCGTGCATGTCTCATCATGAATAAAAGTGCAGCACAGTTTGTACAACAGAGGGATATTACCGTTCAACACTGTATGGTACAACAAAATTGCCCTTGGAGCTTGCCCAGGCAGTAACCGAGCTGTGGAAGTGCAAAAGTCTGTGCAAGTCACTGCAGAGCAGACATGGAAGGAAATCTAAAGTTCTCCTCTTTCCTATTTACAATTGCTTGGCATATGCTGTTGCACTGGGCAACATTGTCAGACCAAATACTAGAAAGCAGGATCCAGCATGCATAATATCTAATTTTCAGGATTCAGCTATTTTATTTTCCCCCCGTTGCCACTTATCAGCTTCCTCTTGTCCCCTGAGAGAAGTCCTTGTGTCTCTGAACATGTAAAACAACACCCTCACCATCCACAGTAAATCACTGTGTCTTTATGCCTGTCTCATCTTAATGTAAAAAAATACTTTATGTCCAGTTTAACAAGACAGCAGTTAAGAAACGTAAGGGATATGTTGCCTCCTGAGAAAGCTACATTATAGGTTTGGCTCGTGAGTTGATACCCTTCTGTGATGTGACACCGTATCTGAATATAAAACCCTGTCAGCCTTACCATATAGCCCTGTTTGGCAGCACTGCTGTTATGCTAACATATCACGTCATAGAGCCATTCTGTAATGCCAAGATGCAGAGACACTAATGATTTGTGCCGTGTGGGAAAGCTGGTGCAGTGTTCATAGATGGGATCTTGAGAGATTCAAAGATGAGTAATATATGACCGTGATATCGATACCATATGTTCCCCCGCCTCTCTGCAAGACCAGGAGGTTGAAGGATGATGAGGTGCTAGGAAGTCAGATCCTTGACACTCAGAAAGCTGGGTGATAGAGGGGAGGAAAGAGAGACATGATGAAAAAAATGAAGAGAGGATAGGAGGTACGGGTGCTGAGAAAGATTCAAAGACAGTTCCCATGCATCATGCCAAGTATTAGGCTGGGGCATACAGTCTATGACCTCACTGCTCTGTGGCTGGGTAGAGCTGCTCAGCAACCTCACTGCATTAGCCCCTCCACTTTTGTGGTTTTGTTTGGGACGGATCAAGAAAGCCCAAATGGAGCACAGAACATGGAGGTGGGCTGGAAGCCCAAAAATGAGCTGGAGCCGGCCAAGTGCTTGTGGTCGTCTAGTCAGGTCAACCCTGGTCAGGGCAGAACATCGCCCCATCCATCCAGTAAAGACGTCTTACCCTGGCCTCTGTAATGACTGCGTCACAAGAGAGAAGCCCCACTCTTTGACCCAGGCCCTTAGTCTGTGCAACCCCTTTGGACTGAGCTGCCATGCTGCTGTATTGGTGCAGATGCTGGAGCCGGAACAGCGATCACAGCCAACTGGCAGTGGAGGTGGAACCACTGCTTTTACCCTGCACTAATGCGAAAAGTAAAGCTCTATGCGAGGGTAAGGGAAAAGAGCGTTTTGGGATTAGGGAACAGTACCCTTAGTGGATGAACTGAAGTGGTGATAGAATACATCCTGCTGAGACACAGATTGAAAAAAAAAGTATAAAATATTAGAAATGAGCAGGATATGTGCTGAGCACAAGAAAGGTGCTTAAATCCTGTTCTACTCACAGTGAGGGTGGTTACAGTCCATCCTCTGGCAGCCCTGCTGAAGGTGCTCCATGCTGTAGCAACTTCTAATGCACTTCATTGGCCTCGACAAAACAGACATGGTAGACAAATTATACAGGATTCAGGAGTCTGCTTTTCTGAGGTTGCAGCTGCTAATTTCACAGCTAATGAACTTTGTTGGCAAGCTTACAAGCAGATACACTAACATCTGAATTTTACATTCCTGTCTACCACTAATGACATATAAACATTAGCATTGTATGCCTTATTAAATTAGCACATCAACTGTACATTACAGCTATGTTGCAGGCTTTCTTTTTGTGGCCCATTTGTTCTACATTATTTGCGCACCCTGCACAGCTGTATGCCGTGGACCTTCCAGTGTACTAAAATGTGGTTTTGAGAAAGATGTGTGGATGCAGCTGCAAAGCTCCTACCGTATGTGCTGTACAGAAAAAAAAGAGATTAGGCCGTGCATGTGTGAATTGATTTGTAGGTTTGAGAATGTTCATGGGACGTGTGGCAACATTCACGTCATGCTTACAATAGAAAGCTCTTTCTCTTTTTGTAACTTTTATTCCTCTCCCACAGAGCTGAACTTTGTCCAGCAGCTCTATCCAGCTCTAGCAAGGATGCTAACCAGTCCCAGGTGCTGTCAGAGCTAGGCTAACACAGTAGGCCCACCTAGACTGTGAGGCCTTGGGTTTCACCTCAAACCACAGGCAGCCCTCAGTCAAAGATCTAAACTATACCATAAAAGTGCTGCGGCTAAATCGGGCTAGCCCTTGTGCAAGCATGTTCCGTCATGCATTATAAACCTATCTACATTTCCATCATGCACAATGAATCTCAATCACATTTCAAGTTGTATGGACTGAGGTTGTTTTCTCTTCTTAAATCCTCTGTAAGCTTCGAACAAAAGGGATTGCCCAATGCTCTCTGACAACCAGTAGAGCAGTAAATAAAAGATTAAGGGATGCAAAACCTGAAACCAAGCAGGCTCTTTCAAACCAAGAAAAAATTGTTGTAAATCCTGATATTGATGAACCAGCAAAGAGTTGTCTGAGCTTCCTATATTACCCACAATACTTCCTGTTTCTGTCTGAGATCTATGCATGTATCTGGTAGACAAAAATTAAAAGGCAGACCTAACCAGGCTTTTCTTTCGAATTGCTGGTCTGCAAGCTGTCTACACATTTTCACTCTTCAAGAAATGTAACATCGGTCAACAGATGAAAATGCTGTGAAGTAAAACAACGCAGCTGCTACTTTGATCTCTGTAATTCTCTACTGCCATTGTGCCTTAACAGTCAGGTGTGGGTATTCGGCCATGTAGGCAAATATGTTCTCCACATTGCCTGCATGGCTTTTTGCCAACAGTGTGCGAGGGCAATGTGCTTGCAGACACAAGCAGGTAAAGGGAGGGGTGCAGTGGCTACGTGCCTGCAAAATGGTTTTACAGGGGCCACGCTAAGGGGGCAGAGGAGAGGATGTACTATGATAAATCTCCTATACAGTACACTAGGCTCTGCCAGCATGCTTCACATATAGATATGCCATACGCATTATGCACGAATGCATACCAAGAACAAGCTAAAGATCACGTAATCCTTTCCATATCACTTCCATCACAGCCCTTCCTGTGTGCAAACACTCATATAAACTCCCCTCCACCTCACCTACAACCTCCTTGAGCCCTTTCCAATCCTTATCTCTCATTCCTCCCCCTTTCTTCTCCCCCTCAAGTCAAAGCTGCCACCCTCCATGAAACCAGTGGTTCTAGATGGCAGCCAAAACGACTTGATGACATCATTTTTTCCAGAGCTACTATCGTCCCATTACCCAAAATCCTGTTCGACAGTGTCATTATCTCACCTGGCATCAGGCCCATGATTCGTTGCCTGCCACTCCCCCCATGCCCCACTAAAATACACAAGCATGTACGTACACACAAATGCATGTGCACACATTGCCACCTCTACCCTAGAGTCTGAGCCAAAGCCTGCAGCAGGCAGTGCTGTGAGAACATGTCCCCACACATCCACTTTCTTGGAGGCCATTTTAGCTTGTTTAAACCTGAGCAGAGGAGACAGCGTAAAGCTGTAACACATTTGTCTTCCAATACAACAGGAATCTTCTGGATAACACTTAACATCAGCAACACCATACAATGAAACGCACAGGGAATGGTATACATCTCAGTTACTTCAGCTTTAATGCAAAAAAAAAAAAAAAACTAACAAAAAGAATGTCACTGTGCCAAGCAGATCCCACCCCACAGCTGCAATGCTACACATTTTGGCCCGTATTGGAGGTCGAGACACACATCGACGGCGCAAACCCTTGAAGACGGACACGGAAATACCCTCACACCCCTCCCCCAAATAGAATATAATTCAATCATTGCTAGAGACACGTCCATATTCCAACATAATGAGGTAATTCCTTTCATCTTTTTATGCCTCGCTCTCCTTACCAGAGCTGCATCACTTCATCTTAAAGGTTTGATGAATCCACTGGGTTTTTATCTCTCCATGCCTCTTGTTGCTGCACTGCAGGGTCAGCCACAGGCTACTGATGTCATCCGATTGAGAAGGCTGATTTCTCTTTTTGTAGTGTCTCTATCAGCAGTCATCTTATTCAGCTACTGTTTGCTTTTTAACCCACACAGAGACAAGTCTTTTGTCAGCACTCGCACATGACATCATGAGTGAGAGGCAGCTCATTAGAGTGTGAATTGTTGGGCAAGTAGGACTGCGTTATTTGTGCCTAAGACAGAAAGAGAAACAAAGATAGAGAGTGAAAGAATTAGGAGAGAGGTAGAGCGCACAGTAGGCCATGAGTTATGGGGAAATGTAACATAAGATCCTTTTTAAAGCCACGTCCTGTGGAGAGGAGCCCTACAGAGAGCAAGGTACAGGCCTCTGTCATCTCTTTCACAACAAGGATCCATCCTTAACCCTTAACAAATACAAGGATCTGCCTAATCATGCAAACCACAAAGGCTGCACGCTAATCTCAAAATAACATATTAAAGTTATTTTAAGGCAACACCAACTTTAAAGAAATGTTTGTACATGCAGGTTCCTACTAAAATTGTTTCAGTAATGGATTTGAATAAAATGTAGAATCTACCACAGGTTCTCATTGGGTTATATTTAGATAATAGAAATCTGCACATGGCTGTAAGGCTTTTCTTATCTGGATATGTCAATCTTAATTTGATGGTTCATTTTAAATGCTGTCTAAGTCGATCAGTAAGTGACGATCGACGTGGTGTGTGGTTGAGTAACTGAGGAGGAATTAGAAAGAACGTGAAAAACAAGTATTGTGACCTGCCTGTCACCGAGAGTTCAACGTTTGAAAAGAACAATAAGGCACTTCCGTTCATGCACCTTAGACAAACATCCAGTCCTCAAGTGTTTGGTTATGGAGGCTGCCTGAAAATCATGTGATCAGTGTGTGTGTGTGTGTGTAACAGAGTGGAAGCAATGGAGAAATACTTTATTGAAACTGTATGTAAAACGATTCAGGAAAATCTTGTCAGTCCTGTGGTTAAATGTGCATGTGTGTGTCCTGCTCGTTGTCATGCAGGTGCAGGGCAGGAAGTAGGGAGGGAGGAGGTGAAGTACTGTGTGGTGTTGCATTGCGAGGAGGCAGTGGGTGGTAGGGGTGGAAGTGCACTGGAGATAATCCCCAGCTTTTGCCCTAAGTCCTGTGCACGCTGGGCAGATCAGGGACTGAGGGAGGACTGGTGCTACCCTGTGGCAGTCACTCAGCCCCGAGCCCTCCACCTGACCAGCCTGGCCTGCAGCCTGCAGGCCTGGAGACTCAGCCCTCAACTTCAATCAGGAGCTGCTAAACAGTTAGGGCTAAGTCTGGCTAAATAGACTTTGGCGTGACTGTGTCCTAAACTGCCCCTGTCCACTCAGCAACAGCATGCTCTGAATTCTTTCTCCATTTCCTGATCACCTTAAACATATATCATGCAACACATTTTATGTTTCATACTATATACAAACGAGTGTCGTGAGACATATAATAATAGCTATTGTTACTACTGAGTGAGGATGAAGTGTCTTGTTTATCAATGAGAGAGGCAGAGAAGGTCAGTGGGTTAATGCGTTCAGTATGGCTATACGTTTGGCCCTGGGGAGAGATGAAGTTGAGAGGTTAACCCAGAAGCCAAAAGGTCAGGTAACCCCAGAGCACTACTCCAGGCCGAGCCTCAATTCAGCTGGACACCCCGAGGAGAGACCCCCATCAACCCACACATCACCCTGCATGCAATTGGAAGCACCAGCTGTTAGGAGGAGAAACAGAGGGAAGGAGGGAGGGAGAGGTAGAGAGGGAACTCAGCTGACAGGATGTGATCCAGTCCCAGGACACTCTTTCACTCCTATCCATCCATCCCACACTCTGTATTTGTTATCAATCATACTAAGCACTTTCTCTGTTTATTTAAACTATTTCCCCCCATAACGGCAACATTTTTATGAAGTTTAAAACAGCTATAAATAATGCTTTTAAATGGCTTCAAATTACACCAATTTCTGAATAAGCTCTGGATGTGAAACCGAAAAAACATTGTGGTGTCACAGTTAATTGAGCCCCCCCCCAGTGTCAAAAAACTGTGGCTCATCCTTAGCCGGTCATAACCTCTTGGTAACCCCACCACCACCGCTGTCATTATGGCCATCACTAGAGCTCTAATCATGCGATATGTGAAGCTTGGCTCCAGCTGTGAACCCACAGATTCACACCCATTGTCCATCATCTTACTGCGTGACTCCAACATGCCCTGGTTGTAAACACATAAACAAGAGCCTAGGACATTGCTATGCCGAAGGGATTCTTCAGATAGTTGAATGTTTCCCCATTCTACACCACAAAGTCCCTGTCACTTCCCCTTTTTTCACTATACTGAATAGGTCCCTCTCTTGCTTACCATCTCTGAGGGGAGTTCCCAGGTGTTTTAAATGATTGCAGGGGATGAAATGTGAGATGACTGTATCAAAACAGGAAGAACTACACCAAGGGGCCTTTGATGATCTGATTCCCAGTAAGTATGAGTAAAGCAATGTGATCAGACTGAATCAGAATTAGGTCTCTTTGGTGAAAAAGGTTGTGTAACATGGTGAAAATGGGATAATTTGATTATATGTATACTGCTTTCTCACACTATTAGAAAAGCAGAAAATGAAAGGACTTCAGTTAGAGCATACACTACAATTTTGTGATTTTGTGATATCTGCATTATGTCCCATGAGAAACTGGGCCTGATCCTAACAGGTGCCAAATTACACTCACCTGCAGGAATGACAATGTCATTCAAACTGCTTCAGGTGTAGATGGGACTATTTGCTAATGGGTGTTCTCAGGAGGATTCAACGTGGGAATGCATTTTATCCACCAGCGAGTACAATGAAACTGTTCACATTCACATTCACGGAAAGAGGTGAATCATACCATACAGTAATTTGCTCAGAAGTTATATTTAAACACACCTGACAGAAGCACACAAACAAAGCAACAAAATGCACAATTAAAGGCTCCTGCATTTTCTCAAGCTGGACAATATACACAATCAACAGCCAGTGCAGGGCAGTATGTTGGGCCTTTCAAACAGATTTTCAGAAGAGCCAAAGACGCACAGATGAGGCAAAGAGGCACACAGCCCCTGGGCTTGCTCTCCCACATAAACATGTCCCCAGAGAGAGGACACATGGAGCCAACTGCTGGAAAATCTTGCACAGCCTTGACTTAGTCACATCAGGCACCGACCCTAAAACACCACTCAATGTCAGCGATTGATGTGTGTTCCTGCAGGCCACAGAAAATCAAAACGTGCCTCAGCATATGAGCGTGTCACACAAAACATCCATATTCAGAGGGTTTGGCTTTTTGGACTAAAAAGTCTTTTTGTTTTTTTTGTTTTTTGTAGTGCTCAGGTTGCATTATGTGTCATCTGTTGCCACTGACAGACGCTACTGCTGCACTTTACTCTATCTGTCTGGCCAGAGCAATGTATTTCTCCATTCAAATAAAATTCCCGTAAGATGAGTGAATGTTTGTTTCTGAGCACAGTGAAAGTAAACTCTGGGGAGTAGCTCAGCTCAATTATTGTGTTGTTTTAGCAAATGGACTTGCTGAGTCGTATCCAAGCACTTTTGAACTGCTAAAATTTACAGAGCTTAGATTTCTAGAAATACTATACACATGTTTTGAAACTGTCCATAAAATCATTCATGATTGGCTAGGCTGTGAAATTAGCATCATCATTTGAAGGACATTAAAGTGTCACTATTGACGAAATGACCAATATAAAATACTTACTGCTTATTCCTTGCAGGTGACCATTCTGGAACGTCTGCACCATAAAGAAAAAATGTTTTCTTTTATAACATTACATGTTCTTGTTTCTCTTACTTAAAGGTAACACCTGCACATGCAACACCTTCAAACAATTTCTAATACTTTTGCAGCAACATGCTGCTTTTCTTTTTGGTATTTATCTGTATATTGCACAATACTTTATGTGTATGTTTATTTTTTTAAATACAATTATATCATGTACAGCATTTGGTGACGTTATAATAAAAGTTGTCATGTGAATAAAATTTTACTGTGTTATAATGGTGCACATGTGTTGATGTGATACGCATTCTTCAGTCAATCTGATCCACAGGTAGAGAGGATAAACCAGGATGTGCAGGGAACAGAGACAGGAAAAGAAATGACTGCTATCAAGTGCATCAATGTAAACAATGCAGTTTCAAACTGAAAAACAAATCAGATTTACAGATGTTTTGTGAGAAAGGAAATGCATTCATCAAGTCTGTTAGTCATACATAATGTGCTTCGGTGAGTTACACAGAATGTAAACAAAAACTTTGTTTACAAAAAAACCCTCCACAGGGCATTTTTAACTATCAAAAGACAGACATCACAGATGTACTTTGTGCTGCTTATCGTGTACATTTTGCGAACTTGATGCAATCCACCGATTTTTGGGCGCTAGTAGCCAGCTCAAATCAGATATTATATGATACATCATTATATCAAGTTAGATCAAACTGAGAAGTAAAAAATGAGACAAGTCAAATGTTAAAACATTTGAACTTTGAAAAAGAGAGCATTGTAAACAGACTCTCAAAGTAGATCAATTACTGTGTGAATGTGATAATTATGTAACATGTTACTCGTCTTACACTCAAAATTGTGTAAGACGAAATTGTGCACAAAATTGATTAAACATGATATACCCCCGAGGATTATGAATGGTGTTGACCCTAGAGCTTTCGAAGAAGTAGGAAGCATTTGGAGTTTCTTGTGGACGAAAACATTCTGGGGCACACTGATAAGATCACACAACGTCAACTTTCTGGGCTACATTTCAAGCAGGATGAACAGGAAGACAAAGCAGCCTTTGAAATACAAACACAAGTGAAAAAAAAAAAAATCCCTGAGTTTGCAGTATTTTGATCATCCTCTGTTTCAAAGTATATAAAAAAACAGGCCTAATTTTGTCTTAGATTCCTCAGATTTCTGCCGACAGGATGCATGCTGTATTTCACCTTTACCCTCATTGGTATCGCTATAAATCATTACCAGCCTAAATATAAAAGCAATAAAATCCAAACAGAGTAAACTAAACGGCCTGTAGCTCATTCACTTTTCAGCATGTTGTATGAACAGCAGATTGAAAGTGTGCCATGGTCTCCGGCAGAAGGTGGGAAAGGAGTTGATGGAGCAGATTTCTTTTCATATCTTTGTTATGTCCTTGGCTGTGTGCAGATATGGGTGTCCAGCAGTTATCCTGGTGTAGATACATGTGCAACGGGGGTGAAGCAGCTCAATTTAGAAATGTGGGCTGATGCTGAGGGCCTCACTGGCTGTGTAAACAGGGCCTAGCTACCCTGAGAGTTGATGGCTATCGACCATCCCAGACACAGGAATGACAGGTCTTATCTGGAGCTGGCATTGGTTATGTGAGATACAAGACTATGTGTATGAGTGTGTGTGTGTGTGTGTGTGTGTGTGTACAATACCTTCAGTGTGTTTTAGGTAATCTCTGGGGGAATGGGTTCAGACTTTGTGCATGTACTGTAGATGTCCACGTTGGACACGATGCCACTGCATGAGTGACACACCATCACCATCTTGTTTGTGCTATCGTTGCGATAAATTGCCTGAGCGTTCTCGTTGTTCCTCACCCCTCTGCAAACTCTACACATCAGGAAACGAAATTCATGTGCTGCATGTAAAAAGGAACTTTGTGTGTGTGGGTCAAGGGGTCACTCCTTTCCCTAGGCAGGAGATTCCTCCAGTGGAGGCAGCAAACTGTCAAGACAAAATAATGAGATCCTGATGTACAATGCGATCACACCTAATAACTTTACCTTACAGGAGGCGGCATTAATCCATTGGCTTATCATCTATATGGGATTTCTTTGGGTCTGCATGATGAGTCTGTAATATGGGTGGTTCCAAAAACCAACCCAGTGCGTTTTCAGTAGGAAACAGTAATAGTAATAAAAGAGGAGGTTTTGTTTCTCCAGTGTTCAGGGAGGTGGACGTGACTTCCCTGAAACACAAGTAAAACGTCATGTGCACAAAGTGAAATACTTTTGAGGAAATCAGTATTTTAAATAAATACACATCAAAATATAGTTTCTGAGCACTTCATGTGTTTTCATATCTGCTTTTTCAGGGAACTTATTATTCCCTTTTTTTATTTGCAAATACATAAGACCATTTTAAGATGATTTAAAAAAAAAAATATTAAGGTTATTTTTTTCTACAATGCTGCACATTTACTAGACAAATAATGTGGCTAAATTCTTGTAACATTTCTTCCTGACAGCTTCACTTGAAGACATCATTAGTCCCAGCAGTTGACAGGTTGACACCCTCTGTCTAAATTCACATAATGTGACATCTCTGTCTGTCTGTGTTTTCCAAGGTAAACTCCAGAATATCACCAGAGCTTCTAAAGAAGTGGACAAGTACTGACCTGACCTTTGACTTGACATTTCTTTCACAAGAAGAAAAAAAAAAAGAACAACACTGTTATGGAAAAACGCACCTCTAAAAATTTTAGTGTCTTCCATTTAAATTTGATCCTTCCTCTTTGCCAGCAATTAAAGGTCAAGCCACTAAAGCTGCTGTGCTGAATCACCCTCTGCTGGAAAATTGTCAGCTTTTTCAAATGAAAAAGGGAGAAAATAAAAATCATTTGTCATAATTTTCCCCGTCGGACAGATTTGGCTCTGCAAGACAGTGGGCAAAGTTTCAAATGTGGTGTTCAGCAGGCTGGGAGTGACGTTCTCACCAAGCAGGGACAACTCAAAGTGTTTGAGGTGGTCTCTCAGCTGGAATTCTGAATCCAGGAGTGAAATGGCCTGTCAGTGTGATGTATGATGTAGAGGGGACAGAGGGCTGGCATCCCGGACCTGAGAACGTCTACCGTGCCTCTTCAGTCCGCGCAAACAGACAGGAAGCACACATGCACATGAATTCTTTCACACTTCTGATATACTTGCGTAAAGAATGTGTCATTTGGAGGCAAATAATAAGACAGCAATGCTATAAATTAAGCAAGTATGAGGAAGCGGACTTACTGCTAATAAGCACTGACTGATTCATTAAAAAGCACTCGTGATCTAAAAAAAAAAAAAAAACCAAGCATACCATACCAACATATGACTTCATTAATAGATAAAATGTTCACGATCACTAGTGCTGATATATTGATATAGTGCTGCATAGTTCCTCTGTCTATAAATATTTATTTTCTTGCGATCACTTCTCTAGAGACCAGACAAGAAGGAAAGGAAAGGGAAATGCTGCACTGGATCAAAATGTGTGGTCATAAGGTCAAGCTCACATCATCTTTGCCATAACTGAAAGTAAACCCACATCTCTCTCCACCTCACCACCTCTCTCACTCTCATTACAACGCAACCCGCCACCCCCCCTCCACCCCCCCCAAACCCACCCCCAAAACTCTCCCACACCCCCTTGCCCCCGCCCCCTCGCCTTGCCACTGCCTCTCTGCATTGATGCTAATAATTACCACTGAATGGATCTGCAGATTCCCATGGATGTCAGTGGAGCCTTTGGCCTGTTCTGTCGCTCCCCTCCTCCTCCTCCTCGTCCTCTCCTGCTTCCCGAGTCTCCCCTTCCCCTTCTCAATGGGGATTAAGAGAGAGGGAGAGAGGCGAGGGATGGAGAGGGTGAGAGAGGGTGCTTTGCCAGACCGAGTGATGGTTTCCCATGCAACTGCCTCATCTATGTCACCTTGCCAATCAAGGCTGTCACCAGGAATAAAGCAGAAACACTGCTACATGTTTTATGATTTTTGGGAAGTACACGACCTTAATGTCAGTATCAATTTGCTGTTCATGTATTGATAAAGTTCTTACTTGGGCAAATGTGGTCATAATAAACTCAAGGTAAATCCCATGACACATTAGAAAGTGAAAACCTGTTGGAAAATAGGTTACCTCTATAAAGAACAATTGTGGAAAATAAAGAGGAAAGGGAAAGTAGTGAATTCCCACCATTTCTCCTGTGCAAGTAGAGCTGAGTGGATCGACGTCATGGTCAGTGGGAGCCCACGCACCCTCAGCATGCCAGACGTAACCGATACCCAGTCAATGCTCATCCAAGCTCGAAAAACCCACTAAAGCTATACTTTCTTCCAAGGAAATCCAAGGAGGGGCCAATCCGGCACACCACAGTTAATCACATCACACCACAAGGAACAGCAAGAAAGAGAAAGCATGAAAACTGTAAAGAGGTGCACTTTAAAGTGGGTAAGAGTCTTGGCATGATGGACAAGATAAAGTCAGAAAACATACAGCTGAAGAGCAAAAAAGAGAGAGTCATCTTATTTTTTTCCATTAAAACCAGTATGTACCAGCACTACCCTGCGTCATACATGACTCTTAAATGCAATATGTAATGTTCACCATGAAATGTGGAACTTTTCCAAGACCAAGTTGTAATTGTGTCAGTTTTTTTTCTTCAGATGCAGCTCCAATTTGAGGAAATGGTTTGGAGTGTGCTTAAAGGCGTCTATGCTGCAGGAGTGTTTGGAACCAACAAGGTTTGGCTCTGGGCTGCTTGTCAACCTCACTTCAAATTATCCTCATTAACGGCAATTCCAATGGGAAATGACCATTTGTATGTGTGTGATACTCTGCTGTACATTCCCTGTAATAGTCCTGGATGCACACCAGCTTGAAAAGTGGCATTTATTAGTCAGGGTCACAGGTTGAACCGAACTGTACTATGCAGCCAATAGCAGCTCTTTTGGCTCTGATAGTGTGGGAGAATCCAGGATTTGACGTCATAGAGCAATGAATGGAGGAACACCTCAAATATTGCCATTATTCAAACTGCGGAAAAAGAGTTTATCTGAGAAAACATGGCAATAATAACATTTCAATAAAAAAAATAAATCATAAAAGATATAGATATAAGAATAAAAAAACACTAAACACGATCAAACAGGAGTGAATCCTGTGCACTACAACAATGCATTAATTAATTAAAGAAAATGAATCATGTCTTGTGGGCTGTGCATGATCCCACATCCCTCTTCAAATGCCCCCATCCTTCACCCCACAAACACACTCACACACTCCCTCCTTGAACCTCATGAGAGAGAAAGTGAGACACAATGAAACTTGCACTAAAACTTGGCAGAGCTTCAAGTGAGGGCTCAGTGGTTGAAACAAAGCTCGTGCTTGACATTAAAAGTTTGTGGCTTGACAGTTCTTGCTGGAATACTTTTCTTATTGCATAACGTTACATCAACACTCCCTATAGGGTAGAGAGGGAATAATGAGGAAACCATTATATCTAAGACAGTGTTCTTCTTCCCTCCCCTTCTTCCCGTCTCGTTCTATCATTTCCCAAGACTGTTTACCGCAAACACAAGAGCAACGCTGCCTGAGCTCATTATGGACAGCCAAGCGGGGATACATTGCCAAGTCCTGCCCCGCAGCCTGGGCCTAGCTCTGTTGTCTTGACAACCCAGCATCCAAGAACATGCAGGGGAGGGTTGGTTGTATGCTGGTGCTGGTTGTGATGTGTTAGGTAGGGGGGTGCATGATGTCATCCTGTGGCATGGAGGGGGCCAATCAAACCCTGAGAAAATTATGTCACCTTTTGTTGAGCCGGTCCATTCAGGGCTATAGAAGTGCAGTGAATTGAGAGCTGCAGAGAGGTCATTTTTCCCCTGAGCTGTGTATATGTGTGAGAAAAAGCGGAGGAGAAAAAAAATGGGGGTGGTGGTGGGGGGGCAGGCAAGCAGGGAAGTCCATTGTGGACATGCTAATGTTGTTGACCATAAGCAGGCCCATAAAGATGTCATGAGCGCCAGGGCCTTCACACTCCTTTTCTTTTTCAGATGACGATGACCTCGTCCCCCACAAATTTGATTCTTAATATGATCCCTATGATGCTTTGAACAACTCGTCAGAACATTGTCAAACAGCAGAATAAAAGCCCCAGAACACTGCAATGGAGCCTAACCCGGTCTGCTTTGTTTTATCGCAGAGAGAAAGACAACAATAAGCAACCCCTTGAGGAATAATTACCCCCTTAGCAACTCTGCTACCCCGCACCCATGTCCTATCCCCAACAGGGCCTGTAGTCCCCCCTCCTTGAGCCAACCCTTATTGAATCACAGCTGAAATTGACAGTGAAAGACAGTTGAATGGGAAGTCACTGCTGAATTGTTGAACTCAGTTAAACTGTTTAAAAAAACAATAAATGCATTTGTAGTATACATTGTAATGTCTTTCTGCAGAAGACAAGAAGCTGTGGGGATTTCTATCCACAAAATGATCAAAACCCCCTGAAGTTTGACCTGTGTTAACCTGTGACATTTAGCACTTCTCTGTCAACATCATCATACGTACATGGTTTATAGAAACTGAACTCAGCAGGCACACATTTTCCATGATGTAATCTTTTTCAGAAAAGCTTGTGATGAAAGTGAATGCACTTCACTTTAAAACTGACCTATTATTCACACTGGTATAAGTGAAGTAAAACTCTGTGAGCTCCTATTATAATTAGTCGCATTTTTCCTTTTCCACTTGAACTTTCTCTTTTACTCTACTTCTCATTGCCAGAGCAGTTAAGAAAACAGTTACATGACTCTTGATAGTCATGCTTCTAGCAGACTAGCACATACTAGACTAACTAGTAAGGATGCCAAGATTATTATTATTATTATTACTACTATTAAGACAAAACAACAGCAGATACACACAAGTGAACATCATAAAATTCTCAGTTATTAATCCCACAGCTGCAATGACAAAACAAATGGGCATCAGCTTGGATAGACTTTTTTTTTATTATTATTTCTTCTGACAGGATTTTACAGACACAAGAAATGTTAAGGGACCATAAATCATGACCATACACACCTTGACAGGATGATTTCTTATTATTAACTCAAGCTGCCAATGTGTCACATCAAACGTCAACAACAGTGTTTTTGGTTTGCATTCATCAGCACCTTCTTTACAATGGCTTCTTTGTGATCACAATTATGAGATGTCATATGATAACTTTACATTTCCAGTAAATGAGTAATACTTCTAACAAATGTTCAAGTGTCTATTAACTTTGTATGCGACTGCGCTGGTGTAAGAGCTTCAGTCTTCAGCCTGTAAAAATAGGACTAAAAAAATGAAAAACTGATTGATTATTTTCCATTTACAGTTCCAGCGCTTGTTGATACTGTATCCAGAATAACACAGTATATGTCACAACTGCAGTGTATGAGCAACAGCGTGAATAAACAGTGAATATCAAAAGCAGATGTATATTATGGGAAAATATTAATCCAGCTTCAATTTAGAAAAAGTCAAACAATGTGTAGATCCTTTGTGGTAAATGTACATTCATCGAGCTGACTTTCCTATCGAGCGGCTCTCCAGATGAGGATTGACTGATCTGTTCCATAATGTCTGAGCAACAGAATACACTCCACTGTCCCGCTGAGTTTATGTCACAGCTTCTCCAAGTCCAAACTGCTGGCGCTGGATTCTTAGCGCGAGATTGTCAGCGATGGAGCTTCACGCTGTTTCGCAGCCATGCCAGGAGCAAACATCTGCTGTAGGGGATGCTGGTCCATAGTCCAAACCAGGATTTAGTATGATCCTAGAAACATAATACAGAAACTAATGATTGACTGAGGCCAAAAACCACTTGAAGCTTGAACATTGACACATGTTTGCATGCTAAAGAAAATTATAGGTATTTAAAAATTTCTGGCAATAAAACATTAAAAGTAACTGCTGTGATCACTTTCATACAACACCCAAAATTGATCAACATTAACGTCTGCTCTCCTAATTCCTTTAACAGATAGGATTTGGCTGCTTTCACAGACTTTCCACATGTAAAAACTTGAGGATTCAAACTGGCATAAAGAAGTTGCAGATGAACCACCCAGAGCCTCATCCACAGCTGAAATTATCACATTATGTGTGGTGGCAAAAGCCAGCCTGTGTATTTTACTTCCAGCAGTGTGGATATGGATCACAAGGTCTTACAGTGCAGCTGGAGTGAGCTACTTTTCAGTCCAACACCAGAATTAAGATGTCACCCTTGTATCACTTCAGGCCAACAAAATCCTGATTAGAGAGATGTGTCTCATTTTCAATGATTAAAGAAACAAAATATCCCTTTTATCTAGAACTTTTATCTAGAATTAAAGTGTGTTAAGGAAGATGATGAGAAAATTGTTTCATATCGGGAACAACAGCTGCATAGTTGTGTTGATCAGAGTACAACATCTGCTTCTTTCACAACGTCAGAAGGTGAGGTAATGCAGGTAGGTGGCCTCTGAACAACCTGTACTCTGTGTTACCTGTGCTTGCGCATTCAACCTCCCACAAAATGACATTTCGCCCCTGAACACCATCCAATCAGCCTTGCGGTTGTCATGGCAGCAGAGAGACAGGACTGGCCTGTCCCGCCTGTTTTTTGCCCATGTGTCAGAGGATAAGTAGTCATCCATCAGTGTTTCTCATCTTCTTTCTGCCTGTCTTAACCTCTGAGCTGGGTTTACCTGCAGGGAGTCACGTTCCACCAGCATACAGGATGTGGCCTCACTCTTGTACTCGTTCTTAATCTACTTCTTGCTTTCTCTTGCCTCTGGGCTTCACACATCATCATCTCTTTCCAGCTTCCTAAGATACAAATACTCTGCTTTTTGTTAACACTCTATTATCGACCCTCATATTTTGGTTGTATGCCTTTTCAGCTTCGCCACTCAACAATCATCCTTTTGCTTGACTTTGTCTATCTCTCCATATACCCTCCATTCTGTTTTTTTCACTTCCCACGTTTCTCTCCTATGCCCGTAGAGCAGCATCAGCACACAGAACCAGGTCCCAACCTGCCTCTGAGTCTACGCCTGCCTGTGTACGCCTGTCTGTGCCTCGGGCAGCGACTGAGGCCGGCCCCTATCTTCCTCCCTCATCAGCACATCTACTGTACCTGTCTGCTGGCACCATGCCATCCACACACACAGTTCCCCTTCATTTACCCAGAATGCCTGGCAGAAGGGGGAAAAAAAAGAAAAAAGAAAGAAGGTAAAGCAAGCCTAAAATCTATAGAAAAAGACTACTCATGTTAGGGTCAAGCATGTTTGACCTCTATTGAGAACACCCACAGCAACCCTGGGAGGTGCACGTATACAGTACCACTCATTCAGCCTGCTGGCTGCCCCGCACAAGCCCATCAACAGGTTTCTTTGAAGGCCACCGACTCTGTGGTGGGTCATCAAAGCACATCTTCATTCAGTTCCACTGAAAGGATCTGAGGCTCCTGAGAGACGCCGTGTTTGAAGTGATATCTCTGTGCCACTGCATTCTTTACCCTGCTGTCATGACTTGAGTTACACAATAAAAAAAAAAGCAAGAACATGGGCATGAAGCCAGTGCCACCACCCTGATCATGTCTCACCTACACACATCACACATGTGAATTACCACTGCTACCTCTGTTTCATCAGTGGGTGTACCATACTTTTGTTGTTTATAGCAACTGTCAGTTCATAATAAGACTACGCTGTGTGTGATCACATATTCCCCTGAATGAGGATCAAACAACAACAACAACAAAAAAAAAAAAACAGTCATCCCTACCTGTTGAATCTCTTGAGATCATGTTTCCATTAGTCAGCTCTTCTCTGTGCTCACCTGAGATCATCTGAAAAAGATAAAAGATGGGGAAATGAAATGATTCAGAGAGGAGCTCATTCAAGAGTAGACATAAAAGTCGACAAAAAACACTGAGGATTCAGATGTCATTTAGTCCAGCTCTGCCCAAACTTGCATTAACACAAATATTTATTTTCTCACAGTACAATGAGAGAGCAATCAGTTTCTTCCTCGGTTTTCATCGGTATGATGAGGTTACAGTACAGCGGCAGTGGTTTCCAACTTTTGAGTAAAGTCGGATCTCAAAATAAATTAGAAAAATTGTGAGATGATCAACACAATAGGAAAACAGAAAAAACACCACTTCATGCCTCTAAACATTAATCAAAGTGGGGGGAAAAAAGGCTGGGAACTACTTTGCCAGCTGTAAATGTATTTAGACAGACTTAAATGTTCTAATGTTTTTAGAATTGTTTAATCATGAATCTTACAGAGTTGCACCTGGAAAGTCCTACTCAACTTGACTATCAAAAGGTTTCATTATTTTTAAGGCTCTTGGTCAACCTGGATTTATAATGACCACATGACTCAGGCCTGATCCAGTATCTTCACAGAACATTTAAAGAAACCAAACCTGTAGTAGCGGCATAGATCACTCTGTTTTATGTAAATCTAAGGTTTCAGTGGAGCTCTGCAGTAGCTGGCAGGTCAGGAGAACGGTGGCAGTCAAAGTAGCTTTTCCATTGTAACATTTACAATTATGTGGTGCGCTGGTTTTCTTTTATAAGGTTAACAGGTTCAGGTAGATATTGGAGAAAGAAGAAACTTTTTTTGATCATAGCTTTTTTTGATACTGAAGCCTGAAGCTGCATGTGCTTTCTGGACCAATGACAGCTTCAGTCCCCTCTTCATCCATTCATGGACAAAGGTGCTCTCTGCTTCTGAGTTTCACTGTCCCAGACCTGTTGCCTTGGCAACAAATGCACTGTTTCCGAGTGACACAAAGCCTGAACCTAAGAACCTCCTTTCAGGTTGAAGGCTCCAAGAGTTGAGGGGAAAACAGCAATAACAGGACGGCGGGGAGAGAAACTGAATACCGGCAAATTGCTTCCCAGAGTTTCTGGAGGACATGGTAAAATGATTCTTTCTTTCCTCTCCCTTTTAAAATACCTTTCCCTGGCACCAGGCACCATAGGTAGTTGTGTGCTGGTCCCATTTCTTTTATATCCCTTCTTATATTTCTGGTTTTTCTAGCTATCGTACTGAGCTAAGTGAGTTATCATTTACACCAGCGGTCTGGAGCAGCATGTGTCTAGGCTAAGCCTTCAGATGAGGTAATGTTTAGAAGGTTGGCGAGCCAGGAGAAGGGTTGGTCAGGTCTTGATTAGCTCAGGGGTAGGGGCTCTGTCTAATATTGGACACCCCTTTGTGTGGTGAGATTACTACCTTATGAAAAACTGCCCCTGCTGACACGCCTGATGGGATCAGAGCTTCCTGCCCGCTGCATCGTCCTGCTTATGAGCTCTCCACGCACAAGAGAGAAAACACACAACCAAACACAGAGCGCACACACATGTGAACCTCTCGGGAAAGACAGCCATGAACAACTCGCAAGTTTTTTGCATGCTTAAAAAATGTACACGGACACACCAACAACACCCATGGCTGCAAACGTCACCTCCGAGGGCCCCCTCTCTTCCACTCCACGTGTGTGTGATGACCAGAACTGATGACCCCAGATGGAAAACAACCTGCATTTATTAACGAGGCCAGATGACACACAAACACACGCTCATGCATGCTCACTTGCTTTTACTGTGGTCGTCTCCTCCGGCCACTCTCCAATGAAAATCACATGATGGACCACATCCAGCTCTGAAAAAACAGCCGAGAATCTCCACCCCGAAAAGACATCAACAAACAAAGTTAAAAAAACAGAGAGGATTCAGAGGCAAAGCTTTCAGGGGATTTGATCCCAGCAGTCCTCTAAAGAGGGCTGAGGCTATAGGATGATTTCAATTATTTGATATAATTTCTGATGGTCCATTAGTTCAAAATAAAGCTCTGATTATAAGAGATGTGTAAACAGAAAGTTACAAACAAAACCCGCATCAGAGTCTGAAGCGGACCTGTACTTTTTTCCAGATGTGTAATCGACTGTTAATTAGCAGTGGCCTTACTTTCATGTAACCTTTCCCAAATGAATCTGATTTAAAACCAAGACAACGGAATAAATGCAGCATTCTGGTTTGTTCAACCGCATAGCAAACTTCAACACCTCTCCATTTCTACTGTTTAGGAGCCTAGACTAACAAATGCTCATATTTCTGCAGTGCACTTTGTTAAAACAAATAAATACTTGGTGTGTACACACACACACACAAGCATGCAAGCATGCAAGCATGCATCCACACACACATACACACACACACCCAAACCAGTCAGGGACACTGGCACAACCTTGCGCCAGTGGTCCTTTAAACCAGTCATGTGAAACGACCCATTCCTTTCTGCAAATCAGATTACGTCCCCAAGCTGAGTCCTGCAAGTCCACACGCACACACACACACACACACACACACACACACACACACACACACACACACACACACAAAGCTCAGGGCTCAGGTCCACGCAACACACATAAATACACACATAAACACACTCGCACACACACACGTACAGCTTAATCAGATTTTACCCCTTCTTGTCTTTGTGAATGTACGCAAACTGCAAGTATCAGTCAGGCTCGGAAATACTGGCTCAAAATCTACATACATAAAGACGCAGTAAACATGCAGCGTGTATGGGCTGTACAGTGTATACTGAGAGTGTAGCTAAGGTCACATATTCTCTTGAATAAGAAAACAAAACAATTTCTTTGTCAAGGAAAATCATAGAGGGCTGTGATAAGCCTCCTTTCAGCAATGCTCGACTGCTGTTTGGCAGATCTGCTATGGAATGAGCACATGTGGAAACATGTTTATAGTGTGTTTGGCAGGAATGCAAATTCACAAATGATTCCTATTCAGGTAACCATGCACTGATGTGTTAAAAGTAGAAGAATCACACTAGTTTCTTTCTTAAACTGTGTCACATTTGCCTGAGTCATCGAGTGATTGAGTTAGGAAATAAGTACGAAGTTGAATAAGCACGGTAAGAGTTCTAAAACATCCAAACAGCGCCATGTTTGCTTCTACAGTGCAAACTATTTTGACATCTGCCCATTTTAGCTTCAGTGATCAGATTTGCAGTTGTCCGTGTTGTTCTGTGTCTTTCGATTAAAGTCACAATGTAAAAGAAGCTGGTTGGCTGGCTGCTGGTGGACTGGTTGACTTAATTAAACCCAGACAGTTGGAGGAAGTACAAGTCTCTGTCCCTACAGGATCTACATTAAGTCTCCACTCTGCTAATCAGAAAGCCCTTCAACTGCATCAGCATGTCCCTCTGGCCCAACTGACAACTAAATCTCATTTGTCTTTACAGCTTTTTAAGGAAACTTGAATTATTTCTTTATCAAGTCTGGAAAATCAATCAGCGCTGGCTCAGCATTCATCATAACAAACAAAATTCTAAATAGATCAGCTGCGTAGCTCATTGTCTGTGCTACTTTTGCCCTTGATGCTATGGAGGTCAGAGGGTGGGAAGTTGTGGGTGGCAGGAAGCTGAGACAGTTGCGCCCACAATGGGGTGTCAGGACTCTGTCAGTCAACCCAACTCAAGTTCAACTCAAGCGGGTCATTCTCTCTTCACAGTGACATCTGAGAAGACCAGCGATGGAGACCAGCAGCGAGGGGAATGAAGGAGCAGAGGGGCCGCGCCCAGGGTTAGATTGCACTGGATGCTCAGATAAGACGACAGGAAAGGGCAGAACGGGGCAGGGCAACAGGGGAAACTGGCTGGGGCTACTGTTACCCCAGGAAGAGCTCACTCATCCCTCAGATCACCTGCCACACCTGTGGAAGCCAGGATTCAGTGCAACCAGCCAGGAGTTGGGAATTAGTCGCCAAAGCCTCGGACTGAACTAAACCAACGAAGGATACAAATTATTGTACTTGTGGATTTACATGTTTTGGCCAAAGAAATATAGAACACTCTACTTGACATGAGTGACCTCCCAAAGCTTTAGGAAATTACAGGAGCTCATTTATTTTCCATTAATCTTGTCAACTTTTTTGTCAAAGTTACATTGTTATATTGTCCTTTTGGTGCCTTCAAGGACACTACCCGAACAAAAACTTTTGAGCAATAGAGGTGCATTACCCTTTTCTGTCCATACTTAGTACTTTGTGTGGGTTAGATTTTGTGGCAGAATACTGAATGAATGCAACACTGGCAGCTGCAGCACAAAGTCTTGTGTCTATATAAATCTGCAGTGACATGTAACAACAGCAAAAACAAGGCGAGCAGGTTTCAAGTCTCTGCAGGATTATGTTTATACCTCACTGCAATTAATGAAAATTAGTAGCATTTGCTGGTTACAGCATCTAAAATAGCAGGATTTGCAGTTGTTTGTTAGTGTAAACTAAACAGCTTACTTGCTGACAAAAGGAGCAATGTGGGCTCTGGTAATGATGGTATTTGTTTAATTTGTTTAATTGATAAAAACAACTCTCTGAAATGCTGTAAGGTAACTCGAGAGCCATGTGGTCAGTTATACAGCACACATTTCTGATGACACACAAACACACACACACACACACACACACACACACACACACACACACACCGGTAAAATAAACCACAATGTAGCATCTTCATCTGGAGTCCATTTCCTGTCCTCCGCGTTGGCATGTGGCAGCTTGTTCCTGTTTTACACCACTGCATCTCTGTGTTGTTGTTTCCTTGCCTGACCAGAAACAACTGTCTTACCACTGAACACATGAACTTTTGGGACAAGGACCATGACCTGATTTATGTTCTGGGTGTTGAAAATCTAAAGCAATGAGATGTACTCCCCACATCTGGAAAAATCCTACATGGAGGATTATATTGGTTTAGGATATAGTTTTGACAAGCACAGTTCCCAGTTTTGCTTAATTCTCTCACCAAGAAGAAGAGAGGTGCAATCATCGATGTCGTACAGTGACCCAAACCTCAATCTGGAATGTCAATTTAAGAGCATAATAAAGTTACATCAAGCAGCTCTTTAATAAGACAAATTAGACAGCTCAACCCTCCTGGCTTGGAGAGCATACTGTGGAAAAAATAATAATTTGTGTGTCAAAATTTACAGGGTGAGAAGTGAGGAGACAGTTCCATTCAGCAGCAACAGGTGATGAATTATCTTGTCCGAAACAAAAATGTTACTAAATGATCTTCCATCACCCTTTTAACCCAGTAATAGTAGTGACCAGGAGTGGTCAAAGGAGCTGTGAAATTTTAGTTTTAGAGTGAAGGTAAACAGCCTCTCCCATGGTGGGCCTGTACCCTACACAGAGTAAGCACATGTTTTCCATTGTGGTTAAAAGGGAAGGGGATTAAAGTGTAGTGCAGCCGGAGCCACAGCCATACACCCCATAGTGGGATCACAGTCCTCTCAGGTCTTTCAGTACTGCTGATGCAGCCCCGTTGGAAGTGGCTGGTGTGTAGAGAGAAGCTGTGGCCAGATCTATCAGATGGACTAGTCAGGGTCCTCTAGAGCCCAAATATGAGGCCTTTCTTTGGGGTTGAGAAGGCAGGCATGTTACTATGTTGACAGAACTGTCTGACAGAGGCTGGCAGACACTCGCACAAACACAGGCTAGGTAAGGATTATGAAAAGGTGTTGAAACCAAGCGGATTTTGCTTTTCACAGGCCCAAAACTGTCTTTGTATGAAAAAAAAAAAAGATCACCTTCAAAACTCACATTAAAGACATAAACAGACGTTCAGCAAAAAGAGGAGAAGGCGGAGTTAGACTCAAAACAAAAGTTAGAAAATGTGGTCAACAGTCATTGCTTTTGGGTGCCAAATATGAGGTTTTCGCCTCAGGGCCTCAGGGTCATATAGGCCACATTCAGGTACCACAAGGGACAGTTAAAGCAGGAGACTGTGACTGTGCAGCCAATTAAAGGACACTTTAAAAAGGCAAATACTACAAGGGACATTGAGGAAGATATGCATAGTGGAGCATATCTGCACTTACCAAAACTGCCAATTAACTAACACCCCATGAAGCTAAGCTGCGACTGCTTCAGCTGGACAGCTTCCATGTGCAGTGAGTAAAACCTCTTTCTATGCAGGGTAAGAAAGGATGTGGTGGGAAGGTCAGACACTGTTTGTGGGTTTACTGAGTTTGATTCAAGTTGATTTTCAAGTCATAAAAATGTATGCTTTGAGACCTGAAAACTATAATATTTAAGTCTCAGCCTTTGACCTGATAAAAATCAAACAATAAAAAAAAATACACATGGCAGGTTTCTTTGAATATTTAGTGATTAGGCCCAAAAAGACTTCTCAGCTTGGAAATGAAAATGTTCAAATGCTGTGGCATTTAATTACAAATGGCTTCGAGATATATGTGCAAAATGACTTGGAACTTGAGCTGTCTTTTCCCCAGATCATGTACACTTTGCTTATTAAAGTGAAAAGGGATTCTCAAGTATTCAAAATGAAAACATTTAAAAAATGATGAAGCATCATCCTTAACCTTTTGCCCTCAAATCCCACACACATAAATAAAGATAATTACACGTCTATGTAACGTATACATCAGTCTCTCAACGTTTGTTGTATCTGTATGTGTTTGTGGGCAGACTTGGGGGAGCAGAGATTTTCTGCATGGCCTAAGTGTTTGTGCATATTTGCAGGACTTTCTCACCCACAAAAACATGGTGGCTGAAGGAGTATGGCACGTTAATAAGCATGTGCGTGTGTCGTGTTTTGAAACTGGAAACAGATTTATGTAGTGTTCGGGATCAGCTCTTTAAAGGTCACACTGAACAAGTTCGCTCTGCTCAGTAAACCCCGTTCTCTCCGTGATCCAGGTGATTCTCAGCCAATTTCAAAACACATGGGACAGACACGTAAGCACCACTCTCTCCTCTTTCATGACAACAGTAATTTCCGATTCCTATGACGCCACATTGACATTTGACATCTTTGATTAATAGGTTCCTATAAGGCTCTTTGGGTGTTTCCATTTTAGAAGAAAAAATGACAAAAAACGTTCTGTAACCCTGAATTGTTCGATCCAAACACGCCTCCAGCTGTAAGCACAGCCACAGATCATGATGTCCCAGCATGGGATAAAATATTGGCCACAGTGACAGTTTCCCTCTTCCATGTTAGAGGAAATATCTGTGTTTCAGCAACCCATGCGTAATAGCACACACCTAAACACACATTAATGTGTGGACACAGCAGCCTAGAAGCACGCCACTGCATGCAAATGTGTATGCTTATTGCCTATGCACACGTAGGCACACACGAAACTCAAATGTCAGGGACTGCAATGGTGGAAAAAGGTGGGATGAGGAACACATCAAGGCTAATCCATACTGGGATTAGGAGTCGGGAAATATCGCCAGTAATAAACAAATGACTAACATTCCCAGTCTGTGTGGTTTACAAGCCCCAGGGCTTCAGCTAGAACCCAGCAGGGTCTGGATCCAATCCCTGCTGTTTATCAGTGTAAGTCAAAGCGGCCACTTGTGAAACCTACATGATAAACACTTTAGGGACAAAACCCAGATCGGCAAGTAGAGGAGTCCAACCAATCACTACTCTCGCTTTGATTTACAGTCCAAAATCCTTAGCTTGATATTCAGAGTGAAATTGCCATTTTGTTACCACTACATTATTCACTGTGACACTGACTTCTTGTTAGCCATATTCTGTGGGGTGGCAATTGGATTTGACCGATCACTTAGTGATTGACACATCCAGCTACTCCTACATAACTTTCAAATAAGTTATCCAGCATTCAGGCAGTACATGTCAAGCCAGTTTAAAGATATTATGTCAGTAATAAAGAGATCAGAGATGTTGTTTATTTAGAATGAACTTTTTTGGGATCTGCCAGAAAACATTTGTATAGTAAATGTGCTGGTTAAATAATTTGTATAAAATATAATGAGCTATCTTGATTTAGGAAATTACCCCTCAGAGCACATTCTTTAAAAGTAAATGTTGACTTTGTATTTATTATATGATTGTATGCAGTGTAATTTATCCCGGGCAGTGATTTAGAAGAGTGATTAAACATCAGGGCAGCCAACTAAATACATTTTTGGATGTCTGACAATTGGAGTCTGAGAATTTGTCATCAACAAGCTTCACTTGGCCCCATTTTTATTTTTAGATGAGCATTTGCTGTTTCATATCAATTTAAACTAAATACATTTGAGTTCAGGACTCACAGTCAATGACTGAGAAACTGTAATGGAAATTTTTCACAGTTCTCTGATATAAGAATATATAAAATTGACAAATTAATAATCAAATCAAAGCTGTAGCCCCTAGATTTATCTGTTGATTTTTAACTAACGTTTCAGTTCAGATGTCTGGAACTGTGCTAGATAGAGCATAAGGTACTTTATGACAAAATGTCAAAAAGGGGGTCAACATGAGAGAAACTACAGAGCAGCGCACCTTCTGCTGCATTGACAAAATATCGATCGCTTATGTAGGCGTCACTATGGAGAGTGAATGTTGGACTGATAAACTAATGGGTAATAAATACCTTTAAGTAGGATCAGGGTTGGTTAATTAGCAGTGTGAGATGAAACCAAGATCAAAGGTAAAGCTGTGAAAGCAGGTTGTAATTTGGTCGCTGCAGCTTTCTTCTAGCCGGAAATAGTGCAAAGAGGAGAAAGGGCGTTCACTGTAAATGCGGACAAAGGGTATCTTATCGTAATGATGCTCTACTAAGCCTTAACCTGGGTGGATGTTCGGAAGCCTTGATGTTCATACGTGTTCATTAGAGGCTGTGCTGAGAAGTATAGTTTTTCCTTTGCTCTAATCCACCTATTTTGTTTTGGTCTGCTGTTCAGATTCAAGGTGGAAAAGTGCAGAGACAGCAACGTGTTCAACTGTCTGGCCCACAACGCTTTACCTGCTGAGCACAGAGACTCACCAAGCCTGAAGGACGCTGTTGCTTTAACCTGGTCCCCAAGCATGTCCCTTGCCTGCACAAAAGCCATCTGGGGTGCGGCTGAGAGCTTTAGCAGCAAAATAACTCTTTCAATCTGCGCTCTGCATGGTTCTGACTGCAGGGCGTTGAGGTCGCCAATACCAAGGCTCTTACTGGACCTCCTCCTCCTCCTCCTTCTCCTCCACCCTTCTAATCCTGGCCTACATGACTGACTCCAACTGAAAGCACCACACGCCAGAGGTGGGAGCCAAAAGCACTGCGAGATTCAAAAAAGACCACCTGCTCATCAAACTAAATTGCACTCACTGAAGGCAATGGGGAACGGAGAGAATGAAACGGAGGGGGAGCAAGAGGAGAAAAAAAAAAGTAAGAATAAAAAGAAAGACAAGTCACTGCTCTCCCTCTGTGATCTTGGCAGACAAAAGAACAAATTACATTTCTGCGTCATGGCACCCGAGGGTCAAAATCGGCATAGGGTCCCTCTCAACGCTGTTTGTGTGTGAGCATGTTGATATAGGTTCCATCAGTTCCCACAAGAGAGCCAGAGAGGTGCACAGGCCTACCTTTCAGCCTTTCATCTTGGCTTCTTTTGTATTCCGCTACACTTCTGTCTGTTGTCTCTCCCCTCTATTGGGCAGAATTGACTGTTATTATTCCAAACAGCATTATCTTTATTAATGCCACAGGTCTCAGGACTGTGCACTCCCTGGGAGCCGGGTCTGGAAAGAGCTGCAACCAATCTCCCTAGATAAAAGCTCAGTGGAGAGCTGTATGCAAGCCAGACAGCTCGGACAGGCCTTCATCCTCCCTCCTCATTCTCAGAGAGAGGTATAGGCCCTACAAAGACTACGATATGGCTTTAATCTTAGCACTTTCAGTCAGACAGAAACATTTTAACTGAGAGCTGCTCTCTAGAAGGCTATCAGAAGTCATTTTAAGGTTGCCACTAGTCAGAACAAACAAATTGTATTATTAGTAAATATGTTTTTATTTGAAAATTGCAAAAAGGAAAAATATCCATAATGAAAAAGTTTTAAAAACCTGGACAAGTTTTGTAGTCACAAACTGTTTCGGGTTATAAGCCATGAAACTTTATCTTCTAGTGCTACAATTTATGAGCATGCCCTCCAGCTCTGCTGTGGCTTATATTGCCAGTGGCTCGTATGCACTTGGAGCCGAGGCCGTAGTCAGCCATGCATGACGAGTTATTTTAAAGGTGGTGTGGAGAGCTGACGTGTGGCCAGGCCAGGGCAGGGCAGCGGCTGGGGTCTCGGCTTAGTGCCTCAAGCCCCTCGCTCCAGTGGTCACACAGCATCAGCTCCCGGCCCGAGCCCGGACACTGATTTATGGGACAGGGGGATTACCATCAAACCAGCCGTGAGGACCACCCAGATGGTGGCACAGAACGACAGCCACACAAACACAGACACGTAAATTTATTATAGATATAAGATATAATATAGTATAATCATCCACAAAAGTATTTACATGTAACTTTTTCAGAGAAATCCAAACAAATAATCATGCAACGCTAAGTAAAATCTTGCTATTTAAGATGTTAAATATGAAATATTAAAACTTCCTGGAAATGACCGAACATGAAAAGCTTGCACATGGCATTTGTAATGACTCTGTTAATCACTCAAGTGCTGTAGGAGGGATTAATTTGCTTCCTCATTACCACAAAGCGAGGGAGCCAGCTTTACTCATCAGGGTTCATATGTGTCTACAGGATGTCCCTGGTTAGAAGTAATTCCACACAGTCACGTCATACTATTGCCTTCGATCTATCTTCTTTTCTTTTTTTTTTTCTTACTTCAGTTCGCATAATGCACAATTGAAGAGTGACGACTTGTGTAATTTTCTATCTCAGCTGAGCCAGGTTCAAAACAAGAGCCCTCCATGTAGTTACAAATGGGGAGCAGAAGCCAGGCTCAAACTCTGGCTTTCATCAAAACTTTTGTAAATTCTCTGAAAATCGGTGACATTGATCATGCTGTTTAATAACTTTCCACTTTTCTCTACGCAGGTCTGGACTCCTCTCATTTTCACTCCCAATGCATTTACCGTCCTTAATACTTTTCCACCAAGTCACATTTTCGTCCAAGAACATGTGCAAATACACTGAGCAAAAGAGGAGAAAAAAAAAAAAAAAAAAGGAAGAAAAGCACATATTTCTCACTTGCCAGGGCACAGCACAACTCAACCTCAAGGCACCAGTTGGATGAGTTGAACAATAAGAGTCAATGACAAATCGGACGTGGTGCATTCCTTGAGCAAACACTCACCTCATAAAGGAGAGACAGGTAGGCAAACACTCACCTGCCCTAAGCTAATAATGCGTGCGGAGGCAAACACACAAACACACACACACACACACACACACACGAACTCACTCGAGCCGGTCGATATGTTGAGACAATGATGGGAATTTGACTGCGTAAAACTGTGTTAGTAAAAAGATAGTATCAGATAGAAACTTAACGATAAAAAGGAATGCCTCTTTGTGCTGTATTACTGTGCTATCTGAAGCATGGTAATAGTCTGGTACAAGACAGGCCGGCTCTGTTTAGACTTTCTCTTGCAAAAATAAACAGAAAATGAATTATTTTAACCAAGGCCATCACAATGGCTGCAGGAGGAGGATTTAAGTGGCTTAAACGAAATGTATTTTCTAATACGCTGCACATCTGTACATAGCCGCGTTTATGTGCGCGCGTGCGTGTTTGATTGTGCGTGAGGATGTTTAAAAATGTCCGCATGCTTGTGTGTCACGAAATCATTGATGACTGCGCTCACTTTCCTACTAAACAAATCACACACATTTTCCCTCAAGGCCTTCTTTCCCCAGCAGAGCAGAGCAAACCTCCAGTGACAGCACGGCTTGCTCAGTGGGATGCACCCTCAACACTTCCGGACCATGTGACTCCCACCAGCTGCCTTTTGATTGGATGCTTAGAGGCGGGGAGGATGAAGAGGGGGGGGGGGGGGGGGGGGGGGGGGGGGGGGGGGGGGGGGGGGGGGGGGGGGGGGGACTGGCTGGCAGCGGACACATGAGAGAAAACAAATTCCTGCCCCATTGCCATGGAGATGAGTCAACAGCAGGTCGGGGGGGTAGCAGAGAGGGCCGGGGGGTTATGGGGCACAGGCTGACCTGCTGTAGTTAACAATTCATCCCCGTATCCGGCTCCCAAATGATTGGGCAAACACGGAGTGCTGCGGAGTCAAAAGGGCCCCAAGGGGCTGAGAGAGGGGCATCACCCTGGGGTGACACGCTGACAGGCACACACTGGTTGGTAGAGGGTGGACCAGCTGAAAGAAGGAGTAAGGGATAGGGGGCACCAGTGGGGAGGGAGGAGGGCTGATGGGATGTGGGAGTGAGGCTAAGTACATTGAGTACTGCAGGCTACAGCGCAGTCACGAAACAGTACTGATGCCTGTGGCTTCGTAAAGCAGTGTAATTAAATGATTTGTGTTAAAATGCTATTTTGAGGATGAGGACAATCTCTTAAGTAAACCACAACAAATATCACGCAGTGAATTCTGTCTAAATTTTTCATGTTAAGCTAAATAATGAACATTTGGCTGCCAGTTGTGCCAACAGTCGAGGCAGGAGTTGCGTCAGTTTTATAAGCCTAAACCACAGTAACGCTATAAGTCTCTGGGATACATCTGCTTTGTTACAGATAGTGAGAACCTTCACATCTGGGCGAGCCACAGGAGCTGCAAAGTAAAACACTACTGGACAAAAAAAAAAGGGCATAACATCACCTTATGACAACTAAACTTTCCCAACAGAGACACATGGTTAGGCATACAGGCATAGCAGAGGTTTACAGGAGAGAACTTTAACACAGAGACTCTGCAGCGCTTTTAGAAACATATACACTCACCAGAAGATCCCGGGGCAGCAATTAAAGGTTGACATCTCATTCCAAGAATTTGGATTCCTTCCACTGTGAAAAAGAAAATCAAAAAGAGGACAAACGTCACTTCACACTCCAACTGTATAGTATTACATTGCTATATCTGCTTAACTCTTCACTCCCCATTTGTTCAGCTGGGTTCATTTAGGTAAAAACAGTGTTAGAGCATGTAATATGAGGTACGAATGGAAAACGGTTCAGAGCCTCAACCCACAGGACCAGGTTCCAAAACACTGACCGCTTTACAGTGGAGCAAAGCGCCGCTTGACAATAATGGGTCACAGACAGAAATAACAGCCGAGCACCGGGTGGATCTCATCAATGTCACATCATACAGAAGAAGAACCACAATGCTTCAGTGCTGTACTTATATTAAGGCAAGACTTTATGTAGCGTAAGCTTTTGTCTCAGTCATATGTGAGTTTATGCAATGTCATGGCTTGGTCTGCTCCCCACGGTAAACCAAAGCTCATTATCCAATTGGCCATTTTACTTTGAAGGGCTGAAATGCCACCATTACAACAGAACTTTTACTGGGCAGCGGTGCAAGGAGGGTGTGTTAGCAGAGTGGACCTGTTACTGGTTCTCCACTGCTACTCACGTCAGAGCACAGTGTTTTCATAAACACTGCTGAAGCATGTCCTTCCTTTAGAGGGAATTAGGACCCTCTCTATAATAATCCACCCAACAAATCTTATAAATGAAAAACAGGACTCCATCATTTATAGTGTGTCTGTTCAGAAAAAAAGAGAGAAAGGAACAAAAACAAAAAGGGGAAAAAAAATAAGATGATGATAAAAATAGCAGATGTTAAGAGTCACTTCTCGAAAGGTGTGTCATTCAGGGAGTTTGGGACAAAGTTCTGGCAGCGGCTGAACTCTAAATTTAGTATATTTACAAAAAAAAAAAGTGAGTTCAGTTGCTGGCACTGGAACTTTCTCCTCCCCATTCATGACCTCAGTGGTGCAGCCGGCGTCACTCAATGACGAAACACAAACCATATAAAACAACAAAAAAAGACCTCTGCAAATACTCTGAGTACATAAGGAAACAACCGCAATTTAATGTTCCCTGTAAATGATCCTATTATGGCAATCTGAGTCCAAATCAACAGAAAAATATGGCTCTGCACTTTCTAAATTTAGAACACAGTTTGAGCACGAATTACCTTTAACAACTTTAAACAGAACACAGTCTGTAGTTTGATTTTATAATATAATATCATACACACACACACACTCACACATATACAAATAAAAGAATTAAAGACTTTTACTTAAGTTTCTATGACTCTATGTACATAAAGTGAATAAAAGATGTATGACACATGCAGAAAGCTACTGTGTTTGTTTACTGTATCCCTACATGCCGGAGATGAGCCTGTGTGTGGCAGGCTGAGGAGGATGCCCCTGGGCCAGGCTGAGGAGTAAGTGAAGCAGAAGTCCCATCTAAGCTCTAAAGCATGCTAGAAGAAGGCCTGTAACTAAAACACAAGCATAAACACAGGCGATGCTAAGGATTACAGACCTGCAATACCGCCGCAGGAAAACCACAGACAGCACAGGTGTAACCATCGCCACGGACACATTCTTCCCTATCTCTATTCTGCCAGTGGACGTCTGATTGACAGCTCATCATCTGCCTGTGTTGGCGTGTGTGAAACTTGTGTAAACATCTGCAGGCTTTTGTATGTCTACACCATGTGTGCGTGTGTGTGTGCGGAGTGGGAGCCACAGGTGAGCAGGACACACACACACAGAAGGAATACAATGGCGTAATGTCATGTTAAAGAAGCCTCGCAGCACAATACCACACATGCTTTCAGAGACTCTAAAATCTTTCTTTTCTATCAATTATATCCTATATATTAACTGTCTCATGTTCCCTCGGGAGTTGAATCTGATCCGGCACATTAATTTTGAAAAATATATATATAGGAACAGCAATAAATCAAAGAACATTTTAAATTTTGTTCATCCTGTTGTTTGGATGTTTTCTTTTTAAAACATTGTTTTGTAGAAAACAAAAAAAGAGTGAGATTTAATGAGAGCAGCAGGAACCGAAGGCAGAGGAAAGAACATTTCCTCAGTAAACAGCACCCTCTAGAGCAACACCTTACTTTCAATCCTGCACCTCACTCTCATTGTTGCTTTTCTGAAACGGCAGTAAATTATACTCAAATGGTACATTCATCATTATTACTACATGTAAACAGCCAAAAACTCTCTTTCTTTCTGTAAACGATACAAAATGAGCAGGTTGTCTCGTTCTCAGGTTTATTTCTAAGTCACATATGCACGATTACAGAGGTGAGGTCGAACCACTCATTTTTCCAGCGCGAGTTGATAATGAGGCAGGCCATTATTAGGATGTTTGCTTTAATCGTGTTCAGGGTTATTAGGGGCGGTTTACAGTACACAGGAGAGATTAAGGTAGGCCACGCATGACGGAAAGAGCTGAGGAGGCCAACGATAAGCCAAGCTACCCACAACTGTGAAGCGGGAAGAAATATGAGTGCACAGTAGGACATGAAACCTCTCTCTCTCTCTCTCTCTCTCTCCCTGTCTCATTCGCCCTCTCTCTGTTCGCCTCAAATCATGTTACACAACCACAAAGGAATGCCTCATATATCGGAGACAGATTTAAAACAAGCAGAAAAGAAAAGAACCATAAAGAGATGATCGCAGAGGGATCCATAGAAGCAGTAGGTGTTGTTTGGTTCCTTTATGTTTGCATGAAAAGACAACAGGGCAGGGAGCTTGGCAGTACTGTAGACACACTGCACTGACACACAAGTCCAGACACATTTCGCACCTAACTACTTCACACATGCTTACATAAACTAAATCAGCCCGAGACGCTCGGTTGTGTGCACCAACCGGGGAGCACTACACGTTTCCTCTATATTTTTCCATGCCATTAATAAAAATAGACATTGTACTGTTTCAATAGGTTTTGTTGGGATTTAGGGAACACTTGAAAAAAAAAAAATCATTTTATGGGCCTTTTAAACTTTCCCACAGAATTCCCATGAATTTTCCACGCATTTGACCCACACACATTCAAGTAGCACTCAATTAGAGAAAAATAGGGCACTCATATGCTACTCAAACATGACATATAGCACCCACCACCCATATTTATGAGGCAAGTGTTGCATTAAAAAACAATACTATTTCTTGAAATGTAGGCTATGGAAAGTCATTCATTAAAGCCAATTAAAAGAGAGACATTTGAATATTTCCTAATCGTGTAACTGTTATAAAGTTACAAAACTTAGCTCAGGTGGATCAACACTTTTATTTACTCTCTAAGGCTGAAGCACTTTGAGAGTAAGACAAAAGCTGGATTCGGTTCACGTCAACATCATCCGTGTCTTCATTGCTATATTTCATTCAGTTGAACAACAAGTGAACCGCAAAAATACAAGATTAAAATAAACATTTCACACATCCTTTTGGACTGCATGGTTTAACTGCATAAGAGAAAGGTGTGTGTGTGTTTGTCTATGTGTATCAAGTTAGCAGAAGGTCAGAGTGGTGAAGTATTAGAGCACTGTTTGCTCTCGTCCATGTACTCTTGGGGACCAGCCTGTTTGAGAGTTTGAACAGTGACGTGCGAAACCCGTAAAAAACAGGACATAGCGCCGCTCTGTTTGCTTAAGAACACCCAAAGAATGGACTGCCATTAAAAAACAAATCCCTCAGCCTGCATTCCTCCTGTCCATCAAACCCTACCTGTTGAACAAGATATGACACAGAGCAGGAAAGGTAGTTACAAGAGGATGTACTTCATAGTGGGACGACTTGCAATGTGTTCCACAGCTGCCAGCTCTCTGACCTACCTATCTGACCCAAAGAAAGAGGCATGCATCCACAAGTTTGCATGTGCATAAATTATTTTTCTCTCTTCTGTAAGTATGAACATGAATCAAAGAGATATATTCTCAGTCTTGTAGCCAGAGCAAACTTCAAGGAGGGACATCTGATTTTACTGGGTGGGCTTTTTATTTATTTATTTTTGTTTGTTTAAATGTTCATTAATCATTGAAAATGATCATGGGAAATGATCAATGGAAATATCACAATTATTGTAATTATTTCCTGGATGGAATTCCGGGAGGAATTAATTACATTAATTAAATTTTTGAGATTAAGATCATTATGAAAGAGAAAGGCCTTTAAACAATTCTAAAGTCTAAATTTGTCACCTTAGCTCAGGGAAATAGATTTTCACTATGTTCTCAACTCTTAGAAAAGATTAAAATTATGGCAGCAGCATTATGTTTTTGTTTATAAAACATGAGAAGACAGTGAAAATATCCATCACAATTTCAAATTGACTCCTTAAAATATCTTGTTTTGTCCAAACAGCAGTCCTAAACCCAAACATAGTTAATTTATCTATCATGTACAACAGGGGAAAGCAGCAAATCCCCACATTTGAAAAGCTGGAACTATAAAATGTTTGGTATGCTTGCCTGAAAATTAAAAAATAGCTGCCAGTTACTTGATGATGAAAATACTTTAAACGTATACTTGATAATTTAATGCCCACCACCACAAAAGTCACAATGTGTGTCATGATAGACGATTCTCTCCATCAATCGTATCTTACATTTTGAAACACCAAAGGCAACAGACAGTTTAATATCGGTGCCTTTTTTCTGCCTTCTGTCCGGCATCTGTTATATTAAACATTTTAATGATGTTTTCAGCAGAGATGCCCAACTTGCTCTTATGTAACATGTGATTCAGCCTATGAAAACAAACTGATGGATCCGATAGTAAAGCAGGGGTGACACTGGGTGGAAATCAATCAACTGGAACATATGAAAAGGGTGAGAGGCACCACAAGATTCCAGCTCCCTTCCCTCCCCTTCCCTCCCTGCCATCATCCTCGTATCAGAGGAGCCATTGGGAGAATTGGATGTGATTTGTATGTGTGTTTTTGAAGAGGGGTGCTCATAAACAGCCATGAAAGGGGCCCCTCTATTCAGCCCGCCAGCAGAGATGCGCTTCACTGGGCCGGCCTTTTGTCTTCCCCTGTTCACAAAACCTTAAGCATAGAAAAAAAAGGGGTTGATTCTCTCGATGTGAGCAGGCCCAAATGATGCCATTAGATTGGGTGCCCGCTTTGAGTAAAAAAAAAAAAGGCTTCAGTAGCGTTTGAAGTGATTTAAAAGATGCAGGAGAGAGCTGCCTGCAAATCCTGTTTGGGAATAACACTGGAGGAGAATGGGGAGGTAAAATGCCAAGCTAGTGATCATTCTATAGTATGCAAAATTGCTCTCAACTCCATGAGTGCCATGGATGCTAAAACAAAAGGTGCAGAACATTCCTTTGTCACGTGACGGGGGTCAATGTGCTGCGGTGGTGCGTGGGGTCAGGAAGTTCAGCAAACTTCCCACGCTGCCTTACACCATAAGATCACAGTTAAAGCCTGTAACGCTTTTCATTATTGGCAAGGGAATTTTGTTTTCACAAGGGTGTACCCACACAGAGATGAAGCATCAGGAAAGAAAAAAAAATAAATAAAAAGACCGGACTTCCTCGTCAGTATGACAAGCCAGGTAAAGAATGACTTAGAGAAAAATATTTATACAGAAAATACATGTGTGTTTTACACATTAATCCCAGAGAGATGTGTCCTGTCAGTACATATTCATACTATATTATAACAATACCATGATTTCACAGAAATATAATGACAAAACAAACAGTACAGGTGTCTTTTATTGACATTGTTGAGTATATTGCAAAAAGCTTGAGCAACTTTCTACTCGAGCGATTGAGAACAATTTGAGTGAAGTGAGCAGGTGATCATTTGACAATGACACTGTGCCAGCCAATGGCATTGTGCAGGGCATGTCATCACGGTGCCCATTTGTCAACAGCAACCTAATAGGCATGAGAACCTGACAGTGTCAACAAAGGGACAGTGCCAAACAAAACCACTTGTTGTGAAGGAGAGGGCTCCTAAACAGGCTAGGTCCGGTTCCTCTACACTCTGCTCAACCCTCACTTCCAATTATATTATGTCTCTTTATGTCAGCTCAGCTATCAGGAAGAACATTTCATGTTTGTTTTTCTTTTGAGTTATGCACTATTTTCGGATGTGACCCACGCTTACTCTCAGATGGCCTTTTTTAGACAATGTATTTTTCTATTTTTATGTAGTTTAGTATTTCTTTTGTTGCTGTCTGTGACAAACTGACAAGACCTTTAAGAATAATAAGCAGGTCGATCACTTTTATTAGTGGGTTAGTGACATTTAATTAGTTATGTAATTAGATTTTATGTGGGTTTCCACAATCCAAAAGTAGTGAAAACATTAAAAACATTATACTGTGAATTGGTAGGTGACATTCAGTGACTCAAACAGGCTTCAAACTGATGGGTTTTCCTCCGACTTGGCATTCTTGTCAGCTCTCTGGCCTGCCAAATAATATCACCTCTGATTGCACATGACAGGGTAGTCTAATGCCCTAAATACTTTTCTTATCAGTGCTCGTTAGTAACACAGTTGGAGAAGTTTGAGATAAAGTTTCCGCTGTAAACAACAGTCACCTCTGGGCTGTATGGGCAGTAACTTTATATGGACACACTGTTTTCTGCTCGACAGGCAGTCGTATCTACAATATCTGCTCATTCTCAAGGTTTGTCTTCCATTCAGGGAAGAAGCTACACAAATGAGCTATAAGTAATTAACCAACACTGATCCCGACCAGGAAGCTTAAACATTGAGCAGAAATGCTGTAAGGAGAAATGTGAACCTGATATCATGCACTGCAGCTGCTCCTCAAGAGCATTATTATGTTTCCCACATACTCTACATGGAATTTAAAAGATAATAAAGCGAAAAGCACAAGATGAAATGTGTTTGAGAACACAATGGTGATATTCTCTTCTTCCGTAATGCAAAAACACCTGACAGATTGCACCAGTCAATCAGACGCTAACATTCCCTGCCAACATTTTCCTGGATGGAGCTTATGCAAGGAATGTTCTTTGACATAAAGACAAACATATGTGACATCAAAAAACTGTCAGTCAGTCAATTAAACAATGACATGACGCTAAGTTGACTTATTAGTTGAATTATAACATTACTTTTTTCATGACACTTGGTATGGCCTCTGAAACCAATTCCGGGTTTGAATTTATCATCACAGCTTGAGCAAATTCATAAGAGAAAGTAATGAAAGTTAAAAAGTTATAACAACATTTCTTACTGCGTCCTTTTAAAACCAGGTAGCAGGTTCTCAAAGGTGAAAATATAACTGGGGTATACCCTAGAGGCCATGATGTCACTGGAAGTCTTTACCAGGATGCTTGATATGGGTCCTGTGGGCTCCTGCTGATAAGATTGAGGAACAGGTCATTAGGAGACCCTCAGCAAACTGCATGTAGGCTAACAATGCTGCCTCAGTCCCAACTATCAGGCCATCTCACCACAGACCACATGTGGGCTAGCCGGACACAGGTAATCAAGACTGTCAGAATGGGACCAGCTCCTCTCGCAGAAACCATCTCCACCCTATGAAACTATTTCTACTCAACCTGCAGAATAGAAACTTGTGCATAAAGATATTTATTTATTTACTTTTTTAAGAGTAGGACAAATTAAATCTGTCGGGAGCTGGGAGCTTGTGCGGGGGGCTCGCTTTGTGCTGCATTTAGCAATGTCAAGCAAACATTTCCCACTTCTGCTCTCTTAAGTGACCCTCCTTGCACAAGCATCGCCACAGACTCTCTGTCAAACCGGTTGGTGGCGAAATCACTGTTCATTGTGATGCCTGTTGTCATGGATACACCCAGGTGTTACTCACGAGCCAACGCAGAAGATTCAGAAAGCCAAGGCGCTCACTAATCCTTCTCCATACCACAGTGTGTCAATAATCAGGAATGCACTGCCTAAACTAAACCATTGTTCCTCTGCCAAGAAAATCACAAATACTGTATAAGCACTGACACTGCCTCTGGGCACTGCCGTCTCTGGGACTGGAAAAGAGACGAACAGAAAAGAAACAACAAGAGTCAGAGATGGAAGAGGGGAGCTTTGATATCGCTCCAGACAGCTTAATTCTGTCTAAATCATAAAGCTTTCTATTACAGTGCATGGGGGGGATGTATAGTGTTGTACTGTTGGGGATTGACAAAAGCGGTTGAGTAGTAGCTTTTTATACAGTAGGACAAAGTCGGAGCTCCTGAGAGGACCAGCTGCTGTCAACAGTTGGAAGGCTTTGAACTTGCACTAAGCCCTGAGACAGCAGGAAATATCCTCTTCACTTCTTTGAACTCAGCCCCATTAGAATTCAATTGAGAAAATAAAATGTAATAGAAAAAATAATAATAATAATAAGCTCACAAGGATTTATACAGACGCACTTGACAATAGCGTCTGATCTTTGCGGACAAAAGCTACCAAACCAAACCAGCGGTTGCCCACTGTTCGTCTGTCATGGAGTAAATTTTCATTACTTTGCTCCAGAGCATTTGGTAAGCTGCCATTCTTAGAATGACTGGTGACTCTCTAAAAAGTAATTTGTCTCCCGTGTCATTATTCCTATGTGTCTTACTTTTAAGAGGTGGAATGGTAGCTGACACGTTGAAGAGTCATCTTGACATAAAGCAGCAGCAACTCAACCGTCTTACACAAAACCGCAGCTCATACTTTAACATCAGACATGCAGACATGAGTAGTTCCGAGTCCATCATATGTAAGACAAGACAATGGCTTGCCTGTTGTCTCTTATCCTGTCTGTCTTCAGTTCTGTATCTGTGTGTGTGTGTGTGTACATGTGTGTGTGTGTGTGTGTGTGTTTTCAAATGCTGCGGTATCATAAAACAGACAAGCGCAGAACTGGGCAAACGGATGCGGCCGAAGTGGTGAGACCATTGTGGAATGCCCCGGCACTGAAAAGGTCCTCCTGAGAGCTTTATTGTGTGGGGTGGCTAGCCGCAGCAAGTTCTGTTTCCCCGAGATGCAAGGCCTTGCTGCAAGCCACAACAATGAGCATCTTTGTCAGGCAACACTATTATCTTTGCACATTACTGTAAATGACAGGAGAGGGTAGTGTGTCGATCCCATTTAATGAGCACCAGGTATGTGCTTGTCATAAAACGAGAAACTAATTTCAACATCTGCGGAGCTGAGCCCAATGTGCCTTCAGCGTCTACCGTAAGAGCATTTATGTGCTGATCTGAAAGATGCTTCTGCGGAAATCCTTTTTAGAGGTTTTAGCTCCGAAGAATCTGATCGGTTATCCTAAATATCATCTATAAAAACACCTTAGGATATGAAACTGTACACTTTGGAGACAAATGTGAATTTTAAACTGTTTATCTTAGGCAGATGAAATGTTTACTTTGTTTGTTCACACTGCCAATTGCAAGTGAAACAGGGCTTGAAACCAAAGATTACATGCACGCACAAGTTACTTGTTTATTGGACCAAATTGTGGTAGCATTTCTGGTAGTTTAGAGAATTTAACCATGGATTCGCCTGGTGTCTTGTGGTCTTGAAACCAGGCAAAACAACTAAAATAGTCTTCAGCTCAATGCTTTGTGTTTGTTCCCTGTAATTTATGTTTTTTTTAAATCGTAAACGCTCCAGAGACTAGCCGATTCATGGTGTAAATACAACCTGAAGAGCACAGAAAACTCACAGAAAATCTTGCTGAGTCAGCAGGTCAAAGGTAATCAGACAGCCAGAAGTACTTGACCTGCTAGATTACAGCTCAACCTGAACTTGACCTCTCTGTCACCTGGTTTAACAGCCTGCATCTTAGACAGAGCTGGTTGGTTGAGGATTATCTGACCCCAGACTTGTAGAACTTGGCCCTCCTCACTTGGCAAGTGCTCACTCGTCCTGATGTCATGCGTCTAATTGCTCTTTCTGCGTGGGATGTGAAGTCTGATATAAGGTACATTGTTGACTGTGTGCACTGGCTTGTGTGTGTGTGTGTGTGTGTGTGTGTGTGTGTGTGTGTCAGAAACCAAGCTAACACTTGCCTGCAGCAACAGACACACACACACACACACACACACACACACACACACACACTCATGTCTTCACCCGCCACAACCTATCATTACAGCTGTCACGTAGCCACCTCCGCAGCGGGCCTCGCAAGCCCCGACAACCACCGGCACACACACCTGGAGGGCCAAACACTTAGTTCCCAGCTCTGTGCTTCGTAAACACAGCCTTTTAACACACACACACACACACACACACACACACACACACACACACACACACATATATATAAACATACACACACCTATTCATATCCTGCAGCCTCAGCTTCTACCTTACTCCTCCCATTTGCTGTAAAATATGTCTCACTTTTCTATCTCCCCGACCACAAATGCTTTAGTGCCATTTAATTTATTTCCTTTGTTATCATTTTCCTCACCAGCTGAGTGAAACAGCACACAAGCTGCAGAGCCAGGTTGGCAGCCGCTTCCAGGCTGCTCCTGTGACTAGACAAACAACAGGCCACAGTACGTATTCCAGAGCAAACACAGCATGAAGAAACGGATTCTGAGAAGCTGAATGGTAGAGTTAAACAAAAGAAAAGGAACTGTCTAATCCAGTTTCAGGTAGAGCAGATTACGATTCAACAAGTCTGATATTTAACCACAATGTCTTCCACTTGCATGTTTCTTCATCTATGTTTGCTTGAGCCAGGGAAACTTGAGAGTGTACACGCTTGAAAGAGCACACAAGACCACTGAGCAAACATGTAACACCTGAGCTCAGCTCGCCTGCCACACTCACACGACCTTTTCAGGAGCTGCCACCATGACAAATCAGACAGGGAAAAACTTCTGAAGATCCCCAGCCTCCTGGTTCACTGCTGCTCAGTGCAAATAGACACTTCAGCCAGAGTTAATCGAGGGAACAATGGAGGACCTCTGGAACGTGCTACACCAACAGAAGCTTTTGAAAAAGACAAGAATCACTGTGGTGTTTGCCCTCCTTTGTCATGTTACAAGGTTGTCTTGGGCCTGTGCTTGTTCTACACCATGTCCTATTCAGAGAGAGCTTAGTGTGTAGCAGGTTACTCTGATAGGTGTGTGAAACCTGAAACTCACAGGCTTTAGAGGCAAACTGTGCTAATGGAGAATCCAGAAAAACAGCATGTCACACCTTACAGGCCTCGATTAGTAGGCAAAGCAGATTAGCTAGAATATCAGTGGTTTCTCTTACACAGATCTTGGGCATGAAATATTTTCACAAACTACAGCATGCTGTTTTGTGTATGAAATACAAAGTAGTTGGAAGCAGCCATTTGCAGAGCATGTAGTCATGGCAGTAGCTGAGCAAAGATAACAGATCCCTGGAAATTTAATTCTGCTTTTCTAATAGCTCTTGGGATTCATTTCTGTCTCCCTTGAAAGATAATCACACAATTTGTCAAATTTGTGTTAGAGGGGAACTCCACCGATTTTATACATCAAATTAAAAACCTTGAGGAGTACTGCATATGAGAAAAGCCTTTTGTGGCTCCAGATTGGGCTGCACACAGTCATAAATTGCCATTAAAAAAAAAAAAAAAGTAAACTACTATCTCTGCTTGAGCATAGCATGCCTGAACCTACACACACTATCAGGTTACATCGTGGGTAATGTAGGTGCCAGGTTTTGCCAAGGAAGAACAATGTGTGAAATAAGTTTATATCTCTGATTCTGCTGTACTGATTTTGATCCCCCCCTTTTTTTAAACTGTCCATCAAGAGTTTGATGATGTAGTACTGTAAGAGTGCAATGGTAAATCATAATTTGAAATATTGTACCGGCCATGAAATGATATGGGCAGGTGCCATAAAAAAATATATAAATATATATCTTAAACCAAACCTCTTCTGCTCATTTTCCTTCAACCCATGTGGAGTGGTCAGATTATATTCAGCCTAATAAAATAAAATTCTGCCTTGTACAATGCAACCCTGACTTCTTTTTTTTCTATTTCTATGCCTAATTGTATGTGTGTGTGTGTGTTGCCTGTATGTACTGTGTGTTATGAATGACCTCATCAAACCCTAGAATATACAGCAGAGGGGTCTGGGCAACATCAGGTTCGAGCTATGCCACAGAGGCCTGATGGTGTCTTCCCGCTTCATTTACATACAACAATATACAGGTCCACAGCCCACTCCCAAACACACATACACAAACCATTCACGGCATGCTAAACTCAATCTTACTCAGAGCGCATCTGTGCATGAGTGTATGTGTCTGTTTGTTTGTAAGTGGGTTGAAGAAAGGGCAAAGTTCCAAAAAAAACATGTCATCTTCATTCAGTATGGTGAACAGAGTGTTTTAGGGGCCATTTAATGAAATTATAAGATGGTTTTGTTGCTCAGTAAATAAAGAAATGCTTTATTCTGTTTTTTTTTGTAGCTGTAATGCACAGCACAAGGGTAGACCGGTGTCCTTCACATTTCTTTGTGATTACAGTGAGAAATATGCAGAGCTGTCTCCAGTCAGAGAATCGGGGAAAGATCCAGCCCCAGGATATGTGTGTACGTGTGTGTTGTGTGTGTGTGTGAGTGTGTGTACATGCAGAGGGCTCAGGCATGATCAAACAAAGCACATCCAGGTACAGTATGCCATCTGTACTCCCCCTCCATCCCCCCAAAAATTTACTCTCACCCGCCCTCTCCATCTCCATGCAGAGTCTTTGCGGTATACGGAGTGTCAGAATGAAAGAGGCCTTGTCTAAGAGGCTAATCCTTGGGCGATTAGTCAACGCGTCTCGATTAAAAGCTGCCAGTGATGCCACGCCCCCATCCCTCAATCCCCCCCCAGTCGAAATGGCAGCCCACAGGTGTCCATACAATGTGCCTCATTGGAAAAAAATGGGTGGCTGGGGGTGACTTTCACATGAGACAGGGGAGAGGAACGAGGCAGGAGCAAGGCCTGAACAATTTCTTACAAAAGGCTTGACAGTGGCTGCAAGAATGCCAAGACGGCAGCCCTGTTATAATAAGTATTTTTTTGCCATTTCTTTTGCATGTATCCTCTCCATCATGTTGGGGTTAAGTGAGCTTTTTCTTCCTCGAAAATGTAAGAACCAAAAAAAGTCAGTAAAGGGAAAGACTGAGGGAAAGAAAGAAGTGGCACATATATTTTTGACAGATTATCCCTTCATCACTCTGTGTTTTCTGTAAACAGCCATTTTGTGGAAGGATTGAGAGCAGAGACAGGTATTTCACCTAATCAGCCTCATACAGCCTCCCTTTCCATCAACATAAATACCTCATCTTAAGGGTATTCCCATGCCAGAACATGCCACCAATGACTAAAATATTCTGACTTTGATGAAACCGAACACAATTAAGCATACATAAACTTTATATGGCAATGCTCAAAGGGAGCTTTAGTGCACATTTGGTCACCAGCTAACAAAGATACAGTAGGTTTGTGTTGAAGCAGATGACTAAGGCTAAGTCTGTGAGGTGTGACTGTATTCTTTACGACTGTTAATCACTTAAGTGTGTGTTACATGTGCATATTAAGCGAGTGGTGTGTTTTGAAGTGGAGGCAAGAAATGTTACGGGAGCTAAGGCTCCTTTTCCAACATTAAAGAGAAATGTAAATGAATAAAAAAAAGCAGTAAGTAAAAAAAAAAAAAACATTTTTTTATTTATTGGCTTAAATGGACATGGACACAACTAAAGTTTTAAACAGTTTACCCTACTGTCCATCAGAAAACTTTGTCAGCCCAAGTCAGTGTAACATCAAACTATTTAAAATCTGTAAATTTATGGTAGAAAAGTTACATAATGTTGTTTTAACTACATAACTATCAGTGGCTTAATTTCTCCATTGTCATTGTGAGTTTAAACCATCTTTCTTAATCTGCTCCTCGTTAACTTGTGGCAGCTTGAGTATCAGGAAATGACCTTTGGCCCTGGGGACAGACTACTGTACTTCCCCAATCACATCCATCGTGTGCCTAACCTTGAATGAAAGCTCCGAGGGGGAGGGCTGTGTCTTTGGAGACCGGACACAGAGAGGAATCACTTACCACTTTCCCCAAGAGACCCAGTGGAGTTACAGAGAGAAGGGATTCAAATAACAATGGCAAGAGGGAAGGGCTGAATGCTTCCTGAGATCACATGTTGTTCAGGCGACCACAGCACTTGCCAACCAGCCAGTCAGGCTGGCTGTATGCAGAGGTCCACAGGGTGAGAACACACATGGTTTGAGTTTGGCTCTGTGTAGGACCGGGAGGAAAGAAGGGGCCTGGTAACAGGAACCCTCCAATTCTCACTTCCTGCTTCTGCTAGAAACGTGATCCGAGTGCCCGTTGTGCCCATCAACACAGAGCACAGTGTTCAACCGGCATCCGAGCAGGATAGCATGTTCATGCACAGGGAACCCCATCACACCGAATCAGCCTGTCAGCACCCTGGAACCCTGAAGGCTGGTGTTTCCCTAATGAGCTGGGGGAACAAAGACAATCCCATTCAATCTTGCTGCCAATTCTCCCGTGCCACAGCAGAAGGATGGGTGACATTTCCTCATTTCTACAGGAAGCATTTTTGAAACAGTGGGGCTGGCAAATAAATAGCAACTGTGTAAGTTAAACAGACAAGACGTGAGCATTGTTTGTCTTTTCTTGGTTGAGAAGTATTATTATTTTGTCAGCCGAAGCATCAGGAACAAACAATAATGTACTTGTCATAGGAGGAGCAGAAAACTGGTTTTCAACTATGTACAGTAGATATTTACAGCTGATAATGAGTGTAACAAGAGAAGATATATATATGGGTGACGCATGGGGAGAGGCTATAATTATGGGCTTGTGCAACTGTCTTAATTATCTTTACTACCCAAAAGCCAAATTAGTGTCACTTAAACTGCTCCTGGAGGAAAGAACTCCAGTTGACCCCGCCAGCCCTCCTTGGCAGCGGAAGATGACTCAACTCAGAATACCACAGGTTACATCTGGTCAAGTAAACACACCACACTAATAAAACCACTCGGAAGGGCGCACATGTATGCGACTATGACTCACGTTTGAACTAATTACTAAAAACTGAGAGGTGAAAAAGGTGGAGACACAATATCAGGGGTTACTGCAGAGACTGAAGCAGCTTTTTGGACAGCTTTGCATGGGGCAAAGTGTGTGGTGTTGTGTGTCCATGTGCGCTGTGTGTGTTGCCAAGGCCCTAGCTCCATTGTTTATGCTCTGCTGTGTCTGGGTCAGCAGGGCTCTTGACTGAATTCTTGCCCCAGCATGCAGAAAGTTTTAACAGTGTTGTTGCAGGAGGAGGAATGATTACATTATAAAAATACACCACACCATATGTCCTAGAGAGAGCCCAAACCACACGATGACATACAGTAGATCCGAGCAGGCCTTTAACCCTGCTTCTGCACCTCACGAGCTGACGCAGCCTTGCCGCGGCTTTGGGCGATCCACTCACCTGAAGTTATTTCCAGAGGATGGAGGGACAGCAAGTGCTTATTCAGCAAGTCCCCAGTTGATGGAAAAATGGGACCCAAAGACATCACAAGGGAGAATGTGTGCTTAAGAAAGCCTTGGGTTTGCTAAACGACTGGTTTTCAATCATCCTCTGTCATGACCCAGGATTTGGCAAGTTTAAAGTCTGACCAAACACATTAGCAGCTGATTTTAATGATGTCCACACTCCCTCCACTTCTCCTTCCTTCTCTTGAAGATGTGCCAGTCAGTGCAATTAGCTGGTCTAGTGTGTTTGGTTAGGGTGAAAACATGCTTCGGAGTCTTGATGACACTATTCAGCTACAGAGTGAGGCACTGTGGGAAAGGTACCGGCAGAGAAGTGTAAATGCAAATGTGGCTTTGGCAGCAAAGGTCATTAGTGCTACTTCACACATACAAACACAGCAACTTAGAGATGGCTACACAGCTTTTGCATACAAAGTTGCCCCTTCTGTGCGAACCTTCCCACACAAGTTCAACCTGGTCGGAAGCCAGTCAGTTACCTCGATCAGAACCTCGCCCTCTTTCTCCCCGTCTCCATTTCACTCTCTCTGTACTCTCCTTGTGTCTCATAACAAGACAGAGCATGCTCACTGTAAACCTCTTGGGGGGTGAAAGGGATTGGGAGATTAAATTTATTTTGAATTCCTTCCCCTTAATGTGGCAATTACCCCCGCCTCCTCCTCCCCTCTCTCTCACCTCTCCTTTACCCTCCCAGCAGCACAGCACGGAGTCTGTTCCAAAGCACATCTCATTTAATGTTTTGTACACAGAAAGCATTTCTTTCACCCCCAGCTGAATCTCAAACTTCACAGCAGAAATGGCCTGCCACTCAATCAACTTAAGGTGGATTAGATGTACTTGTACTGCTGAAAAACTGGTACGCTGAGTACGAATGTCTTGGTTTGCGGAGGATAAGAAAAGATCGACCAAAATCATTGCTAGTGATCACTTTGTATGATGAAAGCAAACACACAGAACTACTAATTTTGGCAAACGTGTCTTTAATGGTCGAGGAAACATGTATAAGATCTGATTCAAAATGTAATATAACATTAACCATTTATAATGACATGTGTAAAGGCATATTCAATTACTAAAATACTTAAACTTTAAGTAGTTTACTAGTTAAACTAGTCTTGTGAAATTAAATCCCTCAATGAGACAAAAGTAGATGGCTTAAAACTTTAAAACCATAATTCTATGGCTCTTAATCACACCGTTTTGCTGCGTCATAAGCCAGGTCATTTGTGTCTAATCTTAGTAAGCAGATCAGAAACCCAGTATGTGCGTATGTGCGAGATGCTGCCGTGCCATTTATCCTGCATCCGTGCGGCACAAAGTTCAGAAAGGGTCAGCAATGCCACTGTTACAAAAGTGTCTGACGCTCACGGCAAAAATCCGTGCTCTAAACTACTTGGCGACGTGAGATTTCTGGTCTCGATTTTTTCTCCACTTTTCAACACGTTGTGTTGAGCCCTCTTGCAGGAGACACAGGCTCTCCTTTGGTAAAAAAAAGAAACCCCACAAAAAGGGCTCCATTTCCTCCTTTTCTTTGGTTGGAGGGCCAGTCACAACCTATCTTTTCACTGCATTTTCACACATTCAATGCTTCCAAAATGGTCGTGTTTTCTATCAACTAAGCTTCTTAATTGACGGTTCTATAGGGAGGGATTAGCTGATAAGAGGGGCTAAAGAAAAAAAGGGGAAAGCAAAACAAAAAGAGGAAGTGAATGGTCAGTCGGGGGCGGGGGGAGGAGGAGGGCGGGCAGGACACCAAAGGATTACCCCTGTCATGTGTTCTGTGATAAAAATACATCTTCAGATGTGTGGGGAGAAGGAGGAAAGACTTTGTGCTGCATCCAAGAAAAATGCATGCTATCAGGGACTTTGGAGGCACCCTCTCTCCAGGAGAGAACAGAGCAAGGCCCCTGCAGAGAGGATTCAGTATTTCCTCCACCGGTAGCTGCAGTTAAGACACACTGAGGACCTGAAACTTTTTCCATAAGCCTGTCTTCCATGTTCTCTCGCAGTGCTTGGCTCAAGTATCTCCTGTTCTCTGTTTCTTTATGTTACTTTACACAGCTTCCCGGGGCCCATTCGTGCACTAAATATTGTGTCGTTACGTCATGTTGTAACATTTTAATCTGTTCTTTCCATTGTTTGCTGAGTTGCCAGTATGTTCTATGATTTTCAGTACAAACAAGGAAAGTAGGGTTGTAAAAGAAGGTTTCGTGCTGTTGTGAGATCTCCAAACTCTTTAGAGCAAAAGCTGTAGAATGACTAAGTACAACAGGGACTGATATAGTGTATAACCTGTGAGTACACACACATACACACACGCACGGGCACGCGCGCACACACACAGTCAGAGTGCCAGCTGTGCCACTGACGTAGGTGGAGTCCGAGTATCAAGCCAACACAGGCCTTTATAATCGTGCTAGATTTATAGGTGTGGTGCCTTGTGTTCTATATCTAATTACAGATTTTTTACAATGATAGCATGTTAAGTGAAATGTAATACAAGAGCGTTAGAACCATTGCTTTGACCTAGACATAGCAGCCAACGAAGCTGTACCTTTTAATTCCACAATATAGGGTTTCAGCGAAAAGAACTGATATGTTTCCCTCCTCAGGGGTGCAGAGGTAATGTCACTGGCAAAAAAGCAGACAGGAAAGGACAGTTTTTTTTCGTCCTTCCCTCAATCTGTCTCTCATTTTCATGCTTATCACTCAATTCTGTCTGAGCTCACTCTCTCCTCTCCTTTTCTCCCTTTCTCTGGCCCCTTCTCTCAAAAGTGCACATTTCTTTTATCTTGTATTTCACAAACAAAGGTGCCATTAAGTTGCATGCCGTCTAACAATGTTTAATTAGGTTAAGACAAGTCGAAATGGCCAACTCTGACTCCGGGGAAATTCCAGCTGGGGATGACAGGGGCTGTAGGGTAGTGGGAGGGGTTTTGGTGGGGTTGAAGCAGGGGAAGATGAAAGTCGAGCTCCATCTCTTTTTGATGGATTGGTACAGACACAGGGGAAACTTTACACGCTGTTTATTTGACCATGCTTTCCGTATGCACATATCACATTAAAAACCACAAGTGTCGGGAGAGGAGTCAGAAGAAAGGGCTCTTTCCTTTCTATAACAATACCCAAGCTGTTTGGGCTGATTTATGCAACACAAAGGTCTCAGCGAGGGGAGAGAAACACACACTTTCGTATGATAGCAGTGTCACATCGAAGCTGTCATAAGTGCACATAAGCACACATAAGCACGTGGACACACAGACACACTGAGCAGGTAGTGCATCTGTCAGTTGCCGGTAATCTTCAATCTGACACCTGGCGATCAGCAAACAATTATAAAACCATCAAGCAAGCAAATCCTGGTGGTGGTGAAACCATGATAAAAAAGGTCACGGGGTGAAGCTGAAGGCAGATTTTACATGTTAAAAACGATACGCTGCATATCTTTTAAACAGATACTTGTTAAGTGAATTATCATATCAAAAAAGGCATAGCTTTGGTTGTGTATAGTCATCAGTCTGCTTCCAGAAATTAGAGTCTAGGTCGAGGTGATGCACCAAGCAGAATTACTCACTTTTATGGCTCATAATTGTTTTTAAGTTTGTAGTTAACAACAGAAAAAGTGTAAAAGAAAAAGTATTTCAACTACATGAATCACAATGCAAATATGAATATAGTTACTGCAAAATGTAGTTAAACTACTAGTTTAGTCATGTAGTTCACTAAACCCAAACACTATCTGCACATTTTTATATATCTGCAATGAAATTCTCAGACACACAAACATGCCATTATATCTGTCAGCAGTAATAAATATTACAATGCTTCAAACTGCGTTTCAGCTGAGTTCTGAGGAATCCAAGTCTCCATGTGCCTTCACATTTGCAAAGCAGATGTCTTGATTAGAGCATAGCAAGAAAAGCTGTCATTGGCCCAAACAAGATGAGGGACATAAAATGTAGATAGACAGCGAGGTTAATAAAGGCTGAAAAACTAAAACAGTTTGGTTTTCCAGTAACGGTGTAGAATGTTGATGACTCAACACACAGGACGTCAGATTGTAGAATAAATGTGTTCAAAAAATGGATTCAGTCCAAGATGATTAGAGGAGAAAAGTGAAGACCACCCGTGTTTGCTGTAAAAACCTAAAAGCTATATAAAAAAAAACTGTGGCTCTCATATCCAATCACATATCATAGATCAGACTGTTTATGAGACAACCTGTAAAGACCAGAGGCAAAGGCTCAGCCACATGTTTTACTACTCTGTTTGAATAATCAGGTACAAGTAAAACAAACAGCTACAGAAGGGATGTTTAGCAAGGAGCTCAGGATCCAACTCGAGGTAATAAGTGTTCATTAGTTTTAATAGCCTGGCTCCTGGACCAAATGAAATGAAGACCAGGAGACCACATCCAGCTAATGTAAATAAACCAAAAATCTCCTCAACTGTCTGTCTTGAAAATTTTTCTTGCACTTTCTTTACAGACTGGGTAAGAGTAAAGCAGGAAATGGAAGATTATGCCAACCTAACCAAACGGTACAGTTTGCATTATGGAGTATGAATGTGCATGCATTCATCTGAGAAAACAACTTTAAACACACATGACTCTGGATGTTTTTCTTTTGCTTCTACTGCGTTTTGTTTTTACAGTGTGTGTTAAAACAAAAATGTGTGGGACACGAGTCAAGGATTCTTTAATCCTCAACAAAAGGTTTAAATAAATATATCTCCAATGGCCCAGTGGTTATGTTTTAAGCCTATGTTAGTCCATTAAACAAATGCTGGCGTTTGGTGGCACATCTTGATTCCACCTGAGCCTGGAGAGAGAGGCGGTGAGGCAGGCCTAGTGGTCCAGATGGCCCCCCAACGCAGGCCTGAACATAAACATGGCTTGGGTCTGGTTGAGGAGAGGGAGACCCCGTTTATTTATGGACATGTCTGGGTCTGGGACACAATTATAGAAAGATAGATAGAGGAGGTGAGGGACAAAGGAAAAGGGTAGGAGAGTGGCACGTTTCAAACTTACACATGTGGATGGCTTCCAGTATGCTCAGACCGTTGTGAGATCTGGCCCACCTACACAGCAGTAGCTGGGTCTGTGCTAAATGTGCCTTTGCCTACATACTTTCTTATCTGCGCACGCTCAGTCCAATGTACAAACTATAAAGTCAAATATCTTCTCAAACAGGAGGGTGAAAAGAAGCTAATCGATCTCTCCTTGACGTCAAACGCACCACAAACAAGCCCATGTAGCCAGAGGTATTGGCTGCGAGGCGGCAAAAGTAGAGTGAGGGTGTGAGGCCGGGGAATTCAAAGAATTTCCCCGTGTGCTTACCGGTAAAACCAAGCCCACTGTAGGTTTATGAAGTATAGCTGAACGAGGCCCTTTTCATCTTTGCTGCACTCTCTTCAACTGTATCGGTCCAATCTAGATTTTTACAATAGGGCTTTACAGCTTAATAGCCTGGCTACAGAAACCCAGACATCGTAAGGTGTTTTTATGGTTCTTGAAGCTCCTTTATGACTGGGCCAAATGTCATTGCATTACTGTACACAGCACAGGGACAGATAGTTCACCAGAAGAGAAGCTAGACAGTTATTTTGAGCTGATAATAACTGCAGACATTGACCTGAGGAACTGTGGTCAGGATGAGGAAGCCTTGACGAGCAGATCACTGACCGACACATATGCACAGACAGTATGTACAGCTTAAACTACACTACAACACATTGCCCCACAAGCTCATGTGTTTTCTCTTGCCTTTTACAAAACAATGATCCAATATGAAAACTACATACACATTACACATTGAATCAACCCTTATTGGACGTTCTGGAAGATGTTTGTTTGTGAGGAAAGACAAATCATTTTGTGATGTTAAAGCAAGACGTAAAAAGCTGCTTGGTAACATTAACGATTCCGAGTCATTACTGTCACCGTGTGAGGCGTCTGCTCGTTCCTCCTGCCTTGTTCTCTTGCACTTCAGCATCGTTACAACGTTGCAAAGAGCAATAAAACTCAGGCTAGGTGATTAGCACGGTGGCCTGACACAGCATGCAAGCACACACACAGACACACACATACACACACATACACACACACACACACACACACACACACACTGGAGTATAAACATTACATAATCACACCAAACATATGAGCAGCTTCAGCTAATTAAGACCACGCTGCCTTTTAATGCCTGTTTATATCTGACTCTTAAATGAATGCTGCCCCTGGAGCTCCTTCCAAAACAGTTCAGTCAAAAAGAGAGCAGGAGAAGGGGGGGGAGGAGAGGAGGAGATAGGAAAGGTGGGATGGGAATTATAGTAGGAGGAGGAGGAGGGTGGCTGGGAGATCATTTCGCCCTGAACTGCCCCGTGGTGAAAGTTTCGCAAAAGCGAGACAAAAAAAAAAATTTTTTAAATGAAGAAAAGTTCATTGTAAAAAATGATTTATCAGAAAAGCAATTTATTATTTTATCAAATTGAAGAAACCTCCACTGACGCAATTTGAGTAGGCATAAAGATTATCAAACGTGCTGGGCTGTTTCAGTGTCTTTGATCTTCATGATTCAGTGAATGATTGAACGCGGGCGAGGGAAAAGGGAACTTTAATACCTCTCAATCAGTACCATGTGGGGCTTTATTGGTGTGCTGCTGCCTTGGCGGGCATGAAGGACACAGAGACCCAGGGGGCAGAGGGACTGGCCATCGCTCGCTTACATCGTTAAAGTCGATAAGCTGGCAGCTGGCAGGAGGGAAAGTTGCCATCAGTAACCACCAGGTCCCTGACCACTTCACTCACATTTTCCAAAACCTTTTTTCTCAATCTGCTCTCTGCCTCTTCTCCCTGGTTCAAAACCGGACTCGGAGCCTCCAGAGCACAGGGAAGTCTAATCCGTGGCGCCGTGGTTCTGGAAGGAGTGGAAAAGCGCAACCTCACCTGAGTGACCTTTGCCCTGTCCTCAAGGCCACCAGGCTCTCCATCAAGCCTCTGAGTAACTGTAAACATGTAAGAGCAGCTTGACATCAATACCTCCCCTGCCTTTACGGGCCACACAGTGCACATAACGCACAATTAATACCTGATTTTTTAGAAATGTCACAGTTGTAATTATGTTTGGTGGTGAATCACCCATTTAATATGCACAGATTTTTGAAGTTTCAAGTTGCAGCTTGTGTGTACTTGGGGATTAACTGAGAAGGTGGTGCAGGCATATGAGTGTGTGTGTGTGTGTGTGTGTGTGTGTGTGTGAGGGAGAGACAGATGTCTGGAAGAGGCTAGGTTGGCAACGTTTACAGTGGAGGAGTGGAGGCTTTGTAAACGAACAGAGGAACACACATAAACATACGTACCCACCTCACACAAACTCCCCGGCTCGCACCGCACTGAAACCCAAGCTTACAACAGCCGCGCTCCGCTGCTAATGTCCTCCTCGTGTGTATACGTTGGTGTCGGTGTGTGTGCGAGCACCGAGTGTCTATGTGTCTTCTCCAGCTACAATACAAGTTGAGCTCCAGACTCGCTTTGCACAGCTGTCCATGCCCCCCGACACACGTGCACCCCATTTGGGCTGCTGCTGATTGAGAGCTGCACCACCGATTGGAGGGGGGTTTAGCAGCATAAGGGGAAGACGTAGTTATTAATTTTCATTGCGCTAGGGTTTCCCCTGGTTTATAATTGGGGTATTGCCAATGTTACCCAAGGAGGCCCAGTGTTACAGTGGAGGTTACCCAGTGGAAGGGTGAAACAGTGTCGAGCAGAGAGAGAGGTGGGGGCGCTATGTACGTTAGAAAAGCCTGTAAAGGAGCTGCTGCCACTAACAACACCCCATTAACGTCAACCACAGGGAGCGCAGAACCATAAGAAATAGTTAAAGGGAAAGGCTCACCATGTAATGCTTTATTGCACTGCTGCAAAATGTGGTTAGTACAAAAGCCAGCATACGCATTCTGAGGTTTGAAAGTGAAAAAAATGCGCTTAATGAATAAACGTTTTCAGTCGGCCTTGCTTGCTTGCTTGCAAAGTACAGAAAGGCAGAGAGTAAATGATTAACTCGAACAGTAGACGGAGGTTTACCCACGCCATCGACTAGACAGATATACACTCAAGACTTCCTCCTCTGTATCTCTATGAAAGCTCCACCTTGCTCACTCTTCCCGCTCTGCTATGCCTGCAATAAACATCAGCTTGGGAAAAACATGGATCTTTCCCCTAAAGGCAAGCGAGTTCCTATAGTACCCGCCTGCCTTGGACACGTCTGGTCAGGTTTTTTAGCTGGAATAGCCCGCGGTAGCTGTTATCAAAAGCTGCTGAAGGATTTTGATTAATTATGAGGAGATGAGTTATTTTGGAGAGCTCGGAAGAGATGGGAGAGATAAGCAGCTGGTTAAAAATGTTGCAACCATTGACATCCTGTTGTGGGTTGGCAAATGGCACTCCAAAAATGAAATGAATTGCTAATGTCAACAAGCTTTCCACAAAGACCAAAAAAATAAATAAACTGTGGGCAGTGTGCACTTGCACTTTCACCGATAATAAAAACAGAAAAGATGATTATGAAAAAACAACACAAGAAGTGAGGTAAATAGTTGCCAACAGCCCTGATAAGTCACCAGTTCCGAATTTGAATTTAGTTTTAGCAGGAAAGAAAGGAGGAGATAAGTGAGATTCAGAGGAACTGCACAGTGTATGAGATATTACAAAGGCTGTGTGTGTGCATGCATTTCTGTGTGTGTGCACAACTTCATAGCATGGCTCTTCAAGGTGGCTAAAGTCCTCATAGTGACAAACCCATAAGGAGAAATCTGATTAGCTGCAGATTATGGACAACTTGACATACGCATACACAAGTGCAAGAGGTGTGGCTATATGTTTAAAGTGCACACACACACTGTGCTATGCTGATACACAGATGCACTTAACCGATACCTTAAGTTTACACTTAAAAGTGCATGAACTGTGTGCATTGTGAAAAAGTTTATATGAAACGTGCAGGTGCACACGATTGCACAGTACACACATTACCAATTTGCTTATGATAATACTGCTTCTTCCCATGACACTCTTTCCCATAATCTTCTTCTGACGGGAACCTGAATAACTACATACTCTGAAATCTGATTTGCTGAGAGCAACGGGGTCAACGTTCAACAACGTAGTGTACACACTGAGAGAAAACGGAAGACCAGGCCTTCCAATACAAACAACGGAGATCTTAAAAAGGGGACAGTGATAATCAATATTCAAAAGGAAATTCATTGAAAAGAGCTGAAATATATATTTTAACAGCAGCTATGAGGAGTTGTCCAAAACCAATCTGAGCTTTTCTTTTCGTGAGTTTTATCAGATCAAACACACGCATTAAGCAATAACCATTAACTAACATTTAAGCCTGGACAAAATGTGACCAACAAAAAGAGTATACACACACAAAGACACACACACACACACACAAACACACACAAACACACACACAGGACACCTGTGGGAACTAAACCGTAAGTGGCATTATACTTGTGCTATTACTGTCACCCAATCATAAGCTGCCCCACCTGTTCCTTAATCATGTCACCTGTATCTTTCTCTCATTCATTCTCTGTGCTCTGTAATGTCTGAAGTTCACAGAGGAGGAGTGAAGCCAACAAAGAGTTGAAGAACTTGCCAAGTTTCCGTATCATGACCAGACTGGTTGCTGATGGCTGTTTGCTGTTTGTGCACATTGTTATTTAGCTCCTCTGTTCGTTCATGCTGTGCGACACTACCACACACCTCAAATTATATTCCACAGTTTGCTGAAATTATTCTGAAATTGTTTGTTGGTTACTTTGAGCAATCAACATGAAATTCCGCACAACAAATGACTCCGCTGCTGCAGCAGCGTTTCAACTAGTAAGACCGAAACAACAGATGTACAAAGTGAGCAGTTGGCTTTATTGAAGTTCACTCTGGGTTTATCGGTGTCGGTACACACAGAGGCACACGGCCACTTTGATCTTCAAAGGGAGATGAGCAAGAATGAGGGGCAATAAGAAGATAATAATGCCAATCTACATCCATTACTCCATAGATCAGAGTTACCTCGACATACTAAGTGTCTCTTACTTTCCAGAGGGGAAACTATATTTCATGTTACCACATTGCCATCTAGTGTTTAAATATGAGACTGACCCTTTGTTCATAAAAGAGACGGATGGAAGCAGTGTTCAAGTACTACAAGTAAAAGTCCTGTATTCAGTGAAGTATTAAAGAACATAAAAGTAAAAAAAAAAGCAAAATGTTTCTTGATGTTTCTATTTTAACTACTATATATACTGTTATGCTGAATAGTTAAACAACAGCAATGCATCATATTTAGTTCAGAAGAGCCGCCCAGTTTTTAGCTTTGTGATTGTGCAATTTCCAGATAATCCATGAGGGTTTTTTAAAAATAAATCTTAGTAGGATAATTTTCTCAACCCACAAAGGAACTACTTAATTATTCAGTTTATAAGAAACATTAAAAATGACATATGTTGGAGATGCATGTTTTTTCTTTGCACAGGAAGCTGTCAGACAAATGTAGTGGAGTAAAAGGTACAACAGAGAAGTAGTGGAGTAGAAGTGTAAAGTGGCATAAAAGGGAAATGCTCCAACTCTTTACATTCTAAGCTGCTAAGTGAACGATTTATTTGTATGATTACTTCAACAGAAGAATGAGTTAAAGACAATCTTATATAAAATACATTTATATTCAAATCATTTGTGGCTATCTGAAAGAACAAAACGTAGAAAACTGCTCTATGTACTGTTGAGTCAGTGCCTACATATTCACAGCCTTATGCAAGAGTGACACCTTGTGGGTAATGCAGTCAACTGTAGTCAAAGTAGTATTGTAGACACAGCGAAGAATGAAGCTCTGCAAGTCATGCCAAAAGCAAGCAGGTAAAGACAGCACTGTACATGAAAACTTCAAGATATGTTCTAATGTAGACAATACAGATCTCTAACTTTGTGTCCACTGTGACATGAGATGTGCCACTGAGGAACTAAAACTGTGTTTTACTCTACTGCATGTCATAGTATGTAATGTTGAGTCTTCCAGTTTCAGGACAAACTCTGACCTCTAATGGTCTTTCAACAAAATGGCATGCTTTTGTAGTTTAAATGTACAGTATGCAGTCAGAGAGATTTGATTTGTTTTTGAACTGATATTACATAAGAACATCCAAAGTGAACGTCTGTCTGTCTGGCTGTATAAACGCTGAAACAATTTCCACCTATTTTATAAACTAGTCCAACAGACCCAACTTCACAAGGCAACATGTAAACCTACCCAAAATATAATAATTATAGTGGTATATATATGTTGCACATTGTATTTCTGCTCCTGTTTGTTTTAGTTGCAATGTTTACTTTCCATTTTCAATATAAAACTAAAATGTATGTTTCATATTCAAGGTTTGATTCATATAATTTAGACACCAGTTACTGGTTACATGACACATGACTGACAATTACAAACATGCTCTGTGAGGGATTGAATCTACAACTTATTAAACAATTATTAGATTCCTTATTTACATTTAATTTTAATTATTGATTATAAATTCTGGGTAATTTTGGCAAAGCTATTTATTTTCTGTATCACTTTGGATGATTCAATTTTAGCTAAACTAACAGTGTTAACTGTTACACAGACAAAAGACAAACAGCTTACTGAGGGAAAAAAAATCCATCATGAGCTAAATTTGTTATGCATGATTGCAATTAGCACCACAGATGGCCAACAGAGGAAACGCAGCCCAGTGAATTATTATGGTGTACTGCCTACATTGTCCACAAAGGGGCAGCAGAGTCTAACAATTGGACACCCTCTAACATCAACCACACACTTCACAACAACATAGCTACCATCTGTCAATGCCATAAGACAAAATATAACTTGATTTCCTTGTCATAAAACCATTTTATGCCGCTTGTCATGAGATTTGAATCATCTCAAATGTGTCAGAAAATTCAATCAGCAGGAGCTCACTGAGGAACATGAACGTCTGTCTTTTTTTTTTCCAAAGTCTATTGAATGAGTGATGCCCTGTGATGACAGCCTGACGCCTGGACAGCCTCCAGTCGATTTAGCTGTCATTACAGCACTTTGGCACTGTATGCTTATCTGTGTCTCTGGTCAGGGATACTGACAGCCCTTCTTTCACTTCCACAGCATGTCTGTCTGTCAGAAGCATGGGGCTGTGACAATAGAGGATGCAGGCCTATTTGGCTCTATTTCTTTTAGGTGGCATTTTATGTGACACCTTCTGTTGTTAACAATCCGCCTTAGATGTACTTTTGAATGTAGAAACAGGTGTAACCTGACCTCATTTAATCTCCTATTAACAAAGCAAATAGAAAACATACATGCCCTAAAATCTGTCAGCATCAAACTGATCTGCTACGCAAAACACACACACACACACACACACACACACACACACACACACACACACACACACACACACACACACACACACACGTCCGAGGAGCCTGGTGGTCTGCTGTGTCCCGGGGAGGTCACGTAGGAAATTTCACGCTCCTCTTCACACTGAAAATGTCTCCTTTATCCTCCCCACTGAGAAGGAAAGAAAGGGTAAGAGGAGTGAAAGAGTGGCTCGGATGAAGACGAAAAAAAAAAAAAAAAGAAAAGACCCAACCGCTAAATGAGGATGGCTTAACTTGTGTAGGTGTGACTCATTGAAAATGCAGTGGTGTTACCACGGAGACCCACACCCAGCAGAGTAAAGGCAGAATATGGTCACAGGTTCGGTGGAATGTGACATTTGTGAGAGCTGAACACAAAGGGGAGGAATTTTCCCTCCAAAACGACAGCGTGAAGAGAACAAGCGAGGTCAGTTTGAGAGAAAACAGGAGAAGGAATGTCTGGTATTTCAAGCATTGCAAAACCCAGATCAGTTTGATCAGTTTGTTTGATTTTGCGTGACACAAAAAAAAAAAAAAAAACATGCATTCACGTGCTAGTGAGTGATATAACATCAGGGAAGAATTGCAAAAACTGAAACAAATGTCATGCACTTTCTCTGCATTGCTGACGTGGGGTCAACCCTGCACTACAGAATACACTACACTGCAAAACCATCCACGCTTGCACATATTCTACTGCGACTAGCAGAGTCTCGGCCTGTTCTGAGCATCTCTTATGAGATGGCCGACAGAGATGCCCCTGTGCTGCACTGTGTGTCTTCACTGTTTGCTCTGTGTGGGTATCGAGGGAATGTTGGGAGTAAAAGAGCCTGTCCTCCACCCATCTTCCTATGCCTCTCCATCTCTTTTTTCTATATTCCTGCAGAGTTCAGTTGTGGCCGTGCTTGCACAGGAGGTCAAGGGCAGAAGGGATGACAGGATTTAAATTAAAAGGGAGTGAAAGTGTGCCAGATTTTTACCACCTGATAGGGAATGACAAGGCCACACGGTGGAGAGTTAAGTTAGGTCTGAACACCAGGTGCAGAGGGAGGTTTATCAAAGAGCACAAGCTTTAAGTGTCACACCCAGAGGCATCATTTTGAAGAATCCCCCACTCATGTTCACCACTTCCTCTAAAGTACCCTGCCACACTCTCACTTAAGCACAAGCTGTCTGTCTCTCGCAGCCTCCCACTTCCTGATAACTCCCAAAGCAGGATAACACCCACCTTTACACACACCTTCACACACACACACACACACACACACACACACACACACACACCACCCTGTAGCTTGTGGTTTCCCCGATAGGAAATCAGCAATCTGCAGTCATTACCCCACCAGCATTTACTCCTCCTCTCTCTTCCCTCCTCCCGCCTATTTCTTTAAACAAAGCATCTCTTCCTCGTGAGCATCATTAGACAGAGAGGAGACAATTGTTGGCAGGCCAGTAGGAGGGAAACACCACACAGACTGTGGCAACAGGCCAGGGGAAAACAAAAAATAGCTAATTAGTCTGAAGCTGTGGTCTGGTGTCATGACATCGGCAGAGGTCTATAGCTTTGTGTAGCTCCTCTGTTGTCGTGGTACTGCTCTATGATGGGAGAAGTGGACACCTCTTATGATCTCCCCTCAAAGCTGACATTCAGCAACACTGAGCATCTAGAAAATGTCAAATTCTGAGGAGGTGACTGCTCACAGAAATGCCAGATAACTACTACATTTGCAAAGAGAAGCTGATAGAAAGAGAGAGAGAGAGAAAAAAAAAACTTTACACAGAGCTCACAGCTTTTCAAAAACCTCTCTCCCTCTCATACACACATAAACACATAGGCACAAACACATACACCTCGAAACAAAGGTGCCATTTTACTCAGGAAGGGTCAGCAGTTCTCTCCATCAGACAGGGGCTTGTTCTTGGTCAGAGGCTGCTGCCCAATCTCAGGCCACCCTCCCCTGGCTCCACCGGCCCCCTCTGGCCCCCCTCTGGCCCCCACCACCCCGGAGACAAGCTCCCCATTGTTCCTGCACTACTAATAAATGACAGTTCTCCTGTTCAGACAAACTTTAGAGCCCATTCTAAACACACACACCCACACACACAAACTCAGTGTAAATGGTGCTCTATATGAAAGGATTTTTCACAGCCTGATATTTCTCATGGAGCTCATTAAAAGGTTATCTGACACTAATGATGGAAGGGTATTTTCCTGCGATTTGAGCTTTGTGCCCCGCAGACCCGATGAGGTAATGCTGAGGGCACATTCGTTACAAAAACAAGGTGTAATAATTAATGCATAATACATGTCCCCGTTGCTTTCTATTTCCCTTCGGTGGTCGAAAAACGTTCATGACATCGAGACGCAGTTCACCACAAGGTCACTCTGCTCAGTCAGCGTTGTCACCTGTGTGTAATGTCACACACAAACACACACACACACCAGATACTGAACTCGATCAAGGTCACAGACCTGAGGTGAGGCTTGAGTTTAGACATGATAAATCACCACTCAACTTAAGCTCATAAACACACCATTAACACGCTCGACCACAGCAACTCGATCTGTTTACTTTATCCACTGTGCTGGGGTCTATCGCTCTCTGGCAGGCCTGTATTAGCATGCCTGGGGGCTTGATGCACATGTCTACCACAGGGGGCCGGCCAGAACCAGCTCTGGGCCACAACATTTTCTCAGTGGTGCTTGCTGCACTGCCTGTCTCAACGCCGTATGAGGTAATTTTCCAGCACTTTGGGATCACTTCCATACAGACGACTAGGGTTTTTAACTTTAAGGAGCTCCATAGAATCACTGTATTAGTGTGGAAAGAGTGTGCGTCTGTTTAGTGTCAAGGGTGTGTGCGTTACCTATTTGTCCAGGTAACATTTTAAAGGTGATGGAAACAAGTGTTAATCATCCAACAACATGTTAGATGACGAAGCAACGAGCTTAGAAGTTGTCAGGATGTATCAGATGACAATAAGACGTGCAAGTGATGAGAAAGTTCCAAGGGAACGTTGAGCGGAGTAAATACAGGGTTGTTAAGTGAGCCTGACCCTGGTGTGTATATGGCTCTCTACTGCGGTTCACCACAAGCATATCATATGACAGCTCAGCCAGCATACTCAGCCCTGTGAGAAAGAAAATTCCTGCTTTGCTATTCTCAGCTTTGGACCAAGACATAAACAAAGTATCAAAAAAAAAAAGACTATTGAAGCGCTGCTTTGATGTCTGAAGTCTTAGCAAGAGAACGGAGTGTGTGAGAGTGGGCGTGCATGGGTGTATCTGTGTTTATGTGGTGGCTCCACAGCACAGTGGTGATGTTGGCAGCATGCAGGACAGATGCTGGGCGAGCGAGGGGGTCACGTCAACAGACATGCTCCCGCTTCACCATTCAAACAACAAAAGGAGGAGGAGGAAGAAGAGGCAGAAGTTGTGAGAAGAGTAAAAAAAAAAAAAAAAAAAAAAAAAGCCCCAGTGTTTAGTCAAGGCCTGCTCACTGACACAAAGTCTGTCTTTGTCTGCCTCCCAGGGTGCCAGATAAAGGAATTCTTGTGTGTCGGGGGCTCTGACCGAGTTTATTTGACACTTCAGCTCCTTTTGTGAAGCAAGTGTCCCACCGTCAATGCTGGCCATGAGAGTCACTTGGCATTAGACAGAGGGTCCCTCTTCAGTGGAGAAAGGGGGTCTTGTTTGGAGAAGATTTTTAATGGAGGGGGTGTGTGGTGGGGGGTGCTGAGTTGAAGGGAGGTGTGTGTGTGTGTGTGTGTGTGTGTGTGTGTGTGTGTGTGCATGGGGGGGTTTGGTCTGTGCTCTGCGCTGTATACAGACATATAGTGGGGCTCTGTCCCCCCCTGCCCCAACAATAGGAGGAATTCTTCATTGCGAAGGAAGTGGACAGGACTGAGGAGAGAGAGCTGGAGGAAGAGGAAGGTGGAAGCTTCATCAGATAACTTACACGCACACACACACACACACACACACACACACACACACACACACTATGAATGCCATGCCATTATATCACAGTATGCTCGTGAACGAAAAGCCAACATGCAAAACCTGCACAAACCCTTCCCCTCATATGACTCCTGACATCCAAATCTGTATCAACCACAGCACAGAGTGGATCTCTCATACATGCCATGTGTCGGGGTAGCACTGACAGGCGCTTCAGATGCCACAACCCCACCCCCCCTCCTCCTCTTGTGAACAAACTTTGCCTCTCACCTGAATGGAGTCACTGTAGGAGAGGTGGGTGGACCGCATGTTGGTCACTGTATCCACACACTGTTCGTTTATTCTGCTGCACCTGGTCTTTCACAAGTTATGACAGCTCGTGGCTTTGTGAGTGGTCTGTGGACACCTGGCACTGCAGGTGTATGGTGAGCGCAGGTTATAGGTGTAGCGTTAAACACAACTCAAATCAATTAAGAGTGAGTGTTGAGGGTGAGAGACGCACGCGTAATGGAGAGCCAGAGAAATAACGGAGCACACATGTGAACAGGTGAACCTGAAAGTGTGTGGAGCACATCAGGCTTTTTTTTTTGTATCGAACACGCCCCCCAAACAGACACAGCTCAGACATTACCTGACAAGAGTCCAAAAGAAAGAGGAGTTTGATTGTAAAGTGTAATTTGGTAGTGAAGACGTGGGCAAAATGGGTGTGTAGAGAGATAACGACAGAACCTTTGATCAAAACAGCCACTGTTTCTTTCGTTTGTGAAACAACAGCAGCTTGAAGTGAAGTTGTTCCAAGTTTGGAACCCCTCTGGAAAACCCCACAAAGCACTGTGCTCTGCAGCACGTTTTTCTTTTACAACTCAAAATGCCAGAAACTGACTCATCTCGTAACATTTCGCTGACATACACGTTGTATAACTCTCTTTTCTCACATACCTGCTGGATGAGGAGATGCGTACTGTCATTATCCAAATTGCAGGGCATCTGCTTCAGCATCGCTTTCAAAATATATTCCAGGATATTCCTTTCCTTGTGCCAAAATACACCCGCGACAAAAAGCACTGGCCATTTATGACACCGGCCACACACACGTGAAGTATCCCAAGAGACTCGTCTGTCCGCCAAACGACTTGTCCAGCAGCAGGACAGCAGAAGTAATGGACACCACTCCTGTGAAAGCGACAGCATTTCCTTATATCCTACAGGACGATTCACAGCTGGAGTGTTGAATCCATCAGCTGTTGCCATCATCAAGTTTTACCATTAATAACAACAACAATAATGATGAGAATAACTCCTCCACGTGTGTCAGTGCTCTGACGGCAGCGTTTAATCCTCTTTAATGCGTCCAAAGAATCCGTGCGTAAACTTGGTGTTTTGGGTAAAATCAAGTAGATCGATCAGTGTGATTATTTCCAATGAGGTATAAAATAAGCTGCTTCCTCCTCATAGTCACAGTGCAGCGATGCCGTCTCTGCTGGAGCTCCAGTAAGCGTCTCTGTCGTTGATACGATGCGCTCCCGTGAAGAGCCTGAGCCGCACTGAGCCATAGTTGGAGCAGTACAGCGCAGCACATGCTTGCTTTCTGCAAACGTAGGCGCGCAAGGCATGATGGTAAATGTAGTTTTTTTCTCCCTTTTTAAATACCTAAGAACAGGAGAATAACATAAGGTTAAAAGTTTTACAAATTGCAAAAGAGTTGGAACATTTATTTATGAGAGGTCTCTCATATTTATTATATGTAATGATACTATAACATATTCTAAAAGTCAGTTACGTTTAATTAAAAGTACTGTGTAATATTTAGGTTACATTGGAAGGTAAAGCATGTTTACATGTTTCATTCAACATTAACATACATTAAATCAACACTGCTAATATAAAAAGTGCTACTGGAATTGTCACTCATCTCACTCAACTTTTTATGATAATGTCTATTATTATTACTATTATCAAACTACCAAACAGTCAAGTAAGTTATTATGTCATGAGCATAGGCTTGTTGCAGTCACTCATCATGTGTCAGTTTGATCCCAGGTTGCGTGTGAGCCCTGTGTGAGCTGTGTGAGTGAGTAATAATGATCATCTGTCGTGCGCAGAGATACAGGGATGTCGGTGCCTTGAATCACCTTCCCATGAATGAATCTCTTGTCTTTCTTACCACACTTTCATGTCCTAACCACCTCCAGGCTTGCTTGTATTTCTGGGATCATAGCTTCCCTTAAATGTCAAAATAAGGACTGGATTACTGGGAATGGAGTGCAGCCCCGAAGACTAAAATTAGAACATAATGAAATTCATGGTATACTAAGAAGGTTCAATGAAGCTCAAGTTAAATGAAAGTTTTACAAATTAAATACAATGTGAAAGTTGCCATAATCCATGGGTTTATCATGTGTTTGACTGTTTTCAGAGATAATATAAATGTGGTTTAAAATCATTTGAATAAGTACTCTAATTATGTATGACATTTTTAAACTGATAAACAACCCACTATATTGTATATTACTATGTGAATCGTGGTATTTGCTTTAAATATATTATCTAAAAGAATACAAATGTTAGTTAAGTGGGTAAAATTTGGCCCCAGGTAAGAAATGTAGCCTATTTTCTAGAAAACTATATGTAAAACTTATAAACTAATATAGTTTGTAAGTTATCATCATTTTATTCATAGATATGTAAGAAATTGTATCATTTAAATTCCTGCTAAAAAATATTATTGTTAAAGTGGAGTTACCCTCCATTGCACTACTATTACTGACTCCAATCACAACACACAGTGTGCATTGCCCTTTAAACAGGTGAAGCTCCACTCCGCCTTTTCCTTTACTCCCCATTTGGCCGTGCTCCAGTACAATCCAGGAGTACCTGAATTGCACGCGATTCTGTCAATTGCAGGTACTTGATGGCTTTCTTGTGTGCCGGGGTTGAAAAGTTGCTAGAGGTTTGTGCACAGAGCATTGCGTGACTAGAGCTCGGGATGAAAACACAAAGACATTGTTTACAGTGATCAAACCCCCTTTATAGTAACTCAACAGCATTCCTGTCTCGCATTCCTAAGCCACGGCTGCTGTGTGAAGGTTTTTTTTTTTCCTTTTGAGAAAGAAAGAAAGAAAGAAAGAAAGAAAGAAAGAAAGAAAGAAAGTTAAATGTTCTTAATTTTATTTTGTTGACCTCCCTTCTTGCTTAAAAATTCTGCTCCCGTAACTTATTAATCATTGATCAAGGCCAAATTAAAGTAGGCAATTATCTTGTAGAGGTAATTAAGAGGTCATTATCTCTTATCTGAAACAATGTGATGAACAATAGAGCCAGCAATAGTCTCCCCTGTTTTTATGCTCAGCAATGACTCAGCCACACAACAGATACCAAAGAAATGGAAGTGCATTATTTCTCAGTGTGCGTGCGTGCGTGCGTGCGTGCGTGCATGTATAATGAATGCACGTCTGCAGGCTCGGCTATGTGTGTGCACAAGTGCCTGCAAGTGTGTGCCCGTTTGTGCATCCAATCTCCTCCGTGTCTCTACTCACGCCAGTGTGTGCACATAGGTATGTGCTAATGTGCACACAAATGTTTTCCAGATTGGTGTGACAAGGATAATCATATCCAGAGAGCACAAAACCATTCTGAGTGCTGCTTACACAGATGGGTGGAAAAGGGGGGAACGCATCAGGAATCCAGGGGAAACAAAGCTGACTGAGTGAGGGGAATCAAATATTTTTAAACAGCATAAACAAATTGCTTTGAGCGCATATTTAGATGATGCAGGGGTACAAACTTATGGAAATCTACTCCATCCAAAGAGCCCATACAAGTAGCACAGTGATCACCTGGTGGTGGTGAAACAAATCTAATATTTACTGGAAGTGATGACCTCTGCGACTTTTGCTTTCAACATACAAAACATAGAGAGGAGGACAATGGAGTCAGTCATATCTCCAGTGTGTGCTCTGAGAGTGATTAAGACTAGAGGACATTCATTACTGGCCCAGCTCAGACAGAGAGGGGCTTCAGAGCAGTGCTCTTGTGTTGGACTGTTTGGATGTCCTATCCCCTTGTATCTCTTTGACTACCTCCAACACAAGGCTCTATTCAACCAGACTGGGAACAAATGTTTCCTTATGTGGCTCTGAGTGCCCAAGCTGCAGCGACAGGATAGAAAGCAAGAGACCTATGAGACTGAAAGACAGAGAAGGTTACGGATGAAGGCCATAATGTAGCTATTTAAGGGCCAAACCCATCTTATAGTCTAATGTGAGCTACGCTATTAGATGGTGGAGGGGTAGTGGCGTCATGGAAACCATGGGGTGGATGAGAAATGACAAGTATTTCCCAAAAACAGCATGCCCCCTCACTGGCATGGCCCCCACCACCGGCTCACTAGGCTGCTACACTTGGTTTCCCCTCCTTATTTTCCCACTTTTCACAGGTGTTATTATTTCTACATCCGCCTGGGAATTAATTTGGTAAATATCAGCCAGGAAACCTGAGGTTGGATTCCATGTTGGCAGCTCATGTAATTTCATGCACGGCCAATATGTCCACTTCCGTGAAGTTTTTGGCCTCTCCTTGGGAACGGACGGAGTGAAGCTAAACAGGGGTCACGGTGAGGTTTCAGCATGACGTGGGTGATGATTAGTCATGTGAAAACTGTTAAGAAGAAGAAAAGAAAAAACTGCGCCTGCTCTGTATAATAAGACATAATGTGGCGTGTACCTCTTTTCTATGGAGGCAGCCAGGATAAAGAGCTAATCCTCTTGTGCTATGAGACTGATAGGGCTGGACTCCTTCCAGCACCTCAGGGAGTCAGATCTAAGGAAGGGAGGCTCTTTCAAAGAAAACCATGTAATCAATGACCCCCCTTCTCCCACTATGTTATTCTTAACATTCGATTGGTGTTAACGGTAAAGATTTTGTTCCCTTCCTTAATTCTGAGCGCTCGTCATCTCCCCTTATCCCCTCACTCCCTTCCGGCCTTTCCCATGTCACTGCGCATTAAGATGTCAAACTGCAACAGGGGTTCGAATGCTTACTCAAACATGTTTTCCCACTTAAGGAGAAATTAAATGAACTTTTGGCCTTGACTGGCTGTTCAATACCACTGACATGTGCATGAGTCATTCCTCCTTCCTCCCCTCACACCACACTTTTGCACTGGGCAGAGGGGAGAGTTTCTCTGGACAAACACACCCTTTCTGGAGAATTACCATGGTGAAACCATGAGAATTTCTTAAACTGCAGGTGCCTCGGTTTATTGGGTTTCTGTGTCAAAGAGCACACACTGTAAAGTAATTATCAACAGAAATTACCTGAATTTTTCTGCAAGAAAACAGCACGGTCGAGGGTGCAGCTGTACACATTGATGTGCACATTTTGTCTGTGTACATGTATATATATATATTTTTTTTTTGAAACATTTTGGCATTGCAAATCCCTTTAAGAATAGATATTAAGGTTGGTTTAAAGTTAAAATTTAAATTAGTAAAGGGTGAAGGCTAAGGAATAAAATGACTAAATGAGTATGTGTAATCGGCACGTAGGTGTATAAAAGCTACTAGGTGTGTAAGTGTGTGTGTGTGATCTCAGTGGCAGGCTGTGTGTAGGCAGCTGGGAGTGTGGCAGGGCTATGCGTGACTAGGAGAAATACACCTGTCTCTGTGCTCAGGTACGGAGGGGGAGCCAGCACGCAGGGGCCTGCCAGCCGAACAATGCTCTCTATTGTACCTGTGCTCTGGCTGCAGACGCTCACAGGAGAGGAAGCCCTGAGCTCACAGTGTGTGTGCAGCTCTCTCTCTCTCTCTCTCTTTCTACTCACACAATCACACAACATACGGAGTCAAATTATTTATAGTACACATTTGTGCTAACCGCAGACGCCCTGGGCTAAATCCCAATAACTCTGCCTTTAACACGCAAGCTGCCAATCAGCACTGTGTCTGACAGATTTGACTTCCAATCAAAGAAATGACTACTGGCGAAAAGATAAAGGTTTGTGTATGGTTAATAAGAACAAGCAAGTCAATATTATATGAATGCAACATGTGATATTTCCTCATTAAATGGACTTAAAAAAACAAATGTAGAAATAGTCTTCAGTGTCTGTGTTTAAAAGTGTATCACGATGAATAATACTTCTATGCAGAAAAACACACCTGCACAGAGATAAATCAGAGGTGTTACTGTGAAGGGGCTATAGTAATAGAGACTACAAGACTTTCAATATAAACCCACAGTGTGACTATTGTTAAGTAATCTATTATCAGTCCTACACCAGCCCAGGTTTTTCCAGGCTTTTTGTTCTGTGCACAGATAAGGCAACCTTGAGATGGAGAGCCAAGATACGGTGGATGTAGAGACAGCGGGAGACAGACAGTCAGACAGAGACGCAGGGAGAAAGCAAGAGAGAAAGAGAGAGAGGCCGCCTGTCGGTAAATCACTGGAGCTCTCTGCGGTTTCCACAACAAAGGCTGACTCTCATTTTGTCTTGATTTGTTGGCCAATTATGATGAAAAATGAACAGGGCAACCACAGAGAGGGGGTCCGGGGGACGAGAGGGAATGCTGAACATCTGCTTTCAGAAGTTTGGGCTCTGGGTTGGAGCTTGGATGGACACAAGTACCCCCTTCTGTCAAACAGAAACTCCAGCTGTTCCACAGATGGGGTCGGTTATTTAGTCCCATTTGGTGTTTAATGTGTGGCCGCAAAAAGAGTCCGAGCCTCTTTGATCCCATTATCTGGAAGTCACGAAGGCTTTCTACACCTCTTTTACATGTTTTTACTTGAAAATCTGCAGTGTAAATGAAATCATTTAGTTATCTATTCCTGTTAAATTCCTTGCCTCCTTGTGTGTGTGTGTGTGTGTGTGTGTGTGTGTGTGTGTGTGTGTGTGTGTGTGTGTGTGTGTGTGTGTCTGTATTACCAGCGGTATCTTACATGAATATGTGTGTGTGTGCTCACTGACTAACGCAATACAGTCTTCATAAAGGTAGTATTGTTAAGTTGCGTGCGAAGCTCATGCTTTAGGCTTTGGGTCCCCGCCCACCCCTGTAAACCACAGGCTTTTTTTTCCTCTCCTTTTTTTCCCTTCTACACCTTCCCCTTTCTTTTTGTTACAGGTAAACATTTGATGTCCGCACGCAATCCCCAGAGAGTCTCCTCCCCTTGTTCTCTCCTTGGCTCCCTTGCTTCCACTCAGTGTTACTCACACTCTCTCTCACATACACACACACACACACACACACACACACACCACACACACACACACACACCTCCCTCTCTCTCGCCCATGCACACACAGACACGCTACCCTTCCCTCCCCATTCTTCTGACATTCCTCTCCTCACTGACTCAGCACCTGTTTCCTATCGAGGTTATTAGGTTTGTCTCTCTTTCTCGCTGTTGCCGTGTGACTGATAAAATTTGATTGATGGGAAAACAGTATCCAGTGTTACAGGCATCTTCTACGCCTTTGTGCTGTGCTTTTCTGTCCTATAGTGAACTTTAAAATCCTGGGATTGTGCTGCACCAAAGAATGTAGTTGAACACAATTTTTTTTAATATAATTTGCTCTGCGAAGCCTGGACATTATGGGTGTCCAGGAACACCCTTAATGAAAATGAAAACTTCATTATCATAAATCATTACTACATAACATGAGACATATAAATAGCAGATTTCTGAGATTTTAAAAGCTGCCTACAACATCTTGTTGTTCATATTGGAAATGCTCTTAAAAGTTTAGCACTGTGGTTCTTTTTTTTTTGTCTCACTCCCTGGAATCTGGGAAAACTTCAAAACTCCCTGTGGCGTGTAAGTTTAACCAAAATAACTCACCAAACTAACTTCATCTAACATCTCCCTCTCTAGAGGAATATGAAAAAAGCAAACAGACAAGCGATTGCATGATTTGGTTTGGGTTTGTGGTATTCGATAAAAGAAATGTGTAGTATCATTACAAAAACAGGACAGTTCCTCTTGTAAAGATGTGATCCATTTATATATGATCTTTGTAGAGTAAGTGCCAAGTTGAACATGTTGGATTCATTCACCTTCTTAACTGATACAACAATAACTGGCAGTCACATTAAAACTTCTGTAAGCAGTTCTGTTTTTCTGTTCCATGTGTTGTTGCTACACGGTTTTGAGTGCAGCTTAAATACTAAGGCAATATGTGTGAATAACATCCAAAATATTTATTGGTGCGTGTGAATGATTGTGATCTAACAGATGTTGAACACTGAAGGAAGGTAATAAAACAAGTCCAAATCTGGTTTGTGGACTCCAGCTCTGCCAGTCTCAGTCACGCACATCCCTCAAGCTGCACTGCACAAACTCTGAGACTGAGGGAAGGTCTGACTGGTTCTGACACAACATGGGCGACCATCATGTCCAAAGAAGAGAAAAACACAATCCTCTCTGCCAATGTTACCAGCAGCACACATATGCCTTCAATCAGCGCTAATGAATGTATGGGCAGAGAAGAATCTTTTTAGCTTGTTAGCAATAGCAAACACACACACACACACACCCACACATGGATGCATGTCTGCACAAATACTCATGAGCTGCCTATTGACAAAACCAGACATGAGGGTTCAGTTAGTGCACGAGGATTTTAGACAAATTCAGAATGCATGGTTACCAAACATATTCCTGTATACTAATGATTCCTCTACTTTCTCAGCTTGAATTTAATGAGTCTCTTGATTTGGAAAAGTCAGACTGTCAGAGATGTCCCATGCAGGCATAAAAGAAATTATTTCAATCCCTACATTGTTGTGTCTCCTGTGATAATTGTGGCCGCTGCTCTCTTTCATCGAGGGGCTTTTGGCTCCCTCCAACCGGCCCAATTAGCAGCCCCGCTGAGGTGGAGTGTATTATGCAAATACAAACAGTTACTGTACCAGCATAAGCAGTCCCCATGGGTAGCCTTCAACAAAGCTATGTTAAATGAATATTAGAGTTGTTGTGCCGACAACAAGTTACCTATTGTTGTGCTGGCCTTTCTGCTGCTCTGGAAAAGCCATTCAAACAAGATAATCTGTCTGCGTCTCGTCATTGCAGAGCACTGTTTCCCCGTGTTGTTGGACAAAACACTGAGACAAAGGGGCTGTTTGATTGGGAATATGAAGCAATTGGTGTAGGAGAATAAAGGGATACTTCATACAGTCTCCACTTCAGTTTGTCATCGGACCCGTCGATACAGGCGCAAACACTGATCCAAACGAAGACATTCTCAAGAAATTCTCAAGTTTACCCAACGTTTACAATCCGCACATATCTTTTCCTCCTTTTCCATTTAACTCTCAGATCAATCTTGCTGTGTCCTGTCTGTGTCTGTTGTTTCAGGCTTAGTTCATCTGTCGCTCTCTCTGCTCTCATTGGAAACAATTGCTTTTGTCCAATAAAGCCAGTGGATGTCCTGAATATAAGGTGTGACAGTTGGGGCTGGGGTTGTGAAAGAGCTGTATTGTCCTTCCTCACACCGCAAGGTGTGCTTGGAGACAAACCAACAACGTGGCAAAGTAACGATGAAATACACTTTTTCTGCAAATTTGTACCACATGGCTGCTGAAGGAACCATTGTTCCTTTTCATTACCCACATTAAGTGGTTAACAAATATTTCAGTATGTATCCATAAAACCACTGGTGGGACGAGTATTCAGATTCTTTCCTTAAGTAAAAGTATAAAACCCACACTGAAAATACTCCACTATAAGTAAACATCCTGAATTCAAAAGAAGTATTAGCCAAGTTTACTTTAGGTAGCAAAAGCAGTGTCTGTAAATGTTTTACTATTATTATAACTGCATTAATATGTTTCATTTCACTGCTCTAGATGTTTAATGTTGAATTCATTTGACCTATTTTTATGTTTGGTAATTAAACTACAGCAATGAATCATCATATGTCTTTCAGCTTTGTGATGATGCATCTTCCAGTTTTTGAACGGTTTATTTAGCTCAACAAGTAGGATCATTTTGTGAACACATAACATAAAATAACACTTTATCCTTCAGTTCATTAGAAATATTCAAATTCAACTAATTTGGAGAAACATTCTTTAGACAGAAAGGGCATGAGCAATTTCATCCGGAAAGCAACTAAAGCTGTAATAGTAAAAAGTATGACGTTCGTATAAAACTGCATAAAACCAAAATACTTTGGTTGGTGAAAAGTTCTATATATGTAAGTCCTGTACCTGTGCATAAAACAGTAATACAGTTTGTGTTTTTTGGAACATGTTACATGCTTTACCATAGATCCACGCAAAGTATCTGTTACAGACGACGTTTATTCCATTGATAAGATTTCGATAACCGTTCATTTTTTTTCTTTTAAGCGGATGTTAGAGCGTTGCTCCATTGCTCTGACACAATAGCTTTGTTTTGACACTTAAACTACATCAATAGGATCAGTAGGAAAATGTCATCCAGTCATGCCGGCAGAGACAGACAAGTATAGGGTGTAGCACGTTGCTTGTGTGTCACTTTCTCTCTGGTCATGTCAGGCAGCTGTTTGTAAACAGCACTCCCACCACCCCAGCCAGCTAATGACAGGGTTGAGTGAGAATACAATGGCTGCTTACTGGCATGCTCTAGCAGGGAGTTTGATGTATTCCATCTATTTGCATGTTGATTAAAAAAAATAAAAAAAAATGTACAAATGTAATGCAGGTCAGAATGCTGTCTGAGGAGCATGGTAGGTATTTATCTACTTTTATTGTACAATTGTCTTTCTCATGAATCCGACATTTAATATGAGCTCTCACAACTGAGTGTGTAAGATCCAAGAACTGGAGGAATAAGTGTTATGTTCATCCTCAACTAGGAAATACTCAGAACCAAATATTCCTCTAAAAGTAGAGTTCACAAAAGCCATTGTTTGAGCTGATTTACCACCATCAGAAACCAGGAAGCTCTTCCACCCACCGTTCAGGTCTTGGATGCAACACAAGTTGTGCGACATTCGAACAAAACATAACCATTTGTGTCGCCCTCTCTGTTTCTCTGCCACCCACATCCAACAACCACTTCAAAGTATCAATAAATAGTTTCTCTGATTGGTAAATTAAGTATTTTCTAGCATTATATATCTCCATTACAATGTTTTGTTTGTGCCAACTTAAAAGAACTGCTCTGGAAACGGCGTTGAATATCTGAATACCACGACGTGGAGGCTCAGCGTATGGAGTCACTTTAGCCCGCCTTTGATGTGTGAGAAAGGTATGCTGAGGTCCAACTTCTCTTGCTGACGCTGACTCACTCAACTGGGAGGTAGCGTGACAGCCAAGGCAGGTTAATGTGTTCCCCCTCCAGACAAACACAATGAAATACGACTGAGTGACTGTTGCCTTCAGGCAGAGGACATGAAGCGCGGAGAGAAGAGAACTTATCTGTCTGAACATTTTTGGGGGTTTTATTAGCAAGTCCTCTGCTGAAAAAAGTAATTACATGGGGCTTAACTGGTCTTTGTATTTAAGAAGTCAGAGCAATTACTGTAATATAACACACTTAGTGTATGCACATCAGTGCACACATTAGGAAAGGATCATTACAATCCTATTTGAATCCACAAGTTAATGTAAATCTATCCTGGCCTTGTGCACTCTGTTGAAAAGCCTTGTGACAACATTTATGTCTCTACTAAACTCTTTACTTTTCAGCTCCTTCGCAGACACAATCAAAGTTCTTTCAAAATGAATTAAGGGCAACTTTTCATATGCCTAATGTTGATTTTGTTCTGCGGAGTTGTTCATGAAAACACAAGCTTTCCGCAGACTGATTTGTAAAGATAAAGCTGAAGGGTTCAAGTCTATTGTTAATTGATTACTGATTGTAAAAACAATAAGAGAGCAGTGTGTGTGTGTGTGTGTGTGTGTGTGTGACATACCTGGTACTTAAGAGAAACAACAACTGTCTAAATTGTAGAACTAGCGTGGATTTATACACCCATACGAACACACACACTCATTGAGAGGCCGTCTATAATAAGCTCTAAAGTGTTCTTCAGTTCTGTCCCTCGGATGGCTGTCAAAGATATGGAAAGAAACACACCATAAGAGAAACACTGGCCCAAGCCTACAGCAGTGTACTTTAAAAAATATCTCTATCTCTTATGTTTTGTTTTTTTTACAGTTAAAAAAACCCCACATCTTTAAGTCTGCAGCAACTTTGCAACACACAGTATTCCACATCATCTGTAATACACCCACAGCATGTTACTGTGCACCCGTATAGCAAGACAATGTGGGTTTAAGCCATAAAGAGTGAAAAGCTTTTCAGAACCATAACAACATCATTATCATTTTATGTTTATTTAGTCATAAGTGTAAACCGTGCATAGTTTCTGCTGTTGGATCACTGAAGAGGTGGGGGACGGTTAAGGAAAAACATGGTGGTCCGTTCAAATCGAAGTGAAGGAGCTATAAAGGATCTGAGGGTAAAGGGAAGTGGCTAAGTTAAGTAGTATGTGGTGGCGGTTTGTAAAGGTTGGATGATGTTTTCTAAGGGGGCAAAGCATGTGTGTGTTTTGGAGTTGTTGATGGGGGCTGAATGGGGGCACTTGTGAAAAGGAGATATTGCAATACACCCACTGCTGGTGGCCCCTTCTGTCCTTTTTTTTTTATTGTGCAGATCACAATATCTCTTCTCACAGGAAAGGAGAAACCAGGGGGACCAGGTTTAGAAAAAGGGTTGTGAGAAGATAAAGAAAGTTCCAGTCTATTCATAAGAAAGAGTAAGCCCCTGAGACATACGCGCACACGGACACGTATGCACACAGTGGTAGCACACTGAACAGGTGTTGCCACACGGCTAAATTTCCACTCGCCTGCTCTCTCCATCTCATCGCTTTCATTTGACTGACATTTATAGCACTAACAATGGACTGTTAACCTCACAGTAGCTCTTTATGATGGTGAACGATCTGCGTTTTTATTAGGGGCAACTGGTGAAATTACTACTCATTCTCCTCCACAAGCTTTGTGATGGCTGTGACACAAAGTCCAGAGTCTGCTGCCAACACACCTGAGGATGACGGAGTCGATCACAGAGCAGATTAGTGGGACAGTCAGGTGACCCGTGGTTTCTCTGGGTCAAAGAGTCATCCAGGTGACTGACAAATGCAGAATAACAAGTAGGCACACTGAATAACAATCTTAAATATGAAAAACATTTGAATAATAAAAAAAAAAAAAAAAGATACACATACACAAAATAAATACAATCCTTTTGCCTGTTGACTGGAAAAACAAAAAAAAAACTTCCGTCTAAAACTAAACACTAATGTGGAGCTACGTACGTCATGAGAAAGAATTTCAAGCATTTTTGCTTTAGGTGTTCTTGTAAACAGTGTTATTATGCTGAATAGGTGTGTATGGTTTCATAATATCACACTCAGATGTCAACAGCGGTTGACTGACTCATGTACTTGTAGTAGCTATAATCATTTTTTTTTCACTTCTGGAAGCTACCGTGCTGTTAAGTCTACAGGTACTGATGAGTGAAATGAAACTCTTTGTGTCAAAGTATACTAAAATATATAAAGTATAGAGCCTAAAATATTAAAGTTAGAGGATTTGGAAAAAGAAATACAAGCACAAAACCACAATGACTGCATGCATGCATCCATACAATAAATGTGTGTACACAAGAGGAAACAGAGTCAGTGTGAGAAGGTGATAAAAGGGATAGGTTTCACATAGGCCCACCTGCATGACCCTGTGTGTGTGTGTGTGTGCATCTAAATGTATGGATATTAGGCTAGGTGTGATATGCAAGGCCGCATCCAGAGTCATTTCTTTGTTGTGTGGAGCAGCGTTGCCCCGAGGGCTGCAGCAGTGTGAGTGTGAGCTACATTGTGCTCTGGAAACAAGAAAAGCGGCTCTGTTTTTGGATGGCTGTCTTGGCTTTGTATGAGCGCTTGCTGGCACGCAGTCAAGATCCTGCCCCTAGAGAGGGAAGATTAATGACAGCTAGTCACGGAAAGGCTTTACAGCAGCAGAGAGCAAAAGAGAGGACTAGAGTAGGAGAGGGAAGATGGAGAGAAGGGAGGGAAGTGTGTGTGTGTGTGTGTGTGTGTGTGTGTGGAGGGGGGGGCAAAGGTGAGGAACCGCTGTGTTGACGTGGGAGTGATAGGAGTAAAAAGGTGTGTGAGTTTTTGTGTCTGCGTGTGCATTAAGAAAGAGCCGAGTAAAAACACAGATTAAACAGATTAAAACAATCCGCATAAACTTTCATAATAGTTGTAAAAACATAGTGAATACAATGACTGGATGGATTCTTCTTTGAATTTCATCACACTAATCCGGCTAATGTCCACATGACAGCTCTGACAGCCACTTAACTCACAAGACCTCACCCTATTCCTCCACCTGTGATCGTGGTCTATATGCTCAGCACCTCTGCCAAATCCTGGGGAGGGTGACAGATCGCTAATTACACAGTTTTTGTTTGGTTATGGTCTAGACATTACATCTATTCTCTGTCCTGTAATGACACCTGAACAGACAGTTCTGTGAATCCTCCTCCAGCGCATTATTTTCCCACACCAAGTGTGATGTATTGTACTCAGGGTTGTTTGTGTACTCTATGAAGTGAACAATTTCTTCAAATGTCAAACTTTGTTTTAGCTATCATCATTTACCCTGCAAGCTTAGCGAGTGTTTTATCTTCATGTTTCGTCAGTGGGAAAATGAAGAGTGGGAGATAAGGCAAGGAGAACAAAGAAAAACATCCAGAGTTGTTCCTGAAAGTAAGAAACCTGGACCATGGCTAGCGTATAATGAATGAGCCAAGAGCTATGGAGAGTGTGGCGCTGCTAGGGCTGATCTTACTCCCTGTCTCCCAGCCCAAACCCCAAACCAAAAGTCCTGGGTTCCAGGGCAAGCCCAGGTCACAGTGAACTCACTCTCTTGGTCTCGTTTTTCATTCCCTGACCACACAGCTGATGACCTCACTCCTTTTGGAGTCCCAAACAGACTTAAGTCTTTGTATCACAGATGAAAAATTATCCTGAGCAAAGTTTGCTTGGCGGGGCCAAAGATTTCTCAAACAGAGAGAGAGAGGACAAGAGCATGTGTGTCTGCTTTTCAAAGCTGTTTACTTCATTCTGGAGACATGCTGGATTCCTCCATCATAATACATGGTAAAATGCTCCATTTCATGGTGCCAGGCAATTCTGACCACAAGAATGAAGGGAAAATTATTCTGTAAAACCATTTTTATCCAGAGAACATCTCTCCGAGCACAGAAAATGACTTCATAAGACACTGTGATGAAATATCAAACTAAGGGCTTTATGCAGCTCACACACACAGGGAATAACGTTCATATTGGGCACTTGTGCAGTACATAAATTATCTCCAATGCCAGCATTCAGTTGCAATGAAGCAAGTAGTGAACTGAAGAGATGAAGGAAGACTGCCTTGTAATGTTGTCTTTCATACCAGCAATCATTGTTGACTTGCTTAAAAATGTAATCATGACACAGATCTTTTTCTGAGGGGGGTATTTTGGAGCAAGGAAAACAAGCAAGCTTGTACTAGCTAGTATACTAGTTGTTGAGTTCCATTATTCTGAAATACCTAAACAGAAAAACATCCCAAAGGTCACCTGACTTCTTTTCTGCAGGTCTAAAAGTCCAGGAAGAGTGTGTATTTTGAGCTGTCGAACAAATGGGCTTTTGGTCCAATGGGACATTTTTTGAACTATTGGTGTGTCAGACCAATAGGCTGATCTGAGGGGAGCTACAGATTCAGGTGATAGTTCCCTGAAGGTTACTCATTACGAGCGACTCCTTCCACATCGTCACACTGTTTTCAAATTGTCATGATACATTCAGATCATGTAAATATAGGCTTGATTATAACTATAATGTATGACAATGTAGAAAAAATAACACTGGTGTGGACTGTTCAAATCATTTGTCACTAGATGTCTTTGGAGGGTTTGGAGAATTTCCAATGTTTGGTGAGCTGGTTGTTGTATTTGCAATATGTCGAATCACTTTGCTGAGAGAACTTAATCTATTACTGCCTTCACCACATTAGAAAAAGGAAGAAACGTATGGTACATCACTCACCGAATCCCTTAAGTATTATGCACCTGGAAGAAATCAATTGAACTAAGCAAAACAGTCAAACCCAATGGTACATTTCAGCACCATTTTATCTGGAAGACTATACAATACATACTCCTCACAGATGTGCTATCTCTCAATCAGAGCATGAATATCTCTAACTGTTGGTGATCTACAGAAGACTACAGTGCATCTGTCTGTCGAGATGTTCCCAGCCAGGTTACCACTTAAAACTGACTTAACACCCTTTTCAGACTGTACATATATTGACACAGCATTATACCATGTCACCTGCCACCCATTATGCTGACATGACTAGGGAGAGAGAGAGAGAGAGAGGGGGCAGCAGGGAGAAATGAAAGAAGGGAGGGGTGCTATTGTTGGCACACTCCTGCAGTTCTGGAGGCTGGGGAATGTGTAGAGGTAGGGATTAAAGAGAATAAATATTATTCTTACACAGAACTGCTTTGAATCAGCGTTGAACGCCAAATTTCAAGCTGTATGGATTGGATATGCTGCCATGGTGACTCATTCAAAAAGGAAAAAAAAAAAAGTTCAACAAAAAGAAGGTGAATAGAGGATTGGAGTCCCCATGGGGCCCCTGTGGAAAGCAGATATTTGTTTCCACATATTTATGCCATTCCTGTAGATAGATAGGGCCTTAACGTAGATATTGATTGCAGTTCACGATGGCCAACAGCGATTGCTGCGTTACACCCCCACCGCTATGCATTACAAATTGCGCAATGAGCTAGTGTCAGTGACTACCTTCCAGTGAACACAGCCGGAACCGGGACAACTTTTCAAAAATAGCAGTGGCCAGTTTGGCAGGAAATACAGTCGTCTATCGAGATGGTTTTCTTGGTGGGTTTGGCTCCTGAGTCATATTCAGTTAGCTCCACGGCTGACTGAGCTGATGACATTTGACAGCAGTTTGCTACTTAGCAATCTTTCCATCAGGAAAGTCTGTAAAATCACCTCGGTAGTGTAATGTTATTCCATGTTGGTGTCAGAGGCTGTACTTGAACCTGGTCCAGTCTGGCTATTGAGCCCACTTCTGTCTTATTGTATTTGTCATTGTTGGTCCAGATACTGATGTATAGGTGACATACAGCACTACACACACAGACATATGTGATACAAACATTTAAACATACATTTTGACTTTGAATGTGTGTGTGTGTGTGTGTGTGCGTGTTAAGAGAGAATTAACATTTTTAAGAGATGATCTGAGATTTCTGCAAAAGTCGTAATACAATAAGTGCACATCAAACTTGACTTTTTTTGGTTTATAAAATCATACCATTACATCAGTTATTGTAGCTCTTACAGTGACTGTACACCACTACATCCCCAAATCTTCCCACGAGATTAGACGTACTGTAGACAGAGGTGGGCAGTGAACCCATTGAGATTTGGCTGAAGTGGTCATGAGAGTCCCATAGTAAGTAAGAGAGGCGATAGTTGGTCCTGGGTTGCAGGGCACAGAGAGGGCAGTGTCTAGGGGAGAGAGGATCTCTGATAGACGGGCACAAAGGGACCATTGCTTCGGTCAAGACACAGTGGGAATCCAGTTGGAGTTCCGTGGGAAGAGTTGAGCTCAATGAGAGAGATCCCTCTCCTCAATGAGTTTCTGACAGAAAAGAGGAGATGGAGATGTCAACAAAGGCCTCACAAGCAGCCCTCAATAATTCAGGGCTGGCATTATTTCAATCTAACATGACATAGGCACCGTTACAATGCTGCAAGCGTGGAAATTTAACTAATGAAATGCAAGGTAATGAACACGAAAGAGAATGAACTGAACTTCTGGAAAACATTATGAGTCATGTTTAACATGCACTTTTAATTTTGTCTTTTGTTCATTATCTATTATCTATTTGTTGGACGGACATAACAGAAAAGGATAAAGCACCCAGGAAAATACTGAGGCTTGGGTTACTGAACCTCTGTACATCAGTACCTGAAAAGGTTATTTCTGCCAAATCCCAATTCAGAAAATGAGTCCCCATGGCCCTCTTTCCTTAATTTTATCTGTATCTTGACCTAAGCCAACAAATGTTGCAATCCAAAACACACACCAATTCCCATGAAATAAAAGCATCAATCTGATCCAAAAGTAATACAGAAATCCCATTGTTCTTCATCATGCAACACTGACCCTCCACAATCAAGCCTTATTGGGAAACACTACGCTCCTGTTAAACACGGTACTGACACGCACACATGCACACACTTTTGGATGTCCCATGCAGATGCAGGAATGTGGACGCCGATGGAGACAGAAATACATGTATTCAATTTTCACTCCACTAAGGCGCCTCATCTGTCACTCTCCCTGTCTCTCATGGATGTGTGGATGGCCCTTACACACTGTTTTGATTGTTATCACATGCCATGAAGGGCTTGTCTGTTTTATATTGCATGATTGCATCTCTGCTTCCCACTTTACCTACTGGACACGTACTACCACCTGTGGCACCTGGCCAAGGGAACCACATAGACCACAGGGTCCAGAGGGAGCTATTTCAAACAGTGCTAACACTTAATATCCCCAAACCCCCACCGCTGGGCATCAAACTATCCTGCACTGGAAACAGACAGGAGGAATGTCAAAAAGTTGTAATCACCCACTTCCTGACTTGTTATACCTGTGTCTGCCTTCTGCTAAAGTTTGTGGTTGTTTTAAGACAAATTAACACTCTTTCCCGCCCAGAAGTCACCTTCTCTCCGTCTCATCTCCTGCCCCCTGCAGCCTTTTTAACCCACTCTACCGCTCTAATACCCTCATGACCTCACAGACTCTCCTGCCTCCTACCCCCTGCACATCCACCACCCTCCCGTGCCCTCCCTGGCACCTTTGCCCCACGGCCCGGCCTCATTCATCTAGCCACCCCTCTCCGGCCAGGGGAGCTGAAGGCCCTCTTTGTATGTGCTCCCTGGGAGATATTAACCCCCCGTCTCTGCGCTCCCACCAAACAAAGGAAGCACTTACTAACCGCTAAAGCCTTAACAAACAGCGCCTTTCAAATGAACCCTGCTCCATGCGGTGCAGAGGGAGGGGAGTGCCCAGGAGAGAAAAGCCTAAAACATTTGCTTGTTTTCACAGATTACAGAAAACCTGGTGGTGCTGTACTCTGACCTTGTCGAGTTGACTTGCTGCACCGCTAGGTTCCTACTTAGACTCAGATGCTTGGCACTGAAAGAAGGATGGAAGCCAAACTCCATTATGCACAGACACACACATTACAGGTATGTGTTTGTATTAGGCTGACATCCTATTAACGCCACAGTCCAATCGTGACTGTACACAGATTTTCACTATAACCTACTTGAACCCTTACTTTGTTTGACTGACTGCCCGCTTGCTTTGCATCACGGCAAATATTTGTTCCTAGTGTCTAATTAAGAATATAACCTCGTGGCAATACATGTTTCCATTATTCATAACAACTCAAGACTTCATATGACAAGAGGTGGGTGATTTGGGTGATCTATTGCAGCCTGTGTGTATCGCCAGGAGGTCCACAACCCCAGGGATGTTTCACAGATACATCAGAGTGCTGCCAGATTATTGTTCATTGTATCTTTTTTTTTTTTTTCAAAACTTAAAATATGTCTGAAAATACACATTAACTAGAATCCAATATATTCTTAGATAAACTGGCACAAATTTGCAAAAAAATAATACAACAACATTGATGATGCTACAGATGAACCCTTGTGTAATCATGTGATGTAGCGCTATAGGCTGCCCTACTCAGTGCAGGGCCCCTACTACATATATTGTATAAAATCCTGTTGAATCCTAAACTTGGCCTACAATGATATTTGTTATCAGCTATGAGGTCCTTTGCCTAAAAAACCTTGAAAAACCCTGTATTATAGCATATGTAATTTTATATCACGACACTGATACATACTGATAGAGTGTAAATTAGGTGTCTGTCAATTTTCTGGAATTTAAGTTTTTGAAACCTTTTTAAGATTAAACAAGGTGAAAATGTTTATTTTTGGTTTATTAATTGAGTAAATGCCTGAATAATCACAATAAGTCTGCTGAACGACTTTATACAAACAGATGATAGAACAAGTATAGATGTCTCAATGTTTAGGCTACAGAATAATCACTGACCGTTGACAAACTATCAATTTACTGCATTTGTATACAGTATTATGCCCATCCCTAAATGCCAATAATAACAATGTCAACATTGAAAGGACAGACTGTATGATGCCACGTTAAAAGATACTACTCTGGGAAACACCAAGCACACACGTCCTTTTATTGACATATGAAAACTGTTGGTTTTGTTGATGAGGACCTATCAGCACAGTAAAAACACATAGCCGTGTCTTACACAAACAGGCACATGCACAAAAAAACCACACACCCAAGCCTCATGAGTGAGATTCTGGGCAAGTTTGTAATGTGCTTGAGGTTCGCAGCACGATCCAAAATCACCCAAGCTGCCTCCCAGGTCTGAAATAAATCTGCCAATGACCTTTTATCCTCTCAAAAATGTGGACTTAATATGATGGGGGAAATGACTTTATGATGACTTTGCCCTCAAACGTTTTGGCAAGTGCATCGCTCTCCAAGAGAGAAAGAAGGGGAGAGACAGAGGGAAAGAGATGCAGAGAGAGACAGTCCAGATGCAGTGTAACTATGGGGATTACTGTAGATTGTTTTGTTAGAGTGATGACACTGCACACCTGTGAGCAACACAGACAGAACAATCACACACATTATTATCTATGACGTATTTCACCGGCATGCAGTTGAACTATAGGTCAACAACCTCTGAGCCTGTTGAATGTACTGCCAGTCTGAGCAAACTTTATACTGTAGCCAATATTGTGCAATTAGGAATGGAGAAATGGGAACAATATGAAGAACAAAAATGAAGTGTTTCATTTCAATAGCAAAATCTTATACATTTATATGTATTATTATATTTTGGCAGCTATTTAGCAAGTATATAAAGAGTTAAATAAGACACTATAAACCAGAGGCAGATGCAGTAAAGAGCTTTACAGCCATTGTTCTACTGAGTTGATAACCGTTGTTTAAACTGTAGAATATGACCTTTATTGGACCTCATTACACTGGGAGTGTTAGTTTTCTTGCCTTATGGACTTCATGTGTGACATCACTCTGTATATTTTAATATGTGGGGGACAAAGACAGTACCATTTGTATATACATGTGTGCAGTGTTTGGTTTTATTTCAAATATTTGAAGTATTAGTCATTTGGTGGAAGCTCAAAGGAACACAAACAATGGCACCTTTTTTTTTTTCTTTCTCCTAATCAGTGAGTCACAATGAACAGTTAAGAGAGCTTGTGGATAAGCTGTCATCAAAAGGTTGTCTGTCCTCTCAAGGTGTGCCATCACCTGACTGCAGGCCACTGACTGGTGACTTATGGGTACAACCTACCCACTGGCTGGCCAAACACAACATTTGCAAACAAATGAATAAAAGGTTACTGGTGATGTTGTAAGTGATCCAAAACACACACATCTGTTTGACATGCTAATATAAGCGAGTCGTTGTAAGTACAGTAGATATTATAGGCAACTAATTGTTGTTAAAAGGAACACTATTTTTTTCATACCTTGAAAATGAACTTCTGATATTCCCTCATATCAAAAGTCAAATGAACTCTTGCTTCATTTTTAATACACTATCTAATAGAATCAACCGTCTACACTTCTCAGACAGCACATTGTGTAAATGTTCACCTTCCCACTATCTGATCCAGCATCCTTGTATCCATCCAAAAACATGTGGTACAACCTCTCTGCTCACAGGACAACATGAGACCCAGAAGGAGTGAACCGGCTCAGGTCCAAGTCACAGAAATCGTCTTCCCACATCTGAGCTTTCTGCCAATGAATGAGGCTTTGTCTGCAAAGGAATGAGATCCATATCTCCCATTTGGCATCGTTCATGTCGTCACTAATCAGAAGCAGATGAGCAGACAAGTTTGCGCTGACTATGTGTGTGTGTGTGTGTGTATGCGAGGGACTGACTGTGTGCATGCGTAGAGCTTAGGTGGGTTTTACTGCTGAGCTATGGAACATGACTAGGGTTAAAAACATGGTTTATGTAGAGATCAGAACATGCTGATATAAAACATGCACTCTGGTCTGTATCGCATTTTATGACCATTGTCAGCACATAATTCACAATTTCAGGCACAAGTGCTTTCGGCATGTCTTTATTATTTGTATTCAGAATGACAAAAGGCAGAATTACAAGTTCGTAAACATATGTAAGTGTGAATTGTGAATGAATAAGTCTGAGTATGAAAGACAAAACAGTATGTGGTGTACTGTATAAACGATATAATAGTAACATTGTAAAACTGGTATTTTATCATCATAATGAACAAGGGTGTCTTCCATTGAAAGCAACTCAGCACATAAGGAAGAGGAATGTATTTTCTCTTCTGTGTGTAATACATAGTTCTGGGTGTGAAAATTATAATTACATAAAATGAACTGGTGTTGTAACACTTAGCATAAACTTAAAACTCATGGGGTTTATATTCTAGCAAGTCCATCACTAATGTACAAAATCCAACAAACGAAGTGCAATAAAACAGTCCAAGAAAAGCGTTCAATGAAAAAGTCCATTAACAGGTCCGAAGGGACACATTTATAAAAGTGCACATTAGAGTGGCTGCAAAACACACTGACCGGCAAGCAACCTGTTTAATGTTCCAGCTCAGGCTACAAATCACTCAGCTACATTAATGTGTGTTGCTCAAGGGCACGTCAGGACAGATGCTGAAGACACAGGGTTTTAGAAAAGGACATCTTATATAACCACAAAATATACTAAACAACCTGCTGCATCTGTCACAAACACACATTTAGGATGAGAGAAGTGACTTAAACCGACTTAAAGACATTCATCGTTCACGGTGCATTTTCTGGTTTAGTTCCCACACACCGTACAGTAGCTGTGGTGTGGAGTGTGTGGCTCTGGCTGTCAAAGGCAAGGTAACGGACATATGGCCAACCTCAAGCTCCTATGTTGAAAGTAGACGGTTTCCTACCAAGGGGCCTTTTTAAAAGCAACTTTGTGATGTTTCTCAAACCATGCCGTTCCCAAACTTCTCATGGCCACATTCACTCTGTACAAAGGATCTCTGTTCGCTCTGGCCTCTCTCAGTATCCCTTTGTGAACTTAGTCGGCAAGTCCTCTGCACTGGAATGCTTGTTCTCAGGGTTAGGAGGTAAAACGCACACAGAGGGACACACAAACACATACGCATACACTTTCCCACATATTTTTCAAAGACATCCACATTAGGACGTAATTGAAAAGCCAAAGACAGGTCACCGTGCTTCAGAAAATGGAGAATATGTCTCCTCTAATTGAGACATGTGGCCCTCATTGTCGTCCTGGTTAACCGCGGCTCATAATGTTTAGTGATTATGTGAGTCTCGTGGACCTGAATGGAAGAACAGTCGCCCTAATAAAGAGAGAGAGATGGAGACAGACAGGGTTTGAGAAGATGAAGACGGAGAGAGAGGAGGCAAAAAAGAGTGAGAGCTTGGGAGCTTCAGACGACCTCTTCACCAGTAGAGACTGTATGAGGGGGATGAATGTAGTCCTTTGTGCTGGGCAGACTGTGGGCTCCAATGTATGTGTGCATGTGTGTGTGTGTGTGTGTGTGTGAGTGTGTGCGAAAAAAGAAAGAGAGAGCTAGGCGGCCCAGGCTCAGGGCCTACAGATGTCTGGAGCTGCGCCGCTCACCCCCGGCCTCCACAGGCAGCAAGCAGCTGTTGTCAGAGAGAGACAGGCCGCCCCGGAGAGACTGGGAGGGGGCCAATGGGCAGAAAACAAGAAAGAGCCTCTTTCACAGCCTGGTATGTCCTTCTGGATCCCCACACAATGTATCCTTTGAGGACCCAGAAGAATAACATTTAGATTTAAAGTTTTCTCATCCTGGGAAGTTTGGGTCAGCTTGCTCAGTCCTCCAGCTCTCTAAACTGTTGAAGGGTTGGTGCTGAGGTTAGGGTTGGGGCTTAGGGAAGCCTGTGGCTGCAGCTAGGACCAAAGCTGTGACTGCAGGAACTCTGGGAGATAAAGTGAACAACCAGAGACACTTCAAGTGCCCTTTGACTAATACAGAGAAAGAAATGTCAAAAGTGGGTTTTTTTTTCCAAGACCCAGCCAAATGCTCTTGTATACAAAATCAAAGTATTGACCTTGTGGTGACCCTAACGGACTCATAGATCATAGTGTATGACTAACAGTAACCCAGACAAACACAGTCCAGTGTCGATTAGCTGGGATTCAGAGTTCCACACACTCTAAACTCCCAGCAGGTGTTTATGAAATGTGCTCCCAGCACCTGCAGAGTCGAGGGGAACTGAGCCACTCTGTGTTTCCACGGTCCTGGAGTCAAAGAGGGCACAACACATTACTTGTTGTAGTACAGAATGTGCTTTGGCAGTTTGGGAGCCAGGTTTGTCGAGATGTTTCCACAGAAGAATTGAGGAAGTAATATACTGAGGGTATCCAGGGAGGAAAGGTTTTCTCTGTGGTCTCAGTGAACAAGCTTTGTCAGCTGAAAGGGAAAGGAAGGAAGGAAGGAAGGAAGGAAGGAAGGAAGGAAGAAACAAACTTCTCTTTTTTTCCGTTTAACTAATTCCATAAAAAGCCAGGCCTGTCATATTATTGGAACTGAAATTTACTAACCCATTCTTGGCAAGAAATGTCACACCTGTGGCAAATGATCTTGTCTGTAACACACACTGAAGGATGACAGATTATGCATAGCAATGTGTGTATAAATATCACAGCAGAGAAGGAGCAGCTCTAGCTCAAATTTGATTTATTTAGATTTATAAAAAAAAAAAAAGTGTAATATTGTTACTCTTATTTTTCTTTTGCAGCCGTCTATAGTCTATAGTTCAGTATATTTCATCAAATAAATTTTTTTAATGTCAGTCATTCCCTAAACAGTATGTACATTTTTAATGAAAAGCCAAAATGAGGGTTTGACCCTATTGACCTCATGTGCAACCCACTCTAACCATTCAAGTAGAGAAAAATTGAAAAATGAGAGCCAACTTAAAGGAGGTAATAGCTGAGGTCAAACATATCCATTATGTTCTAAAGCAAGATTATTATGTATGCAGTCAGAGCACTTTATTTTAATGACAGAATTACACAGTTAACAGAGAGCAGAGGTTAGTGTAGGTAAAGACGTTTGAACAAATCAAAGGTAGTAGTGCTCCGTCTTCATGATCATCCATGGAAACACAGGATGACTTGCCCAGTCCCTGTCCTACATCTCCAAAGACATCGGACATAATATTTTTTGTTTGGCATTCCGACTGAATAGGAAAGGGCAGGGTGGCAAAATAGATCATACAGAGAATAATACTCTGCCAAGAAAAATACAGGGGCGAGTCGCAGAGTGACACTGCTGCCTGCTATATATGCCCAGGCCTGACCAAAACATTGGCATGCTGAGGCAAGAGTTAAACCTCATAGATTAAGTTAAATCCAGTGATTGGGTTTGGCTGTAAAGGAGGCAAAACTAATTAAGACTGTCAGACAGAATTCCAGAAAGTGGGATATGAATAAAACTTTTTCCTCATAGAAAATCATTCACTTAGATTGGGCAATTGTAGACATTGTATCAATGAGCAATAACCATATAACCACTTGTAACCCTTCGATAAGCCATCTTGCTTGCAAGCAGCATGGTACAGTTTACATAAGACAGATATACTTCACCCAATTGCAGTGAAGAGATTCTGACTTCCAGAATTGCACGAAGTTATGCATATAATTGAAAAATCTGAAAGCATCTCATTTTGAAGCTAAAGCAATAATAATAATAGTAATGTTTGCAGGATCTGTGAGAACAATACTCGTTTGATGAGTATTATGACTCAACTTGCTGGTTCTGACTCATTGTCTAGTCAAATTTCAGGGAATTTGTACATAGGTGTACGATTACCATTCAAGTACAATAACAGAAAAATACAACCTATTTATGTAGTATATAAATTGGGTCCTGCATTCAAGTAAAAGTAAATAAATAAACATAGAGTAATGTAAGCAGATATGAAAAATAAAAGTCTCTTTTATGCTACTGCTCTATATTTTGGTGAGTAGTTTTAATGAACGTGCATTACATTTGATGCATTTAGTCAAATGTATATATTTCTATTTATACATCCAATATACTCCATGAATCATACACATGGAGGGCAATATATATAAGGGTAAAGAACACTTAAGTACAACTATACTTTATTTAATGTAGTTGCACAAAGTAAATGTATTAATTTTCCATTTGTGAAATAAGATCAGGATAGTGATTATCAACAATAACCATCGTCAAGGTGGTTGCATGGTTTCTGAAACCATCCGTCTCTGTGCATACTTATCAAATGACCTGCTCGCAAGTGAAACATCCAACCAATCAAACAAAGGTTACAACGGTAACCATGGTATCATCGCTGACTGTGCATGACTCAACAAACAAATGAAGTACCAGTTGTGCACACCCAGTAACATACTGGCAATGACTGACACTGGATTCAGAAGAACAGGGGTGTACAATACCTCCATTATTTATTTACTAGAAGTTACTATAAATTTGAGACTTTTTTTTTTTAACTTATATTCTCAACTGTTGATAATTGCAAATTCAAAATAAGTATATTTTGCATTTTAAAGTATATACTACTATTGAAGTAAGAGTCTCCTTGGGGCCCTGGCTAGTCAGTACCCCATTTCGCTCCACCACTACTTTTCAGGTGAAGTCAGCCATAAATAAACTGTGCTACATATGCTGCATACATTCCAATCCAAGACAAATTAAAACTTTTTAATTAAACAAATGTTGAACATGTTCTCCACCCCAAACTATCTTATGTCATTGAGAATAGAGGAGTTGTGGAAAGAGACAAGAAACACAAGTTGGGGAAGAGAATGAGAGAAGGAAGGAGGAAGAAAGACTGGAAAAAGTACGAGAGAGACAACAAGAGAGAGTGGAACATGGGAAACTAGAATAGCTCAACCACAAATAGGCTCTTTCCCTGAAAGAATGTATAAACATACGGCTGAGTTTCTTGGTAAGTCTGGCTATCCTATGAATGGATTGTTTGTTTGTCAGCCACTGAAACGACGCAGGGAGCTACACACCAGACATTTACAGAGACAGTAAAAACCCAGAGCTTAATGTGGATGAGAAAAGAGCAATTTATTCCTGAGAGAGCCAAAAACTCTTTCTGGGCTCATAGCACACTATGCAACACGACTTCTGACAACCTAAGAGGTTATATCAGTATTGAATGTGTCACTTAATGCATAGTATCTCTCCTACTGAAACAAAAGGGGGAGGACTTGGAAGAAGAAAGAAAGTACAGAGAGTGAATATTCAATCTGGCTGCAGAAAATGAGAGGAAGCGCTCTGTCACCTCCTGCTTCCAAAACCCACTTACCAGGGCTGGCAGCAGAGCCCAGGGCTTGGTGAGGTAATCAAGACTGCTCGGGAAAGTAGCTGCCTTTAGGGACAGCGTGTGTGTGTGTGTGTGTGTGCTTTCATACTTGAGTCTTTGCAGGGATCAATTAGAGATCCGAACCATGAAAGTGAGGACATCTTTGGAAAGTGAGGATATGTTTGTTGGCTGGTCCTCGCTTCTTCTTAGGTGTAAAAACATTATTTGAATATGCACAGATAGCAAAAACATTGTTTGCAGTAATCCGTGAAGTGTAAGATGAAGCTTGACTGATGTTCCATGAGTGTAACTTTTACCTGCCACTTGCGTGACATGACAGTAAACAGGAACTGATGAGCTGTCACACCTGTATGCAAATGACAAATGTTAATAGTTTAATCATTTTTGCTTTATAAACACTTCTAATCTAACTTTGTATTTGGATTCCCCCTATTACTATGGAATATGATCCAATGAGCTATTATGACCCTTTTCGGTAATAGCTGTCTTGTTTTTCTTAATCATATAGAACAACTGTTTTCATCATATTACAAACTCCCATTTTGAAGAAAATCATTCAGTAAACTGACTTTGCTTCAGGCCTACATTTTTTTTTATTGCGGGGTTAAACACAAATCGAGTTTTATTATTTCATAATTGGAGGTACATGGTTAAAATACTGTGTTGTAAATGTTTGTTGAATATAATGTTGGCAGCTAAAGTACTAGATACCCTCAGTGCCCACCTTACCTGTGTAGTCTAATGTAGTCCAATACAACAGCTCTGCCAAAACGTCAATTTCTACTAAGCTCATAATGTTCAAGTTGATATTGTCCGCTTTCTTTCTTTGCTTATACATGAGGAAGCAGAATATTACAAACCTGTCAGTATAATGCATCACAGTACAACGCCATCAATAACTATGACCCCAAAGTTATAATATATACTTTACAGTGACAGTGTCAACATAACCTGAACATTATAGGCATCATAAGAGAAAGTTTTATCGCAGAACAGTTGTATTGAATTGCATTAGATTGTGCAGGTGTACCTAATAAGTCCATGATACCCTTACAACTGTTGTGGGTCCAAACAAGATTTTAGGGTTGAGGTTACGATCAGGTTCAGGATCGAGGTAAGGCATGTAATTGTGATGCTTTAAGTTAGGGGTTGTATTGTATCAGTCAGGTTCTTTTTTATTTAAGTACTGTATAAAGATACAAAAAAAAATGTGTGTGCAGTATGCATGAATGTAGGAGATACACACAGTTGAGCAAGTATTCACATGTGTTTTGAGATGTATGTGCTTTGGCGTGTAGTATGTGAGACTAATGTTCCCATTAGGACCCAAATGAAGATGGAATGAGGAATCCAGACCAGAAGAGTAAGAAGGAGGGAGTGGAGGGGGGGGGAGAAAGAGTGAAGGGAAAGGACCCCTATGGGCTTACCAAACAGCCCAAGAATGTGGTGGTAAAAATGAGTTGGGCTCTTTGGCACAAGATGGCCCGTGTGACTGGGTTTAGATGATGGCCATGACAAAGACTCCTTTCTTACTGACTTTAATAACTACAATGCGCCGTGGAGCCACACACAAGCAACCACTTGTTATAGAAAATACGGATACACGCTGACATGCACACACATAAGGAACGCACCCTTAGTGTTCAATGAAAATACACTTTCACCTTCTCTTTGTGGAAAGCTGACACCATATACAAGATTGTTTAATTAATATTTCAGTGAGGTATTCCCTCTTCTGGACGTCTCTGAGCACTCACAAAGTTCTGTAGTGTAGTGTGTGTACTGAAAGAAGTCATAAAAGCTCATCACTACTTTAAAGCAGCCTATTGATGCAGAGCTGTAAGGGTTTCAATTAGTCAAATAGGCTCCTGGGTGCACTGGTCCATAAAAACCTCCTCTCAACACTGTTCCTTTTCATGTGGATGGACAGAACTGTAATGTATAATGGATTATTGACAAACAGCAGGCCTGAAACCTACTAATAACACATGTCAATGTACATTACATTCATAGGAAAGCAATAATTGCATTTTAATAAACAGAGCAGCGATGGGTGATAAAGTATGGCTCATGATGCAACTGGCAAAACATCATACTATGTCAATCTAGATAAACTCATTAAACCTAATTTGAAGACAAGTCAAGTCAAGTAATTTGAGTTCAACAGTTGACATCACTTTAAATATAAAATGTACATACTGTAATTTCAAATGCTTTGATATTTTCAAGTCTCAACCACTTCAGAATCTTCATAAGCAACTTAATCTGCCTGTTAGGTTGTGTCACGCTACTGTAGGTGATTGATCGTTTACTCCAATCAAAGCCAATCAGGTGTGTTGCATGCATGCAGCTGATTGGCTCTTTGTTCAACCACGCTCTTCATGTTGCAGGAAGGAATTTAAAATACAATCCAAACATTATGCAAAAAGTAAATTGGACACTAGAGCAACAATAAGGAACATTAATAATAAGGAGCAAGTTGTAATTTTTTGCAGTGGACTGTATTGCCCCCAATTGTATTGGTCAAATATGCATCCCTCTTTCCGTTGTGTTAATGCACATGTAACATACCACTTCTACATTGTACAAGTCTCCCACTCCTGCCCCACGTCCCACCACTACCCCACCCACACCACACCACACCACTATCCCATTTCCCCCACCCTGTCTTGCCACTCCACATCTGGACAGTGGTTTCCGGTGCATTCCGCGGGGTCCCATGTCTCTCAATCGTTCTATTCACATCCCCTTGCCGCCCTGCATGACATGCACCTTACATATGTGTGAAAAAAATTCCCAGCCCTCCAAATGTTATTCCATGTTTTGCCCTGTTTTTAAAGAGAAAAAGATCTGAAACTCGCAGCAGCTGGCCACCTAATGCACAGGGCACAGACCTGACAAGGGAGGAGTTTAGTGTACTTGACCAGGCCTACTCCCTAATGTATCCCATCTGGACTGGAAATAAAGTAATACTATTCACTGTTCATAAAGTTCCTACCTGGATCTGTTACAGCTGATTCTGGTAGAGCAGCTGTGAGAGCCTTGGGGTTTTCAGACATTTTAAAGAGTTTCTTATTTGAAAAATATGACTATGGACTGATCTTGAAAACAGTACCCTATTCAGAGAAGTTCTCAGATCTGAACATGTTGAAACTTCAGGCTCTCCATGAGAACTTTGTTCTGCTGACAGTTTGTGAAGGTTTATAGCCACAATATTTCAGGAGTCTTTGAGTCTTCAGAAAGTTTCCTCAGGCAAAAACTCAAACTTGAAAGAATTTGTGCTGTTACTCTCTTTGCTTCAGATAACATTGTGAAGATTATTTTGCTATTGAACACGTACTTACTAGTAACAGAAGTGTACCCCTATCTTTTCCTGTCTAAGCTTAAGGACAATACCACACAAAAGATAATACTGAAATTCAGTACATTTAACAAAGAAGGCCCTAACGTTACTAAAATCTCTATGACCTACTGTAACCGTGTTATTATCAGTTCTGGACGTTCGTTATTTTTTTTGCTGCCCATTCGAGACAATAAGATCACATTATTATGGTTGTTTGCCAGAACTGTTCCTTGGCCGGAGATGAGCTATTTCCCATCTCCTTCTGATCAGCTTTCACCTCTGCTACCAGTTCAGGTGTTACTCTCAACAATAGTCATCTTGTCCAAACTGTCACCCCTCACATTCCTAAACCCGTGTAATCCCAGCTCCACTACATCATAGTGTTACCACAGGTGACGAATATCTCCAGCAGGCACAGTGTGCTCTTTGTTCCCCCTATGTTTGGTTTTCCTTCTTAAAAACATGGGATAGCCAAGAATGGACACAGATGCTGGTGAATTACACGAGGTGGGATTCATTAGGAATTTGAGTCAAAGACAGGTGTATAGCTTTGAGACTGATACTCAGCACCTGTTGAACACAAACTTATCAGCTCATCAGGGATTCTGATGAAATCCAGTTTTTGTGCAAGTGAATTCTAGTCATATAAACAGAATACTCCACAGCTCAAAGGCAGACATATACTGACTGGATAACATTTTACAGTGAGTGGTTTAGAAATCTGCAGGTTATTGTGTCTTTATCATGAGTCCAGAAAGGCAGCTACAGCAGGGAAAGTGCTATAAATCACTCCAACAAAGGAGTGCTTTGTCCAGTGCATAACAGACAACCCATCTTGAGCAAATACACCACAGACCTCTGAGGCTGAACAACCAAGACACGCATGACTTAAGAGCCTTGTTTCATATTTTAGAGCACTGGTTCCCACAAGGCCTTCAGCATTTTTTTAAATGCACTCTACAGTAGGCCTATATCTCAGCATTTCATTAATATCTGTGAAGAATAAGACATATGATTTTAAAAAAAGAAGAAATCTCACAGGATAAGGGCATGGTGGAGACCTAAAAACTAAATATTCACAGAGCTTTCACTCCCTGCTAAACAGCCTCTCTGTGCATTAGAAAAGTGCAACCGAAGTGCTAACAGAAAAATGTAATTGGTCGAAAAACATGCCTGTTAAGTATGTCTGACTGAAATGCTTAAAATGTATCATACAGACAGAGAATTGTATAAAAAGTTCCTAAAATATCAGGAAAACTCTGACGCAATATTTACAGGAAAAAAATCTACTAATAATCTTAGAGTCTTGTAGATAGGAGACATGCTCACCATTGAGTTTTCTGATTAGAAAATAATGTATGATGAAGGTTTGACCAGTAGGTGGCATCACCACACAGCATTATTTATACACAACACACACTCTCAAAGAGAGAGAGAGAGAGAGAGAGAGAGGTCATGAAAAAGGTGTAGTAGAGGCAATGTGGTGCAATCAGTGACATCATGCTCTGATTTTGAACTCAACAAGCCAAAGCTTTTCCATCCCCATCTGCTCCATCATTCCATCCTGTGTTTCTAACAAACAGAATTTATCTGAGTATACATTAGGACTTGATGTTTTTTTTTTTTTTTTATTGGTTGTGTGAAGCAGGAACGGGAAGGGGTATCATATGACACATTATTTATATTACTGTGCACTGTGCGTGAGTTATTGCCTTTGATACTGCCATCAAACATTTCTGCCAGATAGCAATGTGAAAAAGAAATATGAAATAGCCCTGCCACTGTGTTCATCTCCTAATGTCTTAATCTATGCCCCTTTAATCTTGCAACTTCAATCTCTCCTTAGAGTCTTCCATCTCTCTCTCTTGGATGGCGCTCTAATGATTTCGTCAGTACTCTGTCTCCAGAGTCACCATTGTATTACTGTATAAATCAAACCTGCCTGTGTGAGCTCTGAAGCTCAGTGCCAGCATCCTGCTTCATTCCTGAGCAATTACTGCCCTCAGACCATTCCTCATCACAACACAAGCTTGGTATCTCTGAAAGATGCAGCAACTGTTCAATAGAAACACACATGCTTATACCTGCATGTATGAGAGGATTCGGGAAGATAGAGACTCTGTTCTCATTGCTACATATTAAGTTTAACAACTAACACAGTGTACATACTGACTATAGTGCCCCCTGCTGTGATCTTCTATTGGAAATGTATTTCTTGCTACACCAGTTCACATTTGTTTTCAGACTTGATATTCTTGGAACCATCTTGCAATTGAACAAATACTTTTATGTCACTGTTATTGCCATTATTTCACAGTATTGAGAAAGAGACATTTCAGCCTCTGCCTTACAAATGTGATTGTACTATCAAAGTCATGGTCAGTTATTGCTTTTCTGCTTTGGTCTTGCCAAGCCCTGAATTGCACTGTAATTTTCTCACTGCATATTTGTTCAGTCTTTCCTCAGAAACGCAATGTAACTTTGGAACAAATGCAGGAAGGGGGTCTAAATCATTCCACCTAAAATCTACATTTGGTGGCATGTTTAAACTGAGATGCCCTGCAGGCTGCAGACTGAGGTAGGTGTCACACTCATGGGGGCTTCATTTGATCAGTAAGAGATCTGTAAATCTGTAAGGCTAGACTCTGAGCTCTGAGCCCCCCAGATTGAACAAATCTCCTAGATAAAGCTATAGGGCTCTCAGAGACGTCTACTAGAAGAAAAGAACACTGCTGAAAAGCCTTTATTTCTGAAGTCAATACTGCCATATCTAGACATGACTCTGAGATATTGCTGTGCTTATCATGTGATATTTCAGCTCACAGAGGCAGTATCAAGGGAATTTTGTATTGTTGTGTCATAACTATATGTGTGCTTGTTTATCAGAGGACACAACTCGAGCACCGGATGGTAGTAAATGCAGATCATGGCATTTTGATGGAAGTGTTGTTGCTGTGTGGGCGCTAATCACACAGTGAATGTGCAGCCACATTAATGGTCCATCATTTCTGACATCACCAAAGTGTATTCCACAACACAAGTGTGAAATCTCTGCAAAAGAAAACCGAACACCTCTTAGACATGAGGAGGGCTGCCTGGAGTCCTTGTCTGACAGCTCCTAAATGACGCACTGAAATCCGCGAATTGCGATCTTCACAAGATCACCGCTCCAAAAAAAAAATACACGATTATTATTGCACATGGCAATCCGTGTAAGTTAAAGCTGCATTATTGAACAACAGTGTCAGTATACTTCAAGAAGATGTAATTGATGCAGGCTTGTGCCATTATGGCCCATTGATCCAAGTAGCTATTCTAAGGCCAAAACCACCATCTGCCTTTCCCCTTCCAATTTGTCCGACTCATTGACATTGACAATAAAGCCTTAAACACCACCAAGTGAGTTATGTTGATTTTTTACCAGTCAATTCTTTCAAATTACTCCACAGTTCTCATTTTGCAGGCTGCTTTTTTTCCAGTGAAACACAAAAGCTAAGGACTGCAGTCAATGAAAACAGGACTTCAAAAAGCAGTAAGACACCACATCTTTAAGAGGGTCTCTTCTGGACACGTGGGCTGTTCGCACATGGAGTTTTTCCTTTTTTATGTTGAAGCAAGTCTGGAAGAAGAAGTGTAAATCTGTTGTCCGTGTATTTGTGTTAGCACTTTGATCTATCCAAACTAGCCTCCAAGCTGGGATAGGCTCAAGCTCTTTGCAACCCTAAGCATGATAAGCACATATTGAAAGTGTTTTCATGTTAGCACCATGGTTCTATGGAGGACCACATTGGTCTCTATGTTGGTCCACCACTTTGTTCAACAACCATCAGATGGATTGCCCTTAAATTGTGTACAGACATCCATGGTTCTGTGATGATGCCCCCCTTAATGTCTTTCATGAATTTTTCTTACATCATACTGCATGCATCACAAATGTTACCACGCTAACATACTAAACTAAACATGTTGTTCATGTTAACATTTAGTTCAAAAGCACCACTGTACAGCCTCACAGAGCCGCTAACATATAGTATGTTTCTGTTTATATCTTGTTTCTCATCCACAGGGAGAATAAAGAGCAACAGGTCAGACCTGTGGTATTCTACAGAAGTTAATGAGGAGTGTTATTTTAATGACGTGCCTTTATATAGCCTTTTTATTTTGCCTGGCATTTGAATTTATAGCTAGCCAAGTAATTGCAAAGCTGTCACGTACCCACAAACGTAACACACGTTGGCATACACAAAGCTGGGTAGTGACAGTCTTTCCTTTTGTCTTTTATAATGGAATACTTGCAGTGTAATAAAAATCATCTGGATGCGCGTAACGGTTAAGTCCCACATGAATGTATCTCGAGGGAAATGCTTGTATCATGGATGAGAGAGTCAGAATAAAACAAAATGTGATAACCATGAACCCCAAAATAATGTTCCTTCGAGTGAGGTGATGTGTGTTATGTAGTGAATAGAGGAAAATTACATCCCTGTTATTCTTCCCTCAAGGCCCCCTCCCATAATAAACAGGTGGCCCAACTGAGCATGATACACATTTAACTGCAGCTTCGCACAGAACACACTCCCCTCTGACAGCTGTTGGAATGAAAGGACCTGTGGTAGCACTCTCCTCTGAGCAGTCTTGGTTGAGATCACAACAGTCGACAAAGGATGTGATAACTGCCCTTATCTCCTCCTTATTTCCTTCTAATACATTTCAATAATGGCTGTATCATCCGAAAACTTAAAGAGGTGACAGCTGTCAGTGTTGTGTCTGAAGTCCAATATGTACAGGGTAAAGAGAAATGGAGAGAGCACCGTACCCTGTGCGGCCTCCATGCTGCAAATCACCACCTCAGACACACAGTCATGAAGCCACGCGTACTGATAGTCCATAGTCCATCCAGCCCCTTCTAGCTTCCCCCTGAGCAGAGTAACCTTTAGAAAAACAACTCAGGGCTGTTCTGTTATACCTACCCAAAAAAAGCTGCGCACAATGCTTTACTAAATCATAATTATGGTGTGTGCACTTTGCCATAGCAATGCAAATACTTGCATAGCTCAGGGGGCAACATTTCAGAGTTGTAATATGTCACGAAGTGTAAACGAGACATTTTTACTCACCCAGTTAATTTAATCAAGTCAAAAACAGAAGCATTCTCAATCATAGATGTCATGTCTGAGTGTAATAAGTTACTTTAGGCCATTCTGATCAAAGCGTTGCTGGAAAATGTTGGCGTTTATGAATAAATTAAATATTAATGCTTTCCAGACATCCTTGCATTCTTCTCCATGTGCAGTTGCTTTATGTACAGAGAGGTGATTCCTGACATGACAAATTAATAAAAATAACATCTAAAGACAGCTCCTCTGGGTTTTTCCAATGATATTAACACACAATGTTTGTGTATAAAAACCCCAGCTTTGTTCAAGTTGTGTGATTATTAAGTAAAGAGTGAGTGGTTCAATAAAATAAATGCAGTTTTGGAACACTTACTTGCCAATCATATTGTAATTTTAGCATATTTGAAGCAGCTCAGTCTGTGAGGAACAGGAGGGAGTGGGGACAGGTGGGATGCCATTCACCTCCTCATCTCACAACCGCTCTCTCCATTACATTAATGCACGTGTACAGAGCCTGTTTGTGCATGTATGTGAAAAGTAACAGAGTATAAATATTGATATGAATAAAGTATCCCTTCTTTTCCCCTCTCCTGCCGGGTCTACAATGATAACACTCTGTGTTTCACATTGTGTCTGCTTGTAACTGATTACTTCTAGACATGTAAACAAAGCGCACAATATTCACAACAAATCACATCAATATCACAGAAAACAAACTCAGCTCCACTTCACCTCCTCCATCTTCTGCCCACATGCGTCATCATCAAGTCATTATCGGGGAAGGTGGAAAACAAACATTATGCCATGAGTAGATGAGGATATCGCTGGCTGGCTGCTATGGAGAGCGATGGGTCATATGAAGGTGTGAAGAGGGAAAAATTGGGATCCCTGGTTCATCTTTGATCTGTTTCATTCACCTTGTTTGTGTTTCCATTGAAACTATTTCACATTATCCTCCTTGTTAAAAGTCCAATCATCACAGAGGGAGCAGAAAAACCCAGTGAGATAGAAACTTACAAAATATTGTGTGATTCTGCTGTATAAAAACACAGTGATGAGGGAATATTCGGATAAAATAAACAACCATTATGAATCTGCCTCTGAGCTAGATAAAGCAGTATCTAGAGGAAGTACCATGACTCTAATTATGACAAACTGGGGCAGTAAGTCAGGATGTTGTACTCTGGCATTTACCTGCTGACAGCAGGAAACAACAAGAATGATTTTTCTAAAGGCAATTTTATCTAAAATATGCAGGAAATTGTTTCAAATTTAGTGAATAAAAGGAAAACAACATTTATCCTGTTCGAATCTGTGCCTCAAGTGGCACTTGGTGTATTGTGGCTGTCAAATGTGATGAATTTATCAAGTTGATTAGATTTTCTTACAGTATGGCTTTAGCTGCCATTTGCCAGTACCGAATCACCTCTCTGCTGATCATTTTGACTCTACTTCAGGCAATAAAACTCACCCAAGATTCATAAGGTTGTGAAGGAAGATGATAAGAACACCTCAGGCGATAAAGGGAAAATGCATTTATGTTTGAAAGCCCCCTAAACAGGTCAACAAGCACAGTGGCAAGCCGTCTATCTGGATGTTCCTCTGTGAGTTGTAATAATCTCACCTGGCAGCTACCTGCGGCATGACCCATTTCACACCAGGCTGGTTACTTTCCAAAATTTAAAAATGAAAGAAAATAAATGGAACAACACAGCATGCTACACTTACAATTTGTCTAAAACTTGAAATGTTTTCACATAAAATGCTGAGACACACAATGAATTACCATGAAACACGCTGGCTCACTGGGTAAATAGCAATTTGAGGTTTGCTTTCTTAGGAAGGACACTTTGATATGTGGACAGGAGGAGTTGGGGATTGAACCCTGCAATTAGTAGACAACTCAAGAAAACAGAGCACAGCTGGCTGAACAGAATCTCATTTTGCAGGTATTTGAAGAATTTGACCTGAGGATGGCATTATATTAGAAGTCTGGAGAACACAAACCAACAAATATAATCTCTAAAAAAGTTATAAAACTGTGCTTTTGCACTGTTTTCAGCTTGTGTTTGTGGGTGTGTGGGGCGTTTGTATTAAATTATATGACAATCCATAGTTATCAAGATATTCCAGCAGAACCCTATGATGCCACTGGAAGATGAAAAGTCAGGCGGACACCAAAGCATTTACAATACAACCTAAGGGCGATATAAATGTCTGTGGCAATTCATCTCAAAGCTGTTAAGATTTTTTACTTCATGATCAGTGGATCAACAGAATCATCAGGGGGTTACCCTCTGGGGACCAGGAGACCATCTCTACAGTCTGGACCAAAGTGGTGGAGCGACTGATGGACCAACATCAGCCAAAACTCACATGAAATGTGAGGATTTGAAGAATCAATATGTGAGAGAATGATGGTGTTTAGAGTTAAAGGTCATTGAGTCATGGTCACGGTCATGAGCTCAGCAATATAGCAATATGTCAACAAATGTCAAGATATAGCAACTGTTAAGCATGCATTTATTATCCATGCAGAAATATCCATGCAGAACCTTCTTTTTGCAGACGTTATGGAATTTCCATCAAGTCAGCTGGAATTTCTTCTTTCTGCTTGGACATCACATTTATATGGTTGCTTGGGGATTGGTGAATCAAAAATCTAATTACTCAACACTGGTATGTGGGGAGTGATGGAAAACTGTGGTCAGTGCATGGATGGCAACAAAGCAGAGCTAAACACCTGAGCATTTATCTGCTCCCAAGGTTTTTGAGTTAAAAAAAAAGTGAGTCATTGTTTAAAAAGTCAGCCAGTGTCTGACATCAAAACAGACAAAACACGCCATCAGTCCATTGTTCACAAATTCAGATCGATAAGAAGAAAAAGCAGTGATGAGCAGACAGAACACAAATAATCAAGAAAAGCTTTTTGATTGTTCTGTTTTGTTGTCTTTGTAAAAAACAATTACAGCCTTCTTATTGATATTTCTTTTTAAAGCGGAAGATAGTCAATAAGAATGAGGCAATTAATTAAAAGATTGAAGTGGCATTAAGAAAAGAAAGTTAGATAGTTTTTACAGCTACTTGAAGGAAAATCATTTTACAGCTTTAGAGTAAGCTTTATGTGGCAGCTTGTGCAGCACTGTTGCTCCATGACTGACTTGGGTACAGCTCAGTATGTCTACCCCGAGAGGCAGCTGGCTTGACAAGGAGAGAGGGAGGTGAGAAGTTCCTGTCGCTCGCCAACTGGTCTAATGTCCTTGTTAAAAAAGAAAAAAACCCAACTAAGATTGAGTTCTTGTATGTCATGGATGTCATGCAGTAACTGTGGTGATGACCCTGTGCCAGGAGACTGCTGAATATTTTGCCACATATTTCATAACGCAGAAATCTGCCTGTGTGGAGGAACAGTGAAGGTGGAATAATACAGTGGTGCATTCTGGTGGCTCAACTGAAGCCAATGTAGAAGTGCGAAAAAAAGAAAAAACAGAACGAGTCTCCATAAGCCCTCATAATAAAATGCCCAAATTCAGAGCAGAAATAAACATGTTTACAGCCTGGTTTGGTCTTTACAGCTGAGCAACCTCAACTTCGCCCATGCCCAGCTCTTCAGAACCCTATGAGTGACGTTACGGATATGACGTGCATGTTTCATACAGTCTAAGGTTATGACATAAACTCTGTAAAAAAAAAAATGAAACTGATAATTTAGTGCCAGAGATTGTCTTACTTCACTTGCAATATCATAATTTACTGTACCCTGACCTTGTGGAACTTCAGCTTTCATTTGTTCTTCTGGTAATCAAGTGAAGAAAAAATGCACAAAGCAGAATTTGTTCCATTATGAACCTGACGGACATCAAATGAAGAAAAATGTGGCTCACTCTTTGAAAATATTGATTTTGCTCTGCTCTCTGATGAGACGGCTCACTTGCTGTCAAGCTGTCTTTCAGTCAGGGTGACTGCTGAGAAAATGCAGCGTGAGAACTGTGGCTGAGGATTTTCCTGGCCCCAAAAGGGAACTGACAGATAGGTCACTGAAACTGGTTATGAATCCTTGATGGGGTCACACTTTTAATCATCACATGAGCCACCACACCTAGAGTAAATGTCCAGCGTGAACACACAGAATTTACTGGTTCCGACCGATTCCAACCCTGAGCCGCTGCGGCAAGTACTGAGCCTTCATACATGGGACAGATGCTCCGTCAACTGAGCTTACCGACACCCCCACAGCATACATTTTTACATTATCTTTCCTTTAGCTTATCCGAACACAACTGCGGTGCATTCACTGTGCAATCTTTGTTTTGGGGCAACGGATATTAGGGTTGACTAATTCTGCAAACTGCTAAAATGGATTTGTAAGAATCGCACATAAGTGATAATTGGATTTCAACGAGCAAGATGCGGTTTCGCCGAGGAGGAGATGCCCCCCGGCTATGATTTTGAAGTCTGTGTCAGCCTATCGTACAATATGTGTGAACTAGGGCGGGTGAGGACACAGACACACAGTAACGCATACAAGAGTTTGTTTGCTCGTGCATTGTATAAAACCACTTATTATTTCTGGATAATGATACAACATGATCAACAGGTTCCTCCATTTAATGTGTCACCTCCTGATGTGAAAAAGGAATCTGAGAGCTATTGGCAGCAACCTACTGATAATCAGTTGCTACGAGTAGCATGTTTGTTGTTCTCTAGATGGAGACTGTTTGACTTTGTGAGATAAACTGGGCGTGGAAAGGTCTGTCCAGTATACAGAGCTGTCTATTCTTGATATAGATTACGCCCTACACAGACTGCAATACTATACAATAGTTTACTATGTTTAAAAGTTTCTCCACTATGTTATAGATGTGGTACTGCTGAGGGATCACTATGATCCTGTCTAGTATTAGGTAATTTCTGCTGTGACATATTTAATTGGCTTTCCAAAAGTTATGAAATAAACATTCAGCCTTCAGACTGTAATTAGGCAATATTTGAATAAGACAGAATAAGGTCCCTTCCTACCCATCTAAAGGAGGCGTGGTTGCAGCTACAAATATTACTAAACTGAAAGTCTCCACCATCCTGATTTTTTTTAGGAGGTGGCTCAACAGAACGCTTTCACAAAACTATTTTCTGAAGGCGTTTTAGATATTTCTTGATGAGACCTGTTTTATTCATGAGCTCTGCTGTGATATTGTGTCTGTAATCTATGCAAACTGACTGACATTTAGCCCCAAACCGTTTTTTTATCCTCGACACTCTCACTAGAAGAGGCAGTCTCCTGCTTTGCCATTGTTGCTATACTGGCAGATTTGGATTTTAGGAGTTCTGGATATGAATCCGCTACCGTTCCTTCTCTTATTTTGTGTAATGTACTGGGTGCTTTATGTCTATTGTGTGTATTTGTTTTATTGTAAATAGAAAAGTCAAAATTAATCCGAAATGGGACTGTTTGACTACATCTCTTACTAGATCAAACCCACAGAGCAGTGCATTTGTGAATGGCAGGCACTGGTGTATTCTGAAATTTAGAAACAAAAACAGCCAATTTATCTTGATGAATGGAAATATCTGAAAGAGGTCATGATAAAAAGGTCCCACTGTGTCTTTGTCTAACCCTAAATGAACAAGAACAGAATCTCAAGAGCTTGTTTCAAGAACCAGATGTATTGATATATCTGGATCATTTTGCTAAGTAGATCCTCTCCACCCTTTTATTTATTACCCCCTCTCACAATGCCACTTGGCTCCAATCATTCACCATTCACATACTTCCTATCCCACCATCCAACTTCTTCCTGTTGCACTTGTATGCCAAGCATTGCTGTTTCAGGCTCTTCACATTGATGCCAACATCCAACCACAACCTGTCTTGCTACAAGCAGGATCGAGAACGATCTAGACTCTGGACTGCACACATTTCCCAACATATAAAAAATCTGAATAAAACAATGCTTTAACTCTATCTTCTGTGTCTCCTGTGTCACCTCATCTGTATGTTGTTGGACTATGGGAGTACATGTTATATGACTATGAAGTGTTACTGAAGCGGTGGCTGTCTGTGAACAGCAAGACAGTCATTTGGCAGCAAGAAGACAGTTTTGTAATGTGATCTCAAGCTGCTCTTCTTCCTATATGTATTACTGGGGGCAGCAAACATACCCTCATTAAAGTCAAGAGTGATGAGATGGGCATTGAAGGGTTCTTCTGGTCTGTTTCTATATGGTGGTTATTGCCAGCTCTTTTTCTGACTGGAACTAATCCTCCCTCCAAAGCAAACAGGCTCACCATGAGAAAGTACATCCAGGAGGGGAGATAACATGCAGATGCTTTTTTCTTGACAGCAGCAACACCTTCAACGCTAATGGCTGATAAAAATGCTCTAATTAGTGCGATTATATTGTTACACAATATAATGATAATGAAAATAACAAGTGCATGAATTGTAACTTTAATTAGCATCTTGTGATTAAGTAAGCACACTTAAAACCTTGAGTAATTAATTAATAAAGTCAGATGTTACATTTCAATATATAAAACAGTTGCTGCGCCGATAGTGTTTCGGTTTCCAATTCTAACCAATTAATATATCCATTAGTTCCACTCGGTCTGTGGACATGCATGCGTCTTTTTCTGAGGAGCGGTAGTCGTGAATAAATCAGTGTGGACAAAGTGTGAGCTGAATACGTTCTGCCCGTCTTCAATCTGCCTAGCAACAACCGTGTTGATATTATTAATACGCACAAAAGATAGAAGATAGAAAAGTTCTCCCTCTATTGCATCAGACAAAAACTTTGTGCTTCGCATCTGACACGCCATTTATAATTTGAAAAAGATAATAACTACAGGTTGAAAAAATAAAAATGGGACGACACTATCGGCTCCACTTTCAAAATTTCTTATCTTTTACAGCTTGGAAATCAAAGCCCATTGTTATACATTTGGCCATGGACATGTTTCTGTATTTCTATGATCAGCTGCTCATATACTGATTGCGGGGGACACAGCTGAAGCTCTAATGAAAGTGATTCTCATCAAGCCTCCTATCTGCTCTCATAATGAGTGTCAAGAAACACACCGTTAACCCTTAACCTTTCAGGCAGAGAAAAAGGAAGCTGTCACCATTTCTCTTGCACACAAAGCCCGTCTTTGTCAGCCTGGGGACCATTCAGCACCGATGTTAGACAGAGGATGACTGCTGCTTAGGTTTGGGCAATATCCTTCCCTTATGTTCTGTGATCTTTGATGTGTGATAACACATCAGGTGTCGGTGCTTTCCAGCACTCTGGTGTTGCTGTAGCTCAGCCAAACACAGATGGTAATCAGTGACAGGCATGAAGCCAACAGGAGAGGAAACACAGAGAACAACGCGTTTCTGCTGATTTCATCACCAGATAACTCAACAATGCAGAATTTTAATATCAGATGTTTCTTATGATATATAAACTGCTAACATAATGCACGCTAGTGGAAGATTAGGCGGCATGTTGCAGATGTTGTCTTACATGTGACTGGATAGATAAGCAAGGAGAAGTAACATGAACCTCAGCTACATTCCAGTATATGCTGGGTTGATTTGACAAGAGAGCTATTTTCGTGACAAACTGCGATTCTTGAGGACGTGCAAAGGCTTCAATTGTTTAAACCAAAAAGACAAAAAACAAAAACAAAGAGAACTTCGCTGATAGAATCACATAAAATCAATTCGTCTTTGAGCTGTGAAATCCCAAAAAGAACGTACGCGGCACAAATTGCCGGCACAGAGCACGCACTCATTTAGAAGCTTTGCTTTTATATCTCAGTTCAGTGTGAAAGCGTCATCGCTAATCCCCGAAAGCTTCAGAGATTGAACAGCACCACAAAAACCATTAAGAAGAGCAAAGAAACTCATTCTGCTGTCGCCCAACTTATCAGACTGACATATTGAGCAGCAACCTCTGCCGTTAATACCTCGCAGTGTGAATGATTTCATCATCAACACACTTTTTTCCTCTAAAGTTATCTCATGCTGGCTTCCCTCAACAATGCAAACATGAAGAACCAACATGCTGATAGTTTTCTAATAATTTCCTCCATCTATTAATTATTGGTTTGAATATGGATGGTTAGAGGAAGAGGAAAATACAAAATGGAATAGTAAAACAGTTTTGGTCAAGGTTTCATGTCCTTTTCCATGGTTGACTTGGTGCACTTGTTTCTGTTTATGGTTATACTGATGTTTACTGTTAAAATGTACTATCATCTTAACCTTTGGACTTATGGACGCATTGTGACAGACTTTTCCATTTGTTTGTACCAGAGACTTAGCAGCCCAGAGTGCAGTAAGAACATGCAGCTAACGATATGAAATCCCTGCCAGAAACAAGTCTGACCACTGCACAAATGTCCCATTTGGGATCTAATGATTTTAATCTTTCCCAATAGGTATATTCAGGATAAGCCCCCTGGCTATTACTTTCAACTAAATTCTGCCTGGGGCATCCAGAGATATTGAGTTTGGTCACACAGAGCACTGCATGAAAATTATGTGCATGAAATATATAATTTATCAGGCTATTAGAAAGATGGTAATGAGAATTTTAATGGACTCTGGTGAAGACAACACATTTGTGTTTTGAATTGCAGTCAAACTAGGTTCACCACCACTTTTATAACACACTAGAGTTTTCCATCAAGTAACCCCCCCCCATCAGTCCACTGCAAAACGTCACAGATAAAAACAAAGCCTAAGTCTTGAAAAGGTTTCATGTTAACCCTTAAATATTGTGCTGTGATCAAATTATCAATACATACACACTAGAGCCTTACTGACACAGGATTTTTGAAACAGCAATGTCAACTAGAATTGGTTGACAATGTACAGTGAATGTTAAACTATTTAACTTAAATATTCATTAATAAAGTTTTTTGTTGGCTTCTGGGTCCACCATATGAATGTTTCCCCTCTAGACTCAGCATCATGTTTGAACGCCAACGGGCATTTTTATTTGCATTGCATTTTTGTGCCGTTAGGCATGAAACCAGATGTGAATGAGGTTAAAGATTATTCTGTGATGGCTGGTTGACAGCTGGGGGGGTTGCTAAAATTGAGTTTATTATTTTGACCTTAATGCTAGTGTCTGATGAAAGAATGTTTTCCACAAATATGTTGAAAGCATATTAAAATGACATTAGCCTAATTAGGAGGTGACATGCTTGGTGCTGCTTGCAACAGTACTGTAAATCACAGTGCACTCTGCTGGATAAACTTGGCAGTGACATCAATGTATATTAGCATTTTTTTCTGAATCATGTACCAGAGGCAAATAGCAGATATCATATACACAAATACCGATAGGATACTGATATGTTTACGGAAGGCTAATACTGGCCAACCAATATATCGGTCAATCCACTGTTCAGTGTAGCTCAACTGCGCTGGAGCTATTCAGCAGATGTTGTCTGGGATGAATGACACTGAACTAATAGCTAATTACATTTCTGTACTTTTCAGGCGTGGGATTGGCTTCAGCTGCCCGTCTGGTGTCCGTAGTTTGTTGAAATAATCAAAGAACCATCATGCTGAGTAAAGTTTCTGTGGTAACCACCCGCACACACACAAACAATGACAGTGATCCGATGAAAAAGTGGTAATCCTACTAGGAATTATTAATATTTTTAGGCAATAATCACACATTTTATCATAAATGGCCATGAATGGGCATGGGAGTAACATGGCAACATGCTGTCATGGTGAATAAATAAATAATTCTTTTCTTCCTGAGATGGATGGATGTCCCCGATCACCTTTATTATTGGAAACATCAATCAATCAGTGACATAGGTTTCTTTTACCCTGAGCCTGTGTGTATTTCTTCTGACAGCTTCATAAACCTTAAGACATGGGCACACATATAGATAGATTACAGAAACATAGACTATAAGATAGATAATTGGGTGTGATTTCTCACCGAGCAGGGTCAACATAATTGGAGATAACGTGTTTGAGAGTTGTCGAGAGTTTTGAGAGTTTCTTATTCTGCATGGACAGAGAAAAGTAAAGAATCTGTCTGGGGTCTCTTTAATTTATAAGGATTTTATCATGTTTTAGTAAACAATTAGTACTTTCAAATACAAATAAATATGTGCTAATTAAGTGTTTTCAGAGTGGTTGATGAGCTTTATAATTTTCCAGCGTGTCACCTTATTTCATTCCCAATTAGGCTAATGTTAACTTAATTGAATTGCCAACAATTCACTGCAGAATAATCCTTAACCTCACTCACATCTCTTTTTATGCCTAAAAACACAAAAAAGCAAAAACAAAAATACCTACCAACATTCAAAATTTACTGTGGCTTTTCACACCTCAGTGCACCTCAGAGATCATTTTAGTATTCTGTTTGCAAAGGGAGGTTGAAAAGCATGTCTCTTTTCTTTTCAATTACATCTGAATGGGTCATTGGGTTAATATAAAAACCTAAATGGATGAACAACATGAACAACTCCACATGAATCCTAGGCAGCACAATTTCTGATGAATGCACTGAATGGAGTTCTTATTGTTGCTGTTAAGATGTAATTGGGATCAGAGGTGATGTAAAGCTGTATAATGAGAGGTTTCATGGACACAAGCTTAATTGCGAGAACACGCAGCAGTGGGAAACCAAGTGAAAAGGGTTTCAAGAGCCAGAAGAATCAGTCATGGTGCACATTTGTCTTGTCGTGCTGGCTGCATCCTTTTGTGATACCCGACACATTAGCTGCATGCTTTGTAAAATGGCATGGTGTATGTATTATCATGTATTTACAATAAATTACTCTATGTATCAAAGACCAGCAGCTGAGAGACAAATACATGAAAGTGATACAGTCACATCTTTTGGTAGACACCCTTCATAAAAAGCTTAGATGTAACTAATGGCTACTGGTTAATAAATCATTTACTAATGTTGCTGTTGACAGGTGTTTTTCTTTCTATCTGGTAAAAATGCAGTTAGAAATGTCACTTTTCTCACTTCTAATGGGCCATGAAGTCTACAGTTTATCTACAGTCATTAAAAAAAAGGGATTTCATCATCAATCTGCAGTTCATGTGTTCGGTGTATTGGAACGTATTGAGCATTTGAGTGGATGACAGAGAAACGATGTGTGAGCGTTGCTTGAGAAGCTTCTGTACACATTTATTTTCAAATGCGAAAACTCTGAATGGATTTAAATGATATTTTGGGTGGCATATCACAGCAATTAATTCCCCTGGCTACATTTGATTACACTTCTGACCTAAATGATAAGCCACCTGGGCTAATTATCAGCAACAATTCATCACCCCCGCTCCCTGTGGCACTGAGCTTTTTGCAAACTTGAAATTCTGCTTCCATTAAAAAAAAAAAAATGTTGATAATGATAATGCCAGAGCAGTTTTTTCCTCAAAACATATGCTAGTGAAAAATAGTTTAATACTGCAGTGGTCTGACTATGTTGGACCACAGTGTTTATGCAAATAACACCCATCAATATCAGTGGAGTGTGTAACTTAATTTAATTAGATGGCACAAAGTATAATTAATTGTTTCATTGGTGTCAAACATGGTGGAAGAATTTCATCATGCTCCAATTGGTGAATGAATCACACACCAAAAAAAAAAGAAAAATGAAATAAAAGACTTGTTCTTTGTAACAGAGCTCAGGAGCCCCTAATCTCATCATGCCATCCCTCCGACCATCTAAACCCCTCCACTAAAGCTACAGCTGCCCACTAAACCTGGCAAACCCTTCGCCACAGCAACTCTCTTGACAATAAAGCAATTTTCCAGCTTGAAACGGTGCAGGGTGACATCCACAACCCATCAGAACACCAACATATATTATCTCCCCAGCAGATGTATCCATCTCACTTTGCACAATATGTCCTGTGCACAGCTTACATTCTAATTTTTTGCTGCTAAGATACAAAATCCCAGTTTGTTTTTTGTTTTTACACAGCCATATGGCTTCACGATGGCTGAGGACGCTCATTTCCATGTTGCAGCGCCATGCATCTCACTTATATAAGATTTAGCCCTCTGCTCGGTGGCTTCAGAGCCGCTTCGGTCCATTTATCATCATATGTGCTGCGGAAAGTCAAGATCCTTGGAAAAAAAATGACAAGACCGGTGCTCTTGGTACACTAAATCCTAAATTAACGTTGACACTTGCTGTGATTAGCGAGGTCACAGCACAATAGTTATCTGCACTGATGTCAGATGACACAGTTAAATGTTCCAGTTCTTCATGCTAGTCACACTTCCTGCATGAAACCTCTTTAAAATCCAGGAAACAAACAGATGAGAATTGTGCCGATGTTCCAACACAACCTGCAAAACTGTGGATACATTTTTGAAGGTGTATCAAGAATTCAAGCATACTGCTATGCATTCAAATATACCGAAAATATCTAAATGATTGCATCCCCAACTGTAACCCAGAAGAATATTAGGATGAAATGCAAGACATTATCAAGCTTATAGCGCAGCCTGTTTGGATATACTTGGCTTATACAAGTAATAGTTTCTAACCTTGATTCAGCATGAAAGTCCAGTTACACATAATATTTGAAAAGCCACCGATCATCTATCACTGACCTGCACTTCTATGACACACGGTGCTTTAAAGCAGAATAAACAGGAGGATGTCACGCAGTATCCCAACATGGCATAGACACTCCTGACAGACACCCCCGGTCTACTCCGGAGAGGCGGCAGACATAATGAATCTAACCGAGTCATGTCTGTTGTTTTCTTCCGTCAGTTCACTCTCCTTAAGGCCCATCCATCCGCATCAGCTCACCTCAGCAGAGGCAGGTGTGTGAACGTAAGCAATGAGCTGTGGATTCTTGCTCTCAGTAGCGTAATGTGACAGTGATTTGAGAGGATGCTTACTGGGTAACTTTTGATGTGGAAAAAGAGAGTGGGCAGACCATTCTCTCATGGATTGTAAACCACTGCACCGTACAGCTCGGTTTCCTGTGTTGATTTGACACTATTTGCTCACATATCATACACAAAGTTGTTGCAATGGGCTATATTGTGCTTTAATGAGTCATGACTCATGTAAAAAAATTAAGTCAACACTGCTAAACACTATTGTCTACAATGTCTGACAGCTTACTGTTTGTAATCTGTTTTGTTTAATATAATTCTGGATTATTTATATTTTATTACTGCACCATTTACAAATCTCCTCCTCAATTACACAGCCCAAAGCACACGGCAGGTTCCGGCAGCAATGGTGCTTTTGGTTTGTTATTAAAGATTCATTAAGAGGCAGGCAATGCTTTATTGAAACAGGGTTTGTTGCTGCAGCCGAAGGCAGCCGAGCTCTCCATCTCTGTCACCACATCTCTGGCTGGGTATGACAACACACCTCTGCTTCTCCCTCTCCCTCTCCCTCTCTCTCTCTCTCTCTCTTTACCACTTGTCATGTTTCTGTATCTCTTCACACAGCCATCTGTGCCCAGCCTTGTGTGTTTTGTAATCTGTGTTGCTAAGCGAACATCACACAGGCCTCATATTTCCAAAAGCCTAAATCCTAAACTGTTACTCACTGGGCATTATGTAAATAAACAAATAATTCATTTTTATAAGAAACACAAATAAACAACAGATACAAGTCAATGAATAAAAAGAAGTTTATCTGCCGCCTCTTTCTGCCAATAAAAGACACATGAAACTCCAACCAGCACAGTACGCACACAAAGCAATAGGTTCACTTCACTGCAGGGCAGAGCCAGTGTGTGTGTGTGTACACCAAAAATTACACCAATTTGGCTGCTGCATATGCAAACACAGAAATCCTAAAACAAATATTTAAAGAACAGCACAGTATCTGCGAAAGAGTGAAAACAAGCGTGGAAATCATGGGAAAGTGCCATTGACTGTTGCTCCATTATTAATCCAGTATCAATCAGATATTGTTGCATGTTATTATCAAGGGTTTTGCATATCAGTGTGTGCGTGAGTGTCTGACAGACTCAAGGCAGTGGCATTTAAGCAGGATAAATATGCACATCCATGGCACCGGAGATAATCCCTGCAGGGCCACGGGGTGCACATTGTAAGCATGAATAAAGCCAGAGCTGAAAACAACTCATCCTAGACAACCAGACACGTGGACGGACAGAGGACAGCAGGTTACTTTTCATCTATATCTTATTAAACTCAAATAAGCCTTTTGTTGTACTGACTAATTCTCCCTTCACCACCCTGCTCCTATGCTGTGCATGTGCGCATGAAACATGATCTCTAAGTTACTGCAACATCTGTAATGTGCTGGAAGTGATTCTACGACAAAAATGGCACCAGCACATTTTTAAACAGACCATTTTCGAGTTAACCGACCATAATAAAACATAAACGAGGCTTCGATGCACTGACAATGGTAGAATTTTCCCGATTATGGCCAATTAAGTTTAAAGAGAGCTGTTTCTTATTATTCATAATGAATCTACCTGTTGAATGCATGATGAGTTCAAACCACAGAATGCACATAAAAGGCTTCACATGGACTGAATTATTACACAGAGAAGCTTAAGATGTAGCTAAGAAAAAAAGGTTAATTGAACTGGGAAAATCAAAGACGCACAGAACACATGAAGGAAGAAGATATGTTTGTTCCTTAACATCACTGGTCATTATTTTAGCTGAATGTTGGCCTATGAAACATCGAAATAAACCATCATGAAAACCTCATAAATACAAATTACAGATTGCCTCTTGAACCTGTGTCTGCTTTTATGTCGATAATCTGCTTTCACCACCGGTTTGACTTAAACATAATGTGGCTAATATTTCTTGATTTAGTGCCCACAGGCAGGTTGCACAACAAGTCCCTGTGTTCACTTATCAACAACAGAAGAGAGACAAGGAGAGAAAGATGAATTTTAAATTAAAGTTGATCCTCTCCGGTGTTTCAGACACTCTTGACCTACTTCATATGCAATGTCGTGCCAGCTCATGTAAACTGAACTGTTCCCTATACACGGCCAGGGTACGAAAAAGCACAAGGGCTTTCAAGAGATGCTGTTATGCAAGATACAAAACAGTATAAGATAGCACTAAGGGATGAATATCAAAGTCCATTTTGAAGCCTCTCAAAGGCGCAAGAATTAAGTTTCATGAAGCCTAGAAGCATGAGACTCCACATGAACTTTTAGAAAAATCTGTTTTCGCCTCTTACATTTGCATCTGCTGTGTTAATGTGTGGTGTTTCAATATGGATATTGATTCAATGTATTGTAAGGTACAATCCTTTTCTTTGTAGTGGCTGTGTCCATTTCAAAAGAAGCCCAGAAGCCACACTACTATTGGCCAAACAGGATTAATTAGTTGCTATAAAAGTTTCCTTGTGTAAGATCTGACAGGGTCTATTGGCATAAATTGAATATGTTATTTATAGGTAGGTTTTTGGTCGTTTATAATCACCTGGAAATAAGAATTGTGTTCTTGTTACCTTAGATTGAGCCTTTTATATGTTTTATATATAGACACCATTTCAACCACCCTGTTACTACAGAAGCCCAGAACAGACAAACCGGACACTTGAAAAAGGAGGCAGAGGTGAGCGGTATTCAGTTGGTTGCAAATGCAACCTCATTGCGAGATGCCACCAAATCGCACTCGCTGGACCTTTAACCTTTTAAATAATATCAAACTGAGATATCCTGTGGCATAAAATCTTATATATTAAATAGTGTATTCATTTTCTTTAATTACAGAACTGATGCATTTAATCATAAGTTCAGAGAAGAGGAAGGGGTACATTAGTACTATAGCACTAGTACTATAGAAACCTTAGCCAAGAGTAAGGCTTGCATTTATTTAAGAGCTTTGCCAAATAGCTTGTTCTAAATGCAAACAGATTTCCACTGAGCATATTAAATAAATTAAATCAAGTACAAAGATGCGTGATCAAATGCCCAGAGAGTCATGCTGTAAAAAGTTAACACCACTTTAAGTTATTTTTTACTGAATGGTGGCAGGTGCTTCACTCGTAGTTGGTAGATGAGAGGTCTGCGGTGTGCAGATGGCTGCACATTCTGTTTACACCTCTCCCAAAGAACAGGGCTACAGCCAAATCTGCCCCTCCTGCCCCAGTCTGAATGCTAATATATTAAGCGTACCACAGCCTCCTTCACTTACATACTGTACACACCAATACAGATGGGCCTTCTGAAGAAAGTAATACACAAAATCAAGTGAAACCTGTTGTTGGTTTTGCAATTTTACATTTTTTAAAAGGTCTGTTTCATCTCGCTGTATTGTTCAACATGGTATTTATTATGTTACCATAGCCATAAAATGATCAGTTTTACAAAAGTTAGAGCAAATACTTTTGAAAGTAAGGGATGACAAATGGTGTAGAGAGGACCCTCCTACTCGGAGGAACTGGCTGGACATAGTGGAGGAGATAATCAACATGGAAAAATTTACGTATATATTGAGACTTCGGCAAACGGAATTTGATAAGAAATGCGAAAAATAGACAGAACATAAATCTCAAAGCAGAGACACCACCGAAAACTTGGACTGATGTCAGAGACATTTGAGGAATATTAACAACATGTACCCCACTGACCCTGTGATGTGTTCTTTAATGTTGTTATATACCAAAAATCTATAAAGTTTGAGTATTAAAAAAAGAAAGTAAGGGATGACAACACGTTACATGTGATTGAAAAGCAGATGAACAGATGTCATGGTGCTGAGTAAAAAGTTGGCTTTCAATAAACACTAAAACATCACAATGATGCTGGAGTATGACTATTACTATGTGAGTAGCACAATTCAGATAAAACAAAAAAAAAATCTCCATGTGACTCAGACTTAAACTTCTAGCATGTAGGTCAGACTACATGGCATCATATTTTATCTACCATAGGTGTATTCAAGAGGGCACATTAGCTGCTCTCCACCAGTGATTAAGTTAAATATCATGCTGTGCACAACATTACCAGTCTGGTACTTTATAGAATATTTAGCACTTATGAGCCACATTTTAATCAATCCACAATGCAGAAGCAGAACTGGGGCAGGTGGTGTTATTCACTCCATTAATTTCCCCCATGATTCAAAGGCAATTTAGAAATAAAAAATGCATTCACAATCTTCATTTTCAGGCATGTAGCGCAGAGCATTTATTTGAGAGTTTCAAGAGAATCTTGAAAGTTGAAACAAACTCATCACATCACTAAACTTTGTAAGGAGCCCAGCAGGTATTTAATTTGTGAGACAATTAGTAATTTGTGTCAGCGCGAAGAGGAGTTCCTGCTGATGTGCCGGGAGAATAGCTCAACTAAATGGGTGGCATTTGAAGTGATAGAGTGGAAGTAAGTGTATGCTAGAATAGGCATTTAATTACTATTTCACATGTGGAAGAAGAAGTGCGTGTATGTTATTTCCACTGTTTAATGGAAATTCGGTACACATAATGGGATATTTGGACCAAACTACGTCTACTATCTAAAATGACAAACAAAATAAAAGCACTATACAAACGAAGAGGCTTTCTTTTTTTATCTGCAATGACTGATTCTAATATTATAACTCATGAGGGATGAGTATTGCCAGACACTACTGAGTCACGGACAGCCAAAGGAGGTGGTCAGTGCCACCAACAGCTCATTCAGACACAGCCCACCTGAGAAATCTGAGCTGACGCCTCCCCCCCATGAGCTACACTATCTATTATCTCCAGGCTCTGAAAAGACGAGTGGAAACAAATTTTGATTTCATGAGATTAGAAAGCTGCACACAGTGGGGCACAAGAGCTTTACTCCTCGGTTTGTTCTCTCACATGTAAGTGTGTAGCAGAAACGTGTGGCTGTAAGCGTTTTCCCTTTGGAAAAATAAACTATATAAGCTTCTCCTATAGAAAGCTAAATTGATTCATCGTAGATAATGGGTTTACCATACATCTGTGTGGCGCACATCTTGCTCACATGTCATTGCTGTGTGGATATTGCGTGATCCGAAGATGTGCAATTCTAAGGCTTTTGTGTCACGTGTAAAAAAAAATTTTTTTTAAAGGCTCTTGGAGGTGAAGGTGGTGCTGAAGAAATGAAATAAATGCTGTTGCAAGTAAGAAAAATGCAACATCCTGATGATAACTTTTTATATAACTTCATATGACTCTGCAATATTCTACTCTCCAGTGGTGGATGAAGTATTAAGATCCATCAGTTAAAGCAAAAGTTCAACTTTTTGAGAAATATGCTTATTCAAAGAGATGATGGCCGTCTGTTAAATATGAAGCTATAGCCAGGAGCGACGCTGAGATTGAAAAGTGACGGATGGTATGCCACTCCTGTTCTAGTGGCATAAGCTGATTCTGAGGGGAACACCTCTTTGACTGGCACACTAGACTATGAGTTGTAGTCACTGTTGGTATGAGAAATCAGTGAAAGCCACTGGGGAATGGTATTTGTCAGTGGGAGAGAAGAGAGATTTCCAATGCAGGTCAAACAGTCTTACGTGCCATGACAGAAGAGAGCGGGGGGGAGAGGTAAACTCTTAGAGATGGTTAAAATCACATCTGTGGAGCCCAGAAATCGACATAAACGACTTATTATAATGACACCTTTGGGCATTAAATGAACTGCAGTCAGCCTCCTGTTACTCTGTAGACGTGAGTGAGCATCAGCTTGGACATCAGCCAAGAGTGACATACACAAGACTGAATGCTGGAAAATAAATTACCATCATACTAACTCACCCCATCAGTCAACAACCGATGCCAGACCCACACTGCTCAGCCACGCAGCAGCCAGCTGGCTTAGCTCAGCTCTTCCTTTTCTTGCCACTTTAACCCCTGGTCACAACATCCCACTTATCAAAGCAGCATACCACTAAGAAGAATCGACATGACACTAACACCACCAGTATGCCAATGAAACAGGAGTAATAGCCATCACAGCACCATATTGTAATCAGCAGTGACATTTGTTAAGAAGAATGGCGGCGAGAAGTCGTGTATAACAGTGGAACATGGGTCACATAGCATATTTATGCCTAGTACAAAGGCTAGTAACATGGGAAAACAGCTGTCCACCTAGCAGCACCTCTAAAGCTCAATAATTTACATGGTGTACTTCAATACATAACAAAGCGACAAAAACAACAACTAAAAGTACAATATTATAGTACAAAATGAAAGGTACAAGTACCTCAAATATGTATTTAAGTACAGTACTGGAGTCAGTTACATTACTGCAAGGCACAAATGCTAAGTTACCAACTGGCCAAACACAGACAAAAACTGTAAAAAAGAAAGAATGAAAGAAAACAAGTGTATGATGAATAGTTTCATTTTATAAAAAAATTATTTGTTCCACCGGTTTGTTTTTTAAGGCCAAATTCACAGCAAAAAAGACTATCTGTTGTTACTCAGCCACAACCAGCCATTCATCGTTCAAAGGGAATGTGAGTACGACAATGTTACAGCTCAGTCTACAGCCTTCTGGGCTGAAGCTTCTGAGAGTCAGAAGTTTATAAAATTGTCTGGCGGCTGGAATGAAAAGGGGATAAAAAAAAACTATTTCAATGCACCATAAATCTACACCAAGAACAAAAGAAAATCAGCACTTTGAAGGAAAATCTGGTAATGGGATAACATTCAGTGCTTTATACCGTCGCAGACTCTGAAGACATACAGCAATAAGATGCCAACCCACATACATCTTAAAAGGTTGTGAGCTGGCTGCCAAGCTCAGATGTGGCACTGATCTTAAATCCTGAAAATCGTAGAGATCATTCAAAGGCTTCATTTACATTTTAATTAGTATGTTCCACTGGAAATAAAACATGTGTATGGATAAGCAAAAGGAAAATGAAATTAACATGAAACACAAAGTACCCCCCAAAATAGAAATACCACAAGGCACAAAACTGCACAATAAACACTGATTTCAATTAATCTCGTCTCAAATGTTTCGTCTTACTCATAAAGTACATTTTTAATCTGTAACGCTTTGAGAATGAATGTGACAAAATAACACAATCAATCACACCTAAAAGCCTTGAAAGCAGTTCTTTAGCTCCTCTGCAAAACAGAAAAAGTGACCAGCGTCTGCTTTGCATGCCAGGGTACAGGTTGCAACAAGCCTCTGAGGCTCTGAGAGTACAGTTACAGCCACGCCAGGAACTGACCGGCTGTCAGCTATTACATACAAACAGGTGACAACAGGCAAAGCAGCAGCTCGGTGGATGTACCACAAAATTCAACTACACTGTAAAGTATGTTGTGGGTAATATGGTATAAAACGATTTCTGTAGCTGCAAAATAATAGAAAAACCTCCTAATGTTTGATTTAATAAATCACACCACAGGCAACATTAATATCGCTAATTAGCCATTTAACAGTTTTCACAACACAGAATACACAGGGGAATAAATATGCACTTCCTCCAGCACTGTTGCTGTATCATCTCAACTTTACCCCCAAATTCGACAATTTATAATCCAATTTAAATGAAGCATTACAGCCACAGAGATGAATGTCTAATTCATTTGGATTTTACATGCAGCTATTTCAAATGTCACAGGAACATCTATTGTTAGAAATGTGGAATTACCGTAGTTAGTATTTATATTCTCTGTTAAGACCTCTGATTTGCAGTAGATCTAAATTCCTCATCGTCTTTCAGACTGTTTGGTCCCAGTTTGGCTATCACCTGCAGTCTCACATCTGTACCTCCTCGAAAGATAAACAGCACAATATTGTGCCTGTGATTCATGAAAACTCAGGCATGTGGCCTAAATATGTCACACTCATTGACAGGAACCTTTTAATTTGAAATCTGTTTCCTTCAGGAATTACGCCTGCTCATGTTCAACACATCACATCTACTGTAGAGTTTGTACAGCTATAAACTACAGTGGTAATACAGTCAATACATGGATATGTATTACAGTGGATATGTTTATATATTCATATTTATATATTAAGTGAGTTTTTATACAGCATTCCACAGTCAGCAAACCTTTAGCAAAAATGTCCTAATACAAGGTTTATTTCTAAGCTTTTTCCAGAGCATTCGACTGCATCTCACAGTCTTCATCAGATAAGTCCGCTCAGTTGTCATGGAGATGGATCAGATGTCATCACGTGACCTAAGTGTAGAACTGTGGTCACGTGACATGAAAGTGGTTGTATATGAAGAAGGTGATCACACCTGCAGCCTGTGCTCAAGGGGGGTTTTCACGAGAATGCTGATGAAGACGTGATGAGATGGACACTCTGGAAAAAGCTAATAAGTGGACATAAGATCATTTTATCAGTCTTCCAAGATGAATAAGGGACTTTCACATTCAAGTCAGCAAAAGTAAGTAGAATGGGTCTCAAATTTTGGCAGAAAATTCATTACAAGGCAGTAAAAATAAGGAGCATCTCAAAACTGACCACAAAAGCAGCATTGTCTAATACAGCCTAGTGTGCCACAAGCTGGTATTTATGTCAGTTTATGTCAGAATCTAAGAGTGACAAGGCAAAATATGGTATAAATGTCAAGGAAGAGGTGTGTTACGACAGTGTTTATGATGATACTACAGTCCCTCTTTTAGTGTTTGCTTTTTGAAAAGAGCATCAAGAGCGCCCAGATCAACATCCTCCAGAATAACGCCGTCACCACAACGGTGTCTCCTAGGAGCTAGAGTGAGCCTCTGCGGCCTTTATCACAGCAGCCAGACTCATTTTACGTAAATAAACAGCAATGTGTAAAGAGGACACACAGAGCAGCCGATACAAGTTGGCTTATGGATTGAGACTGTTCTGACTTGATAAGAGTCACAATTATACTGTGGCCACAGAGGAAACGTGTTGCTTGGCCGGCAAATGGATATCAAATATTAGAACACCTCAAATATATTCCCAGTTAAAAAGGTCCATTTTTCTAAATCAGTGTGCAACATACATCCTGTTGCCAGTTTATTAGGTACACCTTGCTAAAACTAATGCACACAACATCATAACCTTCATTAGGGCAGGATTTACTGTCATACTGTTGTAACTGAGTGTACATTAAACTGAAGGTAAACATTTGTTATTTAATACTTAAAAATGTATAGACCAATCAGAAACCCTTGAAAATGAAATGGTTGTTTTCTCTGACTCCTTGAACGTGAAGACTTCCTGCTGCTCTTCACGATATCTTTAGGTTATGGACTGTTGGTCAGACAAACTGTGATGGCCATTTTTCAACAACATCCTGACATTATCTGACATTTTATGAACCAATTAATCAAAATAATGATCAACACATCAATCAATAAATCATTGAAAAAAAAAGAGCAGCCCTATCAAAGCAAATACTACACTGCTCCATCTGTTTTTGTCATATATCAGAATAGCTCATTATATATAATCATTATTATTGGTTGGCAATTAGCAAGACATGTCCTTATGACTGAGATGGAAGAGGTCTGAATTCAATCCATGGGGACAAACGCTGCATCTATTGCAGCATGAAACAGACTGACGTGCACACAGGCTTTGATCTATCTGATAAAAAAACACAACTCTAAATCTGATTTATCTCCTCTTAATGAATCTGAAAATGATAAAAGGTTTGCATGAGGCCACTGAAGAACATTTGTTCTGTGCTAAAATATTGCAGCAATATTTCAGAACACCCGGTTAATACATTTCTCTCATAGCTGAATCATTACAAAAATGCCAAAAGCAGCAGCAATATTCATTGAATATTTTGTAGCAGCCTTGGGCTACTAATTGTTTGTCAATTTACCCTGGTAGGATGTATAATCAATGCTTTTAATTCAGGGCCTGGAACAGAGGGGTGCTTGGTCATGCCTCAGTAATTAGAAAGCAAATAAAGACCTGAGCTTTGAGCTTTCTCCTGCATTATATCTCCACTATCAGTTGAAGTAACCAAATTCAATCAACCCAAGGAGCCATCAAGAGTTCACTCCAGACATCATTTAATGCCAATATGTATTGGCATTCTTGTGCCACTCTAAAATAATACTGATAAACAACGCTAATACCTGAAGGGTCCTTTTGGTTTGTCTCATCAATAATCCTTTTTTTTAATCTTTAACTGCCCTAACATCTCAAGAAGGTAAATGAAAACATCATTCTAGTCAAAACATCAATGTTAAACTGTCACAGCAAAATTTTACCCATATAGTACTTACCACAGGTTAATGGGTCATTGATTGCGCCTTCGGGCAAGATAACCTCTAATGATTTATGGCTTTTTCTTCTTAATTCATTTAATTTCCCCAGTGACCTTTCCGCCTGCGCCATGCAGAGTTCATGTGCAAACAAAACCTCCACACAGAGTAAGACAAACTACCACCGTCTCTCATTTTGCAAAATTGCACACACTTTGGCAGCAAGACATGCTTTCCCAGCTCTCATTTAATTACTTTTTGGCCAAAGAATAACGTGAAATCAATCAGTGTTGAGTTTTTAAAAAACAAAGAGAAGGAACAAGCATCTATTATCAATACATTGCTTCAGTAGCAGATTGCCTGACACCTTTAAGAGACATGGAGTCGCAGCAAGTCAGTGCATGACTTTGATAACATGAGGAATGCATCAGCTCAGCTCCATCGACAAAGAAATAAGAAGCTACCTAACCTACGGGTCAGGAATAAAACATACTCTTCTTGTTAAAAATCAACATATTTCAAAAGAAGCTCACATCTATCCGCTTCAATTCCCTCCACGACAGAACCTGCTCCTCAGCCGTGCTAACTAAAGTGACTGAGGCTTCTTGGAGGCACTGAAAAAAACCTTTGGCCCAAAATTTGGTGAGTTCAGTATCCCTGCTGAGGTGAGGAGTTGTGTGAAGGATCCTCTGACTTTTGAAGTGGTTTGCACTGACAGCAAAGCAGCTGATTCCCTTTAGTTAGATGAGACCTCCAGACTTGACCAATCTGATTTTAAGTCATTAGATGACATAAAAGCAGCCCTGCACCTTTTTGTATTTTAAAATGTGGAGAGAAACCCAAATCCGTGACTGTGGGTAAAAGCATAGAAAATAGTATTTAAATGAACCAATACCAAACACTTCCAAGAAAACTAGAGAGGTCATATAGTTCAGAAGTTAAAGCATCATTTTAGGTGACAGAAGATGATCCCTAGATTAAAACAAATTCCCTCATCAGTCCCTTGCTCGCTGCGTATTATTTGGTTTACTTTAATCATGTTTTTGCCACATAAGTACCACTTTAGTTGACAAAGGTGAAACGCACCTTACCTGTGCAGCAGATTGAAATACACTCCAGAATACACACCAGAATGCAGGGATGCATTTCTATCAAACTGTGAAGGGTTGAATGGCCTCTGTATGATCATCCACACACAGTGGGCTGATGTTTTGGAGATTGGATGTAGGTTGATGATCAGATGTTTGGAGAAAATCTGAGGCCTGGGCAACCACCACAACGCGGAAAAGGCCAGTATCCGTCCACATACAGACCCACACATATTTTATACTTTTATCTTATCTGATTAACAACAACACATGTTCACATGAAGTTTGCTTGGGGAGCGTGTGGGATTTTCACGGCGCGTAATTTCAGCGCTGCTTCGCATCTCCGCGCTCATTGCTGCCTCTGATGGTTGGAGTGTGGAGCACGGGTGGACCTGGATCTGGGTGGGCTGTAATTTAATTTAACCAAGACCCAGAACTCACACCTGCATAAACACTTCATAAAAAAAAGCAATATTGTTCCCAAAAGAGGATTTACATCTGTATGTAACTCCGATAAATGGTCGTGGGGGCGTGCGTAAAAACGGGTTATGTTTGACTAATTAATTATATTATATTGACACATTTCAAAGGCCCATTGTGAGAGCATTTCCTGTTTTTTGCAACATACTGTCAAATTTATTCAGCAATTATTCATCCATTAACATCCTTTAGTGAGAAAAGTCAGTGCGAATTTTGAGAAAAACATGGAAGTAGCACTTCGGCTCGAGTATTGGGGAGAAAAGTTACATTCCTACTTCACCCTGATGTGTCCAAAAGACCTGCTGTGTTTTAATATTGTTAAAGGTTGTGACTTTAAATGGCCATTTTTCCTCTCCGTGCCCACTCTCAGCACCATGTTCAACAAGCTTCGCTCTCCATGAATTTTTATTAAGGTGCCATTAAAATGTGCGCTCTACTTAACTTGGCATCATTTGTATGCAGTACTGGATGTGTATCACAGGAGACAGCCTCTCCTTCGCTCAGAGGTGGTCAGAGGTCTCTTCAGCACCTCCTCGGCGCTGTTCATGTGCGTCCTTTAACATATCCGCGCTCTCCAGCTGGTGCCAGTCACAGAGCGCGCCACACCACGAGCGCATAGGCGCTTTTAGCAGAGCAAAGCGGCTTTTATACATTATGTACTTGTCCGACCTTTTTTTTTAATTTCGTTCTCCTCGTGTTAAATGCACGCTACATAATTGGATTATTAAAATGGAAATTCACATTCCAGAGATGTTTTTTTCACTACGCCGCCGGTGAGACAAACTTGAAGATGAATCTGCCATAAACACTGAAATACTTCCTTGCAGGAGTGTCGTATGTCTTATGTAAATAGTGAGATCAAATCCAGCTGCAGGTAAGATGATACTTTTGTTGACTTACAGTGGAATGACTGCTGAATTGTCACAGATGACGCACATGTCAGTAAATGTACATTTTATGTACAATTTGATTATTCCATTACTCAAACATGAAGATTTTTTATTTTTTTTTTATCGTTTGAAACAATACAATATTTACTGTGGTGTCTCCATGTGTCCCAGTCTGCGCGTTGCCCTGGTGAAATGGTGAACAAACACGATTTCGTTCCACAAAATCCTCAGCTGGCAGAGTTGGGAACATTTTAAAATTAAATTCCTGTCTTGACCTCATTCTCACATTATTTTCCATGAGCTGGATTTGCATGATTAACTCTGAGAATATAATCATTTATTCAGCTGAGTATCCACCTCCTACCTTGTAGTTGCTAAAAGCAAAAGTTAGAGTAGAATTTATGGCCTTGATCAGTGAAGAAGAAAAATACTACCTGAAAAAAGGAACTTGAAGTTTCCACTTTATGTGAGTGGTATTTCACCAGTTATTCTGGTGGAAACAGTTTTGACTGTACTGGCTCCATGGCTGTTTTTATATAAAGAATACCTGTTGCTTGATATACATAATGCCTCACAGTTATTTCATAATGATGACTTGATGATTTAACAAATGCTTCAGTTGGACATTCTTTATGACTAATCAATAATCATGTGTTTATCTTATGCAACACAAACAGAAGATGTTTCCCCCAAAGCGTTTCCAACTGCTACATGACACAATATTTTGTCCATCCACCTGACTCAGACAACGCACATTTATGGACAAACAGGCTGATGTTTTCATTGAGCTCAAACATCTGGTCACCAATTCACCAAAAACAAGACTCCACACAATTCTGCTGCCATGGTAAAAATGATAAACTGGCGTAATAAAAAATCTCATGTTATTGGCACCAAACAAAGTTGTCAGACCACGTTTGCCTCCTGTGCAGTGGCAGTGACAAGCACTTCAATCTGACTGTGTCAAGGCTATCGGCAGTACGATGATTCCCCTCATTCAATTACTTAGGCTGGAATTAATTTACATCCATGCCCACCCACTAATAAATTGAAAAAATGTGTCTTTCGGTGTAACCTGCCACAGCCTATCATGTGAAGGGCAAGCAATTCCCCAAGGAAAAGCTGATGACTGTAGGGTGTGCGGAGTGATTTCCCTTGGTGGTAGTGCCTGACCAAATAAACACACAGAGAATGTCTGTGCCTCGGGTGGAAATCACTACCATAGACCCTGAGGTACTCTTCTTTACACATGCTATAAATCAGAAAGAGGCTTCAGATACAAAATCGATAAAATCCTTCATAGAGGTGCTGTACCTCTGAACATAAGGGTGATTAAAAAAAACACATTTTCTTTGTGACTTCTTCAGCTAACAGGAACGTCAGCTTTTGGTTTGACTCATAGGATGGATTCATGATGTCACAATGATTACTGTGTCTCCTCACTCTTGAGCTGCAATGCAAAAAATGGCACTTGAGAGGCATGTATTACGTTTAGATCAATTGGTTCAATAGACTAACATCCGTCAGCAAGTAGTCAGAAGAGAGGAAGAAGGAGAGCTCACATTCAATATCAAATGAAGATGATAAGTATGGATTTTACTGGAAAGCAAAAAAATCAATATAAAAATCTATTTCAAGTGAAATGGCTTTTTTTATTCTCGGTTAACTGGACTATAACTGCCAAGACTGTAAAAATAATTTATAATAAAAAGCTGATTTTAATGTATTTGCATACTGACATACATTTTTATGTGTTCAGGTGATGCCATAATCCACAGACAGTGAGGTATCATGGACTCCTGGATCTTCCCATCATCCCCTCCGAACCTCTCGGAGCACCTCATGTATGATAGCTTTGAGCAGGGCAATGAGACCAATCTCCAAGGGAACTACACAGACCACAGCTTCAACAAAACCAGCACGGTGGTCATCACCTGCCTGTACTTTCTGGTTTGTACCGTGGGGCTCTGTGGGAACGCCCTTGTCATCTACGTCATCCTGCGCTATGCTAAGATGAAGACAGTTACCAACATCTACATCCTCAACCTGGCAGTGGCTGATGTGCTCTTCATGCTGGGCCTGCCGTTCATCGCCATCCAGCTGGCGCTGGTTCATTGGCCGTTTGGTCCCGTGCTCTGCAGGGTGGTGATGACTGTTGACTCCTTGAACCAGTTCACATCCATCTTCTGCCTGATGGTCATGAGCATTGACCGCTACCTGGCTGTGGTGCATCCGATTAAGTCCACAAAGTGGCGCAAGCCACGCATGGCCAAGACTATTAACATAGCAGTGTGGGGGGTGTCACTGATGGTTAACCTTCCCATTGTTTTCTACAGTGGGATCATCACAAAGCATGATGGCTGCTTCTGCACGATCGTGTGGCCTGAGCCTGAAGAGGCCTACTACACAGCGTTTATGTTCTACACCTTCATCCTGGGCTTCTTGCTGCCCCTCATGGTCATCTGCCTTTGCTACTTGTTCATCATCATTAAGGTGAAATCCTCAGGCATCCGTGTGGGTTCATCCAAGAGGAAACGGTCAGAGAGGAAGGTGACTCGGATGGTGTCCATCGTGGTGGCAGTGTTTGTCTTCTGCTGGCTTCCTTTCTACGTCTTCAACGTCACCTCGGTGACGGGAACAATCAGCACCACTCCCATCCTGAGGAGCACCTTTGCGTTTGTGGTGGTTCTTGGATACGCCAACAGCTGCGCCAACCCAATCCTCTATGCATTCCTGTCGGAGAACTTCAAGAAGAGTTTCCAGAATGTTTTATGTCTAAAGAAGGTGGGTGGGCTGGATGAGGTAGATCGAAGCGATAGCCGGCAGGATAAGTCTCGCATGATGAATGACCCCACGGAGACCCAAAGTACTCTGCTGAATGGCGACCTGCAGACCAGCATCTGAGGAGGAAGGTCGTAGGACTCATACAGACAGGCATCTCTTTGAAACTAAGGGGAGTGGGCTCTTAAATCTGTAGAATATCTGTAAGATCACATCAGAGATGGTGAAAACATAATTAAATATAGACTTCACAGAGGAACATGAAAACACCAAATGAAAAACACGTGGAAGTACACTGTTCTTTCTTCTATCTGCCTTGGACACATTGTTGTGTTTCCCTGTAAACAAATCCAGTATAATATAACCAGAAGTTCATCCGACTGTTTGTTCTGTTCTGTAAATGAAAATCTGTTTGAATGTTTGTTCTCTGTATTGAGGTAAGGTACAAGGGAAACGAATGCCAACTTGCCAATGGTCCCCCGGGTGATCTGAATTTTCCGTGGAAACCTAGGATTATATACATAGCTTACAGCAGAAGGCCTGTGGCAAATTTCCATAGTCCTGTACTGTGTAAAAAAATAACATCTCAACACTGTGCTCATTCTTGTTAAAACTGGCACCCTTATCACTCCTCTATTTCTGTTCCAGGTTATTTCTTCAGGAAGGTGGTGCGACTGTAAATAACTGTACAGAAAACAGAAACTGTATGAAAAGTTGGAGGGTTTTTCTATTTAAAACTTTAAATCTGACTTGTGAAAAAGCGATGACATTTCTTTCAGACACTAAAAAGGTAATGAATGTCAGTGCAACTCTTGTGTTCTGTAGTACAGCAGTGTGATTTGATGTGTGACCAATTTTACTGAAATGTATTAAAACATAAATGTGAATAAGAGTATTCAATCAGCAGGAAAGTATTTCATACCATGTCACTCGCTGCTTCATTAAGGCTACATGCATAATTTATATTACATAAATAGCACTGGTTTGGTTGATATACCGAGCCTGCCTCTAACCAAATTGCTGCTAAGATGTATAGACACTGTACTACACTGTTGTATAGTATTATATAAAGTAATGTCACTGTATGCCTGTTTCTACTGGACTGTTGGGAACTGTGCTCTGTCACAGCTTATTTTACCATTATTTATGTATGTCATGTAATACTGTTACTTGTTGTTGTTTGCAGTTGTTATAGTAACTTTATCAAAAATGCCAGACTGCATGATTCTAAATTATTCAATTGAGTAGTGGCTCAGATTCATGTTTTTATGTCAGCCGCAAATTATTATTTTACTCCCATTTCTCGTCCACCTCTCTTTAATTCTAAACACATATTAATAATTTTATTGTTATTTCCCTGTGTTGTATTACAGAAAACACTGTTTGGTAACTGTCTCTTGTGTGTTTTTGGTTACTCCTCTGTTTTTCTATTTTCTCTTTGACTCAGTATAGCAAGACTATGCTTGTGCCATGCTGCCTCCCATCCCAAGCTACTTGTAAACGCGGTGTACACTGATGCATCCTCCTTTTTTTAATCTGTGAGGCCACATTTGAAGTGTTGTTTCTGTCTCCAGATGTCTCCAAGATGATTTGTGAAGGGCTAGAACACTTATCCTGAAGAGGCTCTGGTGTTCCTTTATCATCATCACTGTGCTGCTCCAGGAGTCCACAGTTCACCCTGCCATCTTGTGACTCCTTGTCTTTCTGTAGTCAGATTACTATCTATATTGTGAGTTATTAAACCTTCGCCCAACATTTGCAGGTTCCCTCATATACACCAAAGCCAGTGACAGTGGTGTGTGTGTATATATATATACACACACACATATACACATATATATATATATATCCTTGAATCCTTGAATCAGCCCTCAGTACAGATGTGAACAGCTGTGTCATGCTCATCACTTCTTCAGTCTTGAGTCGTGATCTCCCTGCGTGAGCTGTGCGTGTGTCATCTCTGACGTTAAACCGGCCCGCCTACATCGTCTCCCCTCCAATGACACACACACACACACACACACACACGGAGGAGGTGGAGGAGGAGAGATCACCGCATCCGCCGCTCTCACCGACGAGTCCGTCCGTCAGTCAGTCCTCACTTAACACATACAAACTGCTATACGCATGATTTTTGATTACCTGCATATAAGTTCTTCATGTCACAGTATTGCATGATACGCAGAAGTGCATACACACATTTTGATCCTCCAGGCATGACGAATCAATTTCTATATGTAGCGAATGATGTGACACACCTCCAATGTCCTATATTTCCATAGCAACAGTGACCAAGTGTGTGTCGGTCCCATGGTTACATTAATTAGCATAGTAATAATAGAAATGACAAGAGATGATTCTGGACATGAATTAGGAATGTAGACATTGCTTAGATGACTCGAGCATTAATATCACCATCCCCCAAGCTGTGAAACCAAACACCTCATCAAACACTGTTACATTAAACCTGTTTAAAATGTATAGTTTGTGTTGGTGTGCAGAACAAAATGTGAAACCAAACCTCGCTTACTGTATCAGAGAATACAACAATGTTAGACTGGACATACACACATTGTACAATATCATACAGCTGTTCTTGTAGTAATTATGATTCTTACAACTACGCTCAGTTTATTTTTCTGCTTTTCTTAGGACCATATTTTCTCCATGTGTGTTTTTGTAGTTAGTGTGCTTTTATGATAAATCTTGTTTTTTATTTCTCAACTAGTACGTCTCATGAGCTCAAGTTTGCCACAATTGTTATAGGTTTAACTGTTTCTATAGAAGGTTTTCAGTCAGTATGTTGTTCCAGTTTCTGTTCTGTTAGACTGTACCCAAAGTTTGATGGAGAAAACAAAGTTTGTGTATAGTTGTGTTGAAATGAAATAAAGTCAGTAATAAGTGACTCTTGTGGTGTAATATTGTGGAATGCTCCTCTTTGTGACAAATTATTACCGAAAGATATAAAATATTTAAATGAAAAGCTGTAATTAATTTGTTCTTTCAATTAATACTAAATTAGGTCTGCATTTTACATTTGACAATTATTTCCAAAATAATTGCAAGTCATCACAAATCAGACATGTACCAATTAAAGTTTGTCACAGAATCTTTTATGTAATATTAATGCCTGCTGCTAATGACTAATAACGTGCGGCATGTTAGACCAAAAGTATGAAAACAGTGTGAGACTCTCATTGGAGGTGTAGAAATATTCTTTTCTTGACACGTTTTCACATGCCTGCATTACACACAACCCTAAAGGCAGGTTTGATTTTGAGTTTCAGACCTCATCTGAGCTTCTTGGTTTTCACCACAAAGTGGCGCCAAAATCAAACGCATGACTGGAGCTGCTTCATGCCAGAAGAGTTTTAGTAGAAAGGCGAGTGTGTGTGTTTACAAGTATGTTTGACTGTATTCAGTTTTTCAGCTCTTGGGTTTTCTTGCCAGCATTTTCTTGTTCTATCATTACAGTAATATAGGGCAGACAGCTTTCCAAAAACACTCACCACTCATACACCACAGTGCTTCAATCCTGGGAAAAAGGTTATTGTCCTAATGACGGGAAGTGTGAATGGAAGAATGAGACAAAAGACAGCACATAGACATTCCAGTTTTGTTCTGAGTTTAATCACTGAAACGGATAATGAAGCTCTCCTCTTCCTTTTCGTTTCAGCTGCGTCCCTGAATGTCCTTGGGTGGCCTTAACTGCTCCATGATACATCAAAACCATAGTGCGACCATTTTACAAGTCTTTGATTTTACTATTCAGAAACCCACCGATGCCCTTCTGCAGCAGACCAAAGGATATGCATGTTTATTTTCAATTACAGAGCAGCTAAACAACCAGGGGGTTGTGGTTTTTTAATGTGGCATTACTTTGTGATAGGTTAGAGCCCTCATCTTATACATGAGTGAGTAGTTTTTAATTCTGTATCTTTTTTTTTTTTTAATACATACACAATCAGTGATATTCAAACAAAACAGACCACAACACCCTGATGTGCATTATCTAAAGTCCGACTTGACAGCATACTGATTGAATAGAGCACTGGGTTTACTGCACTGCAGAGGCAAGACACACCACGAACCACACCGGTCTACACCAGCCGCACAGTTGCCACGGAGAAGATTAACACTGATGGATTCAGAGCCAGGCTGTGGTCGCACAGTGCCCATATACGTGCAATGCGTTTCACCCTCTATGTATCTCACATGATCGCCTCCCGATCCCCAAACTACAGAACAAAAATCATGATGGGCAGCAGGCCGTGAGGCATTACTGAGGGCAATTTTTCACATATTATAAAGATCATGAGAGCCCAGTCGCATGCAGTGTTGTTAAATGGGCTTCTTTTTTTTTTTAAACTTTCTTTTTTTTGTGCACAGAGCATTCAAGGTGTTCAATGAGGAAAGACCACAGCTTTCTCGCATATTATAGGACCCTCATCTGGAGTTCATGTATCAAGTCTTCTCTTCAGAATGCCATATGAAACCCAAAGCTCACATTCAACATACAATTCATAAACAGCAAAAGGTGAGCCAATTTAATCATCACCATCATTATACCAACAATTCCACAAGAATGAAAGTATAATACGTCCAAAAACATTTCCAGTACCAGGACAGCAAGGGACATATGACTGTACTGAAAACTTAAAAAAAAAAAAAAAAAAAAAAAAAAAAAGACACTGAAAAGAACAGTAAACAAAAACTCAAAATTCAATGAGTTGCTAAAAAAAAATAGATATTCCCTGCCCTCAACCAGACTTAAAAATAAAACAATCAACACAGTAAATAAAGGAACATGAGCACACTCAGGTCCAAATCTGCTTAGTTTCCATGGCAGCACTTCCCCAGCAACTGGCAAAGGCAGCGTCTCTAAGCTCTCATGTTTTCTTTGCTCTTAAAAAATAGATGTATACTAGATTCATACAGTATTTCATAACAAAAGTCACAAATGATAAGAATCATAACCATATCTTTAAAAATCTTCTTGCAAAGTTCATAATACGTTGATTCTATTCTCTCTCTCTTTCTCTCTTTTTTTTTTTTGCATTCAGTCCCATATGCATATGACAAACCTGTCTTCCATCATGACTAAGTTAAATGCTTGGTCAGTTGAAATGAGAGCACCATGGGAGAGAAATGGAGGGTGTGTTCAGGGCGGGGGGTGGGAAGTGGGAAGGGGTCAGAATACTGTAAGAAAAAAAAAATAATCCAGATGTGCCCAATCAACATGACAGTCGGTCACTCTCGGACTCTGCCCCTGCAGCAGGAAGAGGGGAAGTGACAGAGAGAGAGAGAGAGAGACAGGAAGAGAGAGAGAGACAGAGAGGGGGGGGGTGTGGGGCCTCTTCCCTCTGCCCAAGCCCGGAACTGATGACGCCCGACTCTTCCTCCTCCTCCTCCTCCTCTCCTCTTCATTCAGTTTTGTCAAGTAGATGCCAAGAAGTAGCTCAGTGCTTGTTTTTTTTGTGTTTTTTTTTGTTTGTTTTTTTGTTTTTTTTAACTTTTCCTCTTTTGAAAGTTTGCATGATTTCACACGTCTTTTTATTGTTTGTCCTCCACAGCCGGAGGAGCAGACTGATAAGTCAAAGAGTTTCAGGTAGGTTTGTGTGTTTGTGTTTTCATCCTGTCCCCAGTCCCTTGACTCTCACATTAGAAGCAGTGGTTCTTTATGGTCAGTGGTCACAAGGACTACTCGTACTCAAGGAACTGTTTATGGTAGAATAAGAGATATCTGAGGAGAGGGAGGGGAGGAAACAGAAACATTTGATTCAGATGTTGTAGAATATTTGTAGAACTTTTTTTTTGTAGCACGGCTCGTGTCTTGTGTGCTTTCTTACCCTTCGCTATCGAGTACATCCTTAATGCTGGCCTTGGTGATTATGGCATCATCACATTTGAACCACTGGTCTTTGTGCTGGCGGATGAAGCTGGTGTAGTGGCCACTCTCTAATGTGCCTTGGTGGTTGACTACCGCAAACAAGGAATACCTGAAAAAAAGAAAGACAGACCAGATTGTGAATTTGTTCTGTTGTATTTGTGGCCACCTTGCGTTCAGACTCTTGTGTCTACTTGCAAGCAGCCTGTCAACGGTATTAAGACCATAAATTCCCAATAAATGTTCTGGAAAATGAAAGCTATTGTAACCGTCGTGGATGAAGAGAACTAAGCAGCTTTTAATAGGCTTCAAATTGATTTCATTTGGGGGAAGCCACAGTCGGATGCTTCAGGTCATTAGCATGTGCTGCTGTGCTAGAGTAGAAATTTGTACTGTTATGTCAGTGCTCCTGTGAAGCAGCAGAGAGCTAATAAATCACGCTGTGATACACAAAAAAAAAAAAAGGTACTCACTTATTGTCATTGTTTAATACATCGACCGTCTGTTGATACTGTCCGTTCATTCTGCTCTCTTTACTGCGGGCCACAGAGAAAGAAGAAGAAAAAAAAACAGGATGTTAGCATTCAGAATGATGCATGTATGTGTAAACATGCTACACTGACACATAAATCCACTAGGTGGCAGAATTATTTCATCTATGAAAGCTGATATCTTCCTCGCCTGAACCGCTTAATGATTTTTCTGTCTCTGAACAGAGCTGAATGGATGCTACAGCCAGGGGTGGGGCAAGACTGCTGCTGCATGCTCTACTGACATTCGTTAAAAAAGGAGCGTTTGATAATAAAAGAGCATTTTATTTTTATGTTGACGTGAACAGTCGCAGGATACACTGTGTGGGGGGCAGAGGAACTAAGGGGCTGCTGGGTGGAGGAGCTTACCTGGATGCCATGAAGGGCGTCATGTCCAACTCTAGAGGGAAGGAAACATATGTAGTGATCTTCCTCCGCAGTTTAGCAGAGTGCTCAAACCGCTGGGGATGGCCAGAGAGGGAGGATGAGAGCGAGAGAGAGGGAGGGAGTGGGAGGTGTGGGGGTTAGAAAATGGTAAGAGAGAGGGAGAAAGTGGGGGGAGGGGAGAGAACACATATTTAGATATAACAGGCATCATCATTACAACATGCAACACAGCTCGTGAAGAGTAAGAACGTGTGATTTCTCCTCTGCTGCTGTCACACTTTTACACATTCGTAACAAGATAATAATAGGCTTGGATTGATCTAAGACAATCTCCTTGCAGCCTTTTCCTATGAATATCATAAATATATTATGGCCGTCCAATGCTGTTATGATAAATAAAACATGGGACAGCGGAGGACTGTACGAGTCATTGAAATCATAGGTGTCCTGGGACGCAGTGAAAGGCCTGCACAACAGGAGGCAATGCACAAACACAACTCAATTAAATTAGGAGCGTACATATACGCACGAGTAACGTACAAGACACAGTATGAAATGTACCGCCATTAGATGGAAGGCTGCATACATACAGAAGGGATCATATATATATTACGCTGTATTAATGTATCTATATTGTGCACAACGTAAGAATGAAGACGAACAGATAAAACTGAAATTAAATCAAATTATATAAAATAAAAAGAAATAAAGTATCTACATTTGGATGCTTGTTGAAGCCACATCCTGCAGCACTGTTTACAACACATTTTAGCATCTGCTGTTTTGGAGTAATGACAAAATTAGACGTGAGAATGATAAAAAAGCTCCATGTTCCCCGAAAATAATCAAACTAACACAGACAAGTGGCAGATAATGCAACAAGTGATAACTGGCAGCGCGTCGTCGCTGGCCGACTTACTTTGAGATGGAAACACGCTACGATGGGGAGCTTCTTCATTGTCAGCTGTTTGGTGGACTCCTGGTAACTATGGCAACCGCCGCACTTGATTTTGGCACTGCTTCCTAGATGCTCGGGCCGTGTGAACCTGCAGCGAGAGGGTAAAAATAAAAAAAAAAGAGAAGAGAGAGAGAGAAAACGTGTGTGAGGAAGTGTGAGCAAACGGGAAGTGAAAACTGGGAATAAGAGGAAGGAGACGATTATGGTTATATTTTGTTCATCTGGCCTTTTGTGCCCGGCAGCACCTAGTTCTGGTGAATCTGAAGATAAGGGGTCTCGTGCATTAAGTCTGCCTGCAGAGTTTTGGTGCAGCCACTCTGTGTGTCAGCCCACCCAACCTAGAGCCCTGCTGGTATTGCCAACGCCTCTATCACCATGGCAACTGCACCAACCAGTTCTGTACCTTTAAGAGACTTGCTGCAGCAACTAGGGGTGTGTGAGGAGCTGCAGTGAGAGGGGAAAAAAAAAAAAAAAAAAAGTCAGAAGGAAAGAAAGCGAGAGAAAGAGGGGGGAGGATGAGACGAACGCGAGAGGTAGAGTGAGGGCACGGGGGAAAAGGAATTAGGTGGAGAGGGGAGGGAATGAAATAAGATAAGGAGAAAGGGAAAAGAAATTGCAAAAATGAAGAGGCAGTAGAGGAGATACAAGAGGTCACACCTGCTCTGCAAATCTAGTGATGGCTGGAGACAAGATGCAGGGATAACAGGGCGGCTCACACACCATATGTGACCCCTCCTTATACGAGTGGAGAGATGAATGAAATTTATTTGACTACAAGTGGAGATGACTGATACCCTTCATTTCCCAGTGTTATGAACGTGATTTATTTTTTCCATCTAACAAAGTTTCAATGATATGAATGTCATCAATCCGCCCGGGTTGTCAAGCTCAGACCGAAGCTGTACCTGCGTAGGCAGTCTGTGAGTGTGGTGGACCCTGACAGGTGGCTCTCTCCGTTCACTGTGCTGCCATCCCCTCCAGGGCTGAGAGGCCAGAAAGGCGTGGATGAGCCAGGAAGGTCCAGACTGATGTCCCAGAATGGATCTATCGTTGTGGAAACCCCGCTAGATGGAAAAAAATAAAAAAATTGAGAACGAGAGAAGGGTTTTTTTAATTAAACGGCAAGTAATTGCGTGTATGTTTGTGTGTCACTTAGTACAGGTCGTGATGAAAGGATGATGACATGGATGGCAACACAGCCCCTGCAGATTCTGATCATGTTTTTGTTTAAGCCTGCGAGAGGACTCAATGTGTGCATATGCACACTGTTCTTACAAGGCCATTTGCAATTCAATGAAGTGTTACATCAGAGAAAATTGGCTTTACATAAGGAATTTGTATTATTAGAGCCTCGTGACTGTGATGGACTGCGCTCAAAAGGAGGCTTCCAGTGTAGATGGTGGTGAGAGGGCAATCCTGCAGTAATACTGCACCACTATGGTACCATTTGCCTTGGGGGGGTGTATTTTATTTGTGCTCAAGGCTCTACCCAGAAGTAATCTTTCGCCATCAGGAGATCCGTTTAATGATTTAGGAAGGAGTTTAAATTATGGCAGAACGATACACCAGACACAGTGGCTAGCTCTACATCAGCATTCCCTCTCTTCACTGTGGAGGGCAGGTAACGTCACACTGAGCTGGGCTCGGCATGCCGGCTCGCCTGGGCGAGGTGCTTTGCAGTTCAGTGCAGCGCGCTGGTGTTAATGTGACAGGACAGCTCTAGGGGGCGGGCAGGCAACGCTTGGGTTGTGCTGCTGTCTAGACAACCCCCCTTACAGCAGCTCTGCAGGGACCGGGCCTTTAAATAAGAGCAGTGGAGAGGACACAACCGGTGGTGCAGCCACTCCGGGAGGACGGGTGGTGTCCACATCGATCAGCTCAGCGGTAAGAGGCGGCTACAGCGCTGAAGGACAAGGAGGCTGGACGGATGATGGTAATTGGTAAATGTATGAAAGAAGGGAGGAGGTTTACGGTGGTGACGTGAGGCTCCATCAATATCAATGGATAGCAACCTCAGGTGGGACTTTTTTTTTTTTTAAAACAGAAGGACACACAAACTTACTGGCAAACTTGACAGGTAACATCTGATTGCAGGCCCCCAGTGAAGATTTGGTCAATGATGCAGTTACAGTGGTTTGGATTGTTGGCCTTCTTTCCATTGTCATCTCCTGTGAACCACAAAGAGCACAAAGTATAAATACACACACAGATAACACAGACAACCTCTTTAGCACCTCTGAAGGACTGTCTGGCCCTCTTTCTCACTTTACCATTCCCCTGCAGCGGAGCCTGCCTGCCACTTCACAACCCTCTGGATTCTCTGTAGCTAAAAATCGAAGCAAGCCTTTACCGCAGGGTCTGTTGGGTGAGTCAGCCTGTCGTTGCACTGCAGCAGGGCCTATTGACATTCTGCTGCTACTGCTTGCTTGCTGTCCCCCTGGTACACGCCATTGTCAGTCTCCTTCAGTGCGTTTCCAGAGAAGTAAGGCACTGTGCTCTTTGGGTAGATCTAAAGTATGACTCCACATTTGCTGGATCCGACAGTAAGGGGCATTGTAACGGGCACGCTCCTCTCAATCTCAACTGACACTGCTTTTTTTGTTGTATTTCGCCCATTTCAATCCAACTTGGAATAACCTGCAATCCTGGCCTGATGGGAAATATTCAAGAAGACACTTATTTTGATTGTGTGTATAGCTTACTGATGGTGTCCCCTTTGCAGTGCCTGTGTAGTACATCCAACGCTGCGATGAGGAACTCGTGGGCGTCTTGCTGCTCGTAGCCTGCGAGGTGACGTGCATGAGTCCACACCAGGTGCAGCAGCCGAAAGGGAATGTGGGGCGAACGGTGGCCCGAGTAGAACTGAGAGCGAGGAAGAAAGATGGGAGAGGTGGGTGGAGGTGATGAGGAGAGGGTGGTTAGCCTATTTTGCCAGGTGTTACAGGGTGAATTATATTTTATCACCTCTTTGCCAGTCTCATTGCTACATAGCTCGGCCTCATCTATAATTTATTTCTGAACCATAACAAAATGTACTGTCAGCCCAGGTTGATTTTTGGACTCTTTCATCGGATATGAATGAATTTTGTCACTTAACAGCGCCGGCTTTAACAGAGGCAAGAGGTGTGAGGCAGAAAAGACAAAGTGGCTAGAAAAGGGGGAGCGCTCATCCATCTATGAAGTGTTGCAGAGTCTTTCAGTTGCCATGGGAATTCAAGTGAGTGACAATTCAGGTCAGGGTCAGGAGATGTGGGTAAGAACACAGCAGAGCAGAGCAGAGCGCGAGAGTTGGCGGGGTGCAAACACCTACAATGAAGTTTCAACCGGAGCTCATTAATGCCAGAGAGGGGCTCTCGTTTCTTGATATGAAAACGTCATCGCGCCTTATTCTCCACGGTTCTTATCTGAAATCTGATTGAGCTATGACACGGGAAAAAAAAGAAAAAAAAAAATTGAATCGTACAAACTCTGCTCCTTTTTCAGCAGTTTGAAGGTGGCTCACAAACGAAAGGCGCTACAGGAGGAAAGCTAGGAGGGAGAGTGATGATCAAAGCGGGACGCGCCTCTCACCTTCATATCTGAAACGGCTCTGTGTGAGAGCGTGTGTGTGCAGAGTCAGAAGACGAGAGCTTTTGATGACGATATGGAGGCGGGTTAAAAAAGAACGAAGGTGGGGGGGGTATTGAAATTGTTGGAGTTGGAGTTGGAGTTGGGGATAAAGCGTGGAGGTAGAAAGAATGACACTATGTATATTAGTGTTTAAATGAATCTTTCCCACATGGCTGACCTTGACTTGTGTGTCTCAAGCACACTTGAATACTCAATCAATGTCTGCCTCCAGGGGTGACAGAGGTGTGCGGCCATCTCCTTTGTGTGTTATGTAGGTGAACGGTTCATCCAATGGAGACAGGGCAGGGCTCTGTGTGTGCGTGTCATGAAGGGGGGCGGGGGGGAGGGAGGGAGGGAGCGAGGGAGGAGGGAGGGAGGGGGTGATGACTCAACTCATTATAGCACCGCTTGCCATCTGTGGGCCCATATATACCGAGAAGTGAGAGGGTGTAAGAAGAAAAAAAAAAAGAGAGAAATAAAGCGAGGCAGTGTGGGAGCGGACCAGGCAGAAATTACATAACATCCAGCGCCGATGAGTTTGTTAAATGAAAAATGCTAAAGTTCTGTATCACAGAGCTCCGATTTAAAAGGCTATAATTGGGTGTGCAACATAGTTCGCATGGAGTGATCAGGTTCAATAAAGGTATAATTAGTGCATTCTGCTCATTCATTTGTACGTGGCTCTTTACATTCCGTTCAAGCTGGATTTTTCCCTCCTCTCTGCCTCCCTTCTTTGGACTGGACAAAAGAGCAGTGACTCAGCCTACTGCAGTGGTTTACACCGCGAGAGAACGTTCTGTATTATGTGGTTGTTTTAAAAACGACAAAATAAACTCAAATTATGGCTCGTTTTTTAATTAGAAGCTCTTCTTCTCCACGTGGGATGAAACCAATTCATGGACCAAGTTCACGCATGCGAAAAAAACCAAACATGTGCATCATACCTCCTGAAAGAGCTGCGACATCTCACACACCAGACAGGAGTTTGATTGCATCTCGCACTTGTGTCTGTCGGAGAGAAAGAAATCTCGCAGCAGTGGCGTGTGTGTTAGGGCCTGAACAATACAGTTCATGAAACATGTGTTGCCCAGGTTTATTAACCCTCGTAAACCTGCGGGACAAGGAGAAGAAGAGACAAAGAGAAATGTGTGAACAGCACTGGAAATGAGGATTAAACATGGGTGTGATTCAGATAGCTGGTGAGAGGGGAAATATGATTCACCACTTCCTGATCTTACTGACTCGAGTTTCAGCTGTGGTCAGCTTGCTTATTAAGAAACCAACAAAACCAGACTTGGTAGCATTAAAAAACACACACACAGATATTAAGAATTTATTCATTTAAGTCATTAATCGAGCAAAAATGCCAAATATAACCTAGATGCAGATTCTCAATTGTTTTATGTCATAGTAGAATGGATATCTTTGGTTATTGGTCAGAGTCTAAAGACGTCACTTTGGGCTTCAGGATCATTTTCTGACATTTAAAAGCCAAATTATTATTCTAAATGAATCCATACACACACACACACACAACATAAAAGCTACTGGCTCTTTCAGATTCACGTTTCCTTTGCGTATGGCTGGAACGTTAACAATAAGGTGCTGGGTAAGGTCTGCCAGCAAAACGGTGTGTATCCTGGAGCAGACCCCGAAGCTGTGAATGGATTCATTTAGAGTGAGAGAAAGTAAAGCTACAGTCTTTCAGCGATGGCCAGTAGAACAGGTGAGACACAGCGAGGTCTTGGGTTTAATCCATTAGAACATGGTTTGATTCTGGAAGAGCCCGAGCACTCAGTGTGAACGCTAGCACTTCAGACTGGTCCTGGTGTGCACGCACATGCACAGGCACGCACGCACAAAGCCTACTGCCCATTTAGATCTTTAGACCGACCAAGCTCTTTATAGATATAAAGGGGGTGAAGGATGACCAGAGACAGCAGACAGAGGCGAAGATAAAAAAAAAAAAATAAAACAAATAGAGTACATGGACGAAATCAGAGACACAACAGAGATAGCAAGGAGAAATCAAAACAACAGATTACTGAGAAAACAAGTTGTGGAGACACAGAGATAAATTCAGGCCCACTGTAGTGTGCATCCATCAGAGAGGGAACAATGTGTTCTGCCTCTCACAGTGTGTTGCCTGTGGAGCTCAGCCCAGTCCTGTTGACCTTGGGTATCACACTTAAATACAAGTGTGACCCTAAGTACATGGGCACATGTAGAGACAAACACACACACAGGGAGGGATTAAAGTGCAGTGTATTGCCCACCTATGGTACAGTTCGTAGTGATTTTCCTCCGCTTTGGATTGTGTCGTAATAATTCTAGCTCCCTCTTGGTTGGCTCCCACGTCGTGTATTTCTCCCCAATGCCTGTGGACACAAAAGAAACACGAGTGTGACGGCACAGAGGCGTCAGGGTGGCCTTCTTTTGGAAAGCTGCATTAAGTTCTCTGACAGAAAGCAGAATGATCTACCTTGCAATTTCCAGGCTTTCCTCTGCTCCTCTTTGGCAATCTGCTCCATGTCTTTGTCGTATATGTAGTCTTGACACACAAAACAATATATTCCACCGTATAATAAGTCTATCGCTGGAAGTGGGAGGGAGGGAAAAGAGAGGGAGAAAGAGAGATTGAACCATAATTACAAATGGATTTTTGCTCTCCACAGTGGGCTTTATTTCACTGTCCAACCTCGCTGGCACAGCCAGCATCGAGACAAGTGCTTTTTTTTTTTCGCCCCGCATTTTCCACCCGCCGCAATATGTTTCCATCTCATTGCCCGCACTGAACAATTATAAAGAGATGTGAAGGGAGCAGTGATGGAACAGGTGTATTTGTCTCACACCCATCTCCTCTTCCATTCTCAAACTCCACGGCAACAATACCTCAGCTCTGTTGCCGTGACAACCTATTTTTAGCTTAACCGGACTTCTTTTTTTTTTTTTTTTTTTTGGTGCTACCCACACTCAGAAAGCGAGCCAATACATCGTGTAGAAAACCCGACTGGTGCATGTTATGTTGTCGTCACAGTGCCACGTTTTGTGTCTGTGTTTTTAAATCATGTGCGCGAAATCACGCAGAATTTCTTTTTTTATTTATTTTTTCCTTCTTCTCCTGGTAAGCCATGTCCACATTTGATAACCGTGTGTGCCAAATGAGATGCTACTCTCTGGACAACAGCAACCCGGTTAAGAGAGAAAAATGAGAGCAACACAAGTGGCAGCAAGAGGAAGAAAATATAGACTAAGAGCACTCCACAAGGCACAGGCAGGAATTCATAAATCTTGAGTGAAGGACGAGAGCAAGAGCAAAGAATGAGAGGACAGGGATGGTAGGGGGGGAAGAAAATGGACAGAGTCCTGAAAGGAGTGAGGCTGTAAGGAAAAGGAGGCCTCAGAAGAGAGCTTGCTATCTAGCAGACAGGGGAGTTTGGATTAATTTGATTAGAGGTGGAGAAGAACAGAGCGCCGGTGTCAGAGAGGCTCCTGTGGAAAGCTCAAAGCTAATTAACACTGTAGCCATGCACTTGGGGTGTGTGTGTGTGTGTGTGTGTCTGTGTGTGTGTGTGTAACCAAACTGTTGAAATGCATTAATAAATCAATTAAAGACATTCAGACAACTACCAAGCCACCCTACCATCTCCCGTTTCCATATTTAGTCAATATCTTGCTAATTAGTGTAATGTCTCATTTAGCATAATTAGTATGTAAAGGCTGAAAGCTAGGCTTTCTAGCAGCTGTGGATTAGTGATGTTGACCCCTCCCTTGCTGCTGTATGAAGGGGAGTGTACCAACTTAAACCCGTGACATTTGACTGGATAAGGCGCTCCCACCAGAATGGTAATGCGCCGTGGTTAGAGAGAGGTTCAGCTCCCTTGTCTGCTCAGAGGAGGAAGCTGCCCAAAGTAATGCTGTAATCCTTCACTGATAATAGCTGATGCTGCAGTGGGCCACGGGGACGCATGTGAATGTGACGAGGGCTGAGTCTTAGACAGAGGAAGGGGACAATATACCAATATCATCGTTTATCAACAATCATTTGTGAGGTTTCTTTTTTTTCCAGATTGATTTACTGAAACAGTTGTGGGTGGGTGGGTGGCTTACCTAGATTGTGTCTCTTGTTTTTCGCGTGCTCGTGGATGTGCTTCTTCGAAAAACAGCCGAAAAAGACACAGTAGAGACAGGAGTGGAGCCGGTTCAGGTGGGCGCCACACATGTGACAGATACACGACTTGGCCTGGAGAAAAAAAAAGAAAAGGGGGTTTGGGGATTGAGAGTGAGAAAGGAGAGGACAGTCAGTGTGGTGAGAAAATCCTCTGCAGCAGGACAGAGCCCTGAGCTGTAATACAGAGTGGCGTAGGCAGACAGAGTGGGACTCCCTGCCAGATGAATTAGATTTGTATCTCGAAGTCAGTCACACAAACACTTGCTCGGTGCTCGGATAGACCCGATAGGAAGACGGGCTAAAGATTTGCCGGGCCTGCTGACAAATCCAACGCGGTTGAACAACAACATATTTCCACACCGAATCTTTCACTCTCTAACACATGCGGGGCATGATGGGATTTAATGCTTGGCAGACACACTGGAGAAGGCAAATCTGTCTGAAGCACACACACTGATGGCAGCTGGAGATTGAGTAAGTGGTTTGACTACAGCAACCGGAGGAAACCTGAAGAAATTGAACATCAGAATGCCAGACATCTTTTTGGAAAAGCTGCAACAATGAGCCCTACAGGTGCTGCATGGGAACACAGGTGGTTACGAATATTATAAACACCCATGAGAAAGGAGAGCTCATGAACATGTCTAGCAAGAAAAAATTCTGTAAGACAGATAAGGGGATCAAAAGGATGAACCACTAAAGTGGTTGGCAAGTGAGATACATGAGATACAGATGCTGTGTGTGAGCACAGTCACACATGAACATGAATTATTATACCGATTATAATTGATTTAAGACCGCAGCTGGCTGGCTGTGCCCATATACAGACTGCTGAACCTGGAGAATTGTGGTGGACAATGAACAAAACGATAGTGAGAGCTTTACCTGCCGCTCCATCAGACACCCGGTGCAAGCGTTTGATCAGATACGTGGAATATTATAAAATTAAGCTGGGTAAATATTCCAAATTGATGGGAATTATGGAAATAGATGGGAATTAATGGGAATAAACTGGAAATTTGGGGTAATTAACTAATTGGGGGTAAGCTCATCATGATAGACTCATAAATGGTCAATGAAATGATGCCAGCTAAAGCTTATTTAGCATCTAATTTATCAGCTAGCTATTTACTGCATGAATTCATTTTCATATGCTACTTAATTACTTATTATTTATTTATATTTATAATGTGTGGTCCAGGGTTCTAGAAATGATCTGTGCATGTGATGCATGCATGGGCATGGCCTCAATAGCCCTGTAGTAAGCAGTGTGCTACGTGCATGTGATTGAGGAACAGTAGATATTCAAGTGCATGAAATCTGGTTGTTTTAGTCAAGCAAGTTATGCTAAAATATAGTCTCCCCAACTATATTTAAGTTCTCTGTTTTGTAAATTCCCTGTTTTTTCCCCCATTTATTCTGATAAATTTCCCATAAATTCCCATGGAAAGTTTCCTACTTTGAAAATTCCCAGAATTTTGCAACCCTGTAGATCATTTTAAAAAACAATTAGTATATCAGTAATTAGTCTGTCTTCATAGAGCAGTTCTGTTGGTAATGTGAGTGACAGTACAGCAAAGAGAAAGAGAGACAGAGAGATATATTGAATAAGAGAAAAGCCAGAGCAATCTAATCAAAGCCTTTCAGGGTGCAGACCTGCCGCAATGAGTCGCCCACTCACCGAGAGAAGACAGAGGGAAAGGAGGTGTGACGCAAAGGTGAAGAGAAACAAAGTGGAGAAAGAAACTATTGGATGGAGAGATTTGAACAGTTTTCAGTTTCACTGTGAGAAACCAGCTCGGAGGACAAGACTCGCACACTCCTACACTCCAAGCTTATGCTATTGGCCATGAACTCAATGGCACCGCGCTGTATTGTCTGCCTATTGCCGCCCTTTGACGAGAGACACAATAGTATAACTTGACACCATCTGAATGACATTAAGGTGCATTGTTGTGGAGAAATAAAATAGCTTGTGCCAGTCAGTTTCGCTTCCTTCTCTCTGGACGACAAAGAACAATGGGATGACTACACAACTAAAACCCAAACGCTTATGAGGCAACGAAACAAAGACCATCTCACTACATAACTCACAGGATGACTCAAACACTCAACATCCAAAGCTATAACCTATATATAATGTGTTTGGGTAGCTTGTGGTCATATTTAAAGACGTGCTTTATTTGTATGGACCAGTTGATGGGAGCTACATAAGTAATTCAACATTCATTTGCTTGCATCATGGTATATTGAGGATATGGCTGTTACACAACACACCAGACATAGATAGGCCGTAAAACTCACACGCAGGTCTGTGTTTTGGCTGAGCATTAGTAGGCATGGGCTACATTGTGATGACATTGCAGTAGAGGGGATATTCAGGGTCGCAGACCCTAAGCTCTGGTTTTATTCATATTGGTTCAAGCCAGCTCTGAATGGGTGTGTGAGAGAGAAAAGTAGTGGCAACAAATCAGTGACTTAACTTTTAAGGTAGAGCTTGTATTGTGTTGAAAGAAAAGAGGCCACAGAGAAGATTAAAAAAAAAAAAGGGGAGAGAGTGTGAAGCAGGACTTGTGTTGTCAGAATCTAAAGGAACATGGCCCAGTAAAAATACAGGCCACACATTGTGTGGAAACAAAAATATACGTCTTAGTTGCCCCTTTAAGCCTCAGCACTGATGTTGTTAGTGCCCACTCCTCCTCCATTGCACCAGGACTGCATGTCAAAAACAAGAAACCCTGCCAACGCCACGCCTTGCCCTCCCTCCTCACTCCAACACCCCCCTTTAAAAAAAAAAAAAAAAGGGGCCAGAAAATCTATCTCTCCTCCAGCCCTCCCTCGGCTTCTCTGTGCTCTCCCTCTCACCAGGGTTCCCGGGTCGTCTATTCCTCAGTGTCAGCAGTCCTGCATCTCTCTGCGCCCTGGGATTTTAATGTTCTATTACATCAGCTATTGATCAGCTGCTGGCTCAGATGACTGGAACAAGTGTCGGACAGGTAGCAAGCTCACATTCGTGCTGCGCCAGGCTGCATCTCCCATCTGGGATGTGCTCTTTGAGGCGAGTTGGGCTGGGCTCCATGTCCAGGGGAAAAAACCCATTAATGTACAAAGGTGTTGAGTGATGGAAGAACAGATGCAGACAGGCATAAGCCAGATGAACAGATCGACAATACATCCTTAACGTGAAGATAAGATAGCATTACGTGCTTTGTGGGTCTGTGAGCGGACGTCGGCCGACAATGACCCGGCTCGAACACATAAAGTATGAATCCTCCAGTGCTCTAGATGTAGCTGCATATATATGAATTTAAATAAAGTAACATCCATGCCTCACACACTCAGCTTCTCCATCTCCTCCTGCATTATTCCCTCCCTCAGCATTTAGGTTAATGCATTCATATATTCGAACAGAGCCAGTAATGTGATGAGCTGTAACTGAGGAGGAGAGCGAACGACGACGATGATTATGATGTGGACAAAGGTCTGGCTCTACTGAGCACGCTCCTGCTGCTGCAAAGAACAGACCGGGGAGGGGAGGGGAGGGGAGAGAGAGAGAGAGAGTCAATACAGAGTAGAGAGCTATATGAGAGGAGTGACTCACCATGCTGCCTCACACACATAAGCCTGTGCATGCTTCTCTACACACACACACACACACACACACACTCATACATTAACAAAATTAACAATGGCTGACGTGCACTGCACACAAGAAATACACAGAATAGCTCCACAAACAATTGTCCGACATGTGCTATGAGGACTCGGACGCACAGTCCTGATTCGGATTCTATATCTAATATGAACAAGCTGAGGGAGGCTGGGGAAGGAGACTGATGGTGATGCTCGGGAACTGCGCTGCCGACTGACCCCGTGGGGCTGCAGCCTGTCAGTGCCTTGGCAGGATGATGTTGTTACCCCCTTTCCTCCCCCCTCCCCCTTCCCCCTTCCTCACTCCGCATGACAATGCCCGGCCTGTGAAATGCAGTCTCAGTAAGCAGCCCGAGAGACACGCGCAATATCTTAACTCTATTCTCTTATTCGCTTCCGTTCGGCTCGTTGTAACCTCTGTCGACAGTGACATGCTGCGTGGTCTCTGTGTGAGAACGTGTTCCCTCCTCGTCCAAATGAATCCGATGTCGTGGGAGAGATGAGGGACCGCTGGAGTGTGCAGGTTGGCCTCATACTGTCACACACTGCTATAAGGACATTATAGCTAAACCCTGAGCCCAAAGCCCACGGAAAGTCGCTTCTTGCCGTCTCCTGGAAACTAAATAAAACGCAATGAAACGTGGATGGAGTGGAACTAAACTCCAGACACTCACGGTGGAGTAGCTTTGATGCCATGATCAAAAATGTTGTCATGCGCTTCTCCAGGGTTTGTGAAAGTTGATGTGATACAGCGGGATGTGAATCTGATTATAGAACACTCGACTAGGGAAAGGGTTGTACTCCTTGATTCCCAGAGATCAGTGGGTGTAGGAGGAAAGAGAGGTAGAGGTAGATGTAAAAGCATGATGTACTATGATTTATTATGCTGTGAAAGCATCATTTGGTCCCAGAGTGACTCCATGTGTCCATATACATGTGATCAGAGTAGGGAAACAAACACCAAACATGCACGCTTCAAATCCGTTACACAAGAGCACCAAACCAACACGCAAGCGCACACTGACCTAGGATAAAAAATGTTTTTTTTAAAAACTCAACAAGTAAAAACAAACATGTACGGCAAGAGAGGAAGATCATACAGACGGCAGTGTTTGTGTTCATACACACAGATGGTTAACAGTCGAGCTCCAGCTTAGCAAAAGCCTGCGTGATCATTTGTCAAACCTAGCAGCCACCAGATGCCCACAGCCACCCTGCTCCACCGAAGGAAAACACACAAATCGAAGAGCGAGCGTTGATGTGACTGACACCCGTGGCACGGAGCTTCTGAATTGTCCCCTTGGACTCTCATCAGATGACAAATTGATTTCTTTTCTTTCCCACAGCACCAATCAGGAACTACAGAGGCTTCGATGTTACCTAGAAAATCTATGAACACTACCCACAGAATAAAGGCACAGTGGGGCTATTAGTGCACTACAGTCTTTAAAACGGAGTGTATATATATATAGAGAGAGAGCAGACCTAAGTAATAAATTACCTTGCAAAGGTCTAATCTTCACCTTTTTCCACTAGAACAGAGAACAGTTTCCTCACTAAACATCTAGTCCCATGAAAGGCTGTCACATGGGCCCATGGTTTTAACAATAGGGGAATAATTGAGCGTCCGCTCTCAAAGAGATTGATTGCCTCTTGGTTTTTGGGCTTGGCCGGCCCCTGGAGGGTGATTGACAGCTCATTAGCCAGATGGTGGTACTAAGGGAGGGCTGGACGGCAGCCCTCATTGGCTGGCTCAGGCCATGACCAGCATGCTTTGTAGCGGCGATGTCTTTTCAGAGCCTGCTGGACAGTCAAATGAGAGGAGAGCTGGACGTGGCTCACACAAGAGACGAGCCTCGAAGACTAACCCCTTACCCAAGCCATTAAAATATAGATTTAGTTACTGCTTTGAAGGCAAAGTTTAACACTGTCAATTACCAGCCTCATGCAGCATCCCACCCACACCTCCTTTACCCTCCAGTTTCACTTTCACCTGTGTCATGTTGTATCTCCTTGACCAGGATTGCTCCCTAGTGGAAGATTGCTTTAAAGGATGCTAAATGTCTGTGGGAGGCTGGTTTCTCCGGAGGTTGAAAAATTTGAAAGCAATAGCACGCGAAAGGGACACCACAAGGTGACACGCCAGGTCTACGATTACTCTGGGAGGAGGTTACAGACCTTGCGCTGTTTGTTTAGTCTGAATCACTGAGCCACAGCCACAGTGACTGACAGATGGAAAGCCACAACAGACAAGACCTGGGAGTGACAGAGAGCACATGGATGTGGAAGAAAGGAAGGAATAGGGCTGGATGGGGGCCAGAGACCAACGTCTGACATCACCAAAGCCACTGAGTGTTGTGTATGAGAGGGATGAGGGGAAAAGGACAGGATGGGAAGTGGAGGAAATGAGAGGATTAGAGGTTTGGCTATGAATTTCACAGGATCAAAAAAAAAAAAAAAAAAAAAAAAGAATCTGATGAAAACCTCTGTGAATAGAAAATGTGATTTTAGTATGACAGCCTGTTTGTATATTTTTAAAATTGCAAACAACTACAGTGATATAATTACCAAACAATTACACAATGCAAGCACAAATTTAATGAGATAATCAAGAGGCAACGAGAATCACGGGCTGCTGAACTAGGTTTGCAAATAGCACACACACACACACACACACACAAAAAAAAGAGAAAGCAAAGAAGGGGAAGAAGAAAGCGTGGGAGTGAGCGCAGAAGAGGAACAAGCGAACGCTATGAAGAGGCTGGAGGAATAGATCCTGACGCTACAAACGTATGCTGATGAGTCAGGGCGCGGGCCTGTGATGTGGAGGGAGACTGATCTGACAAAGAGATCTGCTCACTGCACAGGAATCAGCCAATGTCTGAGTGCATTTTGTGTGTGTGTGTTTGTATGTGTGTGAAGCGAAAGAACAAGAGAGTGGAGTCGAGTGACGGAGGGAAGTAAATGTGTCATCCTTGAGAATATAACCATCTTCCTAATTCTGAAATTCTCAGCAACATCCAGCAAACGATCTCTCTCTCTCTCTTTCTCTCTCATCTTCCCTCATCACAGGCAGAAAGAGGCTTTGCACTTGTGGGAAGGGGAGGAAAGGGGGGTGTTATGGTTCCTCTGATTATATACAATTCATCAAAACTAGAAGATTAAAAATAAAAAAATAAAAGAAAGTTGAGTTCAGCTCTCTAATCACGACCCTCGCCCCTTTAATCAAAGTGACAGCAAATTCTTCAAAGCAGTTATGGCTGTAATATTCTGCCAACCACACCCACCCTGCTTTCATCTCGTCCAATTTCCACTCAACCTAAGATAATAGCTCCGGTTTAACTGCCTGGCAGATTCCTTCATGCTTGCACTGTTACTCCTCTTACGGATAAATACAGTAAATAGAGTCCTGCTGGATGAAGAGGCGCAAAAATAATAAAAATACTAATAATAACCACAACCTTCATGAATAGTCACACCACCCTTCCACCACCGTAGCCTTTCACAAACTATAAATTATGAATATGACTGCAGTTGGGCCTCACGAGGAATTAATTCAACTGTTAAAACCAAAAAGGGGGCAGGTTTCTGTCGACGGGCTGTGCTGACAATCCTTCTGTCTGCTTAAATGGCACTTGGCAATCTGATGGAAGATGAATCTCAATTAAGAGGCAAAACATTAAAAAAAAAAAACTGCTCAGAGAAAGGCTCACGTATCGTACTCAAGCAATCGCTCAATAAAGTCATTAACATTCGCTCAACAACACAGTAATAATAGATTAAGACCACAGAGGTCAAAATAAAGACAGAAGGGTGGGGGGGATAGTTCCTGCTCCTCGATCTGAAATGGAGACGATTTTTGTTACATGACACAAACTGACAGTGGGTGTAGCCCCTCGAGGTACGCTGAATGGCCAATCAAAAGCTTTCTACCGACAGCACTCGACATGTAGCACACCTCGACGAGGACGGAATATAATGACGCTCGGGTTGGACAAAAGAAAATCTCATTTAACGTCAAAGAGCATTTAATTGTTTTCTCCAGAGTCGTTAGGTCATACGCTATTGCAAAAACAGTTCGTGACATCCCCCTCAGACTCGAGGCCGGGAAGAGTCCACAACAACCAAGCTAAATACATAATTTATAGCGGACACTGTGACCAGTGTACACACTCACATACACTGTGCTAATGTAAATCTACATGCTCATCCAAGCTAATGGGGCATTTCATCTAGGCTCAACATGCCAGACAAATTATTATGTAAATGTTCCCTAATAAAGGGTAGCAGCTCCCATGCCACACTGGGCCGTGATGTCACTTCTGCAAACTCCTATCTGTGGCATTCATTCTGACGTTTTGGTTACCACCCATGTGGGTTTCAGATTGCGCATGCAGAGCAGGTGACTGATCTTCCACCAGTGTTCCTGCACATTGCCTGGGAATTGATTTTAGCCTGGGGTAGAGAGGATGACAGCTTGCAGGAAGGCTGCTGAGAACAGACTACAGAGAAGGGTGTGAAAAAGGAAATGAGAAAAGAGGAGGTGAAAAACAGCAATTCAGGATGAAAGGCACCGGCTAATGAAACAAAGTCTGAATACAATGTCAGAAACGCTTTTTTTTCCCCTTTTAAATCCCTTAGTCTCTGCATGACAATGCTTTTTAACTTCCCTCTATGCAGACGGAGTGCCCGCCATGTATTATATAAGAGAAATATGTAGAGAGCAGTGCCGTGATAAGCTCTCGTTTTATCAACCATTCAGAGTGCCTCTCCAATGCCACTGTCATCTATTTAACTAAACATTACGACATAGCAAGGACAGATGCAGGATTTATGTGTCTTTTTATTCCACAATGAGATATTAACAAGGCCCCTATTCTTCTAGCTGAACAAAAACCAAAGACTGCCCGACCTCGGGAGAATGCACTGCCTGCGTACCGCTGGAGGAGCACTACACCTGCTCTGCATGTCAGATCAGTTAGGTGGTGAGGAGCCTCGGTGAAAAGAGGGGGGGGTGTGGGACTTAATGCTGATATTTCCATACAGCCTTCCTGGAGTTCAATTAGGCAGCAGGAGAGAAAACGCTTCATTCAGGAGCCGCCGTTATCTCTCCGTATCAGTCACCTGCACAATCAGCGTCCGGGGACCAGATGGGCCGAACGGAACCACTCGGTGCACACCTTAACAGATGTTAGACAGCTGTTAAACAAACAAAATTATACGCAAAGCTAAAAAGAGGGATGGATCTCATGGGCAAAACTGACTCCACAGCTGTATTCATTAATGCGACGGCACAACCACTTTCTAGGCACAATCCTTCAGAGCACAGAAAACATTTATGCGTAGTTGCATTTCTACTATAAATGAATAAAAGCAGAGGCTTGCCTTCCTCTTTTTCGCTTGCATTACAGACAAAAATACACTTGTCAAAGTAATTATACATCTGAAACTTCACCATTACATACAGCACTGGCGTCACACAGCATTTTAAAAGGCCTCTTTATGTAAGATCACTTCAAGATTACAAGGCCGCTGTTGTATTATGACGCAGTGGCGCTGCACTGACAGATGTCATGGACTGACGGAGGGCAGAGCATAAAGAATACAATATGATGAAGTCTGAAACTGTCCGTGACGGCTTCAAAGTTTATAGAAACTGGCTCACGACTGCGCAACCTAAATAGTTTCAATAAAACTGTCTTTGAATGCCATCTAACCTTGACGACTGTGACAGCGAGCGGGGCTTCAAACCTGGGAGGACTGATATTCATGCAGCTTGCCACCGAGTACATGGCAAGGCAGAAAAACAGGGAGGAGAGATTTCACAATACCCTTCATAACTCAACACTCGCTGCGTTTCTCTCAACGTGGCAGAGACGACGAGTGTTTGTCAGGAGGTTAAAAAGTGGCGGTCGCTGTTGATGCGCTAATTGCGGAAGACATCATCTTGACAAGGAGGGTGACGGTGTGAGTGAGGTTGGCAGGGGAAGGTGCTGAGACAGGAGAGGGTTTAAAAAAAAAAAAAAAAGCAGTACAGAAATAGTTCTTCCCAAAAAGTGAGCGACGGGGCCAAATTTGGAAGTGGTAAACACGCCTCGAGGACTGAGCAGAATATTGTGAAATGCACAGAAGTCAGCAAAAAGAAAGGAAGCAGTCTCATTTCCATGACTGAGCTCCTGTTGATTGCATCGGGCAACAATGGGAGAAAGAAACTACACAGTCCAAATTAACATTCATCAAATACTTGTGTCATCCACGACACGGTCTGATAATCTTTAAGGGATGCTCTCTTGCACTTTTTAATTCGGATGTACTTCAGGGCATTAAAAGCAAATAACAAAAAAGAAATGCGAACGCTGCTCAAACCAAAAGCATGTCACTACAACACTGCATAAACAGACCAAAAAAAAAAAGGGTCATCGACCATTTTGCACTAGCTATTTGCTTTGACATGCCCGCACTGTAAGGGAGCAATGCTTCTGGCTGTTCTGCTCACAGTCCACCCTCCCCGCTTGGTAATCTTACAGGAGATACAAAAAACAAAAACAGGGCTGAATTCTTCCACTGTGCAGGTTTACGTCTAATATTAGAGCACATTAAAAACACACAGATAGGTGAGCAAGAGGAAAGAAAGCAAGCCGGAGCTCTTTATTCATCTGAACTATCTTAGGAGTATGTCAGTGAAGATGAGAGAGAGAGAGAGAGAGAGAGAGGAGGAGAGGAGGGAGGGGAAAGCATCAACTCACCAGCTCTGTCCATCCTGCATCACTCTGAAGCACCTATTTTAAAATCACAACGACATAAAAATGTAATGACATATACGAGAAGAGTTCTTGGGAAAACAACAGTCAAGCAACCTACAAGATTGCTGCTAAAGCGACAGTGTGGAGTGAAAAGCTTCTCTATATGGATCAAACATCATGTGGCACCAAAAAAAAACAACAAGTTTATGATGAGCAAAGAGGGAAAAAAGAAAGTGAAAGACTCTCCAGTGATGACATCACACTGTAGGCCGAGCAGGTGTTGGAGATGAGCTCGCAAAAAGAAATAAAGCAATCAGCTGATGTGCCAACATCCAAAACTCTTGAGTGACAAAAACAAAAAACAGTCCTGGGATGCCTTGGGGAAGAGAAGCGCTAAATCTATGGACCCGGTTGTGTGCGTGTGGACAGAGACAGAGAGAGACACACAATGGGTCCATTTGGTGTGGTGATGTTAGCCCCCATGGTTACAACTCTCTCCCCTAAACACCAAGTTCAGCCATCCAAGCTTTCTGGACAAACAGAGCCTGCTCGGGCTAACCCTCACTCACAAAAAAATAAATAAAGATTTGCACAAAAAGAAGAAATAGAAGTAGTCCCTGCAGATCAACAAGCTGGCTAACTTACCGGTGATAACCTAGCTGGCTAACACTACACAGCTCCAGCAAACACCGTCATCATGTTCATGATGTGTGCTTCATGTGGGGACATCGTTTACTCTGTGTGTGTGTCACATTACAATCACTTTTTTTTGTTTTTAGTCTTTTTGTTGTTGTTGTTTTTTTACCTTGCGTCTCCTCGTCTCAGCAGTACCACTCCAAACAAAGCATTGGTATATGACTCGAAGGTTTTGTTTCCAATTATCCACCTTATAACCGTTCACATGGGAGCACCCGGCCGGACTCATGACAGACAAAACATTCAGTTTAGGGTTTTTATAGGTGACAATGAAAAAAGAAAAAAAAAAAAACAAGAGTCTCCTGGATTTCACTTTGAGCTAGCTAGCTGGCTTGGCTTGGCTTGCTTGCTGCTGGCTAGCACGAACTGTCTGTCCAGAAATGGTTTCCGTTTGGAAACGGGACAATCGATGTAGTATCCAAAATGCTCCTCGGGCATCTGACAAACACGGTCTCTGGTTAACTAGCCACACACTCTGTGTCTCATGGAGTCAGCTAAAACAGGAGTGTTGACTTCAGTAGGTTTTTTCTGCTTCCCCCTCTTTGCTTGCTTTGACAGTTTTTTTCCTTTTGCACGTTAGCTCCACTTCCACTCTCACGATTAGTTAGCTTTCTTTCTCTAGTTAGCAACTCCAGCTTCACAATGCCCGCCCAGCGCGCACACTGATTTGCCAAGACAAAGACGCTGCGTCACCACGTCGCTTCGAGAAGCACGTTGGGTGCGCTTGGTTTGTAACCCTGTGTGTTCCGTGTGTGTGGATTTTTATTTTATTTTATTATTATTTTTTTTGGATTCTGGCTGTTTATGAAGAGGATTTAAATCGTCGACGTTTCCTTTACAAATAAAATAAAATAAAAAACACCCCTTATTCAGGAGGCTCTGGATAAAAAAAAACATACATTTATGTTATGTTATTGTCCACAGCATTGTCCATTGGCTACTATATGTCAATCATTGATTAAATTCCTAAATGTCTTAAATTATTGAATGACCTCTTCACTGTCCATTTTTAACCCGGCATCAGACTCTGTTTCTGTTTTTGCTTTATTGTTATTTTAATATTGTTTATTATTGTTTTTTTATATTGTTCTTATTCGTTTAATGTTTTAAATTGTTTGTTTAAAATGTTTTATTTCTATTGCTATTGCTTGTCTTAATGTCAAATGTTTTTCCTTGCCTCTGTAAAGCACTATGAATTGCCTTGTGTACGAATTGTGCTATACAAATAAACTTGCCTTGCCTTGCCTTATGTTTTATGTTTTATATTGCATGTACAGCACTTTGTGTCTTTAAAAGGCTTTGTGAATAAAGTTGAGTTGAGACTGTTTTTGAGCGATACAATTAAGCTACTTCATAATAATCCACCAAAAACACACATAGTTCATGACAGCAGTCTAACTCTGTGACATCTAAAGAGTACTATAAACTAAATATCAGAACATCACCCGCACTTATTTGAATGTTTGCTAGAAGTTCAATCCCTTTCAGTATCACCAATTAAAGCCTACCACCTAGTGGTGATATGGTGTATGCGTGCAGTCACTGTGAAAAACAAGCATAAAAGTCAGCATGGGAGAGCATAGATGGATACAAAGCATGCCAGTGGAAGGGAGTCAGAGAAGCCTGCATGGCCCTCAATGCAGGCTTCTCTGACTAAATATTACTCTTATATGTCTCTCAGCTTTGATTGACATAAAGGTAAGTTTTGTGTTTTTCTCTGGCACAGGACTGACTATTACATATCTAAATCTGTGTGATTAAATGCAGCAAGTAGATCAGAATGAATAAATTAAAGCACATCGAGGAATAAATAATGTCCAGACTAACTCACCTTCAAATTTAACAATCACTTTCCCCATCTAATTCATTTAGAACTGGTGTTTTTCACAAAAGAAATAAATCAACCCAACTGTTCTGTTAATATGTACTGAATTTTCAAAGGATTTTACAATCGTGCTGAATGCAGAGAGTCTACCTTCAACTGCAAGATTCACACAGGAGAGCAGACCTTATAAGCACAGCCATAACAGGGCATAGGGGTGTCGTGTGTGCTTCAACACAATTTATTTTGTGTTTGAAGGTAACACTAATGAGCCTTTGCGCATTTGGATACAATTACTCGCTTTTTTTCTGGTTTATATTGTGGTCAATGGGGTATGTCTTCACGGGTAAATGATATTTTCAGATTGGTCAGATATAGCTTTTCGTGGATTTGAAGTAGTGGTAACAGACCAAAATAGTATAAGACGTAGAGCATTGTTCCCAGGGGTCTCATATTTATTTCTGGAAAGAACATTTACTTCAATAAAAATAGCAATGCAGTGTAGAAATACAGAACAAAGGTATTAACATCAAATGCACTTAAAGTAGGAAAAGGAAAAGTAGTTACTATGCAGAATGGCCCATTTTAGAATAATACTCAATTAATGAATTGCAATTAGTGATGAATTAATGTGTATGCATCATTTTTGTGTTCCAGCTTGTAAAGGTGGGGGTAATTTTATATATTGCTGGATATTTTAATCTATAAATCATGATTTATTTGTTGATTTTATACTTTACTTTGCAGAGTCTGCAAAGTAAAGGTGGTGAATAAAACGTATTCCTCTGAAATGCAGTGGACTGAAAGTATACAGTAGCAGAAAATGGAATTACTCAAGTAAAGTACGAGTTTTTCTAAAAAATGTACTGTACTTGAGTAAATGTACTTAGTTACTTACCACCACTGGTGTAATGGATTAGATGTGCATCTGGGAGGAAGATGACCAAGAGCATCTTAACCAAGAGCATGCCCTTGTTTGTGAAATTGGGGTGGGGGGTTACTTCCCTTAATTGTTCACTTGGGGGCAGTGTAGGTCTATGTATCCTCATTATAATGTGTAGCGCTCAGGAAGAGATTTTGCTATTATAGAACTATATACTACTACTACTTCCCCACTTCTCCATCCCTTACGATTTATAATTAATGTCATTGAAAACAGCTCACATTTGAATTCAATGAGTTGTCCCACTTTTCCTGCACAGCCTTTTTTATTTTTTTATTTTATGATTTTCATTTCTTATATTTTCTGAGCAAACAAACGAAAGCATTTTGCTTCGAGTGAGCTAGTCAGGGTATGCATTTTGAGTGTTTGCTTTGACAACACTGGGTGTCTGGTATCAGCAGGAAATTAAAATCAAACTAAAATCATGATTAGGATTGTGAATATAAAAATTATATTGTTTAATGTGTGTGTGTGTGTGTAGTATTATATATATATATATATATATATATTATATATATATATATATATATATATTATATATATATATATATATATACATATCATATACATATACATATATATACATATATAAAGGTATAGTGTATAGTACAGCGGTTAAAAGTCAAACTAGAGACTACTGACCAATACAAGAGGGACTGGCACAACAGACTCTGTCTGTGTTTTAAGCTACTGTCTTAACAGAAGAATGAATTCAGAATGAATATGTCTCAGATGATTCTATTTATCATGGATTGAATGGCGAGAAAAAACACAATGTTCTTGTCTTAGACAGTTGGAGAGGTTTTAGGGACAGGCGCTCAGCAACTTGGTGGATAAGTCACAAAAGATGATCCCAGCGAGGGAACAGCTTGTTCACATTTGATCGTGTCTTACTGTGGAGTCAGTTCACAGTTGGGTATTAATCAACACTATGGTTCAGAAAAATCTTCTCAAAATGACTTACTTATTTTTCAATTGTCTGAGGCTTAAAGGAATAAGTAACACAGATAAAGGGTACATTAATGAGAAAATAAAAAAAATGCAATTTCTGAATAAATTGAAGTGAGATTGCTGACTGCTGAAAAGCTGACTGCTGAAATTGCTGGATGGACAGCCAAGAGCTGAACTACACTGCTTGAAAAGCTGGAAGCTGTATTCATCTGTGCACAGCTGGGAGCTGGACAGCATGGCCTAATAAATGGCTAGAGGCTGAAGAGAGAAACAAGGCAAAATAAAGTGGAAGCAATTCAAGTGTTATTCAAGTGTCTTAGTAATAATAAGTGTAAACCACTATGAGCCTCCTATGTACTAGGAGTTGAGTTGTTTGTGTAGAGAAAAATGCATGTTGAAACGTATCTGTCCTAAATGTGACACCACAGACAACAGAAAAGCAGTGTTAATTAGTAAATCACCACTCAAAACCACCACTATTAATTGCATAGATTTTTTTTTTTTTAGATTATGTGAGAGAGTAGACTCTCTAGGAGAATTCTGTTAAAAGCAGAATGAGATTATCAAGGGTCCGTGGATCTGACTCTCAGTTTTCGAGGACATCTGAGCGTACTAACACATTCTGATGAGAATAAGCCAATTCTAGGGTAATTTTCTAGTGATGTCAGAGCCAGTTCCAAGTAAGACAGACACATAGACGTTGGCCCTGTTATAATTTATGACTCTTGGTTCATTTTTGACACCCATGTGATTTCATGAGCGAAATTCTGTCCCATACACTTCTCTGGAATCACGACTCACATGACAGGATTGGAATTATGTTTTGCACAGGCTGATCATGTCTGTCCATCTCAGTATTTATTAAATATAATACACTCACAATATGTAGGAATGTTTGTCTGGTCAGAAAAATAACAGCTTTCATGACATGCATTCCCCTGCTCCCTTCCCAACCAGTAGCTCAGCCTGTAGGGATTTGGCTTGGGAACCCAAGGAAGTCCAAGTCCAGCTGGAGCTGTTCATGTCGTTGGAACTGCTGAGGTGCCCTTGAGCAAGGTACCAAACCCCCTAACTGCTCCCAGGGTGCGGCACCATCTCCACAAACCAAACATGATTGATTGGCACCCGTGGATACAATAGGTCTTTTACTTTCATATGATACCAGCATGTTCACTAGAGCTTTACAACTATGTTACAGCCTCTGTAATACAGTGATGTCAGCCAAGGATATCAGCATCCCCATGGAGTGAAGTAAACACAATTTCATTTCTAAGGAAATGTTTTTCCCACAATCTGGCTTTGAGGCCATGGCACTAGTATTATCCTATGTCCAGAGAACTGGCCATTGTTCATATGAAGCATGCTAATATTAAACCACTGATCAACAGACAGTATGTCAGCATCTGTTGGAAGCTGTCAGTGGCCCTTTCACGTCATCACAGAGATTGGGTGGAGCGAGGCAAGCCACTTTGGGAATACTACGCAGAGGCCACCCATGCCTAAAAGTCAACAAGAACTCCCTTGTTAGTCATTCACTTTAAGATTTTTTTTCCATGAAAGATCCTTTAACCTCTGGAGTTGATAAATGGGAATTTTTATCTTTTCTCATAGATCTTACTTCTTTTTGATGTAATCAGAGGTCTTGAGTTTTAAAGAAATTAGCTGCAAGCATAAAAAAATTGGACTCATTTCTTCAGCAAAATATTTATCAAGACTGATAATGGCATGCAGGCTTTTGTGTAAAGTTAGGTTATCCTAAAAACTGAAGAACCAATGCAGACACTGTCTTTAAATAAAGGAAACTAGTTCATGGCTAACCATGACATGAATATCTCGCAGAGCATAATAAATTTCAGCCGATCCTATACAAGGGAAATAATTTTCTGCCTTTCTTCACCTTTTGTTGCTGAGATGAGGGAAGGATATGAGAAATGCAAGAGTGCCAGAATGTGTGTGTGATCACTATGTGTGTTGACTGAATGTAAATTTTCCCATTTCAAGAAACTAGTTCACTCACAAAGCATTATGGCAGAATCATTCCTTCTTTAATATAATCCCCAGCCTGTGTGCAGGACATGTACAGGCGTCATTATGTTTATTTGATGAACTATATTGAGGAAAGGCAATATTCAGAGCATACTGTATAGAATATATAGGACAGCAATTACCATTACACATTAACATTTGTCTTAAATAGGTTTTATGTGACTTCTGTAAGCCCTCAGTGGTTTACATTTTCTAAAGTCGATCATTTCTCACATGTCAAACATCACTGAGAGAAAGAGATATATTATTATACTTATGTGCCTTTGAAAGTTCTTGAAAGTATTTTTTTTTCCTCCTTTGAATTTATATATCATGAAGATACATTACTGATAAACTTAATGAAAGCAACGCTCTTTACAGTGGTGATTTAAATAGCACGATCATCTTTAGATCATCTGTAATTAACCTTATGAATGAAAGCGTTCCACTGAGGGGTCATAAGTTCAGAAAGGTAACTACATTATATAAAATTACTCATTATAATTGCTGTAAGCAAAGAGAGTGTCAGCGATGTCAGTGAAACCTCCAAACCATAATTGTATATTCTAGGTCAAGTGTAAATCTACTTTGCTTTTGCAGACAAGTGCTCTGCCTCTGCTGGTCATTAGAAAGAATGCATGTATAATGTTGCATTCAAATGGGTCCAGGAAGATGGTAAATGGCAAACCAAATATTGGTGAATCGGTTAAAGTCTGTGTAAAGTAAGTATAAATATGTGTTCTGAGTTTGTCAGACCCAAGAAAAAAGTATTTGAAAATCTGAATGATTACAAACATCGAGTTCATGGAATTAGGTGTCAAAATCCACGCGCACTCGTCAAGCAGCAATTTTGAAGTGACTGAAACATGTCCGATGAATTAAAAAAAAAAAAAAACTAACTTTGAAACTCTCTGAGCAAGATGAATTAATCTCTATCGCTATGCGCGGGTGCAGGGGTATGTTCAGGGTCAGGTAAAAATCCTGAAACTGATGAAACCATTAACCTCTAACTCCACATTTCAGTAATATATTATTAAAAGTCTTTTCATGTGTTTTCAGCAACTATTTCCCAACATTTAAAGTTATAATATTTTTACTTTTTGCCATCCTTCAAACAGAGTTTCATTTCATATATTTTATTCCAATATCACCAAAGCAACATGTCATCATGCATGTTTCTACTAACATCCAAGCAGTGAGATAATATAATATAATATAATATAATATAATATAATATAATATAATATAATAACAAGTGAGATAAGTAAGGTAACACATAGTAAATCATTCAAAGTGATATCAGTGATTGTGACCAACATCAGAGTAAGTTAACAAGCTCCTTCCTGTCTTCTGGCTAATTTCCCGGCGGTATATGGGTCAAAGTAACTCAGGATTTATCAGGATGAGACAAGAGTCAAAATGAAGCAAACTCTTACGTCCACAAACTAATATGATACCTCACCTGGATAGGAAATATTAGTGCCTTTACTATTGTCCCACACGTCATTTGTACTCTATGACACAGCTGTTACGTTCTAATATCCAATTACAGTAACAATGTTCCTCTTATTCAAATCAAATATGTTCAATTTTTTTGTGTGGGATAAGATTGCTGGGTCATGAGATGGCCCACGTTTCACAACTAATAAATGCGAGGTGTCAAAGCTTTCCTCATGACCCAAATGGTAAAACACTCCACTTGCATAATGCCCTACAAAATCAAATCTGGGTCACATATACAAACTGGGAAAGATTATGAACAGTATGTAACACTCAAGGTCATCCTGGAAAATTGACATCTGGTAAGATCATTACACTACCATTCTGTAGAAGATGGGATCAAAGAAAATGTTTAATAATCCTCACATCTGAACTACTCTTAATGAGGTCTTTACTGGCTGCGTCACGCCAGTGGTCTCTCTACTGCTGTGGCTAATGAGAATTTGTCCCTGTAGTGTTTACCAGGTGTGGGTATAGTGCGTGCATGTGTGGAACAGAGGGGATCAACAGCTCAATCTATCCTTTTATGTGAACATATACCACAGAAAATATATAGGTCAGTGAGGTTTAGAAGATCAAACGATAAAATCAAAACACCATAAAATATCAACTGCTACAACAGAGACCAGCATACGCAAACCAGGCCAGTGTGTGGTTTTGTGTTTTTAAGATAAGACACCTCTGATACCTTTAGATAAATTAACTACATTACAAACACAGTGTGTAATCTGTGATGCTCCTATTTTGTTCTCCGTTTACATGCAGACGATAAGCAACTCAATAAACACTACGCATGGCCAATACCAATATTAACTCACAGACTTATCAGTGGTCAAACACTAAGTGAGTCTATTGTAAAATCATTCAAGTTGCCGGGCTAATGAGGCTTACGACTAGCACGATCAGGATGGAGGCCTGTGGATGATTGAGGCCATGATATCACAGGAATATGGGTCAGTGAAGGGGATGCATTCATGTTATTATGAATTACTTTCTCTTGATTGGCAGGGCACCTTATGTTATGCCTAATTTCAGCAGCTGTGTATGTGTGTGTGTATTGCCACACACACACACACACACAAGGAAGAGGCATACCCAGATAAAATGCTTGACCTGAATACGACTCTTCACTGATCTACAGAATAGACATTTAGTATGACCCATTGTTGTCCATTAGATCTTATTTGTGGCCGCCATGCACAGCAATCATTACGCAGGTTGCCATGTTTCGCTTCACATGCACACCACGTGCCATGTCACACTTGTAGACATAGGAGATTGAAGTTAGGTATAGGTGCTTATAAGGTTGCTGGGTAGCAACATGTGAAGCATAAATTTATTCCCAGCCATTGCGGGTCAGATTTGCTTGTTCTGTGTGTTGATAGGTTGACCCGATTGAACCCGATTTGACTTGAATCCTATAAATTAAGCAAGCATCCAACTTCCACGATCAATTTCTCCATCGTTCTACTGATAACATTGTGAAAGAAGTGAAATAGGTGAAATCCTCTCAGTTTTCCCCTTTTGGACCATCACATTTAAGATAAGATAAGATACTCTGGAAATTTATGGTTTCAGTGGGAAAGAAATTACTCATAAGTAAGAAAGATAGAGGTGGGGTTAAAGAGTCTGACAACTGTTGGAATAAAGGACCTCTGGTAGTACTCATTCTTACATGGTGGATGTTGCAGTCTGTTGCTGAAGGAGCTGTTTAAGGCCGCCACAGTCTCATACACAGCTGACATCCTCCTCTCTCCCACTTCCTCTATGGAGTCTAGGGGGCAATCACCAAGACACAGCTGACCCTCTTGACCAGTTTGTTAAGTCTTTTTTCTGTCACTTGGACACAGCTTTACAATAAGATAGGTTCAAATAAAGAACCCAGCATGTCTGTTAGCCTCAATGTGTTTTGATGGCACAAGGCAGTGGCATGAAAGATTAAGTTACTCACATATATTCAGCTTTAATAATAATAATAAATATTACATTTTATTTCATAGGCGCCTTTCTGTCACCCAAGGACGCCTTACAATAAATAAAAGTAGACAGCAAATAACAGAAACAAACAAACAAAAAGAACCATAAAAGTATATCAAATTACAACAATACAACATTAAAAACAGGTTAAAATAGATGGAAAAGGCTATTTTAAACAGGAGGGTTTTAAGTGCAGACTTGAATTGTGAGAGTGAGTTGACGTTCCTTATGATCATTTCCTTTATAATGATCATAAAGAATAATAATAATCATAATCCTCAGTTCCTTTATAGCCATGTGTAGTGTTTATGAACACATATCAAAGCCCATCTGAAGCATAAGACAGTATAAAAACAGTGAGACAATGCCATGATTCAGTGTCATAATAAAAAAAAAATAATAATAATTTTAACTTTTTTTTTTTAAATCAACAGTGCCAATTTGCTTGTATATACTTTTGTACAATATATTTTATTTACTATTGCTATTTTTGATATTTTATTATGTATAGTTTGTATATTTTTTAATTCTTATGTTGTCTATTGTGACTGTTTGTAATGCTGCTGCACTGTAATTTCCCAGCTTGGGATAAATAAAGTCTATCTATCTATCTATCTATCTATCTATCTATCTATCTATCTATCTATCTATCTATCTATCTATCTATCTAATCACGTGACGTCATCGCGCAACGTATGACGTGACCCGGCGTCTGCGCCGCCGGAGCTCGGAGCGTGATGGCGGCGTCTCAGCCAAGGCTAGAGAAAGAGGGCGACGACTGCTCTTTGCTGCCTTTAGTTCATGACATTATCAAATGGTAAGATGACTGGCGGGTCCCTGCGTGTTGCATGTTTGTGTGGACACCTCTTTACCTGTCGTGAATAGTCGCTGTGGTGAAATTACCAAGCTTGTTGTTCGCGAAAGCTAACGTTAGCTCCCAGGCTAACTCGGTAGATGTCCAAAAATGAGACAGCAGCAGGTAAATAACATGTCACCGTGTCCTCCTTACTTCCTTTAAGCATGGACAAGGACAGCCAGGATGTCCACCAAGAGCTGACCAAGTTGAAGGCGAAGATCCAGGAAGCTCGGGAGCAGATATCCAACATGCCCGGGATAGACAGCAGCCCGTCGGAGCAGCAGCAGCAGCTGGCCACGCTGCGGGAGCAGGTCCGCACCAAGAACCAGCTGCTGCAGAAATACAAAAGCATGTGCATGTTTGACGTGCCCAAAGCATCGTGAAAGCGAGGACTGGATCACAGCACTGACTGGAGGAAGCTCACGGAGAGAGTCGAGGTACAGGAAGGACTTTTTGTTTTTGTTTACATCCTCGCCTTTGGAGCAGATAACTGCGGATCGAGAAGACGTGATGGACTTTAAATGGACAAAGACTTGTTTCTCCTCAGTTGAAGTTTGCTGCAGTGTTTTTTGAAAGTCAGGCAACATCCTCTTCATGTCCTTTTTGCAGTGTGAGAATGAAAGCTTGTCTGTTTGTATTAAACGTAGCTTTTCTTTGTCTTATCTTGTGATATCCTTATTTTGTAATAAAAAGTAATTGATCAAATACTGATTGGCTTAAATAGTTTTTATTTTATAAAGGTCTAGTGTGTAAGATTTAAGCATCTTTTGGCAGGAATTGAATATTCTAATAGTTAGTATGACTTTGTGTGAATCAGTGTTTTTGTCCTTTTCCACAGAGTCCACCGTGTTTTTGTACAGTAACCCAGAACAGACAAACCAAAGATGTATCTAGATATAACCTTTTGCTTTTTTTTGTGAATTTCACCGAGTTTTTCCTGCATGCTTGGAAGGACAGGGTGAGGCGTAACAGAGTATTCATTCGGTTGCAATCTGCAACTTCGCCACTAGGTGCCGCTAAATCCTACACACTTTCAATTAGCTACTAGTGGTACATTCATTTAAGCTTTTACGTTTTTGGACACAAACTACTCTGGTATGTTTGTCAGTGACTCAATAGTGGAACCAGCATTTAATAGCCGGTGGCAGAAATGGCTGTGATTGTTAAATATGAGTGAAAGTACATTGTGGTGCATGTTAAGGGTCCCTAGAAGACCCTCAATGACAGGATGATGATGTTGAACGTGTCTTCATTGTGTTTTATGCACACATAAAAGGAAAGAGAAGATGAAGACAGATTATGAAAGTAGCAAGTTTGGTTTTATTTTCTCTTTTATGCAAAAGTAGACGTAGACATAATAAATACACATTCAGATTCAAATTTGTTCATAACGCAACAAACATTCAAGTGTTGAGGGGGGGAGAAAAAAAAAGAAACATTAAATGTAAACATTGTTTTTTCTCAATTGCCAGTTCTCGGCAAGCTAACGTAGAGGCAGATTTTACAGCATCTGATGCATCTACTGCATCACTACATGAGGATCCCATGTGTCTGAGCGATCTTTCTTTTCACCTCAGGCTCAAATCTACAGGACTTGGAGCTCATGCGCCCTGTGTGCAGAGCAGAGCTGGTTTCCTCCTCAGCTGCTGGGAAAAGTCTCAGAGTCTCTTGCAAAGAAAGTGTCAGCATATGACGCAGCCTTTCTCTTTGGTCTGGCTGCCTCCTACAGCTTTCTCCTTTATGTACATCAAGTCACTGTGAACGCTTGGTCTCCGCGCAAACGGTGCCACAATCCCATACGCGTTCCCATCTTTACACTTCTTGTTTCTGAAGGACTTTCTGTGGAGAACCTCGCAGTACTGCAGGGACACCTTGCAGTGCCGATCGGGGCTCATCTCGTTCGGCAGCTTGGCCATGGTAAAGAGAGTCTGAAACATTTGGTCCACGTTGGTGTTCTTCTTCGCTGAGATTTCAAAGTAAGCGCAGTGCTCGTCTCCGCCGACAAGTTGCTCGATCTCTTCCTCCTGCACCTCACGATAAAAGTCCCTGTCACATTTGTTGCCGCAGATGACCAGCGGGACGTCCACGTTCTCCTTGGTTTTGTTTCGCAGGCAGGATTTGGTCTCATAAATCTGGCGCTTCAGGCGCTGCACCTCCTGGAAGGAGTCTCTGTTATCCAGGCTGAATACCAAGATGAATACATCGCCTGGAAAACACAAGAGGAAGACAGATTTAGTGCCAAACAATAACACTGCAAGCTCCGCAAACCAGCTTTAGTTTGAGAGTGTTTTTAAAAGTTTTAAAGCTCAACTTACCGGTGAGAATTGAAAGCCTCCTCATTGCAGGGAAGGGATGATTTCCAGATGTGTCCAAAATGTCCAGCTGGTAAACGTCTCCCTTGATGCTGTACAATTTCCTATGAAAGTCCTCAATAGTCGGCGTGTACTGGTCGTCAAACCTTTCGTTCAGAAACCGAGAGATGATGGCTGTCTTCCCAACTTTCGTGGAGCCCAGAATCACCATCCTGTGGCAATTCTTGGCCGGTATGTCGAACTCGTTCTCGGATGGTGACATTTTCTTAATCATTCTCGCAGCGATTGCAAGAGATGGTTTTAAATCCTTCCCAGTGATGTGAGAAGTGCGTGAGAGGTAACCTCGCTGTCTTTCTGAAGCCAGAGGAGCAGCAGACTGGCAATTTATAGGGGAAGTTTGCCGCGCCTCCCCAACGCGTCATGCGTCACACACTCCAGTTTGGGGAGCTGGAGCAAGACCCGAAATTATAATGTTACTATGGCTGTTTGTGTGCGTCAGCCCTGCCCGCCCCTCTTCTACAGAAAACGGGGAAGAAACGGACTTGTTTTCAGATGAAAATGCTCGAATTGTTTAAACATGTGGACACATTTTCCACGCGTAATTACCACAAATTAACTAAAATCAAGTGGCGATGCTGTGATTAGATTTTAAAGTCATGCACAGTGTGAAAATGATTTCTTGCAGCCTGAGCATCACATTAAACCTAAGAGCCTTGACGCATTAGGCAGAGGCATCTCACATTAACCTCTTGCACCTAAGCAGCCTTTACTTTGTTTGTTTTGTCGCTGCAGAAGTGCAGCCACCTCAGGCAGTCAGATTGCTTAAGAACATTCATCTGTTTTCCTGGATCACCAGTAATTAGTGCACTGACTGCCCCCAAAGGGAGAAAGCAGCTGGAATATGTGGGCGCAGCGGCACACAAACGCACAAGACATGTTAAAAAAAAGTGAGATTTTTACTCTAAAAGACATGTCTAATTTATTTAAACCTTTATTTGACCAGGAAAGGTCCCATTGAGATTAAAAATCTCTTTTTCAAGGGAGTCCTGGCCAAGATAGCTAACAATGTCTCATTTTAAATGACACTGTTCACATATTAACATATTAACATATATATTAACATATTATCCACATTTACATACATAACATTACTATAATGCACTCTAGTACAACATCACCACCTCCTACAACCTCATAATAAACATGAAGTAGTACTTTTACAGTGCTCCTTTGTAAAAGTAGAATTTATAGCAGAGCTGTTGTATCTGTTGAGATCACATTAGATTTTACTCAAGAAATGACCAGGGAGTGTATATTTTTATTTTATGATGTGTTTTAATTTGTTATTGTCCTTATTTTACTTTTTATTGTTTTATTTTTTATGATTTCCATTCCCCATTAGTCTCTAATTGATTTACCATTCATATTTTAACCTTTTTACCACCTTGTCAGTCACCTGTAAAGCACTTTGGAGTATCCCAACCTGCATGAAAGGATGTGAAAGTCATCATTAGTAGGACAGCTGAGAGGACATTACAATTTCATACAGTACAAACAACATAAACATGCCCAGTGTAACAGGGCGTGTTACACTGAGAGAAAAAGAATAAACCTGTAACTGAAGAGCAGCTGGTTGTGACTGCTGTCTGGAAGGCATCCAGTCCAATTTGTATTGACTTTCTCATATGTGTTAATTGACATACCCCACAGGTAGTCTAAATATAGAGCCCGATGTTTGTGACTCAAACTTGGCTCATCCACTTTGCCACCTTATCTACTTATCACCTTTTACTTAGCTTCACAACCGTGAATCGGTGTAAAGAGAGAAAACGGTTTCTAAAAGAGAAAGTCGTGTGCTTCATGTGTTACTCATGCTGCCAGGAACTGCAGCTGCCACTATATATATATATATATATCCTTTACAAACAATCTCTATTCTTCTCTTCTCCTAATGTATTGTTTCTGTAATTCTGTAACTGGATATGAGTTTCATATTATTTCCTGCATCTTCTCTTGTTTTATAATGTGCGTGCTTTGTTTTTATGCACACTTACAAATAATACTTAAAAACATATTGTAGGTAATATCCATCAGATGTGTTTTTGGAAAGCTGATGAATAGCATATGCTAAACCACACAATAACTGAACATTATGTAAAATCTATAATTATCAGAAATCAGAAAACTGTCCTTTTTAAAAGTTCTGTGTAATAATACTCAGGATTTTAAATTGAACATGTCCCTTGTTCTTTAGTGTCCATTTTGACAGCAGTGATTGCTGTCAGTATGTCAAGGTTCCCTGACTTTACAAATCTGCATCATCATTAAGTTGAAGCGAGGTTGGCATTTTGAATTATTTATTGCACCCTTCTGTCTCTGCTTATCTCCTTCTCTCTAAGGTTTAATAATACTTTACACAATGTCCACAACAGGTCTAAGAAAAACTTCATGAATCTTGGTATTTGCCTTGATTTCATGTGAAACCTAAAACTTACCAACACTGATGACCTTTTTAGCCCTCTGTGGGGCATTGGGGATGAAATCAGATAGGTGTACTTAAGCCTGGCTGTTCAAGGCTTGAGGGATAGGTTTGTGTAACCAGGAGTGGACCAGTACGCACTTGACTATTGGTCAGTAATTAAGCCAGTGTGTTCCCAGTGATATGTATAACAGGACACGTGCAGAATAGCTTGTTCAGCAAGGCACTGCCATAACACTGCCTGCACAAAAACACGATGGACAGAATATTATGTACATTCTCACCTATAGGGAAACCTATCTGTACTTAATGTATGCCTGTGCACTTTTTGTTTTAACTAATGAATCTCAAGTATTTTGTTACTATGCTCATGATAGAAATTAATGAACTGCTTAAGAATAGATCTAAGCAGCTCCGTATGTAGTACGAACAGTAAATGACAAGAAATATTGCATTTTAAAATATCTAGAAAACAGGTTTGAAAAAAATTAAAGGACAAGGCATGGTTTTTCGATTTTAATGCACATTTGACAAATTGCTCCATTTTCTGGTTAAAGCTGACCAGAACAGGTCATGGCAAGAACTTAGCCAGCCGAGTTTTATCATTTGTTCGGTCAGGGAAAGAGAAACATCAACATTTTCACTCTGTTAATCCTCAATGACAAATGCACAGACCCTGGCTGCTCACCTGAGAACCAGCTCAGGGTCAGTCATAGAAAACACAAACATACAGTGCAGCATAGTGTGTCTCTTATATGCACTTCATTTCTCTGTCTGTGTGTGTCTCTACTCTCTAATCTTGAACTATGTTTGTGTCCCTGTCTGTTTGCAGCCTGTTCTGTCACACCGCTGGACCTCGACACATGCACTGCCCTGGCAACGTGGCCCTCAAGCAGAGTAAACACACCAGCTGCAGCCCACTCAGGCCATGGACTATCATACACATTAGACTAATTTCCTTCTCAGCCATGTTTGCCTTCATCAATTAATAAAGAGGGCAGAAAAGACTGGAAATAAAAGATGTTGTGGCCCTCTGTGAGGACACAGTGATTCACAGCTGATATCAAAACAAAATTGTCGCAAATGATTAAACCAGTGGCATCTCAGAGGTTGCTTCAGTTTTCAGTATAGGCAAAGCAAAGCCTTGTTTTATTGTGAAGGAAGCAGCCGAGGCAGACTGTGGAGGAGCAGTCTGGGAGTCTTTTTGAGAGCTTTGAGAGTTTTATCTTATTTGCAGTTTTATGAATAAAACATGGCAGAAATCAAATGTTAGATCATTTATGAGATTATGTGTCATCATCCCCCTCCTTGTGATGTCATGTTACGCGCGTATATGCAACATGCTCGACACATAAGCGGTTAGTGAGAAATCCAATTTACAGTCGTCAAGAGCATATGTGCGTATGTGTTAATGTGTCTACGCGTCAGGCATTTGTTTCTATTTGTTGCTACTTATGCACGTATTGAACAGTTTTTTTTAAATTGTTTTTGTTGTAACTGTGTTCTGTTGTGATTTTATTCTATTCTGCTTGAGACATCATTGAACAAGAAGGCCTACCCTCAATCAAACTCAATTCTTATGAGTCACTTTTTTTTTTTGCATAATTTCATAATTCATCTGTGTACAAAGCCCCAAAAAGCATTTCAGAATTCTTCATAGATAACACATGAACAAATCCTGTCTATAAATGTATGAATTATGATAGTATTTGAGGCCTAGATGGACACTAAAATACTATTTTTAAGTAGTTGATGCACATCCTAATATTTTATCAGGTGCATTGGCAAAAATCAAAAATAGACTTTTCCTGATTCAGCACAGGTGTGGGTCTCAGAACGCACACAGAATTACGTCAGATGCATAGATGCTGACGCATCTGACGGTAAGGACTGCAGGTGCTTTTTTCTCGATACTTTTTCTTGCAGTTTGTGCAACCTTGAGGACTTCCTAGCTGCACACAATGTGCAGTATACTCAAGACAAGACAAGACAAACTGTAAATAAGTAGTAACTGCATATCACGTGTTTGTTTCGTACCCTTCCTTCTGTTCAATCACTGACCTCACAACATGTTGGATTACACACTGCTAATATAAATTTGCTGTTTTTGTGTCCATGTAATTTGTTTTCATGCTCTACTTTGCCTGGAGCTAAGTCAATTAATAAATGCAATGAAGCCAACTTTACCACCCCGATTCAAACCAATAGCAAAAGACTATAATAATAATAATAAGGTATCTGGACTGCAGGTCTAGTCAGCTGTGTTTACTGGAACAATAAAAAAAAGAGAAATTCTAAGAAGTCAGGTCAACACTATTGTTGAGTTAAATAAACAAGTGGCATAGTCTGTAGACAGGACAGATAAAGCTGGGATGAATTCAGTCTTGATGATGCAGTAGAGGCCACCTAATCTTGTATGCTGAGAGAAGGAGAGTTCATTCTGTGTTCACATGGCGTGAGACTTGGGGCTGTTGCGTGTCAGGCTGGGCCATCTTGCAGTGGAGCTGTTGAATGAAGCATGAGCCTGCCGTTTCCAATACAAACCTTTCAGGTTTTAGAGCCAATCAGAGTCCTGGCCTCAGTTCATGTGTAGTTTGCCCACCACCTGTATGTTTTGATAAATCAGACATCTGTCAACAATGTTATTATCGGTGACATGCAACCTTATGTTGGGCTCCCTGCATGACGTACAACATGAGACTGTAAATGTGAAGCAAAACATCACTCTGTATTAGTATATCGCAGACATGCACAAATAGGGTGACACCTGTGTTTTTAGTGTTCTGGTCCTGATTCATTCTTGAAAAGCATCTTTGGGTACCAGTTTCATGTCACTGAGGGAAACCAAACCAGAAAATCATCATGTTTCATCTGTCTTGGACAGAACAGCGTAGAAATATTCCCATATGCCTATATCTATGAGTAATAAGTTATTTTTAGAAAGCTGAGGAATAATTTGGAACTGGTTGATAACCTCACATACACAGAACAGATTGTGGTTCACAGGGTTCTCCTTGTCTGACCTGTCTGAACTGGGATTCTTCTGAACAGTTGGTTATTTTCCTAATGGACCGAGGAGCAGTGAATGCACAGACAAACATTATTTGGACTCGGACACCTGATCACCTCACCTCACAGAGGGAGGTCAGTCAGATCAATATACATTTTTCTTGAAACAACCCCCCCTCTGCTCTATGGAGCTTTATTGGATATTTCAGCTTATAGTTCTGCAGTGAATTCAGTTTGTTTCAAGCAAAAAAGCCCCGATGAACGGACTACTTAGCACCAGCTGAGAGATATTAGACATTTATATAACAGGGAAAGGGAAATAATGTGGGAACACATTTAAGGATAACAATAAGGCAAAACTATTTAGTAGTAGCATAGTAATATTTTGGATTCATAAATTATTACATGATAATATTTACTTATTACACCTTTATTATCAAACTATTGCCATGTTATTACCGAGTTGTAATGCAAAGTATTACCCAATAATCTCTATAAGATTCATGTGTTGTTTTTGTTAAATCTGCACAGTTTTCCAGATTAAACAATCCTCAAATCATATAGGTAATGTATGTGTATCTGTATATGTATGTGACCACTTAGGTCACACATAGTAAATGTTGTTTAATGGTGGATATTCATACCTGTATGGTGTATGTTGTAACATAAGACAATTTGTTTCCGTGTAAGTCTGCAGAAGGAGCTCAGTGAAAAGCTCTTTTTGGAAAATTGGCTGTAGGTGCTTCACTGTTTCCATGAAGCACACTGCAGACTTGTATCAAAGGTAATGGTCAATTCCAAACGTGTGTTACTTCACCAAGCAGTGTAGTTGGTAAATGTGACTACCAGTGAGTGATCTTATAAATGCTTAACCTTAGACGTCAGTGAGCTCCTGCCCTTTGTGGCACTGTTTATATAACTCTAATGGCTTCACGCAGAGACAAAAAAAAGGAGGGGTGGGGGAGAAAGGTAGTAGGTCTTTGGCAAGGATTTGTAGATCTAATTTCCCAGACATGTACACAAACTTTTAATACCAAGTACTAATAACATCAGTTGAACCACCTTCCAGACAGTTGTGTCACCCCCATCCAACAAATATTACATAAACTCTACACAAGCATTATGACGAGAGACAAACTGACCTAGAGGGAGCAAAGAGAAAATAAAAACAGACGTAAAATTTAAGCTTGTGGTACACCACAGACAGCCACAGTTTTAGAGGATGTGTGACTGCGTAAGGTTCTGAAAGGTTGGAATAATACTAGCTAAGTGCAGTGCCCTTGATGCCAACCCAGTGACACATAAACCCTAAAACCTCGTTTGAAATCATTAAAAATCGAAATTTAGAAATTTGGGGGGGTCGCAGTTAGGTATTTTTAAAACATGTTGGATCACGACATGTTTTTTTAAAAAAGGCAGGAACTATGCCTTCAGTTGAATAATAATTATTAATAATCAATAAAATCCAACTGTGGTCACTTAGGTCCAACTGTGTCTAAAACCTCTTTAAGAAATCTAATGGGGAGGCAGGCATCAAGGCTGCATGTAGCTGACTTCATATGAGTTATGGTTTTGTATAAAAACTGCAGTGAGACTGGGCTAAACTTGCTAAAATAACAGTGAATGTCTCTACTGGCAAGTAAAATGCATTCTGTGAGGGTGATCTGATGTTACTGATTTTTGTTGTTGGAAAAGTTGAAAAAATTGTTCACACAGCTCTTCTCACAATTCTTCTCATCTTCAAAAGGCAAGACAAGACAAACTCTGAGGGATCTGATATTTAAAAGGCCAAAATTAGCTGGATTAAAATGTGGGGAAGGGGGGGACAGGGGAATCTGAGGAATTTGGATTAAGTTTCTGTTTCTTTACGGGAATGTTGTTGAATGTTTGTTTACATAAATCTTTGTATGAATCTAAATTTTAGCAGATTATAAGCGTGGCTCTCATGTGCCAATTGCAGTTGCATCTATTTGACACCTAAAATGCTCATCATTTAACACTGCATCAGCATTTATTCTACATTATCCATTTAACATATACTGACAGCAGGTCTTGTACGTCATGGCGGCATCACACAACCCGTTATGGTTTAACTCACACCTTGGGATTTATCACGCTAAAAGGCTCCTCTTCGATATGAAGAGTGATAGCTTTAAACCATTTTTTGATGAATATCATTACAGTTTTTGATAGCATTATTATTATTATAGTATTTTTAAAATGTTCACATTCAATCCATGCATGAGAGAACATCTCTCAAGGTGCTGCGACTCAAATCAGCATAAGACAGAATTTCATAACACAAGATGAGCCAAAGCAAATCATATGCAAACCCACATCACACACACATCTTGTACTGCCTTCTCTGTTTTTGTTTACACCTGCACTGTGTAACCAGCTCCCTTTCTGACTCAGTGTGACGCCAATCCTGCCAACTGCTGACAGGGTAGTGCTCAGTGGTGAGCACGGACATTCCTACTGTTTGACTAACAAGGCATATATGCACGTTCTTTTCAAGTAATTACATAGGCAGTATGCACAGGCACGCTTGCTGTGCTGGTACAGTGGGCTTCAAGTTGGACACATGATAGCCCTCTTAATGAAGTCTGATCTGTGTGTGTGTGTGCCTTTGTGCTGATTTGATTTTACAATTTTGTCCTCTTTTGATCAGATATGTAAACAGGAAGTTATCGCATAATTCACAAAGCACACACAAATACGATTATAAACACACAGACAGAAACACAACAACAGTTGTGTTGTAAGAAATGCATGAACATGTAGAAACCTGTATCTGTACACATAAAAGACTCAACAAAAACACGATAATTCTTATTTTTAGGTGATTACACACTAATTATACACTAAAACATAGTTTTTCTATGAGTTACATAAAACATTAAGTATAAATTTAATTTATGTTTTCACTCCATTATGATTGACTTATTGCGGTCAAATGACATTGACAAATCTGTAAACGCAGGTACGACGATTCTAATAGCAATGTAGATATATGCACATCACACCTAAGATGTCACAACTGACAAGATAATGTAGTACATTTGCTATACCCCGGGAACCGAGCTTGAAAGTCTTCAAATCACAAGACAGTCACTGAAATGCAGCTGGCATTATTAGGTAAATAGCAGTAAAATCCAATTTTGGCTCTCATGTTTTGTGAACGTGTAACGCATGTTACGGTCTGGAACGCTATTGTCTCCTAGCCAACATGGAAAAAACAACAAACTTGTTTTCCACGCATAGTATTTTGAACATGTTCTAAAAAGCAAAACGCCTCAGGTGTGAAAGAATACAAAAATAAAGGAAGCTAAATGAATTCGTAATGGGATGCATAATGGAATGGTTACTTAACATGAGAGTACCCCAGAAAGCCCTTTCTATAGCGAAAGTTTTCATGCAAAAAAACAAAAGACGGCAGAAGCTAGGACCGAAACACATATTATTTCATCGCGGCCCCACAGAGAAAAATTACTCCCAGCCAGTCCAATTGAAGCCTTAAGCCAATCTCAGAACAACCCATCGAATATCTAGTAAAATGTATTGGATGCAGATTTGTCTACAAGCCTGATGCCTAAAACACAGAACTTCTTATTTCATAAGCCATACAGATGAGATGAAAAGACGAGTATTCAACTACCAAAAAAACCAACAGCCAGAACTTACTAACTGCACTATATTGAAGTAGTTCAGCTGCGTTCCCGATCGCCGTCCTAGACAGAAGAGCGACGCTCCAACACAACTAACACTATTCACAACTCATGTCTCTAAATATAAAAAAACGTGCTCTTCATGCTCTTTTATCTGGCTGGGCAGCGGTCTAACCTCATAGTCTACAGCTAGAAACAAAGGTGATATATTATTAGGAACCCCCCCACCGGAACCCGAAAACAGGTCGGGCTCCCCGTCCACATCCAGCGCGAATCATTGCCTTACTCTGCCCCAAACGAACAACTTTAGGATAGACCCAAAACGGAAGCCCAAACTTGATCCCATTTAACAAGCTGTCCTTTAAGTTAGATCTGTTACGGGCCAGCACCGTGTAGCAGAGACGAAGAGGGGCTCGCTCAAACCCGGAACGGGCCGCGGGGATCGTACGACGATGGATGTCTTGGTCATGGTGAAACTGCACAAGGAAATGACAATTGGTTTTTGAAGATGAAAAGGCATCATTATAATGTACTGGTATGTGATTTGAAAAAAAATGAAGCAGGAATAGAATTATATTAATTAAAACCAAAAAAGTACATATTTTTTTTAATAAAAATTAAATGTTAACACCTTTTCAATTCTGTTTCTTTACACTCAGAGTACAACTGCTCATATAGAACCGCGTTGTAGAAATAACAACACAGCTAGTAGTACTAAATTATTCACGGGAAGTCCTCTCAGACAGGAAAGACTGCGAGATTACGCGTCGTATAGATTCACGATAGAAATGTCCCTTATTGTTGTTGTTATTGCCAGTCCAGACTTTCCTTCTTTACATCTTTCTGGTATCATGCAATATAATAGAGACATAAAGGAAAATAAACACAATAGCAATTATGAATTCACTGTGCACAATCGACGACAAAAAAGGAACATTTAACATATATAAGTCTATTTTTGATTTTTCATCCAATGAATGAGTAGAGGCTTTGTATATCGGGTAGAGTGAAATCAGTAAGAAAGATTATAATGCAAGATTTCAGTCAGCACACTTGTAGGAACTAAATATAAAAAAGGTAACTACATTCATGGGATTTATTGGAAAATCATAAAAATAGCATCCCCTATCACTCCAAAAGTGCTAGGGGAGTTAGCAGATGCTGTACAACTGCTGCCGAGAAAGATAGAGTGAGACACGAAGAGGGCAAAGAAATTCCATTTACAGGGACAAACAGCCAGTATGGTTGCAGTGACCTAGGAATTACGGCTGTACTTTCACAAAGATCCAAGTCTCTGACAAGTTCGTGGGTATGACTGGAGTCCTTTTAATTCACTGACATGTCGAGTCGGTAACGTCATTGACAAAACCTTGAAAAAAACAAAGTCTCAAATTTACAACACAAAATGAATCTGTAGGTTAATGGAAGTGTGGTGTGAGAGCATATGAAAAGGGTTAAAGGGTTTGTGTTGGCAGCCCCTCAGCAAGTCACACAACAAAACTGCAAAGTGAGGACTGGCAAAATAAATCCATGTTAATGTGTGGCCTCCCCTAGCAGTTGTGGCCTAAGCAATGCATAGCTCGCTTATACCAGAGGCCGAGCTGCTCATTGACATCCAAACTTTCTATTTGTATCCATAACTTTTCTGAACAGTCACAGTGTACAATCTAATTGGCACAGGAAAGTTAGGCCCGTTCATTCATACTGAGTACAGTACAGTAGAATAAAAGCGGACTTCTTTGATATAATGCTAAAACTGTGTTAAAGTGTTAAATCCATTCATTTAGTAATAATTTTAGTTAATTAGTGAATTAAACATATATTATATATTGCACCTTCAAAACACGACTGAAGTTTAACTTTATAATTGCCACCAGGGGACTCACAAAATGAATGAACAGGAAATGATCATTGAATGGCATTGCAGGAACCCAGTGGTTGGATGGGGATAAGACTGATCGGATAAGGAAGCAAAACTGACTGCCCGCCAGGGTCTTCCACTGCAGGTTGTACAAAGGGAGGTATAAATGTGAAGAGTCTGGCTGTGAACAGTGGGAGACGAGCTTGCTGGGAAAATTAGCTGCCTTGCTTTTCTACTCACTCTATCAGCAGCCACTGACAGTCTTTAACGAGTGAAAAGGTGTCTGTAAGGCTTCTAAAACTGATGATGATGAGGTAATGCTGATCTAATTATTGAGGAAATACAGTTTTGAAAAATACAATTTATGGTTTATTACTCTAACCTTGATTTTTACAGAAAATCGATTAAATCAATAGATTTTCTTGTAAAAGTGGCAAAGCAGTCACAATTCTCTCCAATAGAAAATGATTACTTAAAGCAACATTGCATAGAAATTGGTATTTTAGCAGTTTAGCAATGCATATATGGTATTGATTACAAAACTATGAATCGACCACTTTGCTAACACCCAAAATCAAGCAAGTGCAACAATACAACACATGGCAATAACTATTAAGTCAGCTCAGCTGTCTTTCAGCCTTTTTAACTCTCGCCAACAATTAAAAGTCGTCCCAGTTCACTCTTGTCCAGTTCATTGCCTGTTTGCCCTTATGGCATTACACTGTTTCGTGTTCTGCAGCATGAAAACCAACTTCCTGGGGTACAAAATGCCTGTGGTACAACACTACTCACTCTCAGGTGCTCTGAGCAGCCCACCTAATAAAATGCTCTAACTAAGCTAACAGCGCTAAGTTCAGCTAACATTTACATTTATCCAATTTTTTAAAAAATCAGTGAAATGTGGTGGTGTGTGCCGTAAAGCAGTACGTTACCATTTGATTTGTGGTCTCTATTTATGGCCTCAAGCAGTCCATTTCATCTCATATTTGCTTTAAATAATAAAACACTTCATACATATGAAAAGCATAAAAGTCTCCGGAGTGACCTCTGAAATTTATTGTTACGCTGATCATGTAAACAGTGAAAATGCAGTACGTGACAGTTTACCCACCACGCTTTTATTAGCCCACTCAGCTCTAAAAAACCTGCTGAAGGGGCTTAAGAAATCAAGCTAATATTCAGGAGCTTTGACAGTCCACTAGAACTATTTATATTTTCAGGTGCAGCTTTTCAAGCATTTTCCATGACGTAAGATTTTTAT